>NC_088986.1:17996838-18641218 GCF_963932015.1 Anas acuta | reverse complement strand
AGGGGACAAAGGAATCCATAGGTTCTCTCAGGTACTTTTGAAGACAATTCTATGCATTGTTTCAATGTAGAAATTAATAGGCTGGAGTCTCACACAGAATTTGCAAGATTATTTTTTTAATTAAACTTAATATTTATATGCTCTGAAAATTAAAATGACTGCAGTATAGACGATTTTAATGACCACTCAGTCATGAGAGGTCACTGACTTTAAGTCAAACTTGGGAATGAAGAACAGAATATCAGTCCTTGTTTTACATCTGCCTAGAAAATTAATGATGTATTAAAATTTAATGGCAGTAGAGTCCATCACCCCTCATAAATGGTCTATCTCAATGTGTCAGTGTGTACATTAAAACAGTGTGTCTTATAGTAAATGAGAGACCGATCAAAAATTAACCCAATTCTCAATGTAATTACTATGAGACAGTGATTGGACTAACCACTCTTAACTTCTGACAGTGATTGAAATGCTATTACTCCTCCCCACTGCAGACCTCTACATTGGACTCTGCTCCATTGAAAGTACACATTTTATCCCAAATTTACCCCAGTATCAACAAAGCATGCAACAAATTCCATAAGGATTTTATAAAACCTCATCAATTAAAAGTGTAAGGTCAATTAAAAGAGTAAGTATAAAGAGTTGTAAAAAGATTTTATCTTTGATATTATATATTTCATACATGAGAAGTATTTATAATACTTGTACTCTTAGAAGTAAGCAGCAGCAAATCATAGAATCATAAAATGGTCTGGGTTGAAAGGGACCTTAAAGATCGTTTAATTCCACCCTCTCTGCCATGGGGAGGGACACCTTCCATTACAATAAGATGCCCAAAGCCTCATCAAATCTGTCCTTGAACAATTCCAAGGAGGGAACATCCATAAATTCACCGGGCGGCTTGTTCCAGTGCCTCACCACCCTCTGAGTGAAGAATTTCTTCCTTATATGTAATCTAAATCTACCCTTTTTCAGTTTAAAATCATTACCCCTTGTTCTGTCACTACGCTCTCTGGTAAAGAGTTTCTCTTCATCTTTCCATGTCTTGGTCTCTGTGGCCTGGATCATAGCCCAGCCTGGGATTTACCAGAACTGTACATTCTGGAAGGTACCAGAATGGCACCATTGGACAACACCAACTTTGGAGGAGGCCAATATGCTAGAGGCCTGCTGTTCAGGCTAAATATAACTAAATATGCTGGAAGCTGTTGAAAAGTCTGTCATGAACATCAAGTTCAACAAAAGTAAATGCAAGATGGGGCTATCTTGAAAGCAGCTCTACAGAAAATTATCTGATGGTCTTATTGACAACAGAATAAATCTGAGATAGCCAGGTGCTCATGCAGCAAAGAAGGCCAACCATACCCATGGCTGTGGTAGTAAAAGTGTAGTCAGAATGTCAAATAAAATGATCTGGCCTTTGTGAAACCATATCTGGAATATTGTGTCCAGTTTGGGGCTTGCCATTGCAAGAGTGATATTGACATACTAGAGTGAGTCCAGAGTAGGCCTTAGAATGCAGGCCATGCATAGATAGGCTGAAAGAGATACTCAAAATACTCTAAAATACCATCAAAATACTCCAAATGCAAGAACCACCCAGAAAACGCCTGAACCAGGGACCTCCCCCTTCTTACATAAAACCTGTCCCTCCTGTTCAACCGCACTTAAAGAACATGTGGTTCACTGATGTGTCTTCCAGAAAGGAGGGAAAGGTATGAAAATACTGAGCAGTAGACCCGAATATTAATTCATAATCATGACAGATGGAGAAGGAAGTTCTCAGGTGGGAGAATCGATAACTGTGTGGAGAGTGGTAATTAGAGAAGTTGAGACTAAAGAACCAGTGTTTTTTTATAAAGATTCATATGCCACATTCAAAAGATGTACTGAATGGCTCCCATTTTGGGAACAAAACCAATGGGAGGTCAATTGAGTACTGGCGTGACAATAAGAAAAGTGTTAGGAAATCCTAAATGTCATTAAACAGAAGTCCTTTCTAGTAAGATGGGTTGCTGCACACCAGACAAGAAATCATCCAGTTCACTTTTCATTAACCAGGTGGATTTATTGACCTGCTTGACAGGGGTGGCAGCAGAGTGTGAGGGGAAAAAAAAAAAGGAGCATTTATTGGTATGGTTGCATGTAAAATGAGGCAAAACTTGGGAAGCAAGGATCTATTTAAAGAAGCAGTAAGCAGAGGGCATTCTCTAACCAAGGAATTATGCAACACATTATTTTCACATGCAGCCTATGCCATATTCTCTTAGGAGAATACAACCCTCTTAAGGACTGACATACCCAAGAGTTAATAAAGGGTTGTGGGACATATTTTGAATAATTTGACTGCACATGCTTTTGGAGAATTGAATTTTCATGTTCAACAGCTGTCAAAGAGGGCCTTACGGAACCCCTTTGGCTCTGGACATGCTGTTAGAACAAGGTGCATGTAGAGTGCCGAACCATACAGCTACAGAATGCTGCATTACCATACAAAATGCTATGGCCGAGAGGATTTGAGAATCACTTGAGAATCACTTCCCTCAGATTCCTGCAGCTGGGACATGACACCAAGTTCTCTTTCCTCTGGTCTAGGCTGCAATTTCTGTTCACCAACTGCATCCAAGACAATCACATTGAGTAAGGGAGAAGCAAAGCTTCCCTGTCTTTGGCTGTCTAAGTACTTAATTCAGGTTGTAAGGCTAACTAGAAACATTGATCAGCCTCAGATAAAAATCACTATTCCATAGGAGAAAAGCTAAGAATACAAGGAAATCACTGTCAGATCTTCCTGTTCAAAGTCACGCTGTTTCACAAAGAAAGTAAGCATTTGAAACTTCTCCCAAACTCTTTCTTGAAGGTCCACCCTACCAGGTGTGTGGTAGCCAAGAGAAGAACTGGCAACCTTCCCTTCGTTCCCTCTTACAACACCTTTCAAAATAAAATACATTATACAGTACAAATGAATAACTGGTAATCAGAAACAACTGTACTTTCCATCATGTTCATTCTCCCTCTTTTGCTTTAATATAATGAAAGTAATGGGACCACTCATGCAAGAAGAAGTTTTAAAAATGAGAACTAAGTCAAAATCTCACACATAAATGTTATCAAAGCAATAGACTGTTGATACAAAAGAGCACTGGGGATTTTATAAAAGTATATTATAACCCTGACAATGGCAAAATCCAACGTGTTCCTCAGAAATAATTTGGATAAAATTTAAAAGCTATGGACACAGAAAAGCAAGTAGTAAAGGATTATTGATACAAAACAGACTATAATTTTGTAGAAAGTCCCAGAAAAATAAGATTACATGAAATCATATATTTTTAAGCAGGTCTTTGGGCACCAGTGATTTGAGTTTCAATGCTTCTGAGCAGTCTACTCCAACAGAATTTAAGGGAAGTTATGCATTTTAAACAACTTCAGAATGGAGAGAAGAACTAATCTTCAACTGTGATTCATACTCAGAGGTAGTGTACTCTTTGGGAAAAAAAAAAAGTAGAAAAAAAAAAGTAGAAAAAAAAAGAAAAAAAAAAGGTAAACAACAATTGAGAATCAAGCTTTCTTTATTATATCCTGGAGAAGATTTCTAATTTTTTACCAATGCTCCTATACAAATTCTACTGCATGAAACGAATCCTTAATGGTAGGAAAAAAGAAACACACACACACACACACACATACACACACAAAAGTTATCCTTGAACTTTATGATTTTAAGCATACAGAATACATTTTTTAAATAAAAATCCTAAATATTCTGGTATTTATTTTTTTAATAGCATCAAATCCCTAATAATTGCATAGTCTGTTGATCTCAAACAGAATATCATTATGATTTCCAGTGAAAGCATATATATGCCTTCTAGAAGACCCTTACTTGCAGGAAACAGGTATGTAGCTTGGAGGCGAGGTCATTATCTAGTGTGACAGACCTTTAAACAATGCTTATGTTTCCTATGGAAATCTGAAACTTGTGGAAAATTAAAATGTTTGTATGTCAGTTTATCCGTGCATCTGAGAAATTCCAATTTGTAAAAAAAAATCTTACCTCACGCAGGTGTTACTTATATAATATAAGTAAAGAATATAGTTTTTTTGTTTGTTTGTTTCTTTGTTTTTAATGCATAAAATTGAAGATTCATGTCTATGGACAGATAATTTTCCTGAACATGGAGATGCAAAAGTATAAAAATAAGCAAAACATCTACAGAAATAATTAAAAAAGAAAAAAAAGTGGCTTGAAAGCTGTGCAGAGAAAAAGGATGTAAGAGTGCTGATTGACATTTGCCTGAAAACGAGCCAGCAGTGTGCTCAGGTGGCCAAGAAGGCCAACAGCATCCTGGCATGTATCAGGAGTAGTATAGCCAGCAGGGCCAGGGAGGTGATCCTTCCCCTGTACTCATCTCTGGTTAGGCCACACCTTAAGTACTGGGTTCAGTTTTGGGCCCCTCACTACAAGAAGAACATCGAGGCCCTGGAGCATGTCCAGTGAAGGGCTACAAAGATGGTGGAGGGCCTGGAACACAAGTCCTATGAGGAGCACCTGAAGGAACTGGGGTTGCTTAGTCTGGAGAAAAGGAGGCTCAGGGGAGACCTTATTGCTCTCTCCAGCTCCCTGAAAGGAAGGTGTAGGTGGCTGTGGGTCAGCCTCTTCTCACAGGTAACTAGTGATAGGACTAGAAGGAATGACCTCAAGTTTTTCCAGATAAGGCTTAGGTTCGAAATTAATTAATTTATTCTCAGAAAGAGTAGTCATACATTGCAATGGGTTGTCACCACACCTGTGGGTATATAAGCAAAGGTTGGACGTGGTACTTAGGGACATCGTTTAGTGGGTGACATTGGTAGTAGGGTGATAGTTGGACCAGATGATCTTGCAGGTCTTTTACAGCCTTAATGATTCTATGATTCTATGGAAAATACATATTGCTAGGATAAAACTTTCTGTACTGTTAGTGTGAAAATTGAAAAAATGGGGGTTACTGTGGGTCAGAAAAAGAACATAAAGTAATATTACTATGCAGTTGCCTGTATCCAAGGTGGACCTACACTAATATAAAGTAAGGTTTCTATTCAGTAATTTCAAACTAATTCTAGATGGAGTACTGAAGTATTAAACTCAATAGATTAAACAAAAATCATAAACAAATCAGTTGACATAATTCAAAGCTTAGATCCACATCATATGCAAAGTGCTGGTGGCATGCAAATAAAACCCAACAACAAAAGCTGACAGTAACATGACAGAAGTTGCACACACTTTCTTTCAGGCCTTTTTAAAACATTTTTTTTTTGAATGAGAGAAGAAGGAAACACACTTCATAATAAAGCAATGATTTATCTGTCTTGTCTTTGATAGGAGAAGAAAATCTTTCCCAGATGACTTCCAATAACACTTCTTGACCTCTTAAAATGGATTTGAGACTAGTCCCAATCAGTGGCTCTTATATCCTTTGAGGTTGTGGGAAATAAGAAAGCAATAACTGAGATCAACTGAGATCATGACAATTGCTCAGTATTATTGCCCATGGGCTAGTGAATATCAGCCACTAGTGTGGCTGAACAATAAGAAAGTATCACTAGTTTAGATTAATTTATTAGAGGAGCTCTGTGGTTGATCATCTACACTTCACTTCTGCTTAAAAAGCATGCCTTACTCTGCTAGACAATACTTGCAGTAAATTGACTGAAGGCAAATATGGGAGTTTTATTTCCAAGGGGTTTGCATACCTCCATGTGTCACACAAGATGGAGTGAGTATCAGAATTGTGATTCAATACTCTTCACATTGTTCACCCCATTCAATACAATGTAGATATAAATTCCATTACAGCTAAATGGAAAGCAATTACATTTTTCATATGGTAACTGCCACTCAATGGTTTTGAAGGATGGAAATCCATTGAACACTAGTTTCTTATTACCAAAGATATCATTCAAAAGCAACCTTAAGTCATGAATTACATGTTTAAAACAATACTAATAGTGAAAACCAACAACAACACAATTCAATAGTCTGCTAACAATTGTAGGTAGAGAAGCCTTAATTTTTATTTAAGCCAGAAGTTTTAGAGATTGAATTCTAGAGATGGACTTTAAGTTATAATCACTTCTTTTTTTTTTTTTTTTTTTTTTTTACAATTTTATTTTTCCCCATACATATGTTTCACTGTAAATTATGTAGAAGTCTTGCTGCCTAACTGGAAAGGAGTCATTCATTAGTCTAAATACAAAGATATTAAGAATAAAAAGAAATTTATACTGATAGGAGTTTGACATTTGAAGTCATAGCATGGGGGTCATTGACAGGCTATTTGTCAATGCAATGCATAGCTATATCTATCTGTTCAAATAGCAGTGCTCTGTATGTCTCAGAATTAGAGAATCATCTGAATCATCTTCCTTAGCCTCCATATGTCATTCCAGATTCAGTAACTGATCATACTCAGCTGTAATTTCTATTTCATTTAGTTAGCTTTCGATAACAGTGTGGTATTGCCTGCTAAATGGTATTGGTTTTATTTTTTATTTTTTACTTTTTCTTAACTTTTGCAAGTAAATATATTTGTGACCACTAAGTGAATTGCTAAAAATAAAAACTAATCAGAAATTATTGCATTCTTTGCAAAAGTGTATTTCTACCATAAAGGAATGTCTGGTAACTAAAAACTCTCTAGAGCTTAATCGTAGAAAATTTGTCTCAGTTAATATTGAATTATCGAGCTTCTCATAAAAGTACTGCTAGTTCAAGCAATTTCTTCACCAGCTAGAAAGTTCTGGGAAGAAGAAGAAAAAAAACAACAACAACAAACAAAAAAAAAAAGCTTGAAATTACATTGCAGAATTTTGGACATTTTTGATTTCCAGGCATAAGCATATTCTTTATGTGTACACAAAAGCGCATAGACAATTACATAATCATTGCCTAGCAACAATTGCAGATGGGGGTGCAATGTACCAGTAACTGAATATTGATGTAAATGTGGACATCCGCCTGAGATTTGTACTTTAACTCATTAGCTATTAGATAGACCTGTTTTCTCACACAGCTTCCTGCATGTGTGACACTGCTGGCACAATAGATGGAGACAATTCATGTGATCAGAGCTGAAATAAAGAGAACTACCTTTCCCACTGAGAATAAGCCACACATGGTTCACTTTAAATAAATCAAAGCATGAATCCTGTGTTAATATTATATATTTAAATGTAAATAATGAATAATTTACTGATACCAGCTAAATTCTTCTATAGTTGCATGAGCACATTTTTTTTTGAGGAAAGTTACTTCCACTGAGAAAACAGTTTGCCAGTCTCTATGACTCTTTTTAAAAGTCATCAAAAAAAGGAAAGGCTCTTTTCCACTCTTTGCCAGAACCTTTAGATATCAGATCAGGTTCTTTGAAAAACAATATTAACAGTAAAATAGTATATATCAGTATACATCAGTATTTATTTTCTCTCCTGCAAGTATATGCTTTTTATTTTTTTTCTAATAAGTTTTCTCTCTCTCTCTTTTTTTTTTTTTTCCTTACAATGCTGCTTTACATCATTGACCAATTCTCATACAAACTTCTATGGAATTTAAACCAAGTGGGCATATTTGTTACACAGATTTCAAATAATATGCTTGCTTGCAAAATCAGTTATTAAGATGTTTTTACTTGAAAATGTCCAGTGTATCTGGGTTATATACTGTCTTCTGTAAAACACTTTCAAAATTCCAAAAGAAATTTTGGAGAATTTAAGTCTCAATCTACAAGACTCAATCAAGATTCAACTTTGAATGTTTATACACCCTAACACTAACTCAATGTCAGAAGTTTTATGTGATTGTATACAAATGCCTACAAATGTGTCAATTTTAGTGCTATGTTTAACTGGTATTTTTTGTTAACATATTATTCCATTTTTATAAAGTCACTCAGGGTTTAAAAAAGTATTTGTTATATTCAGTCATTAAATTCTTCATTGTAAAATAATAATAACAATAATAATTAAAAAAAAAAAGTGGAAAACAAGAATTTTCAATGAATGACCATATACCTTTTCTCAAATAGTGTAATGTGTAAGTAATGTCTGAAAACAGTTTATGAGTAATTTTGGGGTATTTTTAACAGAAAGAAAATGTTGTGTCATACTTCTATTTCATTACTTCAGTAACAGAAATAAGTAAAAAATAAATCTCTACCACTTGAGAAGATAAATCATTTGGCCCTTGCTAGTTATCCCAATTATTTTTTAATAGGAAAGAATATTCAAACTGAGACAGAAAGCAAAGAAAAACAATTATGATAATGAGAAATGAGCAGAACAAAATATTGGAACTAACTGAACAAAGCTTATACCAGAAATTGAAAATTTATAATTTTAAAGGAGTAAAGTTTCAAAATGGTTTCTAAATAAGTTATCTTATTAAATCTATTCATGGAACTGAATGAATTGATTATATGCATTGTAAGCAGTTATGATAACTTATCATTTATATTGTTGTAAGAAAATAGTAATAACAACTAGTTAACAAATCATTACATTGCTATATATCATGATTAATATAAATATATAGTCACACACTTATATATTCATGTACGAAGATGGGATGTTGTCCTCTACATTAGGGAAGTGATTGACTGATATCGCTGAGAAACAGCCACGGACAGGTTGAGAGCTTGTGCATGAGAGTTAAAAACCACACCAATAAAGGACAACTTGTTGTTGGAGTCTACTACATGCCGCCTGATCAAGGGGAGCCTGTGAATAAGGCATTCTTGCATTCAACTACAAGAAGTGTCACGCTCACATGTTCTCATCCTGGCAGGGGACTCCAACCGCCCAGATGTCTGCTGGGAAAACTATACAGCAGGCTGTGAGCAATCCAGGAGACTCCTGGAGTATGGCAAGGATGACTTCCTGTTCCAGGTATTAGACAAACCAAGCAGATAATCATTACTGGACCTGGTGCTCTCCAATGCAGAAGTGACCTCATTAAAGGGGTTAAGAAGTCAACTAAGAAGGTTCAACAAGTCAAAGTGCAAGGCACTGCCCCTGGGTTGGGGCAATCCCAGACATGAGTACAGACTGGGTGAAGAACTCATGGAAAGTAGCTCTGTGGAGTAGCACTTGAGGGTTCTGATGGACAAGAAGTTTAACACGAGCCAGCAGTGTGTGCTTGCAGCTCTGAAGGCCAACTGCATCCTGGGCTGCATCAATAGAGGAGTGGCCAGCAGGGGAAGGAGGTGGTTGTCCCCCTCTACTCTGCTTTTGTGAGGCCCAGCTTGGAGTCCTGTGTCTAGGATGGGATCCCCCAGCACAATAAGGATGTGGGTCTGTTAGAACGGTTCCAGAAGAGGGCTGGAGCACCTGTCCTAGAAAGAAAGGCTGAGAGCCGGGGTGTTCAGTCTGAAGAAGAGAAGGCTCTGGCAAGACCTTGTTGTGGCTTTTCAGTACTTAAGGAAGGCTTATCTAAAAGATGTAGAGCAACTTTTTCCTTGGACAGACAATGATAGGACAAGGCATAGGAACATGTTGCCCAGAGAAGCTGTGGATGCCCCATTCCTGGAGCAATTTAAGACCAGACTGGACAAGGCCCTGAGCAATCTGATCTAGTGAGAGCCATCCCTTGGTAGCCCATGGTAGGGGGGTTGAACTAGATCATCTTTAAGGTCCCTTCCAACCCTAACAATTCTGTGATTCTATGATTCTATGAAGGAGCTATGAGACTACCATAACCTGATGACAATTGTTCAAATGCCCTTAGAAGTTATTGCTGACTGATGAAAGCAAAGGATTTCATCAAATTTTCTTAGTGAATTTGAGTAATTTTTGTTTCTAGTCATTTGGTTTCAAGATGTTTTCTCATCAGAAATTCTTTCTCCAAAATATTTTTAACCAATATATGTTGTCGACGGAAGGAAGACACAGATGCTCAATATGAGTGAACAGTGAACTTCAACTTTAATGGATAGCTCAGTCGCCTTTTATCTAGTTCGAACATAATCAACTCATACACATTGCAGAAACTAAGCTCAGGATTGGCTAACACTTCCCGGGCTTTTCAGTCAGTTCCTCCTTTTAGCTACCGTCCAGCCTTAGGGACTTTCCCGATCGCCCAAGGGCATCGTGTCCTAGAGCCTGATTGGCTCTCAGCCAGCTGCGTACGTGCCCAGGCTCATATGAGTTGAGTACGGTACTTCACTAGCCCATTACCTCCTAACTACTCAACATCCACATGTCCTACTTCACTTAACCATTCCTCCACAAATATATAGTTCTTTAAAGTATCCTTAATAAATAATGTGTAAGTGTATATGGTTCTCTCTTCTCAAGAAGTCATTTCTTCAGCTTTATTTTTATTTTCTTATAAAATGGAAAAAATAGTCTTTAAAATGGTATCCATGTAACAGAAATATGAATCCATTTATTAGATTGCATATTCATTAGCAGTTATCTGAATACTCCTTCACCAATGAAAATTTCCCATAACATAATAATATTAAGAATGACTAAGACTATTTCTGCAATATTATTTAAACAAGATAGATTAACATTATTTCTAAGATGACTGCTTTAATCATCTGGCACTAGGCATTTGAGTGCATATGAAAACACTATTAACATCAGGCTCTGTGATGACCTTTAAGGGAAGTAGTGTGTCTTTCACACTCTTTACAGACTGCTAGGTGGGGAGAAGTTGCAAATTATCCTGTCTTCAGCTCATTTGTTCAAAACCCACGTAATCTTATCACTAGGGAGAATACTGATCTTTTATTTCTTATAAGATTTAATTTATGTCCTGATACCAAAAGAAATAAATTTGATTTAAATACACACAGAATATAGACTGCATTCATTGCAATAAAATACTCATTTGCATATATAAAAATAATTCTTATATCCTGACTTATTATCCAGTGATTTTGTTTTCATGACATATTGGGCTAGAATGGATTTTTATGTAGCTTTGAAAGTTTCATGCAGACAGGTTTGAGTCATAATTGGATTATAGTTTGGAAATAAAAATATATATATATTAAATCGAGAGGTGTTTTTTTTCATTTTATTTAACCAAAAAAAAAAGAAAGATTAAAGTACATGCAAAAACTTTTAATTGTTAGTGGTGACTGCTAGTTTACAGAAGAATTTCAACAAACTTTTAATGTAAATAGTACACATAATGTCAATGGCCAGTGGCTACTGACAGTTCAGATTGCAAATACTGCACAATCTCAAAATTCCTCATTCAATTCTATCTTAATTTGATATTATTTGCACCATATTAAAATTAAGTGAATTTTATATAAAGAGACAAGGTGTATGTAACTTGATTTTTTTATTATTTATTTATTATATATTCTGTTTATAATTAGAAGAGCTTCATTGTGATTATAACAACTGCTTCCATAAAAGTCTGTTTATACAGTATGCAAATCCTGAGGGTTGTGTTTTGCACTGGTATTGTAAAAATACTTTTAAAGGACTTTTAATTCTTTTAAATGCTAGATACTGTATTTCTAACCTGAAAATCAACACCAAATCCTAAATCTGACATACTACGTTCATCATGATTTCTATATTGATTTCTGTATTTAGCAGTGGGGATATTTTGTCATAGGTGCTTGAACCTACAACAGGATTTGGAGAAGAGAATGGAAATAACTTCATTCAGTCAGGTTTAATTCATTATCTAGATTTGAGGTATTTGGCCCAATAAAATAAAACCTTGTCAAATTGCCTTCTATTTTAAGTTTATGCATGCTTTTAGTTGTCTGGAGAATTTCTCTGTTCACCAATGATGTGGTTTCACACAGAATTCTTCTCTCCAGATTTTAAGAGCAAACAAAACCAGAACACAGGGCATAAAAAATAGAACTCTACCCCTTAAGGAAATACTGTATTGGTTTCTTAGCCTGAAGCATGTCAAAACATACACTAGGAACCAAAGAGAAATTAAATAGTTCAGTTATTAGAGGAAATACTATTACTACTACTACTACTACAACTGCTAATAATAGAAGTCCTCTTCTACTGTGAAGGTATGAAAGTCACAGAAATTGTTGGTATGGATGTAGGGACACTTAAAGATTTATGAGACATTTTCTTGTGGTTTTGATAGCAACCATGGTGTCAGCTGTGTGAAGATGAATTGCCATAAAGTCCACACAAAGAATGTACCTTGAACATACAGATGTGTAGATCTAACTGTGTTAAGTTCTTTCTATCTCAATCTTTAACCCCAAGGGGAAAAAAAAAAAAAAAAAAAAAAAGACAAGAGGATTCAGAAGTGCCTCCCCAATATCTGTAAGATAAATGAAGTCTTTATGCCTCTTTCAAGAGGCCAAGTCCATACTACTTATTGCTCTTGAAGGAAGACATTTCACAGATCTGAGAGCACAGCCACTAAGATGTAAGCCAAACTGAAGCTTTCTTTCCACCCCTCTCAACGATTAACCTTTTCCCTCTGATCTCCAAAGGTGAGATGAAAGATTCCCAAAGATCAGAATTCCTACAAGAGAGTGTGACCCACTCTATTAAGGGCTTTAAAAGTTAAGACTAAAACCTTGAACTCTATCAAAACGCCAACAAGCAGTTAGTGCACAGTAAAGCAGTGAAAAGGATCAAAAAATATCCACCCAAACTTTATAGTAATTGCCCTACCATATTCTACAGAAGTTGGAGATAATTGCTGAGCCTTTTTAACAGCATCATTAGTGTACATTTGAAGTAGTTTGACCGTGATTTAACAAAGACATGTAATAATGTTATGTCAAAGGAGAGTGCTACAATCCAGTGACACTGTAAGCCTAGTATAGAAACCAGCCAGAAAAAAAAAAAGAACAAAAACAACTGTCTCTTGCTTGTTCAGTGGTCCATCAGTGAACTACATACCTTCTGCAGGAAAATATGAGTACACATAAGAGACCTGTTATAGGTCTCCCACATTAATTTGCCTATGTTTAGTCATATACCTTTGTGGTTTGGGTACTGAACAAGTTTAGTGGGATGGGAAGCACTGCTCGGAGTAATTTATAGCAGAAGAATATAATGAATATTCTGCATTATGATTTATGAGATTAATATTTTATGTGACATTTAATTTGAAAAAATTGATAATAATTAAATGATTTTATTTTTTCAATTTTTTTTCAAATTTTGCCACAATTCCTGGTAAAACTATTGGAGACCTATCTTGATTGTGAGCTGAAAACACCTGTACTTTTGGCATGTTATGAGCAGATACCTAAATACTGTATGATAAATATGTCTTGATTCGTATTGTGAAGAATAGGAAATACAATCAATATGACTAATTACAGTAAATGTGTCTATATTAACTATCCATATTCAGACCTGTGGAGACTATGGACCAAATAAACGTTATGATTCCTTTTTCAACTTAAAATGGAAAACTGGTTCAATATCTCACTTATGCAGAAACAAAATTAAAGGTGAATGTTACATATTTGTGAATCAGAAAATATATACCTTCTATTTGGAAATTCTAGTTGAAATTCATATCCTTGAATTTAGTCATGCAGTTAAATGTTCACATTTAAAAAAAGTCCTATTCAGAGTTGAGTATCAATATAAACTAGTTACTATAAGAAGCTTTGTAAAATTATTGGGGCTTCGAATTCCATGCTATCATGACAAATGTGCTTAGAAATCAGCCTTGATCCTAGGAAGTCAATGACCAGACTCTCATAAATGTCAGCTGGACTTTTTGCTAAAAATTATGTATTTGTAACACAGTAAAGCACTTGTATTATACACGAAAACAGAAAGAAAGAAAAAAAAAATGAAGAGAACAAAGAAAGAAAGGAGAGGAGAGGAGAGGAGAGGAGAGGAGAGGAGAGGAGAGGAGAGGAGAGGAGAGGAGAGGAGAGGAGAGGAGAGGAGAGGAGAGGAGAGGAGAGGAGAGGAGAGGAGAGGAGAGGAGAGGAGAGGAGAGGAGAGGAGAGGAGAGGAGAGGAGAGGAGAGGAGAGGAGAGGAGAGGAGAGGAGAGGAGAGGAGAGGAGAGGAGAGGAGAGGAGAGGAGAGGAGAGGAGAGGAGAGGAGAGGAGAGGAGAGGAGAGGAGAGGAGAGGAGAGGAGAGGAGAGGAGAGGAGAGGAGAGGAGAGAAAAAAAGAAAAACATTCATTCCAAATATATTAACAAGGAAAGAAAAAAAAAGAAAGAAAAAAAAAATAGCCTACTTTTTATTTTCCTTTCAGCATATCTATTATGTTTCAAATAAGCATTTTTCCCCACTCCTGGGGTTCTTAAATAACTTCTTCAAGTACTCCAGAGTAGTGTTGAAAAATCTATGAATAATGTTCAGATGAATTATATGTGTCAGAAACAAACACCTCAGCTGCAAGCACTTCTTCCCCAGAGACAACAAGTTAAAGCAAGGTAAACATCAATTCTACAGCTCTCACATCATCTTACCCAGGTATAGCCAAGTATGATCCTGCCACAATATCCTTAGAAAGTAAAATATTCACAGTTTATCAATAGTAGTCACAGTTTCACAGTTTGTGAATGTTAGTCCCTTAATCACTTTTCTTGGATTTTCTCCAGTAGCTTCATGTCTGTTGTACACTGAACACTGGTTTCTGGACACAGTGCTCCAGGTGGGTTTTTGCTAGTGCTGAGTAGTATCACCTCTCTTGACCTTCTTGCAACACTTACTTAACCCAAAACAAGAATACCACTAGCTTTCTTAGCAGCAAGGGCACATTGCTGAATCATGTTCAACTTGCTGTCTGGAAGGACCCCAAGGGACTTTCCTGCCAGGCTGCTTCACAGCGGGGTGGCCCTCAGCAAGTCCTGGTGTATGAGGTTGTTCCTCTTGCAGTGCACAATTTCGTACTTCTCTTTGTTAAACTTCATGAGCTTCCAGTCAGCCTGTATCTCCAGCAAGCCCATTTCTCCCATGCTGCCAGCCTCTGGAAGACAGCACAGCCCTCTTGTTTATCAAACACTACTCGTAGTTTTGTTTTGTTGGCAAATGTGCTGAGGTTACACTCTTCCCCATCATCCAGATCATTAATGAAAATGTTAAACAGGACTGGACACATTATTGACTTCTACGGTCAACCACTACTTACTGACCTCCAGACTTTGCACCACACTCTGAGCCTAGCCATTCAGCCACTTTTCTATTGACTGCATTTTGAGCCCACCCTGCCAGTATATATCAGCAGTTTTTCTATGAGAATCTAATGGGAGACAGTGTCAAAGGCCTTCCAGGTAGACAGGTACCTGTGTCCAGGTAGACAATGTCCACTGCTCTCCACTGATCTACCTGACTGGTCATTTCATCATAGGAGTGTTTTTAATTGGTCAGGCATGATTTCCCCTTGGCGAATCCATGCTGACTACATCTGATTATTTTCTTGTCCTTCAAGCACCTGGAAATGGTTTCCAGGATGAGCTGCTCCATCATCTTCCCCAGTATTGAGGTGAGGTTGATGTGTCCGTAGTTCCCTGTGTCCTCCTTGCCTTTCCTGAAGGCAGGAGTGACATTTGCTTTCCTACTTTTATTATTATTATTATTATTATTATTATTATTTTATTATTATTATTATTATTATTATTATTATTAATTTGTGTGTGTGTGTGTGTGTGTGTTTTGGCACTTCTCCCAGTCACCATGATCAATCAAAGATTGCCAAGAGTGGCCTCACATCTGCCAGCACACTCAGCAGTCATGGATGCAATCCTGTAATCCTGTCAGGGCTCAAGTATGTCCAATTTGCTTAAATCTTCCATGACCTGATCCTCTTCCACCAAGGGTACATCTTGCTCCAGCCTCTCCCCTGGTCTCTGGTTCTTGGGATTGCTGAGGAGCAATAGATGTCAACACAAGAAGGATGTCAGCGTAAGAAGGATGTTGATTCTTCAGCACAAGAAGGATGTGGGTCTGTTAGAGCAGGTCCAGAGGAGGGCCACAAAGATGATCAAGGGGCTGGAGCACCTCTCCTAGGAATAAAGGCTGAGAGAGCTGGGGATGTTCAGCCTAAAGAAAAGAAGGCTGTGGGGTGACTTCATTGTGGCTTTTCAGTACTTAAAGTGGTCTTGTAAAAAAGATGGAGGGAGACTCTGCTCAATCAGATAATGATAGGTCAAGGGGGAGGGGGGGTGCGTTTAAAGTAAGAGAGTGGAGATTTAGATTAGAGAATAGGAGGAAATTCTTCACTAAGAGAGCGGTGGGGGACTGCAACAGGTTGCCCAGAGAGGCTGAGGATGTCCCATCCCTGGAGGTGTTCAAGACCAGTTTAGATGAGGCCCTGGGCAACCTGATCTAGCGGGTGGTGTGCCTGCCTATGGCAGGGGGCTTGGAACTAGATGATCTAGATGAGGTCCCTTCCAACCTGAGCCATTTGATGATTATATGATTCAAAGCAAATAAGCCATTTAGTACCTCAGCCATTCCTATGCCCTATGTATCCATTTGTCCCATCTTGATGTGGGTCCATGTTTTTCTGTAGTCTTCTTTTTGTCACATGTACTTTTGTTCCTTTTGTACTTATAGAAGTTCTTCTTATTGTCTTAGACATCCCTGGACAGATTCAGTTCTAATTGGGCTTTGGCTTTCCTAACTTCATCCCTGGATCCTTGGACAATATTTCTCCCAGGTTACCTGTCCTTGCTTCCACCTTCTGTAGGATTCCTTTTTTCATTTGAGTTTGGCCAGGAGCTTCTTGTCTATCCATGTGGGCCTCCTGGTATTTTTTCCATGTTTGTTGTAAGGGACCTCTCCTGAGCTTGGAGGAGGTGATCCTTGACCATTAATCAGCTTAATCTTTGATTATTAACCAGACCTTGTTACCAGTAGAAAGAAATTAAGAATAAAGTGAAAAGGTTCTTATGTGTTCCATCAAGCACAGAACTTGTCACGAGAAAAAGCAAAATTTTTGCCTACTCTTTTAATTAAAAAGTTGAAGAGACACTGAGGTCTTATGTTTCTGTTTACTTAACAGCAAATATCTGTAATACTTTGGTGTAACTCTTCTCAAAAACACGAAAGAGGATAGGCAAAACTAGCCTTCATCTACTGGGCAAAGTTTTCCAAAATGTTTTAAAAACTAATGTTTCAGTGCTGGCATGGAAGAATCACTGAAAAAGTTCAGTGTCAAAAATTAAACGAAGGAGAAAAAGAGAAAAGCAAAAGCCGAAACAAAACCTCAAAGCAAAACAGAACAACAACAAAAATAAACTAGCAATGTTTCTTTTAAGAACACAGTAAAGGAAGTTTCAGCCAGGGAAATGCATTGGAAATGAGGAATTTGCATGAAGTTCACTGTTTGAAAAACAAAACTTGCAAGCTAAAACACTGCTAACAAAGTCTGTGAAAACATACCGTCTTCAAAGTCCTAAAAGTAATGATTACTTATCCAACAGTCTCACTGCCCGAGGAACTATATGGAATACCAGTCAAACAAACAAAACTGTAAACAGCTTCTGGAAATATATCACTCTTTTAAACAAACTCATTTAAAACAAACACAATCTGAAGTACTTAGGCATCTCCAAAAATATATCTTACTGTGAAAAAATCAGCAGTAAACGAAAAGCAAATTGAAAACCTATACATGATGCAGAGAAGAGACTGACACACCTTTCCATGACATTAACGATAAAGCCAAGTAAACTTTGTAAAAGGTTGAGAGGTCTTTGTATTTAATCTAGACAGTTAAGAGAGGTTAAAATACTGAACCAGACCATAGTAATGGTCACAGTTGGAGGTGTACTTGCTAAATAATTGTAGTTTCAAGTGGGTAGGCCATCTCCAAAGCTGACAATTTAATGGTTTCACTGTGGTCACTGAGTTTTAAAATTCCTAACAGTGGTAAGTTGTCTTGACTCTTTTCTGTTTTGAAATAAGAACCATATAATGTTCAATTGTGACAGATCAGCATCACGTTTACCAAGTGACAATGTAATGCCCAAGTCATTCAAAACAAGGCCTGTTCCATGCACAAACAGAAGCAGGTTAAGCAAAACATAATTAGTATTTGCTTGTCTTGCCTTAAGGCATAAGCACACTAAAACAGTACCACTGGAAACCTTACAAAATGCTTTTAGCTTTTTTGTTTGTTTGCTTGTTTGTTTGTGTAATGTTCTTCAGTCTTTTGGAACACAGTTAGGCGTAAATATATAAATTTACTTATATATATACACATAAACACGTAACTATATGTAAACACAGAGAGCATCACAGACCTGTGGTAGAGCTGCAAAGAGAAAGTAGAAGGAAGACACTTGTAAATAGTAAAATAAGCAAGGTAAGAATAGAGAATTGAGAACAAGCAGGGGGGTTGTGTGCTAGAAAAAGACTAAAAAGGGAAGGAGTCCAGCAAAAACATAAAAGGACCTGTTCTCCAAAATTATACAAATTATGTGAAGGGCAGATGAGATTATCACTTTTTCTCTGGGGAGAAGAACATAAAACATCGAGTTTGGGAGAGGAAAGCTAAGGAAGAAAGATGACCACTCCAGTTTCTGCTTTCCACCATCTCTGACACAAGCATATTTGCACCTTTGCTGGGTCAGCTGGCACTCACCATACTGTTGTTCCATTCTTTTCGTATCATTAATCTAGCCCATGGCCCTACATAAATGTGTGCTTTATGACTTTATATTGATTAGCTAAATCTATGTACAAACCATACCTGAACTAGTTGTGACAATCTTGTCACCCATCCCATAAAGACTTTATCCTGCATCAAGCAACAGACAGCAAACTCTGAGGCAGCAGATATATTTTCATGCAAATCAAGTGCTAAAGGAATCAGATGTTTGGAGGGTGAAAATAAACATAAACATAAGCAAGAATCAGTGTAATCACAGATGTCTGGTAATGTCCATGACAAAATTTCCTTATTTTATATCAAAACTACATAGTTTATCCAAATGCTTAAAACTTCAGAGGATTCTCATGTATAGTTATTATTACTTTGATGCCATCTGAGATGTACTTCAGTGGTAAATTTACATCACAGGTGTAAAAAAATGTTGCTATATAACACCCCTAATAAGTTACTGGATGTATTATCACAGAATCACAGAATGGCTGAGGATGGAAGGGACTTCTGTTCATCATCTAGTCCAACCTGCTGAGCAGGACCATAGAATCATAAAATCATAGAACAGCTCAGGTTGGAAGGGACCTTAAAGATCGTAGAATCATAGAATCCTTAAGGTTGGAAAACACCTCAAGATAGTCCAAGTCATGTCCCAGACCCTTCACCAGCTTTGTAGCCCTTCTCTGAAGATGCCCCAGGCCCTTGATGTCTTTCTTGCGGTGGTGAGCCCAAAACTGAACACAGTACTTGAGGTGCAGCCTCACCAGAGCAGAGTACAAGGGGACAACTACCTCCTTGGTCCTGCTGGATACACTATTCCTGACACAAGCCAGATGTTGTTGGCCTTCTTGGCCATCTAGGCACACTGCCAGCTAACTCCAACCCATCATCTAACTCCAACCCCCCGACATGCCACCCACTAGATCAGGATGACCATCCAAACTGGCGTTCAACACCTGTGGATGGGGCATCCACAACTTCTTCTGGCAACTTTTTCCAGTGCCTCACTACTCTTACAGTGAAGAATTTCTTCCTAATATCTAGTCTAAATATATCCTCTTTTAGTTTAAGACTATTAGCCCTTGTCCTATCATTATCTACCCAAGTAAAGAGTCCGTCTCCATCTTTTTTATAAGACCTCTTTCAGTATTGAAAGGCCACAATGAGGTTTCCCTGGAGCCTTCTCTTCTCCAGGCTGAACATCTCCAGATCTCTCAGCCTTTACTGATAGGAGAGGTGCTCCATCCTTGCTGGTCACACCTCTATTGATGCAGCCCAGGATGCAGTTGGCCTTCTGGGATGCAAGTGCACACTGCTGGCTCATGTTGAGCCTTTCATCCACTAGAACCCCCACGTCTCTTTCCACAGGGCTGGTCTCAGTGAGCTCTTCTCTCAGTCTGTATTCCTGTCTGGGATGGCCCTGACCCAGGTGCAGCACCTTACACTCAGACTTGCAGAACCTCATACGGTTCACGTGGGCCCACTTCTCCAGCCTGTCCAAGTTGCTTTGAGTGGCATCTCTTTCTTCTTTGGTATGACCTGCACCACTGAGCTTAGTGTCATTTGCAAACTTGCTGAGGGTGCACTCAATCCCATCGTCTATGTCATTGATGAAGATACTGGAAAGCACCGGTCCCAAAACAGACCCCTGCGGTACACTGCTCATCCTAGCCTCCTCCTAGACATGGTACTATTGACCACTACTCTCTGGCTGTGGCCATCAAGCCAATTCCTTATCTACCAGATGGTCCACCCTTCAAATTCATATCCTTCCAATTTAGAGATTAGGATGTCATGTGGGACCCTATCATAGGCCTTAGAAGTCCAGGTAGATGACATTGGTCAGTCTTCCTTTGTCAACTGATGCAGTCACTCCATCACAGAAGGCCACCAGATGGATCAGACACTATTAACCCTTGATGAAGCCACGCTGGCTGTCCCAGATCACCTCCTTCTCTTGCATGTGCCTTAACATTGCCTCCAGGATGATTTATTCTATGATCTTGCCAAGCACGGAGTTGACGCTCACCATCCTGTAGTTCCCTGGGTCTTCCTTTTTTACCCTTTTTTAAAAATGGTACTGATGTTTCCCTTTTTCAAGTCACCAGGGACTCTGCCTGACTGCCATGGTTTTTCAAATATGATGGAGAGTGGCTTGGAAACTACATCAGTCAATTCCCTCAGGACTCTGGTATACATGTCATAAGGCTCCATAAACCTGTAGTTGTTAAATTGCATCAGGAAGTCCCAAACTTGCTCTTCACTGACAGTGGGAGGGACTCTTCTCCCCCAGACCCCACCTAGAGGTTCATGGACTTGACAGATGTGGAATCACAGAATCACAGAATTGTAGGGGTTGGAAGGGACCTCGAAAGATCATCAGGTCCAACCCCCCTGCCCACGCAGGTTCCTTAGGGCAGGCTGCCCAGGTAGGTGTCCAGACAGGCCTTGAATATCTCCAGAGGAGACTCCACAACCTCCCTGGGCAGCCTGTTCCAGTGCTCCGTCACCCTCACTGTGAAGTTCTTTTGCATGTTGGTATGGAACTTCCTTGCACACCAAGGAAAATATCCTTAAAGAGTTATGAGCTCTGATAAGATTACCTGTCCCTAAGGACTGTGTCCCATGGAATCTCATCCACTAATTCTCTGAACAGCTGGAAGCTGGCTCTTCTGAAGTTCAGGGCCCTGGCTTTCCTCTTAGCCAGACCTGTATTCCTCGACATCACAAACTCAACCAGGGCATGGTCACTTCAACATAGGCTTCCTCCAATGGGCTTTTTAATGAGATTCTCTGCATTGGTGAACACTAGGTCTAGTAATGTTTCTCCTCTGGTTGGTTTGTATAATACCTAGAGCACATTCCTCTAATTCCTAGAGCACAAAAGAAGAGGAAATCCCTTACCTGCTATTATTTTCCAAATTCTTCTCTCATTTATCCTTTTCTCTCATTTGTCCTTATTTAACAGGTTCTACAGTGTAACAAAGATGCTTTGTGCCTTCTCAGTTCTCTTGGTTTATTCCCTTTCTAACATCCTATCAATTTCATTTTCATCAGCAGTTAAGTAAGCACAATATTAAAACTACCATATTTGTATGAAATCGAAAAAGAAGGAAAGAAATGAATAGGAGACAAATATATTGACCATATATAAAAACAATATACTTATTTTAAGTTATTTTAAAAATACTCATGTAGTTTCTTAAAATAGCAACTTGATTTATGAGAAAACCAAGTGAAATTGTGTGACTGCTGAATCTCCAATATTTAGCAGATCCTAAAAGATCATTAGCTGATGCATATGATTTGAAGATAGACAATAGGTACACATCTCCATCCGCTAAGGAAGAAATTTCTAAAAAGAGCAAAAAGTGAGGTGCAGGACAACCAGTCTTTCCTCAATCCCTAGGACAGGGATAGAGCAAATAATCCAGGAATCATTTCCACCAATACTAAGGAGCAGAAACTGATTAGGAGTAGTCATATTGGATTCATGAACAGGAATTCACACTTTGACAACCCAGTAACATTCTTCTGTGAGATTACTAGCTTGGTGGATGAGGGCACAGCATGCTCCAGTGAAGGCTGTGGGCCAACTGGCTAGGAAGCAGATCTGCAGAGAAGGACTTTGGGAGTCCTACTGGGCACTAAGTTAAATATAAGCCAGCAATGTGCCCTTGCAGCAAGAAGGCCAATTTCATCTGGACTGCGTTAGGAAGACCATTGCCAGCAAGTTGAGGGAGGTGACCTTTCATGTCTGCTCAGCACTTGTGAGAGCGATCTGCAGTGCTGCGTCCAGTTCAGTGCTCCTCAGTACAAGAGGGATATGGGCATATTGGAATGAGTCTAACAAGGAATTATGAAGATGATTAAAGGAGCATCTTTTTGTAAGAGGAGAGGAAGAGAGAGCTGTGACAGTTTAGCCTCGAGAAGGCTCAGGGGGAATTTTATGTATTTATATAAGATGGGAAGGAATAAAGAAGACATACCTTCCTTAGTGGTATCCAGTGAAAAAGCAATGGGCACAAACAGAAATACAGGAAATTCCAATTAGATAAAATGAAAAGCTTTTATTTTCTGTAATACTGATCAAACACTGGAACAAGCTGCCCCGAGAGGCTGTGGAGTCCCTCACCTTAGAGGTATTTAAAAACCATCTGGGCATGGCTCTGGGCAACCTGATGTAGTTGACCCTGCTTGAGCAAGGGGTTGGACTAGATGATCTCTAGAGGTGCCTTCAGATCTCAATCATTCTATGTTTTTATGGTGTTCAGAACATTAGTTAACACACAACAGATGAAATGGTGAATTAATATTATTGACCAGTATTTAGCACCACTGTAACTAAGTTAGAGCTCTACTGAAACCACAGTAACACTATTTAGTGCAGAAGGATGTACAATCTAAAAGTACAGGCTGAAATTTGATTATTTGATTTTATTATTTGATTAAGTAACATATCAGTAACTTGCACTAGTTACTTAGATCTTGAACTATAATAGAACTTTAACTTTTTCTACTCTTGAATAATATTAAAATTTCAAACATATTTAATTACTTTCCTTTTAGACTACTTTTTCTTTCCTTAATAATATTTGCACTTCAACCAGGAGAGATTTGGAAAACAAAATATAGCATCAGTGTAGTTCATTCCTGAGATATATGATACTACCTTATTTCCAACTCAACAGAAGCTACGCTGTTCTATAGACAGTTACTTTTATTTTTTTTTGGTCTAATTTCTATTTTTTCAAACGTCACAAATTTTCAAAAAATCTCCTCAATTCAGGAGAAAAAAATGTGGCAAAAAAAAATTCTGGAGCTACATTTTTGATTCAGTTATCAGAAATCCTAGACACTGAATCAAACACTCCCTTTCCCTCAAGGTAACCCGGTTCAATGAAAATGTCAGAGGCTGTATTCTCCTGGAGGCCTGTCTGAATGCTGACAAAGTTCTTTTCCAATTTCCTTGAAAATGGATTTGGGAAACATTTATTAGTTCTTTGAGAAGTGTTTGTAATTACTTTTTCTTTGCTCTTCAGTGTATGCCTGTAGGCTGTTTTGCACACACTGTCTACTGTCATTCTGTGCAATGTGCTTTGACAGTAGATATTAAGTCTCCAAAACAATAAAAAGTGTAGATGTACTTTGTTATCCTAATCCATGCAAAATTGCTACACATGATTTTGTGAATTCCTTCAGATCAAATTCTACAAAAGTAGTAACTAATGTTTAGTGTAAATATGGCCTTACTTACATAGTTTATAATTTTAATTTTACTTACACCATACTACATAGTGCTTAAAGACTAGATTCTGGTAGCTTTAAACTCCTTAGGCACTAATCTAATAGTGACAATTTTTACTACAGAATATCAACACTGGGTTCAAGTTTGATCAGGGCAGTGCTTTAGAAGTAATTCTTTACTCCCACTTAGCAATTCAGTTCACATTTTGGAAATTCTGGAGCACAAGAATTGGATTCTTTATAGGAAAAAAATAAAAAAAAATAATAAATAATAATAAAATGCTCAGGACTATGTTGAAGGCAATACAGTCACTAATAGGCATTCAATCAATGGTACCAGACTAGAGTGAGTCTAAAATAAAATTGTCAAAATACTAGCGGAAAGTTTATTATTGATCAGTACTTCTTTGCCATACAGATCTGCTCTTTTCTTACTGCACTATTTGGTAGCATAAATATAACTATACACCTAACCTGAGTGTTTCCATGGTGCATCACACCTGCATGAAATTAAACTACATTTGAAACTTTATGGATGAGAAACCCTAACTGGCGTTCAGTTTTTATCAACATTGTTTCCATTATCCATGTTAAAGAAACAGGTACAAGGACAAATTTCAGAGGCAAATTCTGTGACTGTATTTACTTCACTGCTGATTTGAGGGTATTTCACTTCTTTCCATGCCTCTAAATTACTATTTTGACTTTTTTTTTTTTTTTTTTTTTTTTTTTTTTTTCAGGAAGATAGCTCATTTGTTTTATTTGCTGAAATCTGTTTCGTTTTAAATGTTCATTCATTTAAGAATTCTCTTTTGGCTTGCAATCTGCATATAAGAAATGACTCTGTGAACACACATTGTAAACAGTTTTCACAGAGGTTATATACAGTAGACTCACCACAAATTCTCCTCTCAAACTGTAAAGCCAAAAGACTAATTTTGAAATACCCAAGATATACATGTAAACATGAGCATTTTCTAAAATACAGGATCTATTTGGTTCTAGGATGTTATAAATATGTTGTTTAATATAGACTGGTCACCTCTTTAGTGTACATCCATCTCTTCCTTGTCCCAGTGAAGCAGTTGGAATCAGCAGTAAACCAGAAGTGAACAGAAGCCAGGTCTTTTAGTCCAGCATCATCTGTCACCACCTTCCTGGAAAAAAAAAAAAACTATTTGAATTCATCATAAACAGAGAATTCTTCCAATGTTCATTATTGATTATGCACCATTACTGAGAATGAATGAAACTGTTGTTCATCCCAGCAGGAAAAGGGTAATGATCAATTAAGTATATGGATGACTGTGAAAACCAATATTTAATGGTGAGTATGGCTGAGCGAAGTGTACGCTAATCTAAAGTCCTTCTCTATTCAGAAAAGCCTGCAGGAATGTCTATGACATTCATTTGATTTGAATGTGAGCTAAATCTATGCACACAAATAATACATCCAAAAGTATTTTTTCTTAAAAAATAAAATAAAATAAAATAAAATAAAATAAAATAAAATAAAATAAAATAAAATAAAATAAAATAAAATAAAATAAAAAGACTTTGAATACAAAATATTTGATAGTTAAATTTTTTAAAAAAATAAAACTGTAGAAGTTAAAGAAAAATCAACCCTATGGCACCTCTGTAGCCTCTAACGTATGCATTAGACTTTGTGGGCTGAACAGAACAGTACTGAAGCATGAAGAATTTAACTGAATGAAGTTACATTTAATTCAACTATATTGAAGACAGAAATTGCTCACTTCATTTGAAAAAGTAATTGGTTCTTAATAAGTACAGATCATTTATCTGTCCATCTTAAGGTTCTGCATGACATCAAGAAGCATAGATTCTAATAAACTATCTTAAGATCTGGTCAGTCAAATGTACTTACTACAACTATTGTTTGCTTAGTGAATTCCAGTATCTCCCACCACAAAACAATGGGAAAAAAATAAGGAAGAGAAGTTACCATGGATATAAACATATAGTTTATCAACATTCAAAGTAACACTTTAAAAATAGCCTATTAGAAAGAATTAGGACATTGTTCTCAATAACAAGGAATAAGACAACATTAAATTTGCCTATCTGTTAAAATTGGATCCACTGTAAGCCCATCAATGGATTTAATCAGACAATGAGATGTTCTGTAAAGTCTCCTGTACTCTGCTGTGCCTGTAGAAGCACGTTTCAGTAATTGTTCCTACTGCCCTTTGTACCTAGTAAATGAATGATGAATAGTTATTAGAAGTATGGCTCAGTAGGATTATTTATGTGACATATTTCAGAAAATATGTTTAATTAAAAATCAGCAATGCAATTATGACTATCATAAATGAAATAACAAAAGCAATATCAAACAGTTAATTAGATTTTTATTATTATTTTCTCTCATAAATGAAGTCAAGGTTTTCATATGCATACATAAAATCCTTCATTTGAGTTACTTGACTTATTATATAGGTGTCAGCAAAAAATATTAACTGAAATATATGGGAAAAACAGCTTTCACTGAACATCACTTTTGGGAATTAATAATCACTCAGTTGTGTACCTCCTGCCCAGGTCATCCTGGGTCAACTCACTATCCTACTCCTCGCTGCCCATGCTGCTGGACCTGGAAGCCATATGCTGGTCACACGATCAATTTCCCACCTCTCTTAACCCCACAGAACAATTTTCCTGCCACTGCTACAAACAACTTCCTCATGCCATCCTGGGACTGGATAGCAGCTCAGCCTCTGCCTTCCTGATCACCCTGGAAGCACATCAGGGCCAGAAAACCCCTCCCACATCTCCCCTCTCAGAGGCTGCCAGTTGTTTTCAGCCTCCATTTTAGGGTGCTATTTCCATGGCAGGCACCATTTTGTTGCCAAGGCTACCATTTCTTGACGATGAACTTAGAACATCCATTAATTGGCTAGCTAGTCTTTAGGCACAGCAAGCTGCTATCTTTCCCCAAAGTGGTTTATGTTGTCATGAGAAGCACAATTTAGTTAGTCATGTGCTATGTGTGCTTAGCCTGTATGTAAGTTGTCTTTCAACCACTCCCATTTTACCACTCAGTGATCGCTGAGAAGTAAAAAGTGTCGATTTAAATTGCCTGTAAAATGGCTTTATTTTTGATGTGTCTGCCTCACCACACATTTCAGTGTCATTAGCGAACTTGGTGAGGGTACTTTCAATCTCACCACCCAGGTCATTTATGAAAATGCTGAACAGCGTGGCTCCCAGTGTGGGAACGGGCTGTCAGCCTGAGCAAAAACCCTGAGTGCAGTCTGCCAGACAGCTTCCTACCTGTCTCACAGACCACAGAGCCATTCTGTGGGAAACAGTGTCAAATGCTTTGCTGAAGTTCAGGTAAACCACTGCTCTATGTCCATAGAAGAAGGTGACATGACCAGTCAGGCATGATTTGCTGTTGGTAAATCTGTTGACTTTGCTTGATCAGCTGTTTTGTTTGGCATTTCTTCTGTTAAACCTTCCCTTTCCATGTAGTCTGTAATATAAGCAATGATGTGGCTTTTGAAATGATTTAAAAAATAAAAATAAAGAATTTCCACATTCATTTTTCACTCATCACCAGTTCTTATGAGCTACAAGATGTATTCTGAAAAAAGCTCCTAATATGATCCATATTTCTCATATTAACTGGTCTTTAAAATGTAAATCAATAACATGTAAATATGTATTTCAAAATAAATCCAGAGAATGCAAGAGAATTGGAGAAGCAATATTTTAGATATATACTATGTTTTGTTTTGTTTTGTTATTTCTAATTACACTTACATTATGCTCTAAATTATTTGTCTCATCATAATGATATGGCAATCTAAATGTTAAAAGCAAAGGAACAAGGAAACAAACAAAAAACACAAGCAAAACAAAACAAACCAAATAAACAACCCCCCCATTTTTCCTATCAAATTAAACATTTATTGTAATGACATACCTTTTCAAGTATTTATTCAAAGCTGATAAGCTGCATAAATTTTTTACAAGCCATTTTCTGCACCAGCTAACTGCAATGAGAAATTGACAGTGCAGCAGTGGTATTCCTTACACAAAAATACACACTAATCATTAGAAAAAAGAACTGGTTTCTATGGTTAGGTATGCAAACAGGAATCTGCAGATCTATACACACTGCTTTCAGAATTGAACTACGAAGAGCTATGTGTCTTTCAAATCATACATTCTGCTCCAAACACTGGCAGTGCAAACACTGAGCTCAGTAGACAGCAGCAGGCAGCAGCAGGCAGTACACTGCATCTGGACCATATTTCTCCATACAGTGCAATCCCATGATCTTTAATGTATTAGACCCACCACTGGCCTACAGGCTACTGCACCCCAAGTCACACGGTTGCCTGTTAGGAAGACGGTATTACAGCTGTTGAAATAAGTCATTTAAGTGTAAGACAGGCTAGGTCAAGTAATTATAGTGCCTGCTCATACAGTAGATTGTTTGTTCCCATTAAAAGGGCTATGAGTTAAAGCCAGTACAGATGACTGGCCATACTTTAAGAGGACGTTGCAACTATAATACACATATACATGTCAGCTAGAGATCTCTGTGAGGGGAGTATTTAAATTCACCAAGCCACTTAATATTAAAAAATAATAATAATAATTCTTAAATTTGTTCATTATCAACACACTTTCTGCTAGTGACTGGCTCTTGATGTACTTACATCCCTACAAACACAAAGATGACCATTTTTGACACTCACATTCTAAATTAGCTCTGTGTTTACAATACCACAGAGTTAATGCTGTATAATTAGCACTCATCTCTATGTAGCACTGATATATATGTCATTGCATATTATTCATCAGTATTAAGGTGATTGGAAAAGCTGGGAAAGTTGGAAGAGAAATGGGTTGTCTTTCTATTCCATCCCTCCTTGCTTATTGCTGATTTACTATGCTGCTAGTCTCTCTCTTAAAGGGGATCTTTCCTACTGCTTTCCTACTGTGGATACTGCTTAACTTGGGTTTGGTTGCATTAACCATCCTTCTCAAAATATGTTACTATTTTCCATAGCAATATTAACTTTTTTTTTTTTTTTTCAAAAAGGTCAATGACAAGAGTTCAGTGATGGAAAGCAAAATATTAACAAAGTAAGCAATGATTAGAAAGTCCAACTCTCTCTCTCTCTCTCTCTTTTTTTTTTTTTCCCAGTCCTTTTTGTTTAATTCAGAAATTAATAAACTGTTGTTAGACATTTTATGGAAATAAAAAATAAAAAATCAAGCAATCCTAAATTAAGAGTCCTTGCAATATCATTAGATATGCAGGTAGTCCATGCAAACCTTTGAATGTCTTTTTTTTCCAGTTCTGGATCAGAGACATCAGAGCTATCCAAGCTCTGAACTCTAATTTTTAGAGTTTATTTAGTCAAGAATCTGAGTCAATTTATAGTAGATATTACTTTCCCAATATTATGGCATAAATAATCCGGATGGAACCTCTGCACTACTTCTTTGTCATGAATGTCCACATGAAAGAAAGACTGTCACAAGAAACTGTTTATAAACTGATGCAAATTGGGTTGAGTTACAGAATACAGTTCCAGCTTTTCCCCTTACACCAGCACTGTCATACTCAGAAACAAGTTTCTCTGGGGCCTGATACCAAGTCATGATACATTAGAATAACAAATGATACATTAGAATAACAAATTGTGTTTATTTGTCCCATTAACTAATCATTATTTTAACATGTTAGAAAAAACCAATCAAATCAGAAATCTTTTTTTTTTTTTTTTCTCTCTTTCATACTATTAAAAATGTTTGCTTAAATGATTTATTTCCAAAATATATTTTATTGGGGGAAAAAAAATACCTGGGGGCATTGGTATAGCAAATAGTATCTATATTTGTAATGGAAAATAAAAGCTTCTTCTTATCCCTTTATGATGTTTGCTCTGCCAAACTTATGTTACATTTTTATAACCTAGTGAACACTTCTATTGATGTAAATACTTACAGTCACTTAAAAACCAGTGGTTTGTAAAACTAAAACCTGTCCACTAGCATGTTCTTCCTGTGCTGTTCACTCACTTTAGAACAGAACTTAGTATAGAATTTAGAACAGAAATTAGCATAGAATCATAGAATCACAGAGTGTTTTGGATTGGAAGTGACCTTAAAGATCATCTTGTTCCAACCCCCCTGCTGCGGGCACAGACATCTTCTACTAGACCAGGTTGCTCAAAGCCCCATCCAACCTGGCCGTAAACACTTCCAGGGATGGGGCATACACAGCTTCTCTGGACAATCTGTTCCAGTGCCTCACCACCCTCTCAGTGAAGAATTTATTCCAAATAACTAATCTCCTTTAGTTTAAAGCCATATCTCCTTGTCCTATCACTACACTCCCTGACAAAGATTCCCACCCCAGCTTTCCTGTAAGCCCCTTTTAGGTGCTGGAGGGCCACCATTAATGTTTCCCTGGAGCCTTCTCTCTCCAGGCTACAAGACCCTACCTACAACCCTACCTCCCGCAGCCTGTCTTCATAGGAGAGGTGCTCCAGACCTCCGATTGGACTGTGCTGTCCTGTAGACCTATGTAAATTTATATCAGCAAGCTCAGGCATATCAATAAATGTCTTCCATTTGAAGCTGTGACAGGTCCAGATTGAGCTATTCCTCTCTACATGTCTGACCTCTGATCTGATTCTTCCTTATCTTGGCTTATTTGAGAGATGAGGAAACCCAGAGATCAGAGATCACAAAAAGCACTGTAAGGTGTATGGCAGTGACCACCTTGAAGAAGATTATGGGAGATAATATTGGCTAACAAAGTGGATTAATAGTCTTCTAGTTTACCCTAGTCTCTATGTTAATGCAGATGATTACTTGTTATTGATTCTTAGGTGAGTTTACCATTTCCATAACTAAGTTACAACTTAGTGTGTGACTATCCACTGTAGGGGACTGTACTGCTAGCCTAAACACTGCTTGAAGATCATTTAAATAATCTCTTATATATCTAGTCTGTACAGCAATAAAGTGCACTTAAATGTGCTACATGTTAAACAAAGATGACATCAGATAAGGGAATATAGTCTGGGAGATGGTCTTGGGGAAAAAGGAATTTCAATAACATTCAGCTTTTGTTCCTTGCCTAGAATTCCCAGTATTTCATTTCTTCCTATCTAATAAAGATAAAGTAGCTAAGAGCTGAACCAGGGAAATCCATTGTGCATTCACCTTAACTTCATGCCAATGATTTTTTTACTATTATTTTTTAAATTGAGCAGAAATTTAAAATTTAAGTGAATGTTCTACAGTAGTCTGTAAAACATCAACCAATTAAGATATCATTCCATACATGAGCACTCTGTACTCTGCCTGATAATTTATCCAATCAATTATTATCATGTACTATTATTATTATATTTATTTTTATATTTATTTTATTTTTATTTCTTGTTGTTGTTGCAATGCAAGGTTTTAGGTTTGCTTCTAAAACTTGTTCTTGAACATCAAGGCAGGATAGAAAGGAGTTTTCATCATTGTTGTGCTTGCTGTGTTGATTTGTTTCTTTCTACTAAAAAACAGCAATCAAACAAGCAAACAAACAATGAAATAAAGACCAAACACACTATTGTGAAGCATTTGTTTGTTGATGTTGTTTCTTTTAAAAAGCAAGTGCAATGCTAAGCTGATAATGCTAAATGTTTTTTTAATGAAACTTCAGACCTGACCTTGTACAGTACCTGACCTCGCTGATCATTGCCTAGGGCAGGTATATGTTTGCTGAATTTTAATTGTTCAAATAGGTGAGGGATCTAGCACATTTTTTAGTTTGCCTACGGAAATACTGACTTTTCACCCATAGTGAAATATATTTGCTTTATAATTTAGCAACTTCTTGTAGCAGGCAGAACCATCATTTGAAAATTTGCAGTAAGTTTGGACCCCAGCTTTATTAATGTGCAGTCTTAAGATTGTTTATTGTCACAAAATTAAATAATGCGAGATGTTCAAATTATGACATTCTAAGATATGTTGCACAAAAAGAAATTAACTGCTATAACAAATGTTAAAGTAACACAGTTATGTGAAAAGAGGTAGACCCAACTAGTAGATAACACAGAAGCAAGATTTATTTTTCATCCTTATGACTACCTTATGACTATATTTACAATATACACATCAGTGTAATAGCTATATGCCAATAATTTAATAAGCTGTCTTTGAAAAAAAATATGTTAAAAAACAATATGCCTTTTAGATCACCCAATTAACATATATATATATATATATATATATATACACACATATGGACGAATTCATATTTCTTCTGCATAAAATATTAATTTATCCTATGTAGTGAATATCCACATGCATATATGTATATGTACCCCCCCCCAAAAAAATAAAAATAAAAATAAAAATAAAAATAAAAATAAAAATAAAAATAAAAATAAAAAGATCACATATATGCATTCAGATACCAAGATAGTGAAATCCTAGAGGACATGTTTTTTTCCATTTTCTTCACATTATATCAAAATTATTCACTTGCAAAATTATTTCTATAGTGAAGATGCTGATGCATCATAAAATTAATTTTCTCTTCTATAGAAGGCTGTTTATGATTTTTGTTATAATATTCTGATCAAATCCCAAATCTGTTATGGCACAAAGAATCTCAAGGCCCATTAGAAAAGATAGCAACTGCCAGAAATAATCTATAGTGTGTGCAAGTACTCCTTTCTTTTTAGGGCAGAATATTATTATGGAAATTACAGTAAGGCTGATAGTTCCAGAAAACATCAGCCATGCTGAATAGATCTGTGGTGGCTTTGCACTATAACCACAGTAATTTGTTGTATCAACAGAGGTTTACTAGAGGTTTCTGAGTCTAGCAGATATCTGATAGCAGTCAGCACTCTGAGGTTTCCTGTTGCCAGCTCAGCTGAGTGCATACTCCCAGTAGATTTATGCACACACATAGTATATACACATATGTGACCAGACACACAGATCCACTCAGGCAGTAAAATACATCCACCTAAACACACAGAACTCAGAGGAACATGAACAGAACCAATGGCCTGATTACAGTATGATCAGAGTTAAAAAACACTATGGAAAACATTATATTTGCATGTGTGTATGACTGTTATCCAAAATCCCCCATCTTCCCTGGACCTACAGCCTCTGATGTTCATGGTCTTGCTCCATCTGCTAGTTTTCAGACTTTGCTTGCTGGCTAGTCCAGCCTGAGATTTGCCAGCGTGCACCTATACTGACTCAACATGTTCAAAGTGCACCCATACTGATGGAAGAGAGGGAATTTCCTGAGAATACAGGATAGACTGCAGTAGCCAAAAAGTAGGACTTAGACAAGAGTAATAACCACAGTGTTCACACTCAGCTGGCCCCTTCTTTCCCTTTATCCACCAAGCCACCTTTCCTCACCTTTTGTCCCACCCCTGAATGTCCCCCACATTGCCACAATCCCACAGTAAATTTTTCATGCTCCCCAAATGTTCTCCTGAATCTCACAATGAGTCTAGTACCCTGCAGGCCACACCCCATTTCAGATTGCAGGCACCTGGAAAGAGAATTTGTCTCCTGCCTCCTCTTGGAGGAGTATTTCTAGGATGGGCTCATCCTGCCCTCTCCTGGGGTTGACTTAGTTATAGGGGTTTCATTTCCCTGACTTAGTTGGGAATGTAAGGGAAAAGTTGGAAATGTAAGGGAAATGTAAGTCTCATCATACCTCTACTAGTCCCTGTTTACCTGATCCTTGTGTTTTTCTTTGTGTGTGCGTTGTTGTTGTCATTTGTTTTTGGTTTGCTTCTTTACAGATATTAGTCTTCAGCTGGGTACCTTAACTTGTGTCACTTCACTTAAGTGATGCTGATCTGTCTCTTTCGTCTTGAGAGCCTTTCAGTGCAATTTTCCCATCTTCAGTTACCAAAAAGCAGTTGTTACCTTCAAATACCATGTAAGGTAGTCTGCCATGTCTCTTAGATGCGGGGAGAATTACAGTTCAGGTCAGAAGAATATTTGAAGACAATTCAAGTACTTCAAATGAGAGAATAAAATGATGTTTTGGTACTGAAGATGAAACACTGAAGATGAAGCATTAGAAAATATGTTATATTGTCATTATACAATATGAGACTAATATCTGACATCTATAAAGAAATATAGAAACTTTGAAATCAATAGATACTGAGGGAAGATAATGGTGTATTTAAAAGTTTTTTGTTTGTTTGTTTGTTTGTTTGTTTTTCCCGAAATCTACAATGATGAAAAAATACAATAACCCCCTTCACAATAAATAAATAAATAAATAAATAAATATATATATAGCACTCAGTGATTTTCTTTATTTAATAGTCAAATTTCAGACTCTGTAATTTATTTTTTTTTGTGTGTAATAGAAATGTTTAACTTAGAGAAGAACATTTATAAAACTCCAAAGAACTATTTTTGTCTTCTTAGAATGCTATTAGCTTTTCATGATAAATTAACACAAGATATTATTTTTTAGATGGATCTGTAATTAGACTTCATTAATGGCAATGTTATCTCTTAAAAGTCATTGTCATTAGTTATGAAGGAAATATTTCCTACTTTTTGTATTAAATATTCAAATTAACTATTTAAAAATGAATACTACTTTAAAATAATATAGCTTGAAGATGCATGGTATTTTCAAGGACAAAATAAGAACTGGGAATGCACTTGCATTAACAAATGACCTGATTGTTTGACTTTAGCAATAATCTCTTCATCTCATTCACTCTCAAGTAAACAAGTAATTCATTGAGATGAATTCCTAGGTGTGCCTCAATTCTGTGATGTCTAACAAGGATAGAACCTATAATATAGCCTTTATAAAGAAGGTTTGACCGGGTTTCTCACTTTGAATTTTCTAGTAACCTGTTAAAAGATATTTACAATTTTAAATTACATAAATCATTCAAAATCTAACTGCAACTCTAGTTACAGAAAGTTAGGCATGCATGTACAGACAGACACCAATTCTCTAAGACTTGTTTCCATTATGAAAACAAGCTTAAAATTAAATTCATATAATTTGTAACAAATTTTGTAACAACCCTTATGACAATGCTGCTAGCCCATCCAGAGCAACAATATTCCATCTTTGTTGCCAGATGGATGTTTTTTCCTTCTGCTCTGAGAAACAGGAAAAACCTGTGCATGACCATTCCCCTTTCACCCACTAAGTGATGATGCTAAAGATCAAAGATCAGCAAGAACAATTTTTTTTTTTTTTTTAATAAGAGAAAAGGGAAGGGAAGGGAAAGGAAGGGAAGGGAAGGGAAGATGTATATATATATAGTTTCCTGACAGTAATTCCCATGGAGATTTGAGTACAATAGAATATATGCTTCCATTAAAAAAGCTTCTCCCCTTCCCTCCCCTCCCCTTCCCTCTCCTCCCCTCTCCTCTCCTCTCCTCTGTGTAAAATGTACAAGATTTTGCATAATCTATCAAAATATGCTGGGCAAAATGTTATTTTTATTAAAGGGAATAAAGGAAGAGAGCCAAAGGATTTAATATCATAGAATATAAAATACTCATGCATGTAAAACTTGTGAATATTGTTAACCTATTTAAAATTCTAGTTAGTACAGAAATATAGTCCTCAAGTTCTGACAAAAAAAGAAAGCCATTCAAACGTCAATTGGCAGAGAATTTTTTTTTAAATGTTACAGATGTTGGATTTACAATTTCTTGTGATTTTTACTTGAGCTGTTCTTAAGGTTTTCAGCTTGTTGCTTTTGTTTCATCTCATTGAATAACTTTTCTGGCCAATCATTTATTTTGATGAGCTCAAGTGATTTTCATCTTCTTATTGTGTTTCTTTTGCCTTCTTTTTATGTTGCTTTATTTAATACTGAACCTAAATATGCTGGTATTCAGTACCAGAACTTCAGAAGGGCTTATTTATTGTTTGATTGTTTTGATGTTTCAATAGGATAACTAAAATCCAGGAAATCCAACCAGACGTAGGCAGGACTAGCCTATTCTTCCATCAAAGTCATATTTATTTATTTGTTTATTTGTTTGTTTATTTTCCTCAATGAAATTATTTTGGAGAAGCTGAATTCTTTTGTAGTCCCAGTTCACCTAGACTTTTGGGAAAAGGTGCTGGACCTATGACAGTGGAAGAATGGAAGAATGGACAATGGAAGAATGACTGAAGATAAAAAGGTTAGTTCCTAGAGATCATCAACTAGGAAATAATTGTCCTTCAGTGTTCCACAGGCCACAGAAATCCTTTACAGAATATCCAATTCATTTTATTTCTTCCACCAGCAGTTTATAATTCTCCTTTCATGTACCAATTTATCAAAGAATTGGTCCAATTTATGTAGAAGTAACGTTTGTGCATGTGAATCTGGGAGGATTAACCTGTTTTTCTGTTTTGTTTGTGGTGTTTTTTGTTTGTTTGTTTGTTTTTGAGGGTGTGTTTGTATCTAGAAAGTGTCTACAATAGAGCTAGATACTCATGATTTGCTGCAGTTGTATTGCATAGGGGAGAATTTTTATTAGTATCAGAATTATCATGGACTAATAGTGCTATCCATTAGTTTTTATAATGAAAACTGTCAACTTTTTGTTTATTTACTTGGTGATTTGTACACATGGCATTTCATTTTCAAATGCAGCATTTATTCAAATAGCTTTTTAAAAATTAGCATGTTATGATTTGTTTCCAAAGTGGGCCTCAAGTTGTGCTGGTGAAAGTTTAGATTGGATATTAGAAAGAATTAATTTACAGAAGAGGTTGTTTGGCACTGGAACAGGCTGTCCAGGGAGGTAGTGGAATTTCCATCTCTGGAGATATTTAAGAGATGAGTAGATGTGGCATTTAGGAACATGCTTTAGTGGTGGACTTGTAGTGTTAGGTGAGTGGCTAGTCTTGATCTTGAAGGTCTTTTCAAACCTAAAAGATTCTATGATTCAATTTCATATTCATGAAATACTTCTTGCATACTTCACTTTTTTTTTTTTTTTTCTTCACAGTGAAACAAATATTACATGTCGAAGATGACAGGTTTTTTAACTTCAATGCACTCTTTTTTCATATGGATACTGGAAAACAATAGGGTAGCATCAGAATACTATTCTGTTTCTTAACAAAATCACTTAGTTGTTTGTTTTGTTTTGTTTTGTTTTTTAATGATGGGTTTGAGTTTTTCTCATTTTAGAATAAATCCTTATTTTCTAGGAGATAAATAAATAAAGGATTACAAAAAGAAAAAAAGAAAAAAAAAAGATTTTTTTTTTCTCATGAAGAATAATGTTAGAAAAAAGGCAGATGTACATTATTTTAGTTAAGACATTATAATATCAGAAGACAATAAATGTTTCTGGAAGCTTAAGGTGGAGTTTAGAAATCTACTTTGGGCTTTAATCTTTCATTTGAATTAGAGTATTATTCATTACAAGGTGTTTGTATCTTACTTCCATTTTTATATTTCAAAGAGTAAAAATTAGTACCTAGGAAATAAGTTTCAACATGTACACTGCTGGGATAAAAGGTTCAGAAAGGCAATCAAACCTGAATTAATACCTTATTGTAAAAATGTCTTCAACATAAGGATGCTAACCATCAAGCTTCAAAACTGTAGAGGTGTAGACTTCACTTCCAAAAGAGTCCTAGAAGATATCAAACATCACTGTACCATCACAGCAAACTAAAACTGGGCATCCTCAGAGAAACCTGGCAATATTTTTTTTTGCTGTGGAATGTAGGATTGATTCACCGCTCATTCCTTAGCTGCTACTGGAGATACACAAAACATGCAGTAGTTAAAGCCTTACACATTAAAGGCACAGAGGCATTCTTTCAGAACGTCTCAGCAAGAAAGTTGTTTCCTAGCAATACTCTTTTTTTTTGACTAGGCTGATCAAGGCTTATTAAAAGGAGATAAAGCAATGAGAAACAGAGTGAATTAATTTCACAGAAAGGAGCAGAAGTGTTTTCACTCTAGGCTGGGAAAGCACTGCTATTTTGCAGCAGTGTTCATGATGTTTTGCTCAATACCTTTTACATGGTCAGATCACAGCCAGTGGCTGTGCGTGGGCAACCACAAATACCTTAGCCTCCCTCCCATGCAGGAACCATCAAAGACTGCATACATTCATTGTTCTGCTGAGGTCTTCCTGTTTGTATTGTCCTGAAAAAGTAAATGGGCTTGCAAAACTATAAGCTTGCTTCTCCCTCTAAATCTTCTGTAGTTGCCAGTATACATTGTCTCACTACTTCTTCAAAGGCAGGGCAAAACTAAGCTCTTCACGGTAGTCCATGGTGAAAATGCAATAGGGAAACAGCATATAATGGAAAACATTTTTCTTCATGAGTGCAGACAGTCATAGTATCATGTTCCACAAAGGTCATGCCATCTACGTCCCTGGAGGTATTCAAGACCGAGCAATTTGGTCTGACCCCAGAGCCGACCTGCTCTGGACAGTAATTTGGATGACAAAGTTCCTTAGGTCTCTTTCAATCCAAATTATCCTATGACTGTATGTTTTTGTTTGCTTGTTGTTGTTGTTTTAATTATTATTATTTGTTGTTGTTTTTTTTTGAAGTTGCAGTTACTGTTTGTTTTGTTTACCACATTACATAGGGCTGCTTTGTGGGTGATTTCTGTTTCTTCAATATATAATCATGGTAATATATGCCAATCTGTTTAAGAATATAAGGATTTCTGGTTATAGATGCTTCTGAGAAGTGTTGTAGAGGTTCTGTAAAATTGCAACAGTTTGTACAAAGTTTTTCCATATTCAAATCTTTTTGTGTAATTTTAAATTGAAAAATCAATTGACAATTTCATCTTTGTAGAGAAGAATAGAAGAATTTAATGGATTAGCTTTATTTTTTTTGTTGTTGTTTTTTTCTGTTCAGCCAGATGTTAGATAAAAACATTCAGTAAATCCCTTGCAGTCTTTCCCTCAATGTATTTCCATATAATCTTCAGATTAAAAAAAGAATTTTGTCTGTTCAGACTGCTGAAAAGCTGAAAAATCCATGCAAGTGGATTTCTAGATAATTGTGTATAAATGTTACTGTTATCCGAAGGAAGGCCAGAATGTTCACCAAACTATATAATCTGAATTAATAATAATAAAATTATTTCAGAATAAATCTTAATAAAGTTCTTTCTGAATAAAATTCTTTCAGAATAATCTTTATTCTGAAAGAAAGATCTTTGTAAATTTGGACCATGGACAGGGCTTTGAACATTTAACCCCAATATTCGTAACTTGCAGCTCACTGCAGTATTAGTACAGTGCTCTTAGCAAAATGAGATTCTGCCACCTTTTCCAACATAATCGATGCAATCACAATTCTGAATGAGTTGGCAAAACCTGGCCTCAGGAAAATTAAGTGTTAGACAATGTATTCATGAAGACATTAAGAAAACAGAGGGTATCTTACAAAACGCCTTGAGTGAGCAATCTTTTTTCTGTGTAGCTTCAAAGGAACTGTAAAAGTAATAGCTATCAGATTTTCTCCAGCCCCCTCAGGAGTACAGAGTTTCAACAATAAAGATAATGCAGTCTCCAGCTATATTACCCAGCTACTTGCTGAAGCAGCATTTATCCAAACGGAGCCATAACTCACACCTGTTCCCTTCTCTCCTCCATCTTTAAGGTATACATTCCCTGCTGCAAATCAGCTCCCTCCATAGATTTTCCTGCTCTTGAGACACACTGTTTTCCTTTCAGCACAGAAGGTGATGCTACACAGTGAGGAGTTGTGCCTTTTGTGATACTCAGATGCCGTTGCTCTGGGAGAAGCATATACTAGAAAAAGTGCTGTTTTAATCAGCATGGCTTCTTTCCCCTCAGAGTGAGGTAGTTTCGTGAACAGTTGTAAACAGTCTTCCAACTAGCTGCATTTAAGTTTTAAACTCTTTACTGATTTATTTAGTACTACTCCAAGGTGGAGAAGTGTTCATTCTGTGGGTGTCACTGTAGGACTTGATCTGCCTGTAAAGAGCAGAGAAGATTACTTTATGTTGGCATTAAAGACTTTCTGGATTAGTCCAAATGGAAAAGCTAAAAGTTGCCAAATTATTTTCCATGGAAGCCTAGGTATGGAAGCTTAAAGTCTTATTACTGTTAACTTTTCCTTTTGTGTCAGTCTCATTTATGGCTTCTTATATTTGAGACATTTCAAAGTTGTTTTTTTTTTTTTTTTTTTGTTTGTTTGTTGTTTTTTTTTGTTTGTTTGTTTTTTGAATGATTGAGTTGATTGAGTCTGACATACAAAGATTTAAAAGGCCAACAAAATCTTGTCATGGGAAAGCGTGAATGAATAGAGTTGTGTTGTCCAATGTACGTTGAAATCTTCACAATGCATTTGCTTTAAAAAATCATTCTAGATGGCTTTGTTGTTAAAAACAAAGTGTTTTCTTGTTCTGAGTGACAGTGACCCATTTGAAATTTATTAGGTCCAAATGCTCAGAAAGAAAACTCTGTTTAAATTGATGCCTGAGAGAGAAATAACTTCTGAAAACCCTACACTTTGATTAAAATTGGAATATTTCCAGACATTAAGTGTTGAAAGTGATAATGCAATAAATAAAAAAAATATTATAAAAATTTTAATTGATTATAAAAATAAATCAATTACAATAAAATAAAACAGCATACAGTTAAATATTTCTCTTGTATTGATGATCTTCTGTTACAGGAGGAAGGTAGATCCTTTGCTGTTTCTTCTCCAGCCATAAGAAAGTGAAGAAATTGAAGACAAGACTATAAACATTGATATTATATAACACTTAATCAAGAGTTTTCAGAAATACTAAGACATTAAAATGTTAGCACACACTGTAAAATATATGTAGGACACATTCTTTTATGCCTTGTTTCATTGTTATAATAAAAAGAAAAAAAATAATTTAGATAAAACAATTTTATTAAATTTCTTTTATTCATAATTTGAAGCCCCCATGAATTCTAATGTTAGTAAGTCTATAAACTTATTTCCAATCTAGAATTAAATAATCATATACTTAATGTGACTAATATTCATTATGATCATATGAAGTATTTTAATAAGAGAAAAGTTTTATTTGACTGAGAAGTGCTGTACTATAAAACCCATTTATCATGCAAACACTTTACTGGCACTTTTGAGAAATTCCATGTTTGCTGAATGGAAAACAAACAAACAAACATAACTGGGAAAATAAAGAGACTTTAGTATTTCTCTTTCTTTCTTCAGAGGACCAAAGTGAAATAAACACTCTATTATATTAATCTCTTTTAAAAGGTGGTCTATTAGTAAATATGAAATTAATGTATATTCTGCATACATTGTATCACCTGAAATATATACTTATATATACTTATACCTGAAATTTATTTATTTATTTATTTATTTATTTATTTTGTTTTCTCTAGAGACTGTAATTCATCATGAAAGTAAATAGGATGGGTCTAACTGTTGACATTTTTGTCATGATCTTATTTTCAATCTGAGTAATACACTATACAAATACTTCATGCATCATCTTCTAGTAGCACATATTATATATTTAGAGGAGAGGGGAAGAGAGGAGAGGAGGGGAGGGGAGAAGAGGGGAAGGGAGTGGAGTGGAGAAGAGAGGAGGGTATTAACAAAAGACTCCTCAAAACACTGGAGGTATACAGATTTGATGGATGGACTGCTTGTTGAATAAGTAATCGTCTGAGTGGTCTCACTCAGAGAGTTGCAGTCAACAACTCTCTGTCCAGGAAGAGACTTGTAATGAGTGCTGTTCCTCAGGGGTCAGTATAGGCAGGGACTAACAGCTTTAAACTGAAAAAAAGATGGATTTAGAATGCATATAAGGAAATAATTATTCTCTCAGAGGGTGAGTGAAGGGAGAAGAGAGAGGGAATCATTTTATGATTCTATGTTTTTGTGAAATGTCCAACATGTTTTCAGATGAGTTCTGTCTATTACCTAGGATTTAAATATATATGCTAAAACGGCCACTATCATGCTTTCTTAAAACACTGGAAGTTTATGTATGGGTATGCAGAAGAGGGGGAAAAAAAGATAAAAGAAAGTGTGTGATCTTATCTTTATCTTATTTTTAGGAACTATGCTTGTTCTGGTTTCACTGGGCATCTTGCTTGCTTCCTCTGATAGATTCTTCTGCTTCCACCAGATATTTTATCTATTTTTTCTATATCACTTATTCTTATATTGCAGATTTTGCTACTTACATGTATACCCTCTTTGTGGAACCTGCATCCTGCTTGTGGAAATGCACCACAATTTAATTTGCACCTTTGTGGTTACATACTATATACTATATACTACATACTATATAATATATAGTATATACACTTATGTATGTTACACAGATTTTTTCTGTTTATGCTATTACTGGTATTACTGGTGTCATAACATTCCTGCACACTGTACAAGTAATGCTATTTTACTGTGCTTAACTAAGTAAAATGCAAGCAAATATTCTCTGTATCTTGTGTAGACTGCTTTGATTTGTGGGTGCCTGTGATTTGGCTACATGGGTTTCCTCATACTTTTCTAAGGCATACGGGGTGGAGGGGGGAGGGGGAGAGGTAGTTGTGAGCTTTCTAAACAAACAAGAAAACAAGAAAGCCATAATCAGTTTTATTCTCTTAAAAGTGAGAAGCAATATGTCCCATAGAGAGACACAACAGTGAGATTGCAAGGTGTATTTTTTTTTAGGCAGACTGCAAATATCCCCAATTTGCAACCCTTAACATCATTTTAGTTCTTTGCAGCAGTGCTTTTAGAGTTCATAATAGCACAAACCTTTTCAAGACTAATTGAAAGGGCATATTAATTCTTCTAATGTGACACAAAAGATAGTCACACTTAACCCTAATTATATGATTACCTCAACAGTAAATATAAATTTGCCACCTGGAGATTCAAATACGAGGCATGTGCCTGGGATTCACTTACTAATGGAAGCAAAATAACTATAAATAGTCCCTTGATAACGAATACTTTGCTTTCTTCTGTTAAATTCTTTACCCTACAAATAAATGTTGAGCTAGCTAATTAGTTAATTAAGACTTAGTTAGGTTGGCTATAGATAAGAATAAATTGTTGTAGTTAAGAAAATAAATTCTGAGATGTGGATTATTAAATGCATATATATACTGCCATGCTCAGTTTTCAACTCATATATTTACCTACCTAGAATACAAAATGTAGGAAATGTGTCCTATCAATTTCTACAAGAGTAGCTGCTTTCTAACCTTATACTAGGAAATATTTGTGTTCAAGATGATAAATGCTTGCAGAGATAGGATCAACCTGAACACTCATAAACTGTATCACACACAAAACAGAATGTATAGGTTATATTCACAGTAATAAAATAGTATATTTTATTTGTATTAATTACTTGTAAGAAAAATGAAAAACACGTTTCAGTACCTAGAGGAGGTTTTCTGACCTTTTGAGACACACTTGAGGTGTAGTCCTTCAACTTCATATATAGAAGTTGATAGAATTTGCTGATAAAAACAAGAAGTTTAGGTGTTTCTGCTATTGCAGTTAGTATACATAGAGTAAGAAATCCAGACTTTTCTGTATCTTTTCTTACTGACAGCTTATTGGAGAGAAAAATGATAATATTTAACTACCCATTGTGGTTTAACAAACAGGGCAAAGATACAGTGGTTCATAGAAGTGACAAATAGAAATTTTAGTTTTTATCACTCCATGGTAGAATCAATACATTATACACTAGCTGTCATTACTTTTACACAAAAGGTTTATTATTACATTTTCCCTTTAAACACAATAAACAATTATAAATCAAATTACAGAAGTTAGAAAAGCAAATTAATAATTTCCAAGCTTTCATCTCGTGAATTATGACAGTTCATTCTGTCATGCAGTGATTCACTTAGCAACAAATGCCAAGAAAATCTGCATCTTAATCCACAATCCCAAAAAAGAGGACAACTTGTTTTTTTTTTTTTTTCTAAATGATCAAGATTATAATATACATTTCATTGGTTTTGCTCCCTGTGTGTAGCTGAAGCAAAAATAAGACCAATAAATTTTCAGTTTTTTTTAAATGTATTTCTTTTTTTACTGTAGATCACTAATAGTCATCCAGAAACAACTCATTTAAAGATGCAAACTGTAAACCACAGTTTTTTCTTTGTTTAAGTGAAGAAACAGACAACATTTTAATACAGTATACGTGTCAGGTGCTCACAGCTTCTTTGGCAAGTTTTGTAGTGTTTTCTGGATTACTACCAACAAAAGAGAAATGTACTGTTGGTATTTTCAGACTGTCTCTCTCTCCCTCCTCCTTTCCCCTCTCTTTCTCCTTCACCCTTCCCCTGTCTTTCCCTCTCTCCCCCTCCCCTCCCTCTCCACCCTACATCCACCCCCCTTTCCCTCTCCCCTCCCTCCCTTCCTCTCTCTCCCCACTCCACCTTCTCCCCCTCCCCTCTCCCTCCTGCTTTCTCCCTTTCACCTCTTTCCCTTCCCTTCCCTTCCCTTCCCTTCCCTTCCCTTCCCTTCCCTTCCCTTCCCTTCCCTTCCCTTCCCTTCCCTTCCCTTCCCTTCCCTTCCCTTCCCTTCCCTTCCCTTCCCTTCCCTTCCCTCGTTAATGTAATCTCAAAAATTCAATGTAGGCGTGCTTTGCTAGTATATTGTTAATAGCTTTGAAGACCTTGTCTGTGAATAGACATCATGTTAGGACCTCTGGTGCTTTTCCTCAGGTGGGCAATCGAGCTCCATAACAACTGCTCTCTCACTTCCCCTCCTCAAAGAGAAAGGGGAAGAAAATATGATGCAAAGTTCTCAAGGTTTGAGATAAGGAAGCAGAGATTAGTTAACAGTTATTGTGACAGGCAAAACAGATTCTGAGTAGGGAGATAGTAAAATGTATTGCCTATTACTAACAAGCTAGAGAAGTGAGGAACAAAGAAACCAAAAACACCTTCCCCCCATCCGCGCTTTTCCACTTCTTCCCCCCGAGAGGTGCACAGAGGAACGAGGGAATGGAGGCTGCAGTCAGTCCCTAGTACTTTGTCTCCACTGCTCCTTCTCGATCACTCTCTGCCCCTGCTCCACATGGGGTCCCTCCCAAAGGATACCATCCTTCCCGAACTGATCCTGGGGGGCTGCCCACAGACAGCAGCTCTTCAAGAACCGCTCCCACATGGCTCCCATGGGGTCCATCTGTCAGGAGCAAACTGCTCCAGCACAGGTCATCCACGAGTGGGCAACAGCTCCCCCCAGGCCTCCTGCTCCTGCATGGGCTCCTCTCCATGGGCTGCAGCTCCAGCCTGGGGTCTGCTTCTGCAGGTGCTCTCCATGGGCCGCAGCCTCCTTCAGTGCAGGTCCACCTGCTCCACCGGGGGCTCCTCCACAGGCTGCAGCATGGAGATCTGCTCCTCAGTGGGACTCATGGGCCGCAGAGGGACAGCCTGCTCCACCAGTGGCCTCTCCACAGGTACCTGGAGCTCTGGTGCCTGGAACACTCCTCCCCTTCCTTCTTCACTGACCTTGGCATCTGCAAGGCTGTTTCTCACAACTCTCTGTCCCAGCTGCTGTCAAGCAGCATTTTTTTTTACCTTGGCTTGTCTCTGGCCAGCGGCAAGGCCCTTATCTAACATGGGGCAGGTTCTGGATTCTTCTCTCAGAAGCCACGTCTATGTTCCCCCACTACCAAAACCTTGCCATGTAAACCCACTACATGGCCACAGACCACCTGCTAACATATGTGTTTTATGGAGTCATTGTGTCCTATGTACCATCTTTAGTACATAGGTACAATTTTGAAAAAGCATCTGAAGAAAAATTTGAACTACTGGAAGATTTTTCATGATCCATATGACCCAATTTATGACAATTCATCTTTATACTCACGTATATCACTGCTATGTTTTGGCAGCAACTGTTTGATACAGAGTCTGGAAAATCAATGCCTTTTTGGAGTGACTAATGAAAGCTAGATGGGACACTCTTAAGACACTCCAAAGATAACCTGAGACCATTTTCAAAGTGGCATAGTGATAAATATATGAAGTTAATTACATCTCTCGGCTTTGTTGATTGGGGTCTAGAGATAAATCTACCAGTGCCATCTGGTAGATTTTTATTACATATGATAATATCTTTGCTGAAAAAAATAATAAAAACTAATTATGGAGTACATTCTGTAATATTAAAAGTTAAATTGCAGAAAGCACAAGAAATTAAAAAGTGTAATGAATGTAGCACATTGTGCAGTTAAAGATAAAATTAAATGCAAATCAGTTGTTAAAATGACTAAGTAATTGATCACATATTTAAATTTTTGGATATAAGTTATTGCAAAAAAAAACATTTTATCAACAATATAATTATCTATGGCTTGGACAAGTAGGAAAAACAATCAAAGTTTAATAATTTGAATTGCAAATGTACATTGAATAGAATACATAGAATAAATAACAGAATTATTCAGACTCTAAGGTGGTTTGTAAAATACTTTTTTAACAGTTACTTTCAAGGACTTTCATTTAGGTTTCCAAAAATGAAAATGAAATTTAGATTTCCATTTAGGTGCTCAGTCAAAGGGCAGGGCAGGGCAGAGCAGGGAATTGCTTTCAGTCATTGAGTAACTGTTGTAATTGCTAATGACGGTCACATCTGGAGCAGACAGGATATAAAGATACTGCTTGTCCCTGTCCCTATGTCTTTCCACCACTGAGGTTGAGCATGTGTGCCTGACAAGAATGCATGAACATGAACATACGTCATGCTTGATATCAGTTTGATTGCTCAATTTAATGATCTTGAAGGTCTTTTGTGACATAGGTGATTTGATGATTCTGTGATTCTATGCACAACTTTTAATTCTCTTTTAAAGCACACAGTGGACAGACATGGCCAGCCACAGACAGAACAATCACTCAGAGTCTTTAAAGGCACCATATAGACAGCCAGCACTCACATTAACATGAATACCACAAGTAAACTTACCCTCTTCTCCCTCTTAGACTTAGAAAATACATATTGCTTTAATAAAATCTTGAGTAATTGATTTCTTAAAGTTTTATCATCAGCTGGGGATTTGGCCCACTCAATGTTCATGCATTATAAGGGACACTGTATGCACAAAGAAACAAACAAAAGATCCAAGCTGAAATAAAATTAATACATCCTATAAGAAATCAGGTAACTAAGACATCAGAAACTATTTTGTTGTGTACTGTTTATTAGTGTATTGTTTATTAGCATACAAGAAGTTGTTCACATAAGCTATTTGACTTTCTAATGAAGACTAATTCTATATACCTAGAATGCTTTATTTAAAACCTGTTCTCCAATGTCTTCATAAGATGCACCATCATGTTGTTTTAAAAGGGTCTCAAATTATGTAATACATTTTTCTGAAGCAATATGAATGCCATGTGGCAATGTTTTCCTTAATCTAAAAATGTTTTAAAATAGTATTACTTTACAATGATTTTTTATTTATTTTTTAATATATTTTTAATTGAATTTTGGGAAGAAGAAGATTTAATGAACAGAAGGCTAAAAATTCTGGTTTTGTTATTATTATTATTTGCTTTAGACAGGCTGAAAAAGTGACTGAATTGAACACCAATAAGTGACTGAATTGAACACCAATAAAAGTAAACCTGTAATTAAAGTCAGCATTTGCACTGAGGTAATAGCTACATTCTAAAAATCATACTTGTGAGTCAGTTCAAAATACTCTAGTAAAATATAAAATTAATTAAACAAAAAATAGTAGGCTCTGGAAAAACAAACAAACAAAATTCAACAATAACAAATCTAAGAATAGAATTTATAATGGAATGAATATTTATAGGTTACCAGTAGAGACATTATACCAGAGAAGGCATATTATCTGGTTAAGTTTTAGAAAGACTTGTCCATGCTTATACATTTCACATTTTTACTTTATCTTTCACTGATATATATGTTATAGGATAGTATTCAAGACAACATATTAGTCTAGGCAAATATGTGGTATAACTCTGCTTGTTTAAGAAAAACAAAACAAAACAAAAAACAGAACATAGAAACTGAAAATATAATCTAACTGTATATAATCATCAGTAATACTTTCATAGTAGTAAAACCCAGCCTTAGAAGTTAATCATTAAATAGAGAGTTGTGTATTCATCCTTTTATGATGAGAAAAGCTCTCTTATTTTGTGAAATAGGAAGGATTAACAGCAAATGTAAATTGTTCCTATGAGGAAACCACAATGACAAGGAGCTGAAAATATCTTCTCATTTATTTTTATTTTTATTTTTCACTTTGCTAGCACATTCTAAATTATTAAAAAAAAAAAAAAAGTTAGCATAGTGTATTGTTCCTTACTGTTCTATATTTGTTTTGAATTATTTGCTTTGAATTAATTATTTGAATTATTTTCATTCATATTTTCCAATTCAGTGATAATAATAGTAATAAAATTTTGACATACACTAACTCTTTCAAAAGTTTTCTGAACCTCACGTGAGCATCTATATATTACCATATATATATTTAAGCATACAGAAGTATAACTTTTTTTTTTTTTCACAAATTTTACTGCAGTAAAATAATCAGATTACTAGAAATTAAAATCAAATTTAGCTTCTCTTTGCTGATGCTTTGGCTGCCTTGCTTGAACTGAGGAAGATGCATTTTCTCCACTTCCTCAGAAATACACATACCCTAGACATTTTGGCTAAATTGAGAAATCCATCTTGTAAGTGTCATCAAGACAGTTACTGAAGGTCCCTGGATATTTTCTGAACTGCAAATAGACCAAATTTCATAGCTGCAAATAGACCAAATTTCAAAACCAGAAAGGTTTTGATTTATAACTGTATTACATACAGGGAAGGCATAGGAAGTACACAGATTAGCAACTCAAGTACAGCTGAATTCTGTTTCAAGTTTGATCTTTATGATGTTGATGGTACCATTTCTAAAGGGAGATGTTCTTGCACGTGTCAGAGAGCAATTTGATCAAACATGATTTTATGTCTGCATTGACACTGTCAGGTGATTAAATTTGCATTAGTTTGAACAAGAGTTATTCCAAAATAATCAAACAAAGCTTCAGTGATGTTGAAAAGATTAATTCATGCTCTAAAACCAGACAAACTCACCAAGATACTTTAGATTTTCTTTTGAAGTCCCAGCCTTTGGAAAACCCATATGCAGCTGTACTGAAATCAGTGGAATGGCATCATTAAATCTAACCTGTACCCTCCCAACTTCAGTGATAAATTCATATACAAAATGTGGCTATTGTAAATAATTTCTGAGAAACCTGCTTTGGGACCCTTTCCGATTTTCTAGTTTCAGGCCTGTCCATAGTCCATATATGTCTGGTCATCTCTGGAAATTATAGACGGCTATAAACCTGGGAAAAAATCTTGAAAACCTGCCTAGTTTTGTAGCTTCTCTAGGTAAGAGATAATTCATTATAATAATACACACAGCTGTCTGCAGGCCATGCAAACCCTCATGGAAGAAGGCTGCAGGGAAAGATAACATTTCACTAGCTGTCTTTAAATCATATTTTCAGAGCAGTAGCATAGCTTGAATTTACAGCATCAAATAACTTTTATCCATAAAGATTCCAATGTGCTACATAAAGAAATGACTTCACCTCTATGATAGAACACAAAATCTTTTTAATGGTATGCCTCAACACCAAACAGGCAGAAAGTGGAGAAAATGAACACACTTCATTCAAAGGATGCAGGACATTCTAAGAAACTGAAATGGAATGTGGCTGAAATCTAAGCTGACCCTCTTCCTCCTGAGAAAATGATCACTGGGTCTTTAATTATGGAAGATAGTCAAACTCAAAATAAGACCCTTTTGTATCAGTAGTCATGTTTGTTCAGATGCAACTGAGAAAGGGTTAAGCAATACTTGATATTATCTTCATAACTTCAGTGTATGAGTTCTTTTCAAAATTGCATTTAAAGTATGTGAACTTTGTGTGGTTTATTCCTATCTTCTCCATAAATTTAAGCATTGAAATCCTACAGTAGCATGACTTTTGGAGGTCAGGACATGATGGCCAGATGCTTGGCTAAACAAGGACTTTTTAGCTCCAATAATTTATTAAGAAAGCTGGTAGAATCATAGAATCATTAAGGTTGGAAAAGACCTCCAAGATCACATGGTCCAACCATCGCCCTGCTACCAATGTCACTCACTAAACCATGTTTCTAAGCACCACATCCAACCTTTCTTTGAACATCCCAGCGATGGTGACACCACCACTTCCCTGGGCAAAATGTTCCAATGCCTGACTACTCTTTCTGAGAAGAAGTGTCTCTTAATTTCTAACCTAAACCTCCCCTGGTGCAACTTGAGGCCATTGCCTCTAATCCTATCACTAGTTACCTGTGAGAAGAGGCCAACCCCCAACTCCCCACACACTCCTTTCAGGGAGTTGTAGAGAGCAATAAGGTGTAGTAATTACTAACATTTATTGTAGCTATTAATAACATCATCAGTATATATACATTGCTTGGAGGAATACTCCTTACTGCAAGTACTTTTGAAGCTCTAAACCATTTCAGGGTTTCTCTACCATGTGAATAGAAGAGTCTTCAGTGAGGGGATTTACCTGCAGTGAAGAAAATTCTCAAAATCATCCTTTCATACTTATTCCCCATTTTTAATCCTGCAAAGATTTTTGGGGAATGGGGAATGCTGGAAGAAATATTAACTGAAATACTATAGTGAATTGCATATGCCATCTACTGCAGAAAATTAGTTAATACTTAATAAACTACCACACAGAACACAAGGGAAATTAATCCTATTAAGTGTGAACAGTTAAAAAGGGTATGGGATACCAGTGTGGTTAAGCAGGAATAGTTTGAAAAGGTTGTTAAAATTATAATCCTCTGGAAAAGAGAAGAATGGGAATAACTGTTGAACAAAATAAACTACTATAGGTTAAGAAAAATAATTAAAGGGGCAAAAATATACATAGAATGCTAAAATGGTTATGGATTGTTAGCTGACACAGGAAAGGGATTTGCATGTATCTGCAGTGGGTACAAAATAACCAGAGAAAGCATGGTGGAAATTGGGTGCAAGGTACAGTATGCCTGGCTTTTTTACAGTATGCCTATCTTAATCACTGTTGAATAAAGAAGCCCAAATCAGAATCCAAGGTACAAAGAAAGAGGAAGACTGGGGAGGCAAAACAAAGCTGACATAGATTTAAATTTATTATTATTATTATTATTATTATTATTATTATTATTATTATTATTATTATTATTATTATTATTATTATTATTTTATTCCAGAATACTTTAAAGGATATAACTGCTTCTGTTCACTGACATTCACTTTAAAGGTTTGGTATACTGAGGCATTGGGTTTATCCAGTGTGGTGGTTTTACTCAGCTGGGCAGATAAACTCCACTATAGCTACTCTCTGACTCCCCTTCCTCAAAGGGAACAGGAGAGAAAATATCATGAAAAGGGCTCAAGGTTGAGATAACAACAGGGAGATCACTCAACAGTTATTGTCACAGGCAAAACAGACTCAGAATAGGGAGATTAATGTAATTTATTGCCTATTACTAACAAGCTAGAGAAGTGAGAAACCAAAAGCAAACTAAAAACATCTTTCCCCCATCCACCCTCTTCTACATCCTCCCCCCAGGCAAGCATAGGGGAATGAGGGCTGTGGTCAATTCATGATGCTTCATCTCCACTGCTCCTTCATGGTCACTTTCTGCCCATGCTCCACGTGGGGCCCCTCCCATGGGATGTCATCCTTCCTGAACTGAGCCTGCAGGGCTTCCCACAGGCAGCAGCTCCTCAAGAATTGCTCTAACATGAGTCCTTACCATGGGGTCCATCCATCAGGAGATAACTGCTCCAACACAGGCCCCCCACATGGGTGGCAGCTTCCCCCACATCCTCTGCTCCTGTCCATGCCCTGCAGCTGTGGTCCTGCAGGGGCTCTCCACAGGCTGCAGCCTCCTTCAGGCCACATCCACCTGCTCCTCCATGGGCTGCAGCATGGAGATCTGCTCCACCCATGGGCTGCAGGGTAACAGCCTGCTCCACCAGGGGCCTCTCCACAGGCTTCAGGGGAACTTCTCCTGCATGCCTGGAGCATCTCCTGCCATCCTTCTGCACTGACCTTGGCGTCTGCAGGGCTGGTTCTCAATGCTTGTTCTCCCAGCTGCTGATGCCCAGCAGTTTTGCCCCCCTGCCTCCTCCACACACACCCTTTTATTAACTCTGCTCTCCCAGAGGCCCAACCAGCATCTCTCACTGGCTTGGCTGTGGCCAGTGGTGGGTCTCTTTTGGAGACATCTGAAGCTGGCTCTGGTCTGACAAGGGGCATCCAGCAACCCCCTTTCTAATTCACTTATTTCACTATTTCACAATAGAAAGGAGTTCAAAGAACCCCCCCCTTTTTTTTTTTTTTTTTGGCTAGGACAATGTTTAGGGAGAAAATGATGTTCTGCATGCTAAAGTCTGAAGAACTACACAGATTCATGGAGAAGCATCAAAGCATCAGAGAAACATCATTTTCACATATGCATGAGTCTATGATATAATCACTCAATGTTTGGAAGCCTTAGTCTGCTTACCTCTTTATTTTTGAAACACAAATCTTACCCTGGATTAGTGGATGATATTTTTGTTGTGGCTAACTGAAAATCATTATGGACAATTAAAATTTTATTTGAAGATCTTGAGGCCTGAGTCTGCATTTCCTGGTCCCCTTTTGTTATCCTGAAAGAATATTCCATGCCATGGATGTATGAGGAAACACAAGTTTTCACACTCAGAAAGGGGAGCTGAGGTAAAGAAGGAGGAAGGGGAGGACATTCAGAATGATGGCATTTGTCTTTGCAAGAAACCACTAGGCATGATGAGCCCTGCATTTCTGAAAGTGACTGAACACCTGCCTGCAAGGTGGGAAGTAGCAAATGAATTTCTTGTTTTGTTTTGCTTGTGCATGCAGCTTTTGCTTTACCTAGTAAAGTGTTTTTATCTTAACCCATGAGTTTTTGTGCTTTTACCTTTCTGATTCTCTTCCCTACCCCAAATGGGGACAGTGAGGAAAAGGATCTATGATAGTTAGCTGCTTCCTGGGTTTAAACCACAACACTTTCACAGCAGCAGATGTTAACCACTAATAAAGATAAATTATTTCTCCTCTTAAGGTGACATGTCAGAGTTCACAAAATTACTCAAAATGCATAATGTAAACTGTTTAGACTACTGTATAATTTTAGTTTCACACTTTCATTGAAAATCTAATTCTGTATTTTTTATGGGTACTGAATCTGTCAAAAATGTCATTTCAGGTGGTACAAAATTATGTGCTAATTCAGATCAAATTCACCAAATTATTTTAATAATAAAAAAAAAAGTTTTTTTTTTTTTTTATTTTGACATTGATATAATGTCCCAGTAGAATTTCTACAAACTCAGTAGATCTAAAATAGATTTTCAAACCTGAAAGAATTCAATTCTCGTTCGGTATGAACCGGAAGGGAAGGGAAGGGAAGGGAAGGGAAGGGAAGGGAAGGGAAGGGAAGGGAAGGGAAGGGAAGGGAAGGGAAGGGAAGGGAAGGGAAGGGAAGGGAAGGGAAGGGAAGGGAAGGGAAGGGAAGGGAAGGGAAGGGAAGGGAAGGGAAGGGAAGGAATTTTCAACATCTTTATAACAGAAGTTCATTATTATTCTAAATACATCCTATGAATTGCATAGCTATTTTTTAGGCCCTTTGTGGATTTAAGGACTAAATTGCTACTATTGAAAAGCACAACAGAAAATCTCTGAGATGGGATTCATAATTAAGTCTGAACAGTAAGTTAACTTTTCAATAAAATTTAATTTATTTGCCTATCAATTTTCTATTCCAGTTGTTTAACTCAAGAGGCTTCAAAGCTAGACACTGAATGATATGTCTGTATTGTGATCAAAGGTACACCTACAACTTTTTTTACACATATATATTTGCACCATTCTTCTGTTCACTAAGTGAAGTGCTAATATCATGTGTCATCCAGTATGGAGATTCTTCTAAGTCCTCCTTTTGCTGTTAATGTATTTATTTATTTATTCATTCATTCATTCATCCATCCTGTGTTTTAACAACTTTTTGCTGTCTTTCAATCAGTTTTTGTTTCCTTTCCACCAGAAGTGTTTAACATCAGTGCAAGAAAGAATATCTATCACAAATAGCTGAAGTCATGCAATGGCAGAAGGAAGGACCAGCTCGTCTCTTTGGATCCTTTCCTAATCTTACATTTTTATTATCTTGTGCAATATTGTGGTGAGTTAGGGACCTTAGCTTTATGAAGATGTAACTGACTTTATTTTTTTTTGCTCATTACCAACTTGTATTGACTTATTTTTGGACTCTATTTTTTTACCTTTCTGTTTCTCAAGATTCTCCAAAGTAAGCACATTTTCACCGATTATATTGCCCATCTCTTCAAGAGATCTATTTCACTTCTAAAGAAACATCATTTCCTTTAAACGTCTGTCCCTAATTTGGTAGAACACTTTCCAGCTGTTATTTTGTTTATTTTACAGCTCAGTGATTTAACTTAATTTGACTTGCTATTCAGGTTGTTCCAATGAACAAACTACTACTGTTGAGTTTGTGCTATTTTTCTTTAATATTTTCTTTTATTTCATCTTGTTTTGAATGATGAAGGTTTCAATGACACTCCATTATCTCATCACTTTTGAAATTAATTATTGCAGCATGAAAAGAAAACAGAAAAACAGAAATGTCCAGAGCTTTACCACAGATGCTGAAATTCAGCAACATTTAAGGTCTCTTTTACTCATTACTACTACAGATTATGTATGTAATTTGGAGCAGGAAGGGGGAGCTGGAAAAAAAATTCCAGTTTATGTCATTCTTCCTCATTCTGGGTATAGTTCACTGAATTTAGCAGCCTGTCTGTTACTTCGCAGGTCCGCAGATAAAATGCTTCTCTCAGTAAATTATATCCTCTCTCAAAGTGACAACAACAAAAATATATTTTTAATGCTGATATTTGATGTTGATTTTTGAATCTTAATTTGAAAATTTTCTGCTGTTGTAAATCTTCTACATGAGTTACAAAGCAAAAGTATTACTTACTGCTGAAGTAAGGAACACCTAGTAAAACATCTTTAAATGTGAAATCTATCTCCTATTTACTTTTTTTTTTTCTTTTTTCTCATGACACGTTCCAGAATTCTGTATGCAACTAAAAAATAAAAAAATATAAAAAAAAATCCACTGCTTGTTGCGTACTATAAAAGTGTCATATTTTGCTTCATTTTTGTATAAAAATGAAATTTACTGTTTTAATTTGGCAAAATGCAGCATATGTTGAGTATGATTAAGGAGATACATGGTGAGGTAAAAACTCATAAGTGAGATAATACTTAATAGTCAGAAAAATATAAAGTGTGGTATAACTGCAGTCCTATCAATTTAATTAACAGATTAAATCTTTAAATGATGCAGATTCACCCAAATTATATTTGATGAATGTCAACATTAGAAAGCTACCTTTCTTATTGCTGTATATTGGAACACCTTCCTGACATGAACACTAACAATTGGTAATGGGTATTAAATCTTCTCCCACTTAAGGAATTTTAGAGAAACCTTAAGTAGTGCAGGATTAAATGAACTACACATTTCCTTTTATTTCTTCACTCATGCTACTTCTATTCTGTGGTTAACTTTTAACTAATTATTTCCAATTCCAATACTATCACAAGTGTCCTGTTCAAGAATGCAGGATTTATTTCAGGACAAGAAGTGTGAATGTTCCTTGAAATATCCATTAATGTGTGGTTATTAGAAATTCATTTATAGAAATTTCCTGGAGTTACTATTTCTCATGAGCAAACAAAACACAATTTTAAGTATGGGTATATTTGTCACTTAAAACAAAACAAAACAAAAAACCTTTTTTTGCTTTCCTTCAAAGTCTGAGTATTATTCTAGAAAGTATGCTCATAGGCACTGAAATATTTATGAAAATGTCTATGAAAAGGAATTCTTTGCTATGTGCAGCATAAAGACTATAAAGGTAAAATATAGTAACATATTAATTAGTTCTAGGAGTTTATTTTGAAGTTTTCTTGTATTTCTGATTCCATAGTCACACTTTCAAACATATTATTTCTGTTTCTATTCACATTGGATTATAAAAATATAGCAAGTTCTTAAATGGATTTTTCAACAAAAAGCCCACAGGCTAGATAACTCTAATTTTCTGATAATATACACTTGACATTGTAATTAGAAAAATGTGTCCTTTCTGTGAAGTACCGCTGCAATATCTGAGTTTCTTTTCCTCCTGGAATCAACCTGCATTTTAAGATAAAATGAAAGTATGAAAGCTCCACAAGAACTTTGTATTGCTTATTGTTCCGTTGGATATTGACTGGAAGAGATGCACTACCTGGAAGATAGCCACATTTTTGATAGTCACAAAGTTGCATTTATTGGATCTTCAAAATACTGGGTTCAAACTTTAAATGTTTTTGTATATACCTGCTGTACCAGTCTTTATTCTTTCCTGAAGCCCCAAAATGCTGAGGAATATAACCAAAGAACTGCATTTTCCTCCATTATCAGGGAAATGTGTTATTTATATGAAAAGGTAATATTCAACTGAATGTACAGTTAATGCAGTAGCTAAACTTTGTAATCCTCTTTGTTAATCCTCTATTTTGAATTCCCTTCCTGACAAATAACTCATGTTCTGTGCTTAATTTTTATGAATCTATTAAATACATTTTTTTGTTAGCTGAATATCTTATACGTACATGTCACAAAAATATTAAAACAGAGCAAAATCCAAAATGACTCATGTCTAAAAAATGTTTCACCATAATTGAAGCAATTCACAAATTACTTTACGAATAATTCCAAATAAAATTATTGTGAATTTTCATAGATATTTACAAGGTTATTTCGCTGTCCCTTTGAAGATATTGATACTTAAAGAACAAAAACTGCAAGATTATTCTACAATGTTGTTTTTTTTCAAGATGTTTTCTTATGTAGAAAAAGAAAGAAAAAAAAAAGAAAAAGAAGGTATATGATTAGCTGAAAGGAATCATTTGAAAGGAAAACAAGGTTGAGTAGATGTTAAAGAAAGGCAGAATTCCAGTGACCAATCTGAAAAATATGCAGGAAAATTAGTTATGAAGCAGAGACAGTAAAAAGGAAAGCTTTCCTTAGATTGCAGAAAATATCAAGAAATTAACAAGGTGTGACATGTGGTATCAATTTATTTTTTTTTTTTGGCACACCTCGACACCTCGGATTTCATAGAGTCTTAGCTTTTCTGGAGACACCCTACAGTAAACAGTGAAACTGTTGAAGTAACAGACATACCCATCATATACTACGAGTTTATTCATAGTTAAAAACTATGTAGAGCTCCTTTTAAGAAAAAGATACTATGTGCAATGCAAAGTAAGGGCCAAGAATAACTGACATTCATCCTTTGAAGTAGGAAAGAATTTAAAAGTGCATTAGTCAGTCCAAAGTCTTTGCACTGAGGTGCACAAAGATAAAGGCTTCACAGAAAGGAGTGTTTACTCCTTTACTCTGTGTGCAAAGAAAAACCTTGGTGGATCTTGACACTCTGCCCTAGGAGCATCAATTTTTAAAAGATAGGATAGGCAACGGTGTAAATTTTCCCAGATCCTTTCTTGACCTTCTTGAAAAACAGAGTGACATTAACTATCCTTCAGTCTTCAGGCACCTCTCCTATTCTCCAGGACCTTTCAAAGATGATAGACAGTGGTTCGGCCATCACCTCTGCCAACTCCCTTAGCACACGTGGATGCATCCCATCGGGGCTCATGGACTTGTGTGCACTGATTGCACTCAGATGCTCCCGAACCACTCCCTCATCAAACAGGGGGGAGCTCTCAATTTCCCAAACCCTTTCTCCTCCCTTCAGGGTCCAGGAGTCCTGGGGGTAGTGGGGGGGTGGGAGGTGGGTGGGAGAGGGAAGGACAGTCCTTGAAGGGAGTCCTTGAAGTAAAGACTGAAGCAAAGAAAGCATTCAGCATCTCTGCCTTCTCGGTGTCTCCCATTAACAGGACACCCCCCTCGTTCAGCAAGGGGCCCACATTATCCCTAGTCTCCCTTTTACTGTTTACATACTTTAAAACAAAACAAAACAAAACAAAAAAAAACACACTTATTATCTTTCATCTCTTTTGCAAGCCCCATCTCTAAGTGGGCTTTAGCCTTCCTCGCTGCGTCCCTGTAGGCCCTGACAACACATCTATACTACTCCCAAGAGGACAGGCCCTTTTTCCACATTTCATAGACCTTCCTCTTCCTTTTGATCTTATTGATGAGCTTCTTGCTCATCCACATGGGTTTCCTGCCCCCCTTCCCCAATGCACCGACCCTGAGCATGGAAGAAGTGCTGCTTAAATGTAGCCCAGCTCTCACAAGCATCCTTGCCTTCTAGCAGCCTAGCCCATGAGATACTCCCAAGCAGGTCCCAGAAGAGGTCAAAGCTGGCTCTTCGTGTAAGTCCAGGGTAGCAATCCTGCTTTTAGCCTTACTTTCTTTGCCTAGTTCCATCTGGAACTCCACCATCTCATGGTCTCTGCATCCCAAGCTGCCCCCAACCTTCACATCCCTAACAAAGCCATCCCTGTTGGTAAGAATGAGGTCCAGGAGCACACCCCGCCTCGTCAGCTCCTCCACCACCTGCGTCAGAAAATTGCCCTCAACACATTGTAGGAACCATTTGGACTGCTTGTGCCTGGCCGAGTTGCTTGCCCAGAAGATGTCTGGGTAATTGAAGTCCCCCATGAAGACCAGTGCTCGTGATCGTGAGGCTACTAGCAGCTGCTCATAGAAGGCCTCATCGACTTCCTCCTCCTGATCTGGAGACCTGTAGTAGACCCCCACCACCATGTCTCCCATACCAGCCTACCTCTTAATTCATCCTCCCCCAGCTGGAGCTGGGTGCACTCTAATTGCTCCCTCACATAAAGGCCAACCCTGCCCCCTCGCTTCCCCAGCCTCTCTTTCCTAAAGAGGACATAGCCATCAATGGCAGTGTTCCAGTCATGTGAGCTGTCCCACCATATCTCAGTGATCGCAACGAAATCATGGCCCCACAACCGAACACAGATCTTGAGCTCATCCTGTTTATTTCTCATGCTCCGTGCACTGGTGTACAGGCACTTTAGGGAAGCAGCAGGTGCAGTTACCCTTGCGGGGATGCAAGAAGAAGATACTGGCCGGGGGATCAGGAACGCTACCTTCTCTGAGGAGCCCTCAGACAATCCTATGGGAGAGCTCAGAAGTTTTTCCCTGTCTTCAACAATGATGGTAGTGATGATTTCCCCCAGCCCTTCTCTGTCACTTCTAACCCCCCTCCTTTCCCCCATCAAACCTAGTATAAAGCCCTGATAATCAGCCCAGAGAGCTTGCTCCCCAACGCTCTTGTGCCCCACTTACTGAGATGGAGTTCGTCAGCAGCCCTCATACCTGGCTTCTCAAAGGACTGCCCAAGATCAAAATATCCAAAGCCTTGGACCAGATACCACCCCCTCAGCCAGTTGTTCACCTGTCCCTTTCTCCTCCCCCAGTCACCTAGCGGGAGGACAGAGGAGAACACGACCTGCATCCCCGATCCCTTCAACAACCTTCCCAGGGATGCAAAGTCCTTTTTAGTATTACTAATTTTTCTTGTCACAGCTACCCGGGACCCAGCTTGAATGACAGTAAGAGGATAGTAGTCTTCCGGTTTAATGAACTGTGGCAGAGCCTTCCTAACATCTCTGACACACGCTCCAGGAAGACAACACACCTCTCTGGAGAGGTTTTCTGGGCAACAAATGGGAGCCTCAGTGCTCCCCAGCAAGGCATCTCTGATCACTAAGACTCTCTGGCCTTTTTTTGTGGCACTGGTTTTGATGCAGTGCCCTGTCTGGCCCTGAGCCCTAGGTTCGGTACTTCCCCTCATCTTGTCATGCTTCTTGGGGTTGCTTCCCATGTTCCAACTACTGTCCAGACCCTCAACTTTTTCCTTTTCCTGCCCAAGAGCCTCGAATCTATTACCCAGGGACACTGTGGGGGTTGGTGGCACTGTGGGTGCCAGGATCATAAGCCTCTTTCTCCTTCGAGCTGAGACAAGGGTCCATCCCCTTTCCTCTTATGGGCGATCAAGCCCTCTGTCCTGCAGGTGAGCAGCTGGGTCAGCTACTACCCCATGTAGGGACTTAGGAGGGGGATGCTGGGTATCAGCAGGGGCAGGTTGACACCTCCTATCCATCTCCCTCAGAGATGTTGATAACAACAGAGTTTGTAAATGAAAAGAGCTGTAAATGTTGATAACAGCAGAGAACAAAACAAAGAATGTTGCAAGGCAGCTTTGAGTAACGATCAATATAGCTGATTTCCAATACTGCTGTCTGTCACAGAGCTCTTTTCTTAAAGAAAACATGGCTTTAGTTTAGAAACTGTTTTCGTGATTCTTTCTTCAGGGAAGATATATAAAGAGTTTGTAAACTGCATAACACATTTCTATAGATGTTAAGGATTTTGCTAAATGCAAACTTGTGTTATCTCCCTAAGCCATTTTAGCTATCATCTGGTAATGAGTACAGGTTACGGAGAAAGCTATATGTTCTGGGCTTTGCCATTGCCTGAAGTGTCTCTCAGGAAACAGTAAGCTCTGTCTGCTGCCAGATGCATTTTCCTGGAGTAAGGAAAGAGCCTTGATCAGCTCCCAGTCATTGAAAAGTTTGTTAATTTACTAGAATAGCCTTGACAATTTTGTCTGCTCTGCTTAAGTTTTCACATTTTCTGACTTAGTAATGTTTCAACAAGGCTTCTCTATTGACTTTTTTCTTGGTATATTTCAGACAAGTGGTAGAAAATCTCAGATCTTCTTTCAAATGAGGAAACTATGATAACAATTTTCTTAAGCTTGGAAGGAACTGTACATGTTATGAAATTCATATATCTCTTCCTAGATTAGAACTGTATTTTTTTTAACCATTTGTTCATTAAAATAATTGGAAAATCAAACCTAAACAACCCAACAAACAAACAATAAAACCTTTGAACTAGACTGACTCTATATGCTCTTCATACAGTAACAGTAAGACCTTTGCCAGTAACATTGGCAGCAGTTTAAAGATTACAGAATCTTTTTAAAGGAAAAATTTTATGGTTTGTGGGGAAATAATTTCTTTCTACTCATTGCCTGATTGCTTTTCTTTTTTTAAGTCTCTTGCCACAAAATGAAGTTTATTTGATTGCATTCAATGTAAAGTACAACTTAACTGAATGGACTGGAGGTGGAGTTGTGGAAATGTGATGGCATGACATCAAATATTGTATGATACAGGACAGCACTGACAGTAGACCCAAGAGCCAAGTGATTTTGTAGAGAAAGAGGACTGTATAACAGCTTTAGATAAGGTTTTATTTTTATAAAAGACTCATTGAGGCTTTTCATAAAATGCACAGGTCCATTGTCTGGACTGGGAGATAAATTTTCTTATCTGCCCGAGGGAATGAAAACAAACATCCTCACCTGGAGTGCATAAACTCACAGTCATTAAGTTTTTTGGGAGAACAGTCTTGATGTCTGCAATTTTGATACTGTGTAGTGAAAGATTAATGTGATCTGGGAGAAAAAAAAAAAACAAAGAATGTAACACAGCCTAGAGGCAAGAATGTTTGTGATGTTCTGGTCTTCACTCTGGAGATTGTTTCTATAGTTTATATTAAACTTTCATTAGTTGATGGTGCATTGTAAAGACCAAACCATGCTGCTCATCTTTCTTGAGGGCATGGTGTTTCTAAACCTCGCTGGTAGCAGAGAGTTATGCTTACTGAGGATACTCAAAGCATACTGGGAAACAGCTATGCAGCTATATAACAGCTATTGCCTAACCCTGAAATAGTTACGAGAGAGTGCGCTGTACTCTGTTTCAGACTTCAACAAAACAGAATTTATGAAGAGGCCACAGAGCACTGGTGGCCTCACCAGTGGTGGCTTCAGATTGGCAGTGGTATGGGCACTGAGGAGAAAAAAAAAAAAAAAAAAAGGAAAGTTGGTTTCTTGTATCAAAAACAGCACTTCTGCATGATGTTGCATTGGATATTGCAGCCTACATTGTACAAATTCTCTACCCATTCTTGGATCCAAATTTTAAAACGCAGTCCTTGAGGTCAGATCCAGATCAAACACCGTATGTGCTAAAGAAACATACAATTCCTATGGTAAAACTAGAACAACAAAACAAACAAAAAGCCCCCCCAAAAACAAACAAACAAACAAACAAACAAAAACATTTTGCTAAAACTAAGATTCAGCATTACGTGCCTCAAGTGGGAAAAAAATGTCTAAGCCTAACAACTTTTAAACGTGATTGATACTAGTATATCCAGTTCAATTGTTCAATTTATAGATATTCATTAATAGAATGAAATCAGATCAAAGACTTTAAAACATTTTTTTTCATGATTAATGAACATGTCAAAGCACATGATACAGTACAAGCAAGATAAAAAACAGTTCTGACCTCACTTTTGTTGTGGTTTAACCTGGCTGGCAACTAAGCACTACACAGCTGTTCACTCATTAGGATATACATGTAAATTCCAGTTTGGTTAACACCATCATATTTGCCTAAATATGTGTTGTATTTTAAAAGGAAAGAAGGTAATCTGTAGTATTCCTTATTCTACTATGTACTGTTCTTGCATAGTAGTTGGTACACTGGATGAATTTGGGATTGAATGGGAATTTTCTATATCCCTATACAAAGCGAAATCACACGAATATCTCACAGTAAACTTTTCTGCTTATTCTATCATAACATAAAATATAAAATGGGCTTTACTTTGCAAATCTATGTTTACCCATTCCTACAGATAACAGCTTTCAGAAGCAAAGCTTTGCCTGTGAGCTTCTGGAATACTTGAGACAAAAAACCACTGTTTAGAAGGGCAAATCCTTTGTGTTTTGAGGAAATAATTTACTTGGATTCTGAATTTGAGCAGAAATTTAAGTATTAATGGGGACAGACAAAAGGTTATCTCATTACTTTGGAGGCCAGAAAGGGAGAACTTTGAACAGTACTGCAGATGCTGATTAATGTAGAAGGTTAATAAAGGGCAGGATAAAAAGAATTATCTCATAGTAAGAGCATTAAATTTAAGGAACTAGAAGCATTAATAAAGGAAATTATTCATAACTGTTAATATTCACTGATCCTGGTGAATAAGCAGATATGTTTCAGAATGTGTATGAAAACTTCCCTTCCCACAATGGCTTTGACAATGACATACACTGATGTCTCTACCTGGGGTGTTTCACTGCTTCAGAGTCTTGACCAGGGAGAAGTAAAGGTCCACCATGTGCTTCCTATGTCTGTGTCTATACATGGATAGCAACTCCCAGGAAACCTGGTTCTTCAGAAGGGAAGAAAAGAACATAGACCTGTCTCTTCAAATGCAAAGTAAGAAAATTTATGTCAATTTTTCTTCTCCCTAAAAAAAAAAAAAAAAAAAAAAAAAAAGACACTTTAAATATTTGAAAATAGACAAATGTTAAAAATTTCCGTGAAAAAAATAGTATAATCTACAGACTAAGAACTGTTTTTCTATGTCTAAACAATTCTATTTTGTTCAAATGTGATTATAAAACATCTAAACAAGACCTTATTATCTTATGAAATTCAAGTTACAATAGAGAAATTCAGCTTTGACTGTTTTGCTCAACCTGCCAATAATACTTAGAAATATTTAGAATTAAAAAAAAAAAAGTATGTTTTTCATTATTCGTGTTAATAGCTTTAAATTAAAACATCTGTAAGATATACATAACATTAATTTATGAAGAAAAGCTAATGGAGTTCAATTATACTTCTACTACTTTCAACTAATTGAGGTCTTTTATAGGCATTAATGTTAATTATGAAAGTGTCAGAATGTGCTTAATTGTTATCTAAATTACATAGAGGTAAAAGAAAAGAAAACAAATCTTAAGATATTTCAAAGTGTTTACTCCAGGAGTATACATCTGCCCACTGTGCACTATGCAGTGTGCAGAGGTCAAAATTAACTAATGTGTGAAAACACAGAATCACAGAATTGTCTAGGTTGGAAGAGACCTCAAGATCATCGAGTCCAACCTCTGACCTAACACTAACAAGTCCTCCACTAAACCATATCGCTAAGTTCAACATCTAAACATCTTTTAAAGACCTCCAGGGATGGTGACTCAACCACTTCCCTTGGCAGCCCATTCCAATGCCTCGCAACCCTCTCAGTAAAGAAGTTCTTCCTAATATCCAACCTAAAATACCCCTGGCACAACTTTAGCCTGTTCCCCCTCGTCTGGCCACCAGGCACGTGGAAGAATAGACCAACCACCATCTCGCTACAGCCTCCTTTAATGTACTTATTGAGAGTGATAAGGTTGCCCCTGAGCCTCCTCTTCTCCAGGCTGAACAAACCCAGCTTACTCAGCTGTTCTTCATAAGACTTGTTCTCCAGACCCCTCACCAGCTTCGTCGCCCTTCTCCAGACTCGCTCAAGCACCTCGATGTCCTTCTTGCAGTGAGGGGCCCAAAACTGAACACAGTACTTGAGGTGCAGCCTCACCAGAGCTGAGTACAGGGGGACAATCACTTCCCTAGACCTGCTGGCCACACTGCTTCTTATACAAGCCAGGATGCTGTTGGCCTTCTTGGCCACCTGAGCACACTACTGGCTCATATTCAGACAACTATCTTCTCCTTCTATATCACTAAAGTGGAAGTTGAGTTCCTTTGCATAGATGTATTAGTAATCCAATTAATTTACATTTTAGTTTGCATTATTAGTATAAATTGGATACTAATGTGGAATATACACGAATGAAAATAGAGAGTGTGTCCCAAAGCTACTGAAGGATGTAGATGACAGACTCCAATTAAGACATTTATTGTTAATCCTTGTCTCTGAAGTTTGTGAAATTAGCTTAAAACAAAATGTCTGGGCTTTGTTTGTTTGTTTATCTCCCCTGCTACTGGTTCTAGTTCCAGAATGTAAAGGGATTGTTTTACCAATATTTTACCAATAGAAGGACAATTTCTTCCATTTTGTTTTACCATTAACATTGGGGAATTTTAATTCTACTCAGTGCTCCTTGCTCTCCACTCTAACAAATTTCTTTTAAAGGCCATCACTTACACAGTTTGTTAGTTTGTTTACTCTGAGACTTATATGCTGAGTAACATTCCATAGATGTGGTTATATACTGCAATGAGAGCACTATAGTATATACTATAGTACATGCTATCATGTTAGTGCCTTGCAATAGAATGATTATTCATGTAAAAATGAGTATCCAAATACCTATTTGGGAAGATTACACTAAATATTTGAACAGAACATACTACAGCCCTATGGAAGAGCCTCCTTAATTAAACAGCCTTGCATCAAAAGTAATCCCAGTAAAGCCATTTATTTTCTAGCACCGTAGGAGCTGTTACAGGAAAAAAAAAGCCATCTCAATAGTGTATTAAAACTAAGATGGGAACTTACATCTCTGTTTTTGGACATAATGAAAATGAATTTAACTGGTGCACAGAGGACACAAAACAAGTGAGCCAATAATAAGGCTGAATTTGAACAAAGTGTTAGCCTTAATATGCAGAACTCCATGTCATATAAATAACATTACACATTTTGAAGAAATCATAGACTTTTTACAATAAGAGAAACTAAATGAGTATCTGTGCAAATTAGTTTTTATAGACATAAATCAGTTAATATACTACAAATTCTTGAAAAAAGATGTCTAAGCTAAAGTGATTGCTATTATTTGTAGTTCTTTTTCATCTAGGGCTTTTAGAAAATTTACTGTAGATAACTGTACGTTCTGTGTGAAATACATTTTCAGGAAATGTGTCAAGTGTTAACACAGACTCAGTGTCTTACCAAGCTGTTACAAGTATATTTTCCAGGTGACTCAGTTTTGATATCTTCTGTTTACTAATGGTCTTAAAATCCTTTTCACAGGAATGGTGTTACCAAACATCCTGACCAAACTCCTTGTTCCTATTACTGGGTTCCACTGATTCTGAATAACATTGCGGCCTCTAAGTAACAAGATGGGCTTAAACAAAAAGCCATGGCGTTAGATATAGTATCCAAAATATAGTTACAAATTTGGGAATAATATTCTCCTTGGATCTTTGTGTCCAGTCCTTGGAATTTAATAAGGTATTGAATTCAGTTACTCCATATGGTAGTCCCACAGTTATACAGTAGCAAACATTTTAGTTTGTGTTGTACTTAAGTTCACTGAACGTTATTTCAGTCATGCTACAAAACCTGCATGTGATTTAATCAACCATTAAACACCGATGTTATGAAATCTTCATGATCACCTTTAGGCTGACAGTAATTAATAAACCAAAATCGACTCATTGAGCATGATATAGATAGGGCTTGTTGCTACAGTAACCCAATTTCATATTGTCAAGGGATGTTCTAAGTTCAATTTGGGGGCAAACCTTCATTTGCAGGCTTACATGAGGGTGAAGATTGATGTGAAGCTTACACTGCTTTTAGTGATATTTTGTAGAGTGTTGTGTTTACCTACAAATATTTTAAGGACAAGTATGGAGTCTCAGTTTCTCAAGACTGCACTGATTATTACCTGTGCAAATAATCCTGATATATTAAACAAAACAACAACAAAACCACCCCAACTGAACAAATTTTACTTGACATAACTGGAATTAACTACAATTCAATGTTCATAAGATCCTCATGATCCTCATGATGTCTTATTCACACACAATGGGTTTGTTGTAGTGGCTATAACCTAGTCAATACACAGGCTTCCTTCCCTTCCAGCCTGTGAACTGTCACAAAGTAAAGCATCTTCCCCTCCTCCCTGCCGCCCCCCCAGTGATGGTTTTTAAAGTGCCACAAATAACTGTACATTTTGGGTGCCTGCAGAAACTTCCTTTGAGAAGTTCTCTCTTGACAAATGATATCTCTCTTCACCCCTAAGGATGTGAACCTTTCATTGAGGTTGAGTTGGATGCAACGTTATTATTTCAACTCTAGTCTTCCAGTTGACTTTGCTGTGATAACCAATTAAGTAAGATCTTGCCATAGTAAGCAAGATCATTCCATACCTGAACTGTCAGCTTATTCCACTCCAACGTTGCTTAGGGGACTTGAAAGTATGAGTCTCATTAACTCTTCATGAGTGTTAAAATCTTTCACTCTAAATCCTTTGCTGTTGGTACTTTGGTAAGGAATATTTACTAGTATATGGAATACTGTTGACATAAAGAGATTTTTCACAATTTCCTCTATCCCATTACTATGACTCAGGTCTGCTTTCACCTGTGCTCAGCAGTAAAAGTCAACTGAATGCATACTGGTTAAAGCCTTTCATAATGAGAATCAAGAAATTAATAGTTTACTTGAAATAGTTTACTTGTGTATTGTCATCTTGAAGTAAGTATTTCAGTTATGTTTACTTAAAATGTAACACACATCAGTGAACACCAAAGAGTGAACTATATTCTTGATTTCTTGTTATTTCCTCTAAATTCTTATTCCAGGCAATTTACTAGTGTGCCCTGTTTTCTGCTAGGATAGAGTTAATTTTCCTCCTTGTAGCTGGTATGGTGCTATGTTTTGGATTTAGGATGAGAATAATGTTGATAACAAGCTGAAGTTTTAGTTGTTGCAGAGCAGTGCTTACACTAAGCCAAAGACTTCCCAACTTCTCACTCTGTCCTGCCAGTGGGCAGGCTGGGGGTGCAGCAGGAGCTGGGAGGGGACAGATCCAGGACAGCTGACCCAAAATGGCCAAAGGGGTATTCCACACCACACACCATCTGACATCATGCTGAACAATTAATATGGGTGGGGGGACCGGCTGCTCAGGGATAGACCAGGCATCAGTCAGTGGGGTGGTGAGCAATTGCATCACTTGTTTTGTACACGTTATTATTACTAATAGTATCATTACTATTATTTTCCTTTCTTTTCTGTTCTAATAAACTGTCTTTATCTCAACTCCTTTATTTATTTATTTATTTATTTTTCTGATTCTCTCTCCCATCCCAAAAAGAGAGGGTTGAGGGCGTGCAAACAGCTGCATAATGCTTAGCTTCGGGCTGGGTTAAACCACAACATAATATCAAAACTATTCCTCACAATTACACTGAAATAGGACAGATCTTGAAATGTATCCGAAGTCAGCACATGTAGATACTAACAGAAAAAGATTCATTCTCATTCTGAGACCCCAGAAAACTATATGCTTTACAGTTGCTAAGACCCAATATTGTCTCTGATGACATAACATTTATGTTTGTAACAAGAATTCAATTAATTTCCAGGTGGCCTGCCTTATAATGCAGAACTCTGTAGGAAGAAAAAAAAAAAAAAAAAGTCTGCCATTTAAAGCTTGCCATTTAAAGTTTGATATCATTTGCAATTGTAGTATAGCCTTAAATATTTTATTAAGCATTCAGATGACTTTGAATGTACTATCCCAAATAAATGAACAAAGTGAGTCTTCAGATGGCCTAAGGAAGTACAAACTATTCACAAACTCTACCCTACCTAATATTATTGTCCTGGGTTGCATTATTCTAGCAAGGTTCCCCCAGCTGTTGCTACCAAAACACCTGATTTAAGTCATTCCACCATATACTTAAAGCACAGATGCTGGGAGGCACAGACTAAACTCTTACTAGTTATTTTCAGATTGACATCTAATTTAGGTCCCTAAAGGAAATATTGTGAACATGGTGCTTGAAACATTGCCATGATTAATCAAAGTACCTGACTTGTGGAAAGTACTTGTCTGGTCTAGTCTGACTTTAAGGTTAAGTAGAGACAACTGATGTTTGAATCACTCCTACAAATGACTTTTGAGAATGTATTTTAGAGCTGGAGCTCTTTAGGAGAAAAAAAGATGGCTGGAAGAAAATATGACTAAAATTTGCAAAATCATGGAAGCATTGAGTAAGCTGAATAAAAAAGTATTATTTACCAAATTCTACAGAATTAGAACAAGAATGCTGTTACTAAAAATAGTAGGAGATTAGTTTAAAACAAAATTATTTCATATTCCATAATTGGTAAAATTCCTGAATTTCCTGCCACAGGAGGTAGGTGGCAGACATTTCTTGTCCCTTTTTCAAGCTGTTGATTCTGTTAATGAACAGGTACATACAACTGACAACAGGCAGGAAGGTGACCTCCAATATTCCTCATAAAAAGGGTGTTGCTGTGAAACTACAAGGGAAAAGAAACAATAGTAGTTGCAAGGTTCATGTGCTCTCCCTAAATAGCATCCCCTATTATCACTGTTGTGGCTGGACTCTAAACCAAGTACATGTACATTAAGTACATCATGGGTCTGACACAGCTGGGTATTAATACTATTGTTTTAGATACTTTATTTTTAGTTTTAATTATTAAAAAATATTTTGCTCTTGATATTTATCATCATCTGTTCTCCCACCCCTCCCTCCCCCCACACAAGTTTTCAACGTGTAAAAGGCTTTCAAAGGTTTATGGCATATAAGGATTAAAGGGAGAGAAAAGAAACAGGAAAAGCAATAAATTAATCTCATAAATACACAAATTATATTGAACAGTAGATAACTGAGATAGCAAATAGCAGAACCAGTAGATCACTGACTGATGGGCCATCAAAGGAAGCACATTTGCAGCCCTGGGGAAGTCCACCCAGAACTTTGCAGTTGACAAGAAGATAAAGCAAGATTAGTGCACTTCTCATGGGAAAGAGCTGATTTATGGGATATATGAGGAGGCTTGTGGTAGTATGTGAAGCTTATTATGGGCAGCAAAAATGAGCAGCAAAAATGGTGAGAAGGATGGGTCAGAGTGGATCAGGGATAAATAAGCTTGTGAAAATGCAGGGGGCAGGGGAAAGCTGTTTGAACAGGCTGCTCATTAGTAATCTTTTACTAAGGCTTACACTTTATAAATGTCCAATTTATCTTAGAAAATGCCATTGCTAATTATTTTCTTCATAGTATGTGTTTGTGTATTCACGAATTAGCAAACTTCAAGTTGGTCTAGCTGAGCAGGAGGAAACCAAAGCCTGGAAAGACCTAAGGTCAGATATGGAGACTGAATAAATGCATCTGTATGTCTGGACTTGGGTTCTTCTGAGACTTACAGTCTGGCTGAGGGTTCAAGGTCCCATGAATATGAGCATATGAGGCGGTGAGTGTGCATCTGTGTTCTTTGAGCAAATGTGTGTTTATACAGGTGCTGGTAAAGGCACTTGTCTTGTCTGCATCGATCCATTTTGCCGGCAGAGTATGCATTGTGTAGGTATGCATCTGTTTCACTGGGATTTGTTCTCAGCTTTGATACTGTTTGGACATGAAAATGGGAGCAGCAACAACCACACCTAGTAGAGACAAGAGTGAAAATGCTCTGCAGTCTGCAGGATTTGGCTTTCTCTAAGCACTGATATATTATCATGGGCTAAGATACGCTGCAAATCTGTTCAATTTTAATTAAGCCAGTTTTACCTACCCTGTGTGTTGCAGGAAGCACGGCCGAAAGCACGACAGACACACAGTAGAGTCAGATCATGCTCCATTTTATTGCCCGAATAGCCTAACTTTTATAGAGAACTTAACAGGGGTGGACAGTGTTTCACACAAGATTATTGGTCAAAAGCACTCAGACAAACAACTGCAAGAAAACAACCCCCCCTGCAAGAAAACAACCCCCTTGTTATTAGCAGTCACATAGACCTTGCCCTTGAAGCCAGCTACTGGTAACAATATTTTTCTGAATTCCTCAATTGGGCGATGTGGGAACACTGTCATGGGAACTTCTCATAGTTGCCCTGGTAGCTTGGTTTGCTCAGCTACAGCAAGCCATAGGATTTTTGCTGTTTCAAGAAATCCCTCAACAATTCCCCCTTCTTCTTTTGAGCAAACCAAGCCCGACACAGCAGTTTTACAAGTGACTCTTTAGCTATACTTACAACACACAACGATGATTACCACCACCATAAACCAAATTCTTAATCCCCTTGTGACTAAACCCAGCAACCATCTACACCTTGTTTCAAACAAGTCAGTGAACCATTGATTGAAAGGATTGATACCATATTGAATCTTTCTCATATGCTCTTTCAGGAAAGTAATGGATTTGTGAATTGACTCATTATGATCAGAAAGGTTTAAACAGTACATTCCCTTAAAATCCTCACACCCATTCCTTTGGGCCAAAAGCAAGATGTCAATAGCAGTTTGATCCTGTAGAAGCAGATGTCGCAGACTATTTTGATCTGGTAACATCTCCTCAAGTATCTCTGTCGTGGCATAGGCTTGCCTCTCGGCCCAGCATTCCAATTTTTCTAAGTTGTTACGTGCGGCCGCAGATGCCACTCCAGGCACTGAAATTGCTAATGCCGCTCTAGCTGCAACCCCACACAATTCAACATTATCATTGCAATCCGATGCAAGCAATGCCCATTTATGTCTGGTGATCTCACGCCACTGTAGCAAGCTAGGAGCAAATACAATGAGTTTATCTAAGTAACATGGACATCTGACAGCATTTGCAGGGATGCCTTGCCAGGCCCCATCCCCACAAATCAGAAGCACATCAGGAGGCAAGGCCAAAGCTGTACAATTGTTCCAAACACTGTAGTTGTTACCCCTTGTCTCCATGCTATAAACTCCTAAACCCTGCTTAGCAGCGTCATTGTAATCACAGGTGTTATTTGTGTTTTTGTACCGGTATGGCCCTTTCCCAGTTCCTGTAGCAGGATTCATCTGATAGCCACGGCTACGTTCACATTTGTAGCCACCTTTCAGGTTGATACAGATTTGACTACAGATACCAGGGTTTTGACATTCATCAATTCCACAGTTTCTCTTTTCTACAAAGTCAAACCCAGCTGGACAGTCACATTCATTTATGTTGCATTCCTTTAGGGGCTCATCACCCCAGTCCTTGCAGTCTCTCTGCTGGTTACACACTTTATTGATATCTATGCATTCTCCACTTCTGCACTTGAATTTGCCAGGTCCTGAGCACTGAATAACATCGTTAGAGTTTGCTTCATCAGTGCCATCTAGACAGTCTCTCACACCACTGCACTGCCTTCTTCCGTGGACACAGTTCCCATCTACACATCTGAACTGGTCTGGCCTGCAGGTCTGAGAAGGGCAGTTAATTTCATCACTTCCATCCTTGCAATCAGGATCTCTGTTACAGTCTTTTTCACCATTACATTTCCAGGACACCAGGATACACTGGGTTGACTGAGGACCACAGCTGATTTCATTTACCCGACATGTTCTCATATGACACAGATCAGCACTCTCATCAGACCCATTTTCACAGTCCGGATCCCCATCACACTGCCATCTGTTTGGCACACACTGACCACTGTTGCACACAAAGTCAGATTCAGCACACGTCTTCTTCACACAAGCACTCTCATCACTGCCATCTGAGCAGTCTTCACATTTTGCTCTAGCACTGTCGGCAGCAGTGCACAGGCAGGTGAGGGCGAGCAGCAGGCAGAATGCCCCACAGCGCGGCAGTGCCTGCCGCCGCCCTGCACCTATGTCACTTATACTACTCCTATTACCCGTGCTAGTAGTGTCAGTGGCATCCTCCTGGTACCGTTTCTGTCTTTGCCGCCCCTTACTCTCCCCCTTTTCTTTTTGCCACTGACCATTCACCACAAATGGATAAGACACATGATTACTAGTTAGGAAAGAGGGTGTAACGTCTGCTATACGGCTGCAGGCAGTGCCAGCTGCAATCCTAGAAGCTGTTTGTGAACGAGCCTGCCGGTGGTCATTTGGCAGTGTAATCTGCGTCTCTGCACTCCTGCCCTGCATTAGAGCTAAATCGTCATTAATAGTCCGTAGAATGAGGCAACCCCACGGAATGTTATCCAGAAACCAAGTTATAACACCGATCTGGGGACGAATAGTCTTTTTTGCATTGCAAGATAAACCTCTTATAAAAAGAATGCCAAAGAGAAGCAGCACAGCCGCTGCTGCTGCCTCCATGGTTACGTCAGACAGGCTGCAGGGTCCTGATGTCCGCCCCTCTGCTCTGTGCCAACTCGCCACACGGTGAGAGTCGGCTGCCGTTGTCCGCTGATGCCTCTGGTCTCCCGTAGCAGCTCGATCTCGGATGTCCCGCATCACACCGTGATCACGTCAATTTCCCGCGGCCCTCCGCAATTCCACGTCTCGCCGCAACCCCGTTTCCCGCGGCCCTCCGCAATTCCACGTCCCGCCGCAACTCTTTTTCCCGCGGCCCTCCGCAATTCCACGTCTCGCCGCAACTCTTTTTCCCGCGGCCCTCCGCAATTCCACGTCTCGCCGCAACTCTATTTCCCGCGGCCCTCCGCAATTCCACGTCTCGCCGCAACTCTTTTTCCCGCGGCCCTCCGCAATTCCACGTCCCGCCGCAACTCCGTTTCCCGCGGCCCTCCGCAATTCCACGTCTCGCCGCAACTCTTTTTCCCGCGGCCCTCCGCAATTCCACGTCTCGCCGCAACTCTTTTTCCCGCGGCCCTCCGCAATTCCACGTCTCGCCGCAACTCTTTTTCCCGCGGCCCTCCGCAATTCCACGTCTCGCCGCAACTCTATTTCCCGCGGCCCTCCGCAATTCCACGTCCCGCCGCAACTCCGTTTCCCGCGGCCCTCCGCAATTCCACGTCTCGCCGCAACTCTTTTTCCCGCGGCCCTCCGCAATTCCACGTCTCGCCGCAACTCTTTTTCCCGCGGCCCTCCGCAATTCCACGTCTCGCCGCAACTCTTTTTCCCGCGGCCCTCCGCAATTCCACGTCTCGCCGCAACTCTATTTCCCGCGGCCCTCCGCAATTCCACGTCCCGCCGCAAAACCCCGTTTCCCACCGTTTTCACGCGTCTCTCAGCGGGAGTACCGCGTCTCACCGTGAGGCCTGTGTACCGTGTTTCCGGGCCGGTGTCCGGTCTGCTCAAGCGCCGGTCGGATGGGCGCTCCGAAGTCCCGACGGCGCGGCGAGATCGCGGCGCCGCTGGTCCCGGCGCCGCCGGTCCCGGCGCCGCTGGTCTCCTGGTCTACCTGCGTTCGGATGTGCCGGCGCCGCTGGTGTCCCGCTGCGCTGCGATGTGTGCCCCGGCGCCGCTGCGATGTCCGTGCTCGGCTGCGATGTCTGCTCCGGTGCTGCGATGTCCTGCTCCGGTGCGATGTCTGTTCAGGTCCTGTTCAGGTCTTCCGCTGCGATGTCCTGTTCAGGCCCTGTTCAGGTCTCAGCCTGTTCGGGCGCCATATGTTGCAGGAAGCACGGCCGAAAGCACGACAGACACACAGTAGAGTCAGATCATGCTCCATTTTATTGCCCGAATAGCCTAACTTTTATAGAGAACTTAACAGGGGTGGACAGTGTTTCACACAAGATTATTGGTCAAAAGCACTCAGACAAACAACTGCAAGAAAACAACCCCACCTGCAAGAAAACAACCCCCTTGTTATTAGCAGTCACATAGACCTTGCCCTTGAAGCCAGCTACTGGTAACAATATTTTTCTGAATTCCTCAATTGGGCGATGTGGGAACACTGTCATGGGAACTTCTCATAGTTGCCCTGGTAGCTTGGTTTGCTCAGCTACAGCAAGCCATAGGATTTTTGCTGTTTCAAGAAATCCCTCAACACCTGTGTTTACTAATTCTTACTTTTTTGATAGTAGAACTTGTGATACATTCTGCCTTCAAATAGAAAAACAACTTTCCTAATTGTTTATGAATAATAAGAAAATTAATACCTAATCAGGCTCCATGTTAAAGCATCATAAAGGACAGGCTTTAGTGACAAACCCTTAAAATCTTATTGCTTATATTGGAAAAAAGAATTTATATGGTAGTGTCAGGGCATAAATAACAAGAAATAGCTACATACAGTTGTTGTGAACATGAAGTTCATGTTCTGTACATGAACTTGACTCTGATAGAGTAAAGTGCTCTAGTACTTTGACATTGTCTCTAGTTGGATTTAACAATCCATTTAATAATTTCAACCTAACACATTCCACAAAGTGGTAATCCTGATTACATTGTTTGAAATATAGCATATTTTTCCACATATTTTCAATATTAAAAACACTTCTGTCCAGTTCTGAGAAAATAATATATTAAAATATATATATGTATCATAAATAGAACAATTCATAGACAAGTGAATGTCATTATCACCCTTGCACATCTCTTACTAAAATAGAGAGAATTTTTATTAATTGAAGATGATGGGTGATCTGACTTCTGCATTGATGTCACTCATCTCTTGGACTATTTATTTTCTGCCTAAATACACATTTTCACTTTTTCCTTTTCCATTTTGTGAGTCACATAACACTAAATACTAAAGCTGTCATTATACTCTAATATAATTCTTGCACATTCTACAGCTCACTTGGTATCATTAATGTCAAGTTTGAATGGCCTCTTACAAGGAGTGATTTATTAGCTTAGCACATTCATTGTGATGTTTGTTTTTCAACATAATTTTCATCATTTATCTATCAGTATTAGTTTTACTATTAAAATCTATCATCTGTTAGCACAATATTTAATAGACCTGTGAACATAAGCGTTTTAAATTTGGTTAGTGTTTTAGAAACAGCTTTTAGTGAGATTCAGATTTTGTATGATCAAAAACCTAACAATACACTTGCCTGGTTCAGTTGTTCAAAAGTTCTTTCACATCAACCACAGATCTCTTTCAATTTGATGCAAAACATTTTTTTTTTGAGCATTTGTACATACTTAATAAATACTGCATTATCCAAAATTGCAATGTTGTAGATGACAACTTGTATATACTTAGATTTCATGAACTGTTTGTTGTTGTTGTTGTTTTTTGTTTGTTTGTTTTTGTTTGTTTGTTTGTTTTTGTTTATTTGTTTGTTTTTCATCTGAGGTTTACTGGATCAGTAAATCAGCACTATTACCTATTGTCAATGTTACCTAACTCTGGCAAATAAGACTAAAAGCAGTGTCAGGGCAGACAAGATACATATGAACTAGAAGGATCCCCTGTTATAACATTCAGTTCTCTCATGGGGTTACTGCACTGTCTCATTGAAGGCTATATCATTTAAACATTTGCACATCTGGATTCTATCAACTGTATAGAAATAACTGTCAATGAAAATCTAAATTATACTTAAATTAAGATATATATCTAACATTGCTGCTGAATTAATCAGAAACAAATTCAAACCTCTCTAGGGCTCACTAAATATAATACAAACACTATTGAGAGACCATAATGGACATGATAAAATTTCATAATATTGTCATATTGTATATACCAGCTGAAGAGCAGTATTTAGGGGAAGAAGAAAACTTCTCTGGCTGATGCCTCTAAATGCAGAAATGAAAGGCTTCTTCAGTGTTCGCTTGTGTTTCCTTTAAACTGGTGTTCCATCAGATTATAATGAGACAGCCAATAGACAGGGTTTTCGCTAGGAAAACGAAAACAAATAGCTAAATAAAGTCACATCACAGCCTTTTATCTTATTTCTTGGATTGTTTAAAAAGTGTTTTACCATTCTTATTGTACTAAAATTCCACATGGAAATTCAACATTTTGGAGGTTTCTTGATCCCTCCTTGAAGGAAAGACCTTTTAACCTTTTAAGTCAACTTTTATTTTGCAGTAAAACTTACCAATTACACACTACAATGTTTCCAATTTGTAGGCAAAACTAAGTGAATTATCATTTTGGCTCTCCTCTTCTACCCTCCCCTCCCTTCCCCTGCCATCCCATCTCCTCAAACGTCTTAAATAGAAACAGTGTAATTTCGTAGGTATTTTGGGAAAATAACACTGCTGTGGTTTTATCTATTCTGTAGATAAAGGACTTTTACCAGCAATGACTTCATTGAGCAGGAATCAAACAAGCAACTCTCTTCAAAGTACTCAAGTATTCATGTATTCTTCTGCCAAGTAACAACTAAGAAATTCACATAGCTTTGTAAGGTTATGTGGAATGAGAGTGCTTGGCCTTTAAGGGTCAAAGAACTTTTCAAGGCAAAAAGTGAAAAATGAAAAGAAGGAAGTCATAAACAAGAACACACATTGATACAAACATGGGTGAAAAATGACCAAGTGAGGTTGCCACAAATGACCCTGGCCAGTTGCATGAGTTGGTATGGATATGTGAATTGTGAGAACATTTATTTTTTCAGTAAGATTATCCAACTAAGGACTGTGATTATAGCAAACTGGAATTATAGCAAAAGGGAAAGAGACAAACACACAGAGATGTGAAACCTGACCAATTAATGTTAATGAACCAGAAACAATTCTCACAAGTTACACTAACTGATAAACTACAGGGAAAGGGAGGGAGATCCCTGATAGTGAACTCTTAACTGCAGTCTGTCCTGCCATATTATAAAATCATTTCTTAACTGTCTCAGTGTAATCCCAGTCCCTGCCCCACGTGTGACTGCTGCAAGGACCAAATGCCAGCTACTGGGGGAACCAGTGTGAGTGGGCCAGGTACCAGCTCCTGGAGTCAGACCAGGAGTGTGGTGCTGACTCCTGTAGAAGCCCAGTGCAAATACTGGAGACTGTGGGAGTCAATCTCCAGGCACTGGGGTGGGAAGAGTGTGTGTTCTCCAAAGCGTCTACTGAAAGGACTGTCATGAGCGAGCCAAGTGAGAGGCTGCACACTGATAGCTGGAGTAAGGCTGTTGGTCACAGCCTGTGTGACTGATGTTGAGGACATCTGGTGAGTGGGTGTACTGGTGAACCCCAAATGTGTGTGCCTGCATGAGCAACCTCCCACCCATGGCAGTCCCAGAACAGGAAGGGATGTGGCCATCAGTGCTGGTCTGGTCCTGCGTGGGGATGCTCTTTATGACCAGAGTGTGTGTGTGTGCATGGGTTCCTGTGTATGCCCCCCCATGCGTCTCCAAGATATGTGTGCAACTTTGTTAACACCTGAACCTGCAGATGTGAAATTGGCAGCCATGTACCTCAGCCTGGGCATAGACCCCAGGTCCCCAGGTACCTATCTGGACAGAAGGGTCTTGTGCTAGACCATTCTCTGTTACATAATTTCTATATTGTAACTACTCATTAAACAAATAATTATTTTATTTTATTTTATTTTATTTTATTTTATTTTATTTTATTTTATTTTATTTTATTTTATTTTATTTTATTTTATTTATTTCAGAACTAATTATACTACATTGAAACTCTCCTAGTTTCCAAGTTCATCAGATTGGATTTATTTTCTACAAAAATGTAATTTTATATATATGTATAGATATACATATATATATTCTTAGAGGTATCCACCAGGAAATCCCTTCCCCATGTTTTCCATCCTGTGGAAGAAAGGTAGCCTGGTTTCCAAAACACACATATTAAATCTCCAAATTGTTAAAATCACAGCTTGACTATCCTCATTTGAGTATCTTGGTTTCAAGCCTAAGGAATTTAAGACACGAAGGTATTCCGGTGATAAGTGGTGTCCCTCAGGGACTGGTACTGCTTAATAATTGCTTCCTCTGTTCTGCTTTGTAGAGCTTTTCTCACTCTCTTTTCCAGACCTACATTTATGCAGCTGCCAGAGCTGTCAATGTCTAGTCTTCTTTTACTGCTCAGTTGTTTTAAATTACTATCAGCATTCCCAGTGACATTTTATAACTCTTGCAGCATTAGGAATTTTGGTACTCAATTTCTGATGTACAGAATATTGCTTGAGGGAAATGTTTTAAAATGTATGTGGAAAAATATGTTTTTCTTAATATGTGGAGACAAAGAACAAACAATGCTGTGTTCCTAAATAATTAAGTTAGGGTATGACTTTTATCACAAAGCTGGAGTACCAGCTGCCAGATATGGTATCTAAAGGACAGATCAAGGTGATCAGAAAATTATTTTAATGGTCTTTAGTATCAACTGATATAGGACAACATTGAGGGTAGAAAGCATCTTTAAAAAACAAAAAAGATAGAGTTTGAACAAAAGGAGGAAAGATTTTCTCTAAAATCCCTTTTCAGATTACTTGAGTGATCAAGCAAACAAAGCTTTTAAACTCTTTTTGAAATTTTTGAAGTCTTTTTTTTTTTTTTTTTTCCTCAGGGGGAAAAAAATAATCCAAGAGGATTGATTTTAATCATTGACTTAAAACAACAGGTGAAAATCAAGACTGAGAGAAAAAGGAGAGAAAATATATATATGTTTATACACCCCCCCCCCCCCCCCAACCCCTTCTGTTCTGTTTAATTGGGTTTTGTATTTGCCCATCATTTCACAACAAAAGACATCTCTTGGGATGAATAACCATTAAAGCATTTTGACATGTGACATGCTTGAAAACTTGTCTTTTTGGTAAGAGTATGGCTTGGTAAGTATATGGGTTAAATATATTTATATTCTTGGCTTTAATGTCTGCATGTGTTGCAAATATGCTGTGCACCTCTTTCTTTATGTTACTTTATATTTCAGTTCTATATTTCACTGCATTTTAACAGAAAGAAAAATTAACTACAGTGAACACTCCTTGAACCCTTGAACTACTGGGAAAAGTGGGAAATGTCATTTTAAATTTGTTGCTCCATTAAATAAATACTTACCTGTAAACAGGCAAAATGTTATCAGGATTGTGTATCAGCACTCAGATGGCAATCATTTTCCTAACGTGTTCAGTTGCTGTGAAGTATTCTCATTAGTGTTATATAGGTCTACTTCATTAGTGGAACTCTTCTTGGACTTCTTGGACAGAAAGAAAGGAAGAAAGGAAGAAAGAAAGGAAGAAAGAAAAGAAGGAAGGAAGGAAGGAAAAAAGGAAGGAAGGAAGGAAAAAAGGAAGGAAGGAAGGAAGGAAGAAAGGAAGGAAGGAAGGAAGAAAGGAAGGAAGGAAGGAAGGAAGGAAGGAAGGAAGGAAGGAAGGAAGGAAGGAAGGAAGGAAGGAAGGAAGGAAGGAAGGAAGGAAGGAAGGAAGGAAGGAAGGAAGGAAGGAAGGAAGGAAGGAAGGAAGGAAGGAAGGAAGAGTAGACTACAGAGCCCAAATGAAAGTATTGTGCCTCCTTTGAGAAGCTGCAGTACCATTTGTGTTATTGACAGGCAACATCCAGAGACTCACCACACTAACACAAGTTGTGTGCTGGCAGTGAGAACTCAGTAATTCCTCCAGCACTAACACAGCAGTAGGAAATGGATGTAATGATATGAGCTAGTTAATAGAGCTGTGGTGAGCTACAACTGAAATTTGACAAGGTAGGCTTTTCAGAACTTTTTAATGGAAGTTCAGAATGTCTGTGTCCGTGGAAGATGGAAAATTCAGTGGTGTTAAATTAATTTAAAGGATTTAAACATATATATGTACATATATATACAAACAAACCTCTATGTGCATCTAGGAGGAGAACATGAATTATTTTTGATTCATGGCAAAAACAGTAATGATTGTTAGAGCAGCAAAATAAATAGCAATACCGGGTGTTAGGTGGACACAGAAGCCTTGGAAACACAAAAACAGAGGAAGAAAATGTCTAATTTGTGAATAAGCTCAGTTGGAGGTTCTTTGAAGATAGTTTCTGGATCTAAGGAAGTCCAACAAAAAATATTTGGACTGTCAGGATTGTTGTCAGACCTATTAGGGTAGGACACCTTTAGGACACCTTTTTTTTTTTTTTTGGTAGGTTTTCAATTTGCTAGGTTTAGGTTGTTTTCCATCTACTATTGCACTGAATATGCTTCATTTGGTTTGATTGAAGATAAGTTTTCGTCTATATACATTATGTAATTACTTATTCCAACTCACTATTTTTATAAGGTAAAATCTCAATTACATTTGAAACTTATTTTTTAATGCACAAGAAAGGAATAATAAGTACTGTAGGAAAAGGGGATAAAAGGTAAAGACGTTTGCTAAAGAACAAATGTATCCAGTTTCTGTACCATAACATGGAGAGCAATACCAAGTGTCAAAAAATGGAGAAAAAGTCTGTAAGGAAGAAAACTTCTCAGAGCTATCGCACACAAGACATAAAAAAGCAATTGTGTGATCATAAAACATAACCAAAAAATTCTTATTTCAGGTTATTGGGTAATATAGTTATTGCAGGAGCTCTGGAGGGCATCAGGAAAGTGATGGGGAGTTTGGTATTTTATAATTTTTTGCTTCCCGCAACATATCTTGTATATACAGAAACATAATCACCAAGAAGGGAAAAGGTTAACAAGAAAAGAAGGGGTTTTGTCATACACATATACACAAATATACACATGTATATACAAATATACACAAATATACACATATACGCCACAAATATTGTGTGGCGTATGTCACTAACAAACAAACAAACAAACAAACAAAACATAGATATTTTTAAATCATCAATTTATTTATTGAGAAGTCATAGTTCATGTTTGGCACATTGCATGTTTTTATATGATAAGGCATATTTTTATTTTTTTTCCCCAATAATAATTCAACAAGGAAAAGTAATGTAAGATCAAATGTCTGCTAAGGGTTCAAACTGCTGATTGTTTTGGGTTTGTTGAGAAACAGACTACCAGTGAATAAATCACTAAATAAATTATTTTTTCTACCTTCTGCCTTGAGTATTAACCTCAAAGACCAGCATCCATCTATCTTGAGCAGAAAGACAGACAATATGCCACATACTTAAGTCAGAAAGGCATATTCCCCCCTTTTATTTTATTTTTTTATATTATTTTATTTTATTTTATTTTATTTTATTTTATTTTATTTTATTTTATTTTATTTTATTTTATTTTATTTTATTTTATTTTATTTTATTGATGTGTCATTTTCTCTTAGTACAATTATTAATATATTTATAGCTTGAGAAAAATTTGTATTTAAAGATATTTATATCATACATATATAAAGGATAATTCAGATTTTTGCCTCTGAAAACTTTTATTCTACAAATATTCATGAATAATCCCTCACAACAAAAATCCTATAGCTATAAACATGTTTTAATTACAAACAACAAAATGTGGAATTGACAAGAAGGTAAATTCCACATTGTATGCACTAGAATAAATGCAACATAGCAGCATGTTTTGTTGCAATTAAGTTCTTAGAAACATAGAATGGTTTGGGTTGGAAGGGACTTTAAATATCATCTAATTTCATCCCCCTACCATGGACCTTCCACTAGACGAGGTTGCCCAAAGCCCCATCCAGAATGGCCTTGTACACTTGCAGGAATGGAACATCCACAGCTTCTCTGGGCATCCTGTTCCAGTGCCTCACTGCCCTCAGAGTAAAGAATTTATTCCTTATATCTAAGTCTATCCTCTTTTAATTTAAAGCCCTTGTCCTGTCACCCTGACGAAGAGTCCCTCTCTAGTTTTTCTGTGGCTCTCTTTAGGTACTAGAAGGGCACTCCCTGGAGCATATATATAACTCTCTATAACTAGGTCTCCCATATCCTTCCTGAGAAGGCCCAAAATTTCCCAAGTCTTCTTTTTATCACTGATGTATCTATAGTTTTATTTATTTATTTATTTTGTTACTCAGTTACGGAGGCTCTTGCCCTTCCTCCTGTAACAAAGGCCATCATGGTGGCATTGTGGATTTGCAATGGTGTAGGTGTCTTTGAACATAAATGTAAAATTAGGCTTGGAAGCATCTGTATAGTTTTTTTTTGTTTGTTTTTTGTTTTGTTTTGTTTTGTTTTTTTTCTTCAAGTAAGTATTAGGCTAAGCCATGGAAAGCAGAGCATCTGCATCTCTTATTTGAAATTATATTGAAGATATTATGCTTGCAATTATGTAAAGCTGTCCATAATATTTTGCAGCAAATAGCATGCTTGGTACACTATCATCCTATTTTTCTAAAGCAAGCTTGTCATACTGCAAGATTAATGTCCTGAAGTTTCCTAATTCTCAAACCTGTACATGTCTAAGGCTGAGATATTTCGTCTGGTTGCCTTACCAATTTTACTTGAAAGTTCAATTCATAATTTTATTATGGCTTTTGAACTTGTAATAAATATGTTATATCCTATAATTTTAGGCAAATGTGAATAAAGGTTAAGGGTGCATTAAAGTGCTTTGATCTGAGATATGTACTGTGCATACAATACAATATCATATAATGCATGTCACACAATATTTTCTGAATGCTTGTAATGTACAAGTAATGTACAAGATAATGTACAAGTAATGTCCCAATAATATATTTTGCTTCAATAATAAAATGAGTTCTTCTGCAATTTGGGAGCGTTTTTGCTTTTTTTTTTTTTTTTTTTTTTTTTTTATGGATGATGTGGGAAGACTCAAAAAACATATATATATATTTTGATAGTTAAGATTTTTACAAGAAAGTTGATTTCTAACAAGGCAAAATAAATTCTAGTTGTACTTTTTATTGCAACATTCCTCTCAGATCTGCAGTGCAGTACTGTCATATATGTGTGTGTGCATATGTTTTTCTGTAAAGAAAAATCTGAATTTCTAAGTGCTTCATAGGACTTTTTGTCAAATATGTCAGATATTTGTCAAATAAAAAGCTCTTCTCAAATACTCTGTCAGAGAACTTTCTCTATCTCCACAGAAGTTTGAAAGATGGAAAGAAAGAAGTTTGAAAGAAGGAAACTTAATTATTTAAAAGTTATGCAATATAATTGTTTATATTTCTCTCTCTCTCTGTCTCTCTCCCCAACCCCACCTTCATTTTTTTTTTTTTTTCTTTTCTGTCATTATGAAATTACTTACTCTAAGTGTCCAAAAACATCAAAACCCTTGTAACAGATTTTGCTGGTGAGGGAATTTAGATCATCAGAGTGAAATTTCCTATACCACAAACTATTTCAGACTTTCTGATTTTGCAGAGCGAAACAGTATGTGACATCAATGAGACCAAGAGAGTAAGTTACCCAATTTCTATTATAGAATCATTTCTGTTATAGAATCATTGAATCACAGAATGAGAAGACTACAAAATAGCCAGATCTAAACATTTTCTTCTAAGCAACATAAAAGGGAAAACTATTTAAAATGGCTTTTATAACATGAAGCCCACCTTAACCCAATGTCGATGTTAACTATTACCCAGTGCAAGACTCCACAAGTTTCTTTCTTTAGTGTTTATGGTATTATTTTGGCCTATTAATTTATTGAAGACAGGACCCTAGACTTAGATCTGAACATAATTGGGCCACTGAAGGATTATGTTACTATAAAATGTATTTTTTTCTACTTTTTACCTTATTCCAAAGCTAGAGGACTGTTCTTAGTTGAACACTTTTTTTGTTTGATGAAATCTTTTGGGAGCAGGGGGAAGAAAATTTATTGTACAAATAAAAGCAAATTCAGGTCACCGTCTCCTTCATTGCTGGCATCTGTCCAGAATGGCATAAGAATCATAATTCAGTTTGGTACAGATTGCTACTGTTCTTATGAACTGAAACTGCCTGAAATTTTCATTAGAATGATACATTTCACCTTCTGTCTTGACCCTTGTCCTTTACCCTTGCACACTTGACTGCCTTTAAAATCTATGCCTCTTTAAATGATGTTAGATACATTGTCCTAGGGATACTGCTTAACAAAGGTAAACTTTTACAAGGTAAAAGAGAAAACATGACATCCAGTAAGTTTCCTGGATAGGGATTGCTAACGGGTTCACTTTACAAATCTAGATCAAACAAAATACTTCATTTTCTTCATAGATGTTAATCTGTTGGTTTAAAAATCAAAATCAAATATTATCTATACTTGTATAATAAAAGAGTTGTATTTCATATGGATTTCCTTAGTTGTATGTGTCAGCTGTTCTCATATGAGATATTTTTCCACTGTGCTATTAGTCTTAATACACGGTCTGAGTCAGAGTGTGATTTGTGAAGCTTTTGTCCCTTTATCTTCCAGAGAAATTAAAAAAAAAAAAATGTAAACAAAGATCCAACAAATTATTGAGAAGAATCTGAAAATACATAAGTACATATGTGTACAAAATATATATACATGGGCTTTTTTTAACGAAATGTTATCCAAATAATTTTCCATTCTTGTGTGTGTGCATATATATGTATTTAAGCATTTGCATACATGTCCAAGCATTAATGAGTGTGCATGTATGAACAGATTAGAATTCATGAGTTCAAAAGAACACCTCTAGCCTGCAGAAATATCATTCCTAATACAAAAGAAATGTCATTCATGAAAAATGAAAAACCGAGAATAAATTTTCATTGGTATTGATTGTATTAAAAAAAAATAGAAAACTGTGACCATAACAATGGCGTTGGACCTTGAGTTAAACAGGCAGCTTTATTAATACTGTTTAGGAAATCAAGCAATAACGACACACTGAAAAGAAGATTTTGTACATTTGGCTAATTTTACACTTAAACATAAAATTTGGCAATGCTAACAACAAAGCTGTGTTCTATTCAGTGCATAATTAGCTAGTAATTATCACAGAATCATTGAAGGGTTTGGATTGGGAGGGACCTTAAATACCATCTAATTCCAACTCCCTTGACATAGGCAGGGACACTTTCCAGGTTGCTCAAAGCCCCATCCAACCTGGCCTTGAAAACTTCCAGGGATGGGACATCCACAGCTTCTTGGGGCAACCTGTTCCAGGGCCTCACCACCCTCTCAGTGAATAATTTTTTCTTTATACCTAATCTAAATCGGCCCTCTTTTAGTTTAAAGCTATTATCCCTTTGTCCTACCATAATACTTCCTTACAAATATTCCTTCCCAGATTTCCTCCAGGACACTTTAGATATTAGAAAGGTAGTTTATTGAAAACTATAAGATCTACCCAGAAATCAGGTAAGCGATGGTAAGCCAGGTAAGCGATCTCAGTTGCCCTTCTCCTATGCACCAAAGATGTAACCTCATCACAGATGACCACCAGATTTGTCAGACACAATCTGCCCTTGGTGAAACCATGTTGGCTGTCACAAAACAGAATTTTAATGATGGTACATATTTTTTTATTATTATTTCATGGTGATTTAACCACCATCTTGTTATATACATTTATCTAGATGGAGTTTTGATTTTTTCTCCTAAGGGTATGTGTTGAAAAAAACACTCTAGCAAGTACTATTAGCATGTGTATTTGGAATTACTCCTTGGAGTTAATGATAAGTCAGTGTGAACTACTTCAGATATGGCCTCATAAAAAAACAGCTTTTTTAAAAAGCCCACTGTCAGAATAATCTCTCATACTCTACTTTTGAGGAGCGAGCTGTGCTGTCAGACAACAGTCATAGTAGTGACAATGAATAGAAGATAAAAATAGGTAAGGCTTCTCTTTTCATCAGTTGGTTGCAAGTTGCTCTAGGATTTTCTCAGCGGTACCTGACATCTGCTCTATGTCCCACACAGCTTAGATAATTCTTTTTGAAATGTGTGGAATGTCACTTTGCTTGAAAGATAAAAATAAATTGAATTATGTGAACTGTTGAAAGTGGTTCCTATCCTTTAAATTTCAGTCTAAGATTCTTTCCTATTTTACATAACAGATACTTCTCAGAATTTTTTGATAATAGGCATTCAAAGACACAACCATCCCCAGTATAAATTTATTACAGTAGAATTTGTGCAGGAGAGAACTTTTGATTTGTCATTCTTTGTAAGGATACACAGATAGGTGCCTTTATGTGTATATATATATATATATATATATATATATATAAATATATATATATATTTAACACAATTCACTGTGTTAAAGTAAAATAAAAGAAATCTAATGTATATACGTTATTCTGGCTCTTCTAAAATTCTAAAACTTTATAATATTATTCTACTGCATTTATGTATTACATTTAAGATCTAAGTTTCAGGAATACTGAGTAGAAAATGGGGTACTGAGTGTAGCCATGTCTGTGGTGGTTAAGAAGAAAAGATCCATAGGGAGAAGGCAAAGACTTATCCAGTCCATTTCCTTTCAGAGTACTGATATTAGAATGATATAACTATTCAAAACACTTATAGGTACAGTATTAGACTTAGTAGAAAATATATCTATCACAACTACCACTTTGTATATCTGTTAACTGTTAACTCAAAACACTAAACATTTCTTCATACTTTTTCTTCATTTCTCCTACATCCTCCCCTAGAGCAATGCAGGGGAACCGGGGAATGGTCGTTGCAGTCAGTTCCTAATGCCACCAAGGGCAGTGCAGCAGCAGGGCAGGAAGTGCTCCAGGAACATAGCAGAAGTTCCCCTAAGGCCTGTGGAGAGGCCCCTGGTGGAGCAGGCTGTCCCCCTGCAGCCCATGGATCCCACATGGAGCAGATCTCCATGCTGCAGCCCGTGGAGGAGCCCCTGGTGGAGCAGGTAGATGTGGCCTGGAGAAGGCTGCGGCCCATGGAGAGCCCCCGCAGGAGCAGACCTCAGGCTGGAGCTGCAGCCCATGGAGAGGAGCCCACAGAGGAGCAGGGGGCATGGGAGGAGCTGCCACCTGTGGAGGACTCATGCTGGAGCAGTTTGCTCCTGGCGGATGGGCCCTGGTGTACGGAGCTGTGTGGTAGCAATTCTCAAAGAGCTGCTGCCTGTGGGGAGTCCCCACAGGATCAGTTCAGGAAGGACGGCATCACATGCTAAGGACCCCATGTTGGAGCAGGGTCAGGGAGTGACTGAGAAGGAGCAGCGGAGATGAAGTGCTATGGACTGACCGCAGCCCCCATTTCCTCATTCCCCTGTGCTGCGCAGGGGTAGGAGGTAGAAGAGGGTGGATAGGGGGGAAAGGTGTTTTTGGTTTCTTTCCTTTGTTCCTCACTTCTCTAGCTAGTTAGTAAATAGGCAATAAATTTTATTAGTCTCCACACTCTGAGTCTGTTTTGTGCATCACAATAGTTGTTGAGCGATCTCTCCTGTCCATATCTCAACCCTTGAGCCCTTTGCATCTTATTTTCTCCCCCTTTCCCCTTGAGGAGGGAGAATTAGAAAGCATCTGAGGTGGAGCTCAGTTGCCCACCTGAGTAAAACCACCACACCAATATAAACTTTTACTCCATGCAAAAACGTAGAAGAGACATGGTAAATTCTTAGATACCAGTGGGGAAACATAAAATAAAATAAAAATAAATAAATAAAATAAAATAAAATAAAAATTCTCCTTGATATTTTCGCATCTTATTATTATTTTATTTTTATTTTTATTTTTCACAAATAATTCATGCCTCAGCCATTATTGATAACTATTTTTTTTAATCAGTGTCAGTAATTAAGACAATGTAGATGTAGATTTATCTGTAAAATAAGTATTATACTTAAATATTGTACTGAATCACAACCTTGAAGTTGTGTTATAGTTTCTTAATAAAAATAGTATTTTTTCCTCATAGTAAGCAAATTTGATTTTCTGAATGGACACATTTCCAAAAAGATACTCAGTTGCAAAACCTGTGTCACATGTTTTTATTTGTGCTAAAATGATAAAGTCTAAATTTAAAAACAAACTCAATTTCAGACAATGTTAATTTTATTTGCAAGAGAACTATCAAGATTTACAATACACAATGATTTCTTTTCCGGAGCTTCCTATTTTTTATTATTTATTTATTTTGGAAAAAAAAAAAAAAAAAGATGGAATTCCGATGAAATCGTATTTTTTTTATTTATTTTTTTAAATTTTATAATTTTGAATAAACATTTTTTTTTTTTTCATTATATTCTAAAAATAACAACCTAATCATATTCAAATGGATGGGAGACTTTAGCATCTACACTTATCCTGAAAATAGTAATCCATTCCATGCTAGGAATCCAACTGAAAATATCAGGCTTTAGCCATCTTCACCCTTTAGCTCTGTACTGAATGCAGCCCATGGAGGAGCCCCCAGTGGAGCAGGTGAACCTGCACTGTTGCAAATTCCTGGAAATATATACTGAAACAAAGCCCATTCTGGAGGGATAGCGTGGATGGGTGAGGGTGACCGTCTACACTGAAATAAGTATATGGGCTACTGGGTATATGGCCCATACATTGCTTCCCTATGTGGGAAGCATGAAAGCAAATTCAACTGTTTGAATTTTACATTCAATGTGATTTTTTCCTGTGCTAATAACAGCGTATTCTGTTTTTCCTCTTTTGGACACCACCAAGAGCTTTTGCAATGTCTCCAGAAGGATAAAAATAAGCTGCCCATTTAACCTCACATTAAAGTTCAGTGACAGTTAAAACATTCTCATTTGATATATGTGTGTTGGTTTGGGTTTATAAAGTGCTTCTAGACACTTCCAGCAGCATCTAAATGTGAAATACTGTTTATTAAAAATAAAGTTTTCAAGTTCTGATAATGAGCTCCTGTATAATGCTAAAATATGTCAGCATGGCTGGATATAAAAAGTGCATTATTTTTATTGTGTTTATTTTAGGAAGTGACTATTAGGGAGAATTAAAGGAGGAAGGCATGTCTTCTTTATCCAGCAGTATTTTGTGTATGTGCATTATGAGTCTTTTTAAAAATAAGCAGTCTGTCCCATTAGAAATTTTCAATCTTCTCCTTTGAGAGTGGAAGACTAATTGAATGTCTATGACTTCTAGCTGACCATTTGCAATATCACTAGAGCACAATTCACTTGGAAGTCAGTTCGATTTATATGAAAATGTTAAAGCACTGTCCCTTATGCCTGAACATGCTTCTCTACCCCACGAGGTAACAGCACTCAAAACGAAGCTGTGTGCATAGAAGCCTCAGGGGCTACTTGTGAAAGGGCAAAGAAATTTATCAAAATTGAGAGAAAGTCTTCTGTACTTTCAAAAAAAAGTGAAATCTTGCATGACAAATTGAGTCTGTTTTGAGCAATGTAATTGAACTGGGCTGCTCAAGTGGAAATAAGCCTTCTCAAAGGGCATATCATACACCAGGAAAGACTGACCTATATCTGCTGTGTTCAAGGTAAACATGTATAGCCTGTTTTTGAGTTGAGTGAGTTTGGAGTTTTACTGAGGATATGATTAGAGTGATAAAATGTGACCTTCAGGGGGAGGTAAATTAATTATAAATAATTTAATTAATTTATTAAAAGCATTTGACTCTTTTAAGGACTAGTTTTGAGGGTTGCATTGTCAAAAAAAAAAAAAAAAAAAGAGAGGAAAAGAAGCAGAAATCCTGCTATAGGGCATAATAATTTGTCATGGATCATTAACTGGCTTGAAAATATTTGAACCCACAGCACAGGTTCAGGATTTAGAATGACTGCATAGCTAGAGTCAACAATACAGATTTTATTTTATTTTATTTTATTTATTTTATTTTATTTTATTTTATTTTATTTTATTTTATTTTATTTTATTTTATTTTATTTTATTTTATTTTATTTTATTTATTTTCTAAGTTTTATACAATTTTATACTATTTTATCCTATAGAGGCTACAGAAGAATGATGGAAAACAGTAATCATGACTATGTTTGTGGAGTTTCAGCTTTAGGAGGAAAACTACACTGGTTTTTATGTCTCATATATATTCTAATGCATACATGAACAATTATAAAATATATGTCAACTTATTCAAAGAAAGAATTGTTAAAGCAATCAAATAAAAATAGACTCATAAGATGTTCCAGTAGCAATTACTTCCATGGAAACTCTAACAGACAGCTTAATAAGAGGAATCCCAATATCATCAATGGAATTCTTCAGAGAAGCCTTAATATAGAGACTTACAATACTAGGCTTCATGGCTGTATAATTCGAAGAGGAAAAGAAAAAAATTAAATTCAAGATACTAAGTAATTCAGTAACAAAAGCATTAAAAGCCCTATATATACATATATATATAGCTGTATATATACATATATATATCTGTATTTATATATAAAAAATAAATTAAGTTCTTTATAGTTTACCAGAAATTTCTGCTTTTACTGAGCAGAAACAAATAAACAAAAAAAGAAAACGTAAAAGCTAAGAAGGATTTTTGTGAAGTTTAATTTAGAAAAATAAAAAGAATGTAGTTTACATGTGTATCTATCTTAAAAATTAAGAAATCAGGTATTATGTCTGTGACTGTAAAAGAAACTTTCTGAGATTAAAAAATGAATATAGCCTTACTCCAAATATTCTCATGTTTATTGTCATTGCATATTTCTCCTTACTTTACTCATTGCTAGCAGCTAAGGAATAGCAGGCTAGGCAAACATGCTGTTGCTTGGTTTAAAAGGAACAAATAAACAAACAAAAAAAAAGATAGATTTCATGTCCTAGTCTGCAGCTGATATTCCTGAACCTTCTTGGATATTGGAAAGTTCTTACAAAAACTCACAATATACCTTTTGCCATATTGGTTTTCTGGCTCAAAAGAAGCACCTTTTTTGTTTGTTTGTTTGTTTGTTTTTATGCAAAGAAAAATATATGCTTTGCAATAAATCATAATATTTAGCTGGTTATTATTCACTTATCCACTGTTATTATTTTTTTTTAACTATCAGGAAAATACCAAATTCAGACATGATCTTTACATTATAACATTGGATTTTGACTTTCCAACAAAAAGAGTTTATGTTTATGACATCAGCAAGGTGATTATAAAGTATACCTGCAATAACAGATATAAGGTGTAACAGATCTAAGACAGAATAGATTGTGGAGGAATCGTTAAGTGAGGTAGGACATGTGAATGTTGAGCAGTTGGGAGACAATGGGCTGGTGAAGCACCGTACTCAACTCACATGAGCCTTGGCACGTATGCAGCTGGCTGAGAGCCAATCAGGCTCAAGGACACGATGCCCTTGGGCCATCGGGAAAGTCCCTAAGGTGGGACAGGTAGCCAAAAGAAGGAGGACCAGACTGAAAAGCCCGGGAAGTGTTAACCAATCCTGAGCTTAGTTTCTGCAATATGTATGAGTTGATTATGTTCAAACTAGATAAAAGACGACTGAGCTATCCATTAAAGTTGAAGTTCACTGTTCACTCATATTGATGTGCTGGGTCTTCCTTCCGTCGGCAACAATAGATAAATGATGCAGAAGGCAGAGGGATAAATCCATGACTGTAGATATACAGCTAGAGATTTTTGGTGACACTGTGAACATGAATGTTAAACGTAATTTAAAGTTTTTCATTCAAAATGGTAAAAAGTGAACTCTTTCTACTATAGTTGTATATTGAAAAGTGGTATTAAAACATTGAATTTTTGTTCATTTTAGTTTTGTGTTTATCAAGTATCATGAATAATGATATAGCCTTTGAATTTTTTACAGATCTCTACAGAATTTTATATGTTGCTACCGGTTCACATTCTTCATTTTATTGTAATTGGGAGTGAATTAAAGTTTAATCCTTTCTTTCCAATACAGACAAAAACAATAGTAGAATCCTCAGAGGAAAGTTCTTTGGGAAATAATTTACAGTTAAACAGAAACGGATACAAGGAAGGCGATTAAAATAAGTAACAACAATAATACACTGAAATGACTCTAAGGAGACAAAACCAAAGAATCCCTGTGCAAGAAAAAAAGAACTAGTAATAATGACATCTAGTTTTTTGGACTTGCTTTTGTTTATTTCATTTTTAATAAAAAGAACAGTCCTTCAGTCTCTGTAAAGATTCATTGACTTCAAAATTATCTAATTTATGATTACTATAATAATAATAATAATAATAATAATAATAATAATAATAATAATAATAATAATAATAATAGTACTAACACCCATGCATTAAACTCCTCGGATAAGGTATATGCTCTGGTACGAGAAATGTTACAGGATACTTCACCATTCTGACATCCAAATTCAGTTACAGACAGCATTTATTTATGCATTTATTTATTATTTTTCAGAGCTTGAAGAGTTAATCAGGAAGAAATGCTCTATTGTAGTATATGTAGCATATTTGGAGAGCTGTGTGAGTTTCTGTTTCTGTTTACATATAGTTTGCCAATATTAGAACATAAGTTAACAAGGTTGCCATTAGTGTTTCTTTGAAGTTAGATGGAAAGCCAAGAATTATCAGTCCTGTGTAGTTATAGCTGCTAAGAATATGAAGAATAAAAAAAAAAGAATAATAAAGAATAAAAAGAATAATAAAGAATAAAAAGAATACTAAGAATATAAAGAATATAAAAATGCTCCCCCTAAACCTACACACTTTTAAAGACAAAATGCAGAAATATTAAAGGGGGAGTTCTCACCGAGAAAGATATTGTATCACTATTAAAAAAATGATGAGAAACAGCTTGAAAAGAATATACCAATAAAACAAATTCATACATTTGTTTACAGTAAATCATATCCCATGAAAATTGAGCAGAATGCATTAAGTGCTTTTAGAAGGTATATGGTAAAATAGAAACTACTGTAAAGTCGTTTTTCTTGATTTTTTTCCCCCCTGCATTGACAAAATCTTTCACTACCAAAAAGTGAGTTGGAAGCAAATAAAACAAACAAATCCCAGTGAAAGCAAATAAAATAGAAGAATATCAGCTACTACAAAAGCAAACTTTTGTATCACTGTACTGAGATGTTGAAACTTCACCAGTTAATTAACAGAGCCTAATGTCTAAATATTAAATCATTTGTATTCTTTTTTTTTTTTTTCTTGAGGTCCACTCACATCATAGTGAATTTATGTGAGTGTAAATACAGCAAAATTGGCCTACCACCATGACTTAATAGATACAATGTGTTGATTTTGTTTTAGCTGAAGTTAAAGGAGTTACAGAAGGTATCAGTTTGGACAAATGGTTCTGGTCAGGGAGTAAAACAACATTTTCATGCTAGAAAATAAGGTTAAACATTCCATCACCTTTCCAGGTAACAATGAATAGGAAAAGATACAATATAATATAGCTGACTTTAGTCTAAATGGAATTTCTAGAACATCCCATACATCGATGAAACCTTATGTAGATGCTAACTGTATTAATAATGAGATTAATATACCACATGCAGGCTAGTAAAACTTACTCTGACAGATAAATAAATCTTAAGTACTGGCCTTAAAATGCTAATTGCATATGTATTAGTGCTCATAATCTGCTTAAAAGTAATTCATATATACAAACCGTAGAGCAAAAAAGAACATGCTTGTTTGGAACATTAAAAGCCAAAGCTTTAAGTAATATTTAAAACAATATTTAAATATTTAATTTAAAGTTATATTTAAAATAATATTTAGCATAAATGACTGAAAATTTGACTTTAGGAGTGTAACAATGACATAGAAACAAAGATATAAAAGAACAACTCAATAGATGTCCAAAGGTCAAAGATTTTAATCCAAAGCTATTGTAAAACTCTGAGAAGACGGAAGATGATTAAAAGATGATGTGGAATATATCTATAACATCTTCTCATGGCCAAATATAAGCTGTAGAGGAGAGGGAATGGAAAGAAAAGTGGGAGGAAATTTCAGTAATAGTTATAGAATGTGGTTGCTCCACTACTTCTGTTGTCAAGCTGTACCTTCGTCTTTGTAAGCCTCCCTTCTCCTATAAAACTTTCTGAAGTTGACAGGTTAATGAATTTTCTCTGAAGTTAGTGAGAATTCAGTTAATTTAGTGGAGAGGAAATATTGTTCCTATTATATTCACCTGCCCTCCCCACAAAAGAAAATTTGGATGCTAGTCTATGAAGAGTATGTAGTTGACACCAAGTGTCTCAGGTGTAACTTACTGATGGCTGTTACAGAGCGTATGTTTTCTCATATGAATTAGCACAATCAGATATGATGTTCCTGTAATCACTTTTGTTGCTTGATTAAAGGCTAATCACATTCCACACAAGGATTTGTTGAGAAACAGAAGACCAGTGATGGATGGAGGAAGGTTAATGACCTAATTGGTGAATATTAGAGCATATGGATTTGGCTACTTCTAAAGACAACAAAGGAGAGGGATTTGTCCATTCTGCCCACTGGTACACAAACCCAGACAGGAATCAAGGGAGCAAACTCTTCCCAGAAAAATAAACAAACTGAAAATGGTTATTATCTAATGACCTAATGGGGTATGGTATGCAAGGGAAACAGAAATCAAGGATTGTGTAAAAATTATGGACAAATGGGGTAATGGGATGCTTAGGGACAGAATCAGAGGAAGGGAAAGATCAAGTTGGATAAACTGAGTGCCTACTACCAGCTACAGAAGAATACATAATGCGTACATGTGAATCATAATGAAATTGGAATAGTTAACAAGAGGACAGGTCTGAGTGTTAGTTGTAGTGGTCCTGACCAGAAAACCATCAAAAACTATCACACATTACTATTGATTAATTTCAATAATCCAGAGAATTATGTGGTTTATAAATCTGAAGATTTACAGAACCACAGAATCATCTAGGTTGGAAGAGACCTCCAACATTACCTACTCCAACCTCTGACCTAACACTAACCAGTCCTCCACTAAACCATATCCCTAAGCTCTACATCTAAACATCTTTTAAAGACCTCCAGGGATGGTGACTCAGCCACTTCCCTGGGCAGCCCATTCCAATGTCTAACAATTTTTTAAATTTATTTATATTTTTTCTTAAAACGTGATTGTTTAATGTGACACATCATTTATTGATTTTTATGGGGAAAGATCAGACAAGGAAAAAGGGGAAAGTACACAAAAAAGGGGTGTTTTTTTTTTTTGTTTGTTTGTTTGTTTGTTGTTTTTTTTTCCTTTTTCTTTTACAAAATGTTCAGGTTTCTATCACCCAGGAAAAACAAACCCAATCCCTCCAGGAAGCAGGGGGAGCGGTTTCCCAGCAGGGATAATTCCCTATCCCCAGCATCACAGCAGAAATCAAAGCCTTGAGGGTCTCAAGCAACTCTTCTCTTTCCCTTTTTCCCCAAAAAAGCAGGCACTGCATGGCTGCCCAGCCCCTCATTTTTACAGAGCCCCCCCCAAAACCAAGATGCAGGAATCTAAAGTCACTCTGCTCACCATGCGATACCTTCTAAGTAAACTCAGCAGATTCAGCATCGTCTGTTTTCACAGAATCACAGAATTGTAGGGGTTGGAAGGAACCTTAAGAGATTATCAGGTCCAAGTCCCCTGCCAAAGCAGGTTATTTTCTTTCTTTCTAGTTTATATAGTTCTTGCTAATAACATTGTTCAGTAGATGTCATGCTGGATAATTTTTGTGTGTGTGTGATCTATTGTTCACAAGGATCTATTGATCCTTGTCCCTGATGGATGCCATAGCTGAAGTGCTGGAAGCAACTGGGAAGAGTTCTGTAGACCAACTGAATGAAAATCTCAAGAGGATGACAACTTTAAGAAACTGCTTCAGTTGGAGAACAAATTGCCTTAATCACCTGGAAACTGAGAATGGTTGACTCTACCAAGTTCACACGGTGCTTTGAGAAGATGTGAAAATACAAGTTTTGATTTATAAAGGCTAGAAAATACCAGAATATATTTTTTGCCTGTCCTCATCCACTCATTTTCCTTCAGTGCAACAACACTCTCTTATCTCTCCACATTCTTTCACACCATGCCATTATTTTCCTAAAAGTCTATTATTTTTCTATTATGTCCTAAAAATAAAATGCATAACCTTACTTTGAGAGTATTTATAATTAAATTATAGAAAGGATTCTGTCAGATCTTGCATTCATACAGCTTTCTTTATTGTGTCTTCACTGATCTATATGAATGACAGTCAGAAGTGTAGATTAAAATCTCCACCATATAGATGATAATCGTGTTATTGAAAAATACTTTGTTTTATAAATGTTATCTAGAGTATCTCTTTTATTGCATAGCAATTTTCATAAAGAAATTATATATATACAATTTATTGTATATATTTTTATCAATGTATATTTCTATATATAATTATAAACATAATGTACCTATGTCAGGTTTCGTCTCCCTCAATTTATCAAGGAAATGGAAAAGCAAGAAGAAAGGGAAAAAAAAAAAAAAAGAAAAAAAAGAAAAAAGAAAAAAGAAACACCAGCACCTCTGTAACTCATTCTGCAATGAAAACCCTTAGGTTCAGCACTGTTGCTGACCTATGTCTACCAATCCAGGAAATGGTACTTCCCCAGTGCTCAAAAAGGAATATAAATCTTTCAAAGTACACAATAAACATTTCTCAGTATTACAGCTTATAGTGGATTCCTTCAATCTTTACAGACCTGACTGAATTCAGCACTTAATACTTTTTGTCTACACAGTATCCATTGAGTTTTGTAAATTAGGCTTTGACTTCAAGCTGTTCACTATGTTCATGTAGCTATTGTGCTAGAAACATTGAGCACAACATCAAATCTATTTTATGCAGGTTTTTCATAATATTCATAAAAATCACATAAATAGAAAGTCTGAAATTTCTTGTACTTATAAAAAATCTGCACATCTAAAATTCATGAATATATTTTACATAAAGTAGAATTAAAATATATACAGTATTTTAAACCAAAAATACTATTTCAGAACGTGCAGAAGAGTCCCCTAAAAGTTAAAGATCTTTCTAAGAATTTCTTTAGGTAGATGAAAGATTAAAAAGACTAAAAAATAAGGTCTTTTACACCCTGGAAGAATCCTATACATCTTAGCCTGTAGGAACTGTCAGTGATGAATTCTCTTCAGGTAGATTTCCTGAATGCTGTCTTTCTTCCTCCTGTTTATTTTTCACTGAAATTCAGTGACTTTTATAATAAAAAGGTAGTGTGTGGGATGGGAGGGTTTGATGGATAGGTTTATTTTGCTGAATTAATTAAAATAACACTAGTCAGAATTAAGTTCTCCATACTGACTGAAAGTAAGACCCCCGTTGGGGTCTAAAATGCACCTCTAATTTCAAACTATTTTTTTGCATTTTTTAAATATTAAAGAATTTTCAGTTGTTTGTTTGTTTGCCTAATATCTTTCCTCCAACACTTTCATTTTTAGTTTTCTTTGAAAGAAAAACAGCAAAACCATGTGACTATGGAAATTTGACATTTTCTACTTTTACCAACAGTTTCATTTGCAAGACAAGATTCAGGTTTCTAAAATGTAATAAAATAAAATAAAATAAAATGTTAGCAAAAATTGTAGCTAAAATTGTAGCACCCCTTCTGCTTCTGTCGAGCACTACAATTTATTTTCTAGAATTTTAATCCAATTGTAGAAATGTTCTATGTACAGTGTTTCAAGTCACTTTCAGGTTGCAAAATTGCAAACAAGGAAAATACAGTATTTAACAGACAGTTAAATACTTTTTTTTCCCCATCTTTGAACTAAAAAACGAGCCTTATATTAATCATAATCTTAAATTATATTCATTTTTAACCTTGACTCAGTGAGATATAGAACTGCAAGAAGTCTGTTGTCAAAAACTTCTGTTGTTTTTTCCCAGTTTACATTCTATAAGTTACCATACCTCTAACCTATAAAGTTTTGTTGTTGTTTTATATATATGAGTTAATTAAATTTGTTATTTAATCCAGACAATGCATAACATCTCAAAAAAAAAATGACCAGAAACTATAGTCTTTGTTGTTAGGAGTTTGTTTATAGGACATAATGTTTTTCCCACAGAACAAGTTCAGCTGCTTAAGTCTTTCAAACTGAAATTTAAATTTTTTTTTTTTTTAATTAAATTAAATTTCAGTTCTTTAAATTTCAGCAGACAGCATATTCCTGTTCAGCAGACAGCATATTCTGTTCGCTAATATAAGTAAGTGTTGTATTTATATTTTTTTCAAGTTACATAGAATCACAGAATCACAGAATGTTAGGGATTGTAAGGATTGAAAGGGGGATTGAAAGACCATCTAGTAATATCCCCCTGCTAGAGCAGAAACACCTAGATCAGGTCACACAGGAATGTGTCCAGGAAGGTTTTGAATGTCTCCAGAGAACTAACTCTGCAACCCCCTGGGGCAGCCTGTTCCAGTGTTCTGTCACCCCCACTGTGAAAACGTTTTGTCTCATATTTAAGTGGAACCTCCTGTGTTCCAGCTTGCACTCATTGCCCCTTGTCCTATCGTTAGACATCACTGAGAAGAGCCTGGCTCCGTCCTCCTGACACTCACCCTTTACATATCTATACACGTTAATAAGGTCACCCCTCAGTCTCCTCTTCTCCAAGCTAAAGAGACCCAGCTTCCTCAGCCTTTCCGCATAAGGGTGATGCTCCATTCCCTCAGTCATCCTTGTTACTCTGCTACGAGTTGTTCAACCTCAAGTAAAACTGTTGCTAGCTTTAAAAATATAGTTTTTCGGTTCTCTTTTCATAAAGTTCTAAAATGTTCTAATATTTGCTTATATAACTTTTTTGTTTGTTTGTTTGTTTGTTGTTGTTATTGTTGTTGTTCTATTGTTTTTTTTTATTTGCTTTCATTATTCCTAAAATTATTCAACCATGTTAAATTACTGAATCACAATGTTGCATAAATGGGCCATGTGCCTCTTTTTTTTTTTTAATAGGAGAAATGAGCAATTCCAAGAACCAAATGTTGTTAGTGAACAACAATAAAGAAAAATTGTAAAATCAAAGTATTTTCTCAGTTTATCGTAGAGGAGGAAAGAGTTGACAGCTTTTATGCCATCAGGTTGCATTTCTGTACCTTCACAATTGCTTCTGAGGTTACATGAGCCCATTCAGTGCTGAAGTATTGTTCCATTTTATGAAGCAAGACTACGTGTTTACGTGTCTGATAACTTTTAATTTAATCATGGTCCATTCACTTGAAGAAAATTAATATCAGAAGAAAATACCAGATTATTTCATTATCTCCAGAAAAAAAAAAAAAAAAAGAGAGAGAAAAAATCCTTCACTAATTAAATTCTTGATGATGCTCAGAGAATTGATTGCTGAACATCAGCAATATGGTTATAAGGCTCTTGAAATTCGGAAAATTCAAGGCAGAATATACACTATTTGAAGTAGAGAAGAGGGCTAAGTAAATGTGTCATTTTCCAAGCTCACTGTTTCAGCTGAACAGAGCCTTAGTCTGGAAGATCCACACAAGGAAGTACCAGTTTTAGCACATGGATCATTCCACTTTTCCACTGCACCAAAACTTATATATTTTTATTTTTATTTATTTATTTTACTAAGAAATAATCTGGACCCAGGGAGATCTTCTTTTGGTCCCAAGAAGAACTTAAAATGTAATGTTGTCAGTCTTAGAGGAATAAAAAATCTTCTATTCCTGTTTCACTGTTTGTTTTGTTTTGTTTTAACTATTATTTTTTTTTCTTTAATATTTGGAATATTAAGCCAGGTATAGTTATAGTCCACAACTAATTTAATGAGAAGAAACATAGGAGCTTCATTGCTACAATAACTTTTTTTTTTTCTTTGTTACCCCTTTTTACTGTTATTGTTTAAAGTTTGAAAACTCTTCTTAATTAAATAATTTATTTTAATGGATCCTGATTTTCAAAAGCTTTACCAAAAAATTTCAAATTCTGTCATGTAATTGACATTGTTGTTTTTTTGTTGTTGTTGTTTGTTTTTTATTTAATATTTGTTTTTCATTTGAATACATGTATTACCACAGATAAATTTTTAGAGAATTATTTCATAATTCTCTATGAAAACTAATAAGTAAACTGTGCTTTTCCAATGATTTCTAATAAAAGTTTTGTTTTCCTGACTGTAACAAACATAAGAAATTTCTACACTTTCTGTAATATTTCTGTAATATTTGCATATCAATGTAGGCAGTTTGAGAGGAGAATTAAGGAAAAAAAATATATAGTCTCTTACACCTCCTCAGTATACAGTATGGTTCACAAACAAAAGAAAAGTAATAATTAATCCTAAACATGAAGTGAAGCTTAAAGGTCAGAGGAGCTGATAGACATGATTTGCAGCATAAAAATTTTTGAAATCGCATTGATTTCCTGCAGGTTAACTGCTGGAAATGCCAAGCATCTGTTTGATGTTGAGCTTCAGCATTAGTTTTTGAAGTTACACAGATTAAGATCGGTCTTGCATGGAAAGGAGCAGAAAAGTATAATTTTGTGGGGAGAAAAAAAAAAAAAGAATTTTTAAGTTCATCCTTTTATACAGGACTTGATCCTTTATTCCACTGCTAATAGTAAATTAAGTCTGTAAATGTTAGACCATTCTGCATCTTTTTCAGATCATTACCAAGGAAAAACTCTTGCTACTTCTAATCTAACATTCATCCACTAGACAGGAGACTTGTAGGGAGGTAGCAAATACCTTTTTTCTTGCTGTTGGTCTGAAAAGGATGCAAAGCAGTGCTCTTGCAGCTCTCATTCCTCAGATACATTACACCCCTTTCGGTTTCAGTGTCTTCAGAGATTCCTCAAAATCAGAATTCCAAACTGATTTAACCACAAAGTCTAAAACACTTGCAATGGAAAAAGAAGTTTTCCAGGTTAGAAATTAAGTGTGTTAGCTTGACAAAGCAGAAATGTCTGAAAGTCTGAAATCGTTTCTTTGATTTCACTTATATTAATTTATTACACTTCATCAACATTAAATTTCCTGGTAAGAAAAAAGATCATAATGACAGCAACTGTCATTTGAAAATATCTACACTATAAATTATTAATGTCTCAAGATCATGAGATGTGCAGCTAAACAACAACAACAAAAAGTCAGACAAAAGGGAACACGAATTTTAAACGTGCAAACATGCAATGTATCTGATAGTATCTGATAATAGATTAAAGTCTCATTTTTTGTTTTGTTTTGTTTTGTTTTTTTCCTGTTGTAATATACTATTCTCTAAACAGCAAAACCTCCTGAGGAAATAGGGCAGTTTTGACTGAATACATTTTGTAAATGTATGTAGTAAATTTGAGGAAAATACACAGCATTTAGTTTTACTCCTAGCAAAAAAAAAAATAATGTGAACTTTTAATTTCAGGATGTTCAAATGTTATCCTACAGAGGGCAAGGCTGAAACCAAAGATTTCATACTTGAGACAGCAAATGACCTCATATTCAGTCTTCAGTCAACTACCTTTAAGTTATAAAATACAACATTAGAAAGTGTAGTTCCTCCCTTACACTAGTCACACCATTTTTTACATGAAATGTTAAACACTAATTTTTTGCTTAGTATTTAGAGCAGCAACATTTCTGCTGTTGAGTTAGTTTACTTAGGGATTTCTACAGCCTAATGCAGTTCAAATGAATATTCAGTAGAATAATCATGTAATTTAATTGTATTCATCAGTTCAATGAGTTAGTGTTCTTATAAACCTAATCAGTTCACCCTTCCTGTCTGCAATCAGGTACCTCACTGTGGTTCTCCTGCCACCACAAAAGACTTTCTCCCAGTCAAACTTAATCTTTTCCTCACATTTTAACCTTGTGCTGAACATCATGTATGTTATGTTGTAGGATTAATTGCCTAAATTACCTACATTATTTCAACTTGTTTCTACTAAACTTGAACCTATTTTCATGATAACACATTTATTCAGACTCCTTAATGTTGTAAGTTGGTTAAGGTGTATGGTTGCAACACGTATATTTTAGGGACACTCAGTGCATTTTTGTACTAAGGGTTAAACAAGACTTATTTCTCCTGCACAGATAACACTTCTAATCATTACTCTCTCATTCACTGCAATGTGCTTTATCAAACCTTTCACTGAAACAGCAGTTTCAGTGAAAAAAAAAAGTTTACATTTCAGTATTTGCTATTTTTCAACAGGATGATTTCAGTTTTCTCATTCACAGAGCACATTACTAGGTGGAAAGGGACAAAAGTTGCAACCACAGTGGACACCTCACTGATATTTTTATTAGAAGTCATATTCATCATGTAGACTTCTATACTAGTGTGAAATTATGATGAATGCTGAATGTAACTTCATACAACTTGTGTAACTTCACAACGAATAATTAGAACTATAAATTATATAATAATAAATTATAAATAATATGTAAATATTCTAATAATAATAAATAAAAGAATTATAATAAATAAATTAGAATACCTGAGGAAAATCTGTAACAACAACAAAAACTCCAGCAGAAAGCAATACATTTTCTTTCTGTGGGTTCATCAAAAATGGATGGAAAGGAAGTAAAAAAAAAAAAAAAAAAAGTTTTAGTGAAAGTTTAGTGGAAGCTGTGCTTTCTGGAAGCAAGAAATACATGGAGTTGTACACTTCAAAAGGTGTGGCTCACATCTCAATCTGACTTTTTCTGTACTTTGTTTGGTCTGTAACTGTACTATCATGGGTAGTCAAGATACTGTCAAGACAGGAGATCTTCATGTACTGTCTGGAAATGTTGCCCACACTTGGAGCTGTGTGGTGTTTTTACCTTTCTGGGCAGATGAACTCTGCTGCAACCTCTCTCTCACTCCCCTTCCTCAGAAGAAGAAGGGGAGAAAAAAGTATGTTGGAAAGGAAAAAAAACAAACAAACAAACAAAAAACCTCATGGGCTGAGATAAGGATAATTTATATAAGGGGAAAAGGAAAAAGGAAAACAAACAAACAAAAAAAAAAACAACAAGCAAAGGCCACACAGAAGCACATAGAGAGAAAAAAAAATATATATGTATATATATATATACACACATATATATATACACACATATGTATACATATATATGTGTGTGTATATATATACATATATATGTGTGTGTATATATATATATTTTTTTTTTCTACTTTCATAGAACCATAGAATGGCTTGGGTTAGAACGGACCTCAAAGATCATCTAGTTCCAAACACCCTGCCATAGGCAGGGACAAAACCCACTAGATCAGCTGATCAGCTTGCTCAGGGCCTCATCCAACCTCATCTTGAACATCTCCAGGGATGGGGCATCACAACCTCTCTGAGTAACCTGTTCCAGTGCCTCACCACCCTCTGAGTGAAAAACTTCTTCCTAACCACTAATCTAAATCTTCCCTCTTTCAGTTTAAAACCATTCCCCTTCATCCTGTCATTATCCAACTGAGCAAAGAGTTGCTCTCCATCTTTTTTATAAGACCCCTTCAAGTACTGAAAGGTTGCAATGAGGTCACACTGAAGCCCTCTCTTCTGTAGGCTGAACATCCCCAGCTCTCTCAGCATTTCTTCGTAGAAGAGGTGCTCCAGCCCCTTGATTATCTTTGTGGCCCTCCTCTGGATCTGCTCTAACAGATCCACATCCTTCTTTTGCTGGGGGCTCCAGACCTGGGTGAACCACTACAAGTCGGGCCTCACAAGGCCAGAATAGAGGGAGACAGTAACCTCCCTCAACCTGCTGGCTACTCCTCTTTTTTTTTTTTTTTTTTTTTTTTGTTGTTGTTGTTGTTGTTGTTGTGCCCAGGACACAGCTGCCTTTCTGGGCTGCAAGCATGCACAGCTGGCTCATGTTGAACTTTTCACCCACCAGAACCCCCAAGTCGTCCTTTTCTGCAAGGCTGCTCTCAATGAATTCTTCACCCAGTCTGTGCTCATGTCTGGGATTGCCCTGGCCCAGGTGCAGCACCCTGCAATTAGTCTTGTTGAACCTCATTAGAGTCATGTAAGTCTACTTCTCAAGCTTGTCCAGGCGCCATTGAATGGCATCCCTTCCTTCTTTTGTATCAACCACACTGCTTAGCTTGGTGTCATCTGCAAACTTACTGAGGGTACACTTGATCCCACTGTCCATGTCACTGATAAAGATATTAAACAGTACTGGTCCAAGGACAGACCCTTCAACTTCCATCAACAAGCAATGTTCAGCCTTGTCGTGGGAAGCAGGGCCTCAATATGCATAGCTTATCATTTGGGAGGACAGACATCTTCATAACAAGAGCCCGTGCCCCCCCCCCCACCATCCCCTTTTCCACCTTTTATTCCTGTGTGTGACCTCACATAGAATGGATTATCCTTTTGGTTGGTTTAGGACAGCTGCCCTGGTGATATCTGGTGATATCTCCTCCCTACCTCTTGCCTACCCCAGCCTACTTGGGATTTGGAGAGAGCCTTAATGCTTTGCCAGCATTATCAAGAAATAGACAAAACATTGGTGTGATATTAATGCTGTTCTAGCTAAAAGTGCAGAGCACAGCACTTCATGGGTTTGCTGCTGGGAAAGGTTCCATCCCAGCCAGACCCAGAATAGACTGCTCTGATACTTCATCCCTTTTTTTGTACATCTCTCTGAATAACTGGTAACTACCTCACTTCTTCCTTTTGCCTGTGACTTGTGAAAACTGTGATTGCTGGAATGGGCCCAGTTTCTCACTGAGCATTGTACTGTTTTCCTCAAAATGGCCTAAAAATGTAGGTGGACATTCTGAAGTAACAATTGGGCAATATAACCGAATAATTGAACAATATAGCTCTTGGTACAATAGATAAACTAATTATTCAACTATAGTTTAAGAATGTAAGACATAACATAAGAAAGTCATTAAATGAATTTTATAAAACTACACTGAATTTCTCTTGACTTCATCCTTCTGGAGAGCAGGAACAATTTGAAAATTTTCACTAATTCACACACAATGACAAGGAGTAAAAGTGAGGTAATCCCAGTCAACAAATTCTTCTCAAAGATGAATTTTTCAAGAAGTAAAAAACACTTCAAGAAGTATAAACATTAAAGTGATTATAAAATGTAAACTCAAAAAACCATCACTTTGTTTGTACTCACTGAACAAATTGTACATATTGTAGCACTGTGACTCATTTGTCCATGTTTCAATAATAACATCCATATCTAAATATTATTTATTTTATTTTATTTTATTTTATTTTATTTTATTTTATTTTATTTTATTTTATTTTATTTTATTTTATTTTATTTTATTTTATTTTATTTTTAGATTCTTAATGTAGAAATGGGATGAAATGGAGGTCAGTCTCTCCATACCATGTTTAGAAAATGTAATCTGATTTATACCTATTGGATCTCTTTCCTGATATTAGGGCGATTGCTCCCCGGAATGTAAAAATGCAATATCTGTACCATGCATTCATGGTACAGATAAAAAGAAGACATTTCCGTATGTACCAGGCAAATATACTGCTTAAGGGATCAATAAACGTGATAGAAAATGTCTATCTCTGAACCTGGTCGAGATGCAGGAAGGAGGTCCTTAAATTCTCCAGTGAGCTTTTACCTCACCTCACCTTGGTATGAGACTTCTCATAACTGTATGTAGACAAATAATCAAATAAATGTTCTTTATTCTGCTATAAGCTCTTGGTGTCTCTGTTTCCCACGTGTAATATTTTCAGCTAGCTTGTAAAAGTTTTAGAAATATCCTTCCATCAGTCTCATGGCAGAGCTCAAAACCCACTCTTGTGACCCTGCTGAGATTGCAGCTTTGCTGTGAGACATGAAGTCTCAGACCACACAGAGCACCCTTCCTGCAACAATCACTACAGGGGATCACCAAACTAATGCTTACTCTGTGTTTAATCATGCCATCATCTCCCATCATTTTTTACCTCTCAGTTCTCACCTAAGATTCAGGGAGGATTTGAAACTTTATCATCTGGCTGATTTGTTGGTTTTCCTTTGCTGATCTAGATGTTGTGCCTGGTACAGTGTCATGTTAATTAATTTTGTCCTTTTATGTTTTTTATATCCTTTGCAAAATATGCATAAGTGCACACATGCTATCAGCAATTCATGGCTTTTCATCCAGTGTAATTTTCTACACCAATTTACAAGATGGATATAGAAGAAGATTAAGTGACTGTCAAACACTGCACATATAATTAACATTCTCCTAATTAAAGATGTTATTCTTGCATTGTTGATGAAATAATGCATAATAATAACAATGACTTGGGTACATTATAATGAAAGTCTCACTTAAAAAAATCAAATACTTCACAGACCAAAATGAAGAAGAAAATTCATATCAATTGTAATAATAGATTGTGTCTTTTACTTTTGTGCAAACTACTAACTGTTATATAATTATACCAGTTCATATGAAAACTATATTTTATTTCACATCTGGCTTGTACACTGTTTTGTAAGCAGGAATGTAAAGTTCCAAAGGAATGTTGTTCTAATTATGAGTACTTAATTATATATTTTGAATATTTAACATTATTTACAGAAAACTCCACTGTATGCCATATTCAGCCAACCATGGTTTTATAGGTGTCTTCAGAACAGTAATAGAAAAAATAAGACAGTAATGAGTAAAAATAATGTAAAAGGAAACTGTCATATATTATGCCACATAGACCTTGTTTAACGAAGATGAGTTTATTTCTACATTTTTAATTCAAAATGTTGCTAACAGAGCAGCAGCAACATTTTAAAGAAAATGTGTTCTCCTAAAAATCAGGTGGGTCACTTCTGTCTTGGACATCCATTAGTAATATTACAATGATAAGACAGTGATGATTAATGGACTTCAGGTGTTCAGACAGGACAAACACCTGAGGCACGCCTGAACTCCTCGGAAGGTGAAGAAATATTGTTCTGAAACTGAATTATTTAAGGTTAAAGTAACAGTGAAGAGCAATATGCATGTAAAACCTAGGACATACTTCTACATTTTTAGCAGGCTCCACACCACAAAGAACTGCTTAATTTTTCCTGTTTGATCTTCAACCTATTTATTTTTCACCCTGGCACTGAAGGAAGGAGGTTTTTTGAAAGTTTTGTTGGTAATGTTGCCAATATTCTTTGCAAGTCAACAGCTACTTCATAAGCAAAACAGTAAGAATGGAGAAGGAATACCATTTTATGAAAGGCAACACCAGTGATCCTTGGACAAGATGGGCTAATTCAGGAGAAGGAGAGGGGGAAAGGGAGGGGGTAAAGAGAGAAAGAGGGGGGGGGGGGGGGGGGAGGATTTATTCATAATTATCTGATCTAAATCTACCCTATTTTAATTTAAAACTGTTACTCCTTGTCCTATCACTATATTCATTCTCCTGCTTTTTTATAGGCCACTTCAGGTGCTGGAATGCTTCTATACAGTCTCTCCATTGCCTTTTCTTCTCAATGCTGAACAACTCCAGTTCCCTCAGTCTGTCTTCAGAGCAGAAGTGCTCTGAATTTATTGAATTGAATTATAAACTTCAAATTTATCTTGAAATAATAATAATGATAAATCAAAATTTATTTCATTCCAATTAAAATATGTTAGTAATGAAATAACAAAAACTGGGTTTTCAGATGCACTGTTAGTGGATCAACCATATATTAGTATTAGGCCATGCAGAATTGATTCTGTTCATTGGCAAAACTTTTTGCTTTGGAAAATTTTGTACTTCTGCCAGATATAACTTATTTTCCCCACATATCCTCCTTATCCTGACAATTTTCTGATTCAGAAGGGTTTGGAGATATGACTATATTTTTTATTATTTGGTGTTGAGCTTTCAAATGGGTAAAGCATGATGAACAGAGTTCCAGAGTCAATTAGGCTTTTAGACAAAGATAGTAAGTGTGAATTTAGTACAACAGGGATGAGATACATACTATAGAACAGAATCATAGAATCATGGAATCATTTAGGTTGGAAAAGAGTTCTAAGATCATCAGTTCCAACCATTAACCTAACACTGTCAAGTGACTAAACCATGTCCCCATCTACATGTCTTTTCACATGTGGTGCTCCAAGGATGGTTACTCGGCTACTTCCCTGGGCAGCCTGTTCTAACGCCTCTCAATCCCATTCAATAACAGGGTTGTTTATTTTTAACCCGTAGATAGGAGCCTGTGATAGTGGTTGAAGTCTATTTCAGTAAAATAATTCAATGTAATAAAGTTTAAAACATCAAAAGAATGGCTTCATTTCTCATATATTTCATAGCTGAGCTCTTCAACAAAGCAACAAAATGTAGAACTGTAGTTGGATTCAGTGACAAGGTGCACGATAGTGTCTGCCAGTTTTCTCTCTATCTTTATATCTGCCTCTTAACAAAAGCTAATATACGAAAACTGAAACAAAAAGAAGAGCACTTTAGGAGTTCAGGTGCACAGAAGAAATTGTGTTTAGAAGTGGATGGATTAGAGCAACATGACCTTCTACTACTAAGTTGTAGCAATTGATATTGCTTGTGTGAAGTAGTTTAGGAGTAGATGCAAAAACCATCAGCAACAGCATTCTCAAATTTTCTTATCTTTTTTTTTTTTTTTTTTTTTTTTTTAATTACCTTTTCATCCATGATTTCCACAGACATGTGACATACTGCATTTTTCACTAGATATATTCTAAGGGATAACGCCAACACCCTGTGAAAATGATCAGAAAAAAAAAAAAGATTAGAAACAGGATATTTGACATGGGCAGGGTTAAGATTTCTTCCTGTTACATTGACATTTTGGACTTGTTTTATAACTATGTGAAATGTGGTATTACAGAAATATCCATCCTGAGAAATGAGAAAGATAAAGAAATTCCATAGTTTTTGGTGTTATGAGACAGGCAGCATAGCGAAATGCTATTATTCCTTTTTTTGCCACACGACAGATAATATAAACAAAAAGCATAACTTTTATAACTTTTTTTCTCTTTATTTTTGCATAAAAGTTTGTTTGCTTTTCAGTGGATAAAGTTTATCTACTAAATGTTAATAAATGAGGTAAATTGCATGTCTTTCATAACGTTCTTCATCACAGTATTCTCAATGAAGGTCTGGATTACAGGTGTCATCTGCAAATGCTTCCATTACTGTGGTTAGTTAGAAATATATATGCTGAAGTGAAGTGCTAGGGAAGCATTTTTGATCAAAATATGTAGTTCTGATGTCAGATAGTAAAAATTATGTTGATCATAAAGATTAAGAGAGGACTTCCACTGCCAAGTATCATAGTTAAAACTTTCATGTAGCTATGAATTGCATATGGAATCCGTAAGAAATCATAACTATTTTCTCATTATGGTTTACAGAGTACTTGAGAAGCTTCTCTGTGTACATAAAACAGAATATGGGAACTCCATTGGAAAGATGGCTATGAACTTATTTTATGCATATGGCTGTAAGCCGGAAGTATCTGAATTTGTTCCAAACTGGTACTTAGTAAAACTTTCTATGTTTTATTATTACCTGGTAAGATTTATTCTTCCTTCATCAATAAGAATAAACCAAAAGTTGCTGAACAATAAACAGATCATGGCTACCCAAAAACCTAGATGAAATTATGAAATTATCTTTCACACATTTTTTTTTTAATCTTTCACACAGTTGTGAAATTATATTTCACATTTGTATCTTCATATAAAACACTGAGTGTTATAAGATGACCTCCAAAGGTCCCTTCCAACTTCAACCATTCTGTAATTCTGTGAGTTTTGAAAGCTTATCGCACATCATTGTGAGAAGAATGACAACACAGTTTTATTTAGTCTTACAAAGGCATTTCATACTTGTGTTAGTGTGCTCTAGTCTCATTAATCTTGCTCTGTTTCATCATTCTAGGTTAATAAAATTCAGCCTAGCATTTTTATTTTACTTTTTCCTAAGACCAAAAAAGGTATTGTTTAGTAGGAGAGAGATATTTATTTAGAGAAATGCCTGGAAAAGAGACACTAAAGAGTAAATAACTCTGTTTTAACAGAAACTAGCAATTGAACCATGTTGAACATAGTGCTGCTCAAATTTATGCCACTAAGGACACCAATGCCTACACTAATGAAAATGGAGGCAACATGCCTCTTTTGTCATGTGCTATAAATAAGCCTAATATATCAAAACACATATTTAATACAAAAATCACTGTCCCATCCACATGCAGCCGTCAGCCCAGCACAGCCCCGGTGACCACCAAGGGGAAAAGAGGGAAGCGGGCTGTGAGCCGTGCTTTTATTTATCCAAAAACAAAGTAGCAGTTCTTATGGGTCAGGAATGTACTAGCAAGACCTCACAGTCTTGTGTCTTGGCGAAGGATGAGGATGACGTAACATTTTGCAGGAAGGACACAAGGATTGGTGAGAGGCTGGTAACTATGGAATCACCTGAGTGTGGTCAAGGGGTTATTAGGGCTTCTCCATCCCAAAAGGTTGCCCAGCTGAGGTGCATTTACACTAATGCATGCAGTATGGGTAACAAACAGGAGGACCTGGAAGCCACCATTCTAGTAGGGAACTATGATGTAGTTGCCATCATGGAAAACTCCTGGGATGATTCCCATGACTGGAGTGTGACCGTCAATGGCTACAAACTATTCAGAAGGAATAGGCAAGAAAGGAGGGGAGGAGGAGTTGCCCTCTATGTTAGGAAGTGGATAGATTGTGAAGAACTTTGCCTGAGAAATAGCCATGACCAGGATGAGAGCTTGTGGGTGAAAGTCAAGGACTGGTCTGATAAAGAACATCTAGTGGTTGGGGTCTGCTACAAGCCACCTGATCAGGGGGAGTCTGTTGATGAGGCCTTCTTGCTTCAGTTGCAAGAACTGTCATGCTCACAAGCTCTTGCCCTGATGGGGGATTTCATCCCCCCTGTTGAGGAAGTTATCCTGTTGAGGATAACTTCCTTGTCCAGTTAATGGATGGACTGATGTGAGGTGAAGCCTTACTAGACCTGGTGCTCACCAGTGTGGAAGGGAGCATTAGAGATGTTAAGATTGGAGGCTGCCTGGGCTGTAGTGACCATGTCCTGATGGAGTTTGTGATCTTGAGGAATATGGGTCTGGCAAAAAGCAGAGTCAGGACCCTGAACTTCAGGAGAGCAAACTTCTGGCTGCTTGAGGAATTACTGGCTGGAATGCCTGAGAAACTGTCCTTAAGGGCATAGGAACACAACAGAGTTGGCAGCTCTTTAAGGACGCCCTTTTGAGAGCACAAGAGCTCTCCATCCCACAGCAGAAGAAATCGAGCAGAGGAGGTGGGTGTCTGGCAAGGCTGAGCAAGGATCTGCAGCTTAAATTGAAGGAAAAGAGGGAAATGTACAGGAAGTGGAAGCAGGGTTGTGTAGCCAGGGAGGAATAGAGGGGTGTTGTTCGGATATGTAGAGACAGGATCAAGAAAGCCAAAGCACAGATGGAGCTGAACTTGGTAAGGGATGTGAGGAATAAGAAGGGGTTCTACAGATACACAGGCAGGAGGAGACAGGCCAAGAAGTGTGTTTCCCCTCTGATAAATGAGACAGGAGAACTGGCTTCCTCAGACATGGAAAAAGCTGAGGTATTCAGTAAGTGCTTTGCCTTTACTGGTGGTCAAGTTTCCTATGTCTGTCAGAACCCTGAACCTCAAGAAGAGGGTGAGAAGAGCGGATTCTGTTCCGTTGTCACAGTGTAATAAGTACATGTGATTGTACCACATTTTAAAATTAAGATAAAACTATATTTCAGAATAGTTGTGTGAAAGAGAGCATTTAAAAATGTATAGATTTTTTTGTTTGTTTGTTTTTTTGTTTGTTTGTGTTTTCTAATTTCCTGTCCCAATGGGCTTGTTTGTGATTTGTTTGCTTCCATCTTTTTTTCTAAGCCTTCATATGAACTTACAGAACTACACAGAAATTCAGCTATGAACAAATAGAAGATTCAAAAAAATAATAAACTTAGATATCGAAAAAATAAATAAGACAGACAAATTCACGGCTATCTGAAGTGATGTGTTATAAACAGTTGTGCCTTCTTAACAAACTTTGAGATTATCTATATCCTTAAAATTAATATATTCACAGGACTTGGAAAAGAATGATGCTAAACTCCTCAAAACAGAGGAATTAAAATTTCTTTATTAATACAAAAATTAGGTTTGCACTTGCTGGAAACTCATAGGATGCAATTATTTGCCATGTATATGTAAAGGAAATGTATTTCTGTGTATAAAAAAAAAATAGTTGATATAGGAGGAATCTCTGAAATACAAAGAAAAGCATATAAAATATTCTCTTCATCAATGTGATCAAATGTGATTAAACAGTGGCATTGAAACACTGGGTGAAATTGGTTCCTCTTTAAAAACTTTGGAAAATCTCAAGTGCTCATATAGAAGTTTATGCAAAACATTCTTAAAGAGAAAATGAAAAGATAAACAAAGGCTCAGAAATTCTTTGTAGATAATCATTTGGTAGGATAATAAATGCATGTTCCTTATTACCTTGTGGGCCCCTGTTACTAAGTTGCTTAGCTCATATTTGTCATGGTGTATGTACACATGCATGCACACACATATGTGTATATTAAATAGTACATATGTCTTTTTCTCTAACTAAATAGTAAAAAATATTGACGTTCACGTTAATGATATTAATCAAGCAGAAGGTACATTAACTCAGAAGGGCTGGCCCTCAAATGAATAAAGAAATATCTCATTTTTAGTACAGCGAGAAAATGATAATAAATAGACAAGGCAAATATTTTGAAAGTGGAAAGGAAGATATAATGATTAAGTTGTCTGGAAAAAAAAATAAAAATGATCCTGAACCATTTAAGATGTATACTGAAGAAAGAGTAGACATTTTCTGAGTAGAAATTTAACTTGTAGATGAGGGAGAAAAGTTGTGTGTTAAACTCACTAATCAGAGAACAGTCATTAGAAATGAGTATGGTATCTCTCACAACAGCATGTTGTAGAAAACTGGATTTTAACATGAAATTAATGTTGATTTAAAAATGAGAATCTGATTGCAATGAAAATAGGAATCTCTTCTTCATACAGAGAGCACAAGCATCACAAAAAATATTATTAAGGGCAAGAAAGAAGACCCTGGCAACTACAGGTCTGTCAGTCTCACATCAGCACCTGATAAAATTATGGAGAAGATTATCCTAGGAGTTATTGGAGCGCACCTGGGTAACAATGCAGTCATTGGTCCCAGCCAACATGGGTTCATGAGGGGTAAGTCCTGTTTAACAGATTTATTTTTATGATAAGATCACCCATCTAGTCAATCAAGAGAAACTAACTGATGTAATCTTTTTGGATTTCAGTATGGCTTTTGATACAGTTTCACGTAGGATCCTACAGGGCAAAATATCCAGCATACAGCTAGACAAAAACATCATACAGTGGGTGAACATTTTTTTTTTTTATTAGTTTTATTAGTGTAAATAAACTGAAAATAGAGAATTTTGCAAAACAAAAACTGAAGAAAAACCCATTCATATTAAATAAAAAGATGCAAGATGTGACTTCTAAAGCTGGCCACCTGGAAATAAACAAACAAATTAATAAAATAGAAGAAGAAAATAAAGAAAAGTAAAGGGGGGTGAGGGCAAGGGGAAGGGAAAAGGGAAGGGCAAGGGCAAGGACCCAAGACTGTGCAAAGGAATAGAACAGAAAATATAAAAAACTACAAGTCCTTTACACCTCGATGGCAAATAAACTTAGAAAAAGAGGCTGAGGGACTCACATTTCATGGAGTTTCATCAGTTTTCCAGCTTCATTCAATCAGATGAGATATTTCAACGTTGTTTTAAAAGTTGATCCTTTACAAAAACAAAGAAAGAAAACAAAACAAAACAAACATGCAAAAGATTTTCTTCTTGCCACACTTATGACACACACCATAAGTAATAATGTTCTCAGGTTTTGTGAAGAATCACTGTATTCAGTGACCCTCAAAATTAGTTTGTTTTTCACCTCTGGTGGGGTTATGGTAGCTGCTGGATGCACAATGGAGCAATGGGCACCATAGCTGATATCAACTGATGTCAAGCTGATGATCAATTTGAAATCTGCTTTAAACACTGTTGGCAAAATACTTTTTGATTTCTCTCCTATGAGAAACTTTTATCATGCAAGTAAATAAAGCACACTTAAATAAGAAAGTTCAAAAATTATGCAAAATTATTTTATTGATTGACACTGCTTGACACTTGTTTATCCTAAACATAGATTTAAGACACATTTTTCTCTCTTTCATGGCATATAAGAAGTGTATTAATACTCGTTATAGTGTGTGTATAATTACAGACAATACTATGTATGAAAATAATACTTAATATCTAATTATATAGTATTATGATGTATGCGTATTATATTAGTATTATAGAGTAGTGGGAGGCAATTTTGCAGGTGGGACCTTGGGTTATTCACAATCTAAAGCATGGCTTCTCATTACCATATAATCAGTTCTGCTTTTTGTCTTATGGGGACAGGAAGCTTTAAGTTTCATGTCTCTCATTTTGGAAAAAACTTACAGAACAGAAAGTTTTTTCATATAATTTGTTAGCTGAAAGGTGTGATACTTAAAAAAATCTTATTTTACTTGTTTGCAAATAGTAGCATATTCTACTTCTAACTTTATTTTAGTATTTCTTTGAATGTTAGAGTCAAAATCTTCATTTTTTTTTCTTGTTAATTGCAATTTCTATTACTTAGTTCCCATAAAATCATGTATCATGAGTGTCCATAAGTCTTAAAATTTTTCTACAAAATTTGATTGCACATTCTTTTCATTGTTTTCCACTGTTTGGAGCTTCCTATTTGCAAGCTTCTTTTCTGCAAATATAGAAATAAATATATATATATGCTAACATCTTAACAAGTTTGACATTTTCTTTTTTAACAACATTGAGAACTTGAGAACATCATTTCAGGAGACCATGCTATATTGAAAAGTGAAATACTATATGAAATTTTTAACAATGTTAATATCACATATGGCAGGGTAATACTTGTTTCATTTACAATTAAGTTATACTGTCATTTAATTTTGTTGTCACATTCTTCAGCTAATATTTGTAAAATATTTCCTTAGATATAATTTTGTTCCATTTTTCTATACGTTTAGGTTTTTGGGGTTATTTTTTTTTATTTTATTTTATCATCACTGCACCTACATTCAAATACGTTATTTTCCAGAATAAACATGTAGTGCGGAAATGAGAAATGTTTCTTAGTAAGAGTTTTACTCTTAGTTCTAAAAAGTATGCATTTCCACTGAGAATTGTTAACAGTAGAAGATTTGAAGTATCTAGGCTCCTAAAAGCAACTTGAAAGCACCTGTACCACACAGCCTAACTTCCTTGCCATGTTTGAGGATGTCATGCTACTCTCCTTTACAGTCATTTCTTATAACATAAAAGAAAATTATTTTTCCACTGCAAGGCTTATTTGTTTGTTTACACTTCGATGTGTAACCAGTGCAATATTTCCACACTGTTACCAGCTTTTTTAGTCTTATCTCTTACGGTTCATGTACAGGAATACTTTGTAGAAGTACTTTTGCAGAAGAAGCTTACCTTATAATCAAATTTCTAAACGTAGTTCAATATTTTTCATGTATGAAGGAGGGAAAGAAAAGACTTCCTAATTAGCAAAATACTTCTTCTAGTCACATATTTTACCTTTATTTATTTATTTATTTATCCAGAAAATATGCAAACATAAATTTCCCTGACAGTTAACAACAATCTGGATCTGGTTTGTACCTTAATTAGCATAACTGGAGCAATAGGAACTCCTTCCTACTTTGCCTACTAGTTGTACAAACTCCAGCTTCTATGAAAGTTTTACCTTGGAAGCATACTAAGGCTTTATAAACAGTAACTTTGAGAAGTATTTTCCTTGTTCAAAATATTTTTTAACTTGTTTACAAAATTCAGAAGAAGATGGTTGCATGAGATTCTGATTATTTATTTATTTGTTGTTGTTATTGTTATTTCCAGGTAGAGATTCTCCAGTGTTTTTCTTCCCCTTTTATTAGAGACACTTCCTGAATAGGATAATATTTTTATTTGGGTTGAGACACTTTCTATGCATACACTCAGTATTTCAACATATATGCTGTAAGTTTAGGACTCATTTTTGAATTTACCTCAAACCAGGACAGGAGATACCATTTTCATGGGTAATATATTTTGTGTGACATCTGCCAGGCTCATTACCATCTCACTTCAGCTCTCCACAACAGTTTATAAGAAGAAAAAAAAAAAGAAATTTTAAGGTTGGAAAAGACATTCAGAGTGGGAGAATGTAATTATCTCACTAAGATTTAGCTAGGACAACAGGCCAAAACATTCTTATAAATGTGCCATTATCTTTAATAAACATGAGGCCAGATCTGCAATACATTTTTCTGAAAGACTAACAGTATGTTGGAGAGACTGAAAAAAATGAATTGCCAAGACGAAACTTAAGGTGCTCTTTGCGTTTTTTTCAATACCCAGCTCAATAAACATAATGTTAGGCTCTTGGATATTGCTTGCAAGTTGTACACTTATACTGCTGTGGAATAAAAATACTTAGGAATACTTCTTCTTAGCAGGAAGAAGATCAAGAGAAAGGTGGATGTGTATCTTTCATGATTATGAGTCTTTGCAACAAGCCAGAGAGGATAGATATGACTTTAGTGCATGCTATGTTTAGCACTAGCCTATGGAAGATTCTTTGTTAAGAGTTTATGTTAATTTATGCTAATTATAACAAAATAAAGTATTAAATGGAAGTACAAGCTGCCCAGGAAGGTTGTTGAGTCTCCTTCTCTGGAGATATTCAAGGCCCGTCTGGACACATACCTGGGCAGCTTGCTCTAGGGAACCTGCTTTGGCAAGGGTTTGGACCCGATGATCTCTTGAGGGCCCTTCCAACCCCTACAATTCTGTGATTCTGTGAAAATTATTTCTTGTAGATGGCTGTGCCACGTTGGCACAGATCTGGAAGGTTTGTAGTTAGTTCAACATTCATGCAATATTTGCTGCAAATTGTTAAGGTTAAGGTTAAACAAGCATAAGCAGTACATCAACTTCCAGAAATCAAAGCCTGACCTTCATACTCCATATCGATGTTTCTGATCATCAATTACACGCGAGGCAGTTCAAAAATCTGAAATGGTATGTTTCCTTTGTACAGTGCTGTGGGTTTTCTCAGCAATGCCTCTGCGAAGGGACAGGGATCTGGGAATTGTGACCATCTGGATAGCTTCTGGCATCTGTTTTGTTTCATTTATCCATTCAGGCAGGCCTGTCCAAAAAAAAAAAAAAGAAGTCCCTGCAACTTTATTGATAATTGATGAACGTTTTACGGTACTAATGTACAAAAATATGTGTTATTGGTCATGGAAGCCAGAAATTTTTCATTGATCACACCACACAAACAGACTTGGACTACAAAGAAGTAATTAAATGTATTTGTATGTGGTATCAGAGTTCAGCACACAAAGTGGCAGCTGTCTAGATTACAAATGGCTAGAATTTTTAGAAAAAGAAAAAATCACAGAATCACAGAATTTCTAGGTTGGAAGAGACCTCAAGATCATCGAATCCAACCTCAGACCTAACGCTAACAATCGCCACTAAACTATATCCCTCAGCTCTACATCTAAATGTCTTTTAAAGACTTCCAGGGATGGTGACTCCACCACTTCCCTGGGCAGCCTGTTCCAATGTCTAACAACCCTTTCGGTAAAGAAGTTCTTCCTAACATCCAACCTAAAACTCCCCTGGTGCAACTTAAGCCCATTTCCCCTCATCCTGTCACCAGGCACATGGGAGAACAGACCAACCCCCACCTCACTACAGCCTCCTTTAAAGTATCTGTAAAGAGCAATAAGGTCACCCCTGAGCCTCCTTTTCCTACCGGTCCTCGTAGGACTTGTTCTCCAGGCCCCTCACCAGCTTCGTCGCCCTTCTCTGGACATAAAAAAAAAAAAAAAAAAAAAGGAAGAAAATTAATTTTGAAATGTCCTGTGGTTTCACTTTTTGATATTTTAATGTTACACTTCCAGAATATGAAAGAAATCATAGTTTGATCTCTATAGGTCATAATGAGATATAGCAACCAAACTATTTTGTATTTGTTATGTAATGGCTTATTAATAATTACTATTTAAAAATCTCGTTGTATTCATTCCATAGACTCTTAACACTCTGTTATACCCTAACCTTATTGTTCGCTCCATGGGGTGACATTTAGCACTATTTGGGTAACTGTTCAGTACTATAGTCAGCACTATATATGTGTTTAGCATGTGCTTCATTAAGGTCATTATCATTCAAGGGGGTTAACTTTAATATTCATTTTAAAAATAATGAAGCAAGAGGTCTCACTCAGGCACTGTGGCCCTCAAGATTTTGTTCTGTCACCAAGACAGGGCCATCCTGCCAACACAAGACTCCCTCCTTCGGCAACCTCTCATACCAAGCTTGCAGATCACTATCCACAAAGTTTGTATGAGAGAAACAAGAACAAGCTGCTCAATTCCTTTGCGTAAGGCTGGTGCTTATCAGTGATGCTAACAAGTCTGGCTGTTCACACTACGTTTTCTTCCCTCCTTTGTAAATTGAGTTTATATAACCTAAGAGTGAATCAAGGGAATAAATGAAATAGACAGTCTCTTGCTGTTGGTACAATGTTAAACCAACTGGTTATGATCCTATGAATTTTAAGGATATTGCATACGTTTTATTGGCACCTATGCAGCTAGAGTAATAAACAATTTTTAAAATCCCATCTAGAATATGAGATTTTATAATGTGGGGGGCACTGAATGCTGGTGGACCGCAAGAGAGATCTTCGCATTCACTATGAATAGTTGAGGTTTTTTTTTATGTTTGTTCTGAGACAGAGGGAATATATAGATATATAACATCATTTTACAAACAAAATTGCCTCAAAGCTTGAAAAAGCAGGCATGGGAGTCTCTAACATCTTTTGTCCCATGGTGATGTGATTTTGCATTTATTTGACACTAGAATCCAGCACTTCTCTTGCATTTCATATAGATATTTGTATGAGAATATGCTGTAAAATCCTACCAAACTTTGTGATTGCTTTACACCAGTGTTCATAAAAAGGTCTACACTAAATTGTTAATCTGCAGAAGATGATTCAAAGATACCTACTGTCTTCAACATAGTCTCTGATCTCAGCAATCTCTAATTTAAAAATACATGTATGTATATACACACATTTCAACAGAGCACAATTTGACTTTGCAAAAGAAAATGAAAGATAACTCCTGTCCCATAAAAATAAAGACCAATATTTTAATAGAATTTTCATTAATTGAAATGTATTTAGATAACTTTATAAGTGCATTTTGAGAGTACCATTTTTTTCTTGTTCAGTTGCAAATATTCCTTACCATAACACTTTGTCCTGAGTGTGGTCAAATAAAATCAGTAATTTTTAACATCATTCTTAGGTCAAATTAGATGATGCAGAAGGTAAAATTATCAGTAACTGATGGTTTATTTTTTTTTTTTTTTCTTTAGATGTTATTTTAAACTGTTAGTGTCAAGGTCTGAAAGGTATAATTCCAAACCTTAAAAACAAGAAAAACCTTAAAATCCAAGAGAGAAAGCAACCATTCTGTCACAGTAAGGTATACATTCATCCTTTTAATAATCATTTATATCAAACTCTCATATATATATATATATATATATATATAAAAAAAAAAAGATACTAATTTAGAAATTTTTAACTTCCAAAATTCCTAAGATCACTTTTTTGTTTGTTTTTGTTGTTTAATTTTGGTCAAATATATATATATATTTATTAATCCCTATCATACAAGGAAAGTGAACAGCATAATGTAAAACTGTTTCACATTCATGTATTTACATAACAAAACATTAGTTGGAAAGTATTTTCTAAGAGAGGGAGAGACGAAGAAGGTGAGTGAAGAATGAAAATATATTATTTTTGAAACTACAGCATTTTCTAGTTTGTTTGTTTGTTTTGTGATTTTTATTTGGTTGTTTGTTTGGTTGGTTGGCTGGTTGATTATTTTATTTTTTTAATTACTGTGGTGTATTCTGTTGGATTCGTAGTCAGGCCCTCCCCTCCCCTCCCCTCCCCTCACAGAGGGATGTGCCTTCAAAAGAGATCACTGTTCACTGTTTCTGCAAATAGAAGTACCTGATCTATTCTTCTGTTTTTGTCACCCATGGTTTGGGTCTGAATAATGATGCTGCATATGATGAGCAATATCTGACAGGCATTCACAATATCTTTACAAAAATTGTTACTATAATGACTATTTTAAAAACAAGTTACCTGGCAGGCCAGGACAACCCAGGCAAAGCCTGACACCTCCAGAGACTTGTGTTATTTGCTTAGTGCAAAGCTTTTGCATTAAGCTAGCTGTGGCACTACCATATCTTTATTACTGAACCAGTAGTCAATCATCTATACTGCTATCAGGCTAACATGTCAAATGTCCCTAGGAAAACAAAAACAAAAACCACTCAGATGACATTATTATCAATGTTGGCAGACCAGTACATGCGTATGAATAGAGATGTTGTAGTGAATAGCACCAAGATATGTATTAGTTGTCTTTGTACTTTTCCATTTCCTAGCAAAGATGTTCTGTTCTGCCAATTGATGTCACCAGGAGGTAGAATATTGTAAGATTAAGGTCTAAATTTATATCTTTTTAAGAGTCATTTTGTACAGTTTCAGAATTCATTCCAGCCCTGATTCTTTGTTCAAGTGCCCTCAGGCACTGGCAACTGGCAAGGTCTCCTTAACTTAGCAGATTTGCAACCTTGTCCAAGTCCTTTTTTCTGTTTCCATGTACCCTATCTTTCATTTTCATAATTGATAGCACAGAAAAGACTAAATGCAGAGTCAGGAAATTAATTTAGATATGATGCCCTGATACGCGTTTCTTTAATTCAGGCTGATGTACTCAATTATAGGTCACATTCAGTGATATTGGACCAGAAGTGTGTAACTAAGGAGGTCAAAAGCTAAATCTCAGGAAGAAATAGCTTGACCTGCCAACACAATAGAAACGATCCTGATGGGTTTATTTTTGGATGTAATGTTCAGTCACAGAAAGAAGAAAATCAGTATATTTATAAACTCTGATGGCAGCAAGAAAGTAAAGCACAAAATAAATTTGAAACAAGTAATTCTAAGACTATATAACACGTACTTGATACTAAATGAAAGTTAAAGCTGAAATACAACTCTAGTTAGGATCAAAAAGCTCCTTTTATTATTATTATTTTTTTCCTGTTCCCTTTTAAAATACCATGTCCTGGGAAATGTCTGTATCATGCCCCAAAGGATGCTTAGGCACAGAGACATTTCAGAATATGAATTCTATCCCAGTAAAAATGCTCCTTTAGTCTCTCCTCTTCTCAAAAAAGGATGTTATGAGACAGATTTTTCACCACCTCATTACCCAACCCCCATCCCCCCCAAAAAAAAGGAAAAAAGAAAAAAAAAAGAAGGGAGTGATCTCATCTGCGTTGACATAGTTCATTGAAATGGACATATCTCAGGACTTCCTCTGACTTTGCCAGGGTTTGCCTCTTTTTCCCTGGTTCTGCTGTATTACCTTGGTTCTACCAGACCTCTTAGCTGCTGCTCTCCATTCCTTGCTCTGATCTTACAGCCTTTAGAGCTTGTACTCAATTTTCTGTATCCTGTTTGTACAATTATGACATAAATCCCTGTCACTTTCTTTGTGGTTATTTTACCTTACATGTATACATAGAAACAGATGTGTTAGAAGATTTCTTGCTGCTGGTCATGCCATTAGTACTCTTACAACATCACAAAATGCCTTTGCAATGTTGCTGGTTCTGCCAGGTTAGTGTTCTTACGTCTGAGTTAAAGACAAACATATTAATTATATCTTAATCTCTTTCTGTTTTATGGGTGTAACAACCCTTTGCTTTGACTGCAAGGTTTTATCGCTACAATTCATTGACTTGTATCCTTGATATTTTCTCTTTTCTTATTTCCATTCTGAAGGGATGAAAGACATAGACTCCTGATGGCTCTTGAACAGGAGACCTTTTTTGCCATTTTTCTTCACTACATATACTTTCCCCGTGGCTCCATGCACTGTCCACACACCTGAATCTGTCATATAATTGGTTAGAGACCCTCAGACATGCTCCTCAAGCCAGCCAGCAATTGACCACTGCCTAAACCTCATCTTTAACACTGTAGCCAAGTTAATTTATCTCAGCCTTGCTCAAGTTTTTGTTTCTACTGCTTATTTCCTCATTGTCTCTACTTCAGGGACGTGTGAAACAAGGCAAAGCCATATGTGAATTCCTTCCCCATACCATTCTATTTAGAACACTCAGTTGAAAGCTCTATTTTTTATTTTTTATTTTGATTTATTAGTTTTGGAATTTTTAAGACAGCAAAATACTCCAGAATATTATTTTAAACATTTATGTGAATATTGGATATTGTCTGGCTTCTTATATAAAATAATTTTAAGAGAAAGGAACCATCATATAGATTTGATAGGCGATACATTTTTCAGCTATGGACAGCAGAAAAGAAACGAATAAACAAAATAACAATCAAAAAACTTGGTTAATTTATAAAGTGTGTGGGAAATGGCAGATTCATTTGGCAAGTTATTATTTAATAATTCTACCAGCTTGGCATAATGTCATAGTTCAGGATACTTAAGGAAAGAATAATTATGAACCATAACATCATAGTGAAGGAGTCAAATAAATAAGACTGGGAGGCCTCCCACCCCCCTTGGGTGAAATTGGTGTGCTCAGCTCACTCCCTGAAGTGCCTGTACACCAATGCACACAGCATGGGGAATAAGCAGGAGGAGTTAGAAATCCATGTTTGGTCAGGAGACTATAATCTGGTGACAATTACAGAGACATGGCTCACATGACTAGGATGTGGTCATGGATGTCCGTGTCAGGAAAGACAGGCCAGCATGGCAAGGTGGTGGAGTTGTTCTTTACATGAGAGAGCGACTACCATGTATTGAGTACTGTCCAGGGGCTGATGAGGAGCAAGTTGAGAATCTGTGGGTAAGAATTAAGGGACAGGCTGCCATGGGTGATACTGTTGTGGGTGTCTATTTCAGGCCACCAGATCAGGATGAGGATGTTCATGAGGCCTTCTACAGGCAGCTGATACTGCCCTTGCATTTACATGCCCTGGTTTTCATGGTTGAATTTCAACTACTCTGACATTTGCTGGAAGGCCTACTCAACCAGTAGCCTTGTCATCTGCAGTCTAGGAGTTTCCTTCAGTGTATTGATGATAACTCCCTGATGCAAATGGTGGATGAGCCAACTAGGAGAGGAGCACTGCTGGATCTTGTCCTCACTACCAAGGTTGAAGGTGGGGAAGGTTGAGGGCAGCCTTGGTTGCAGTGACCATGAGATGGTGGAGTTCAGGATCTTGTGGCAGAAACAGAAAACCAAGCAGAATTGCAACCCTGGACTTCAGTAGGGCTGACTTTGGCCTTTTCAAGCAATTGTTAAGGGAAATCCCATGGGACAGGGTACTTGAAGGTAAAGGGGCCCAAGATAGTTGGTTAGAATTCTAGGACTGCTTCTTCCAAGCTCAAGATCAGAGCATCCCAACAGGTCAGAAGTCAAGAAAGGGAGCCAGGAGACCTGAATGGTTAAACAGGGAAGTGCTGGACAAACTCAAGTGGAAGAGGAGAGTCTACAGATCATGGAAGGAGGGGCTGGCCACTTGGGAAGAATATTAGACTGTTTTCAGAGGATGTAGGGAGACAACTAGGAAAGCTAAGGCCTCCTTAAAATTAAACCTTGCAAGAGGTGTCAAGGACAACAGAAAGGGTGACTTCAAATACATTGCAGATAAAACTAAAACTAGAGGCAGTGGAGGCCTACTGATGAATGAATGAATGAGGTGGGTGCCCTGGTGACAGGAGATACAGAGAAGGCAGAGTTACTGAATGCCTTCTTTGTCTCTGTCTATAATGCTGAAAGATGTACTTGAGCATCCTAAATCATACTACATAGATGTAGGGCTGTGGATGCAGAGCACTGGTCAGGATGACCCATTTCTCTGTTCATTATTTGGTACCTGAGAGACAGAAACATTTAAATTCATAAGAACTGAAAGGTTTTTTTTAGGGGGATAATCACAGAATCACAGAATTTCTAGGTTGGAAGAGACCTCAAGATCATCGAGTCCAACCTCTGACCTAACACTAACAGTCCCCACTAAACCATATCCCTAAGCTCTACATCTAAATGTCTTTTAAAGACTTCCAGGGATGGTGACTCCACCACTTCCCTGGGCAGCCTGTTCCAATGTCTAACAACCCTTTCGGTAAAGAAGTTCTTCCTAAGATCCAACCTAAAACTCCCCTGGCGCAATTTAAGCCCATTCCCCCTCGTCCTGTCACCAGGCACGTGGGAGAACAGACCAACCCCCACCTCACTACAGCCTCCTTTAAGGTATCTGTAGAGATAACATCAAATATCTTCACAAATATCAAGAATCCCCAAATCCCAACAACAAAAACTCAAAGTTAACACTGGAATTTCCAACCTCACAAAAGCTAAATGGAAAAAAAAAAAAAAAGTAATAATAAAATGTTATCTATGAAGCTAGTTAGTGACGGAGTTTATATAAGTTCATTAATGAGATGAATTTCAGTTCTTATCCTATCCAATGCCTGGTCCTCATTTTCCCCACCTGAAATCTGTGACAGATAAGTACTATTTTCTGAGGAGTGCTTGTATGGTAGTTAAAATAGCAGATCCCCTACTCTTGTGTTTATGCTAATAACATTTAGTGGGGTTAGCAATCACATTGATTTCCCATATGTAATTAGAAATGTGTAATGCTACATTTCTAGTTTGAGTTTATTGAGCAGGCAGGATATTAGAAGTCAGAAGTGATTAATTCGGGGTATAAACAATCACCACTGTGTTGTTTCATTTTTTTCTTGTTTTTGTTTCCCACTTTTCAACCCCCCATCTCTTTTCCTAAACACTTCAACACATGCATTATCAGTGCTCATACTTCTGATGATATTTTTTTTCTTTCATTTTGCTCTGAAAGTTTTGACCTTTCCATTAAAGGACTGTAGTGGGTTTACGTGGCAAGGTTTTGGTAGCAGGGGGCTATAGGGGTGGTTTCTGTGAGAAGGATCTAGAAGCTGTCCCATGTTTGGTAAGGGTCCCACTGCTGACCAGAGCCAAGCCAATAAGTGATGTTGTTTTGCGTCTCTGTGAGAGCATATTTAAGACAGGGAAAAAAAAAAAACTCTGTGCCACACAGCAGCTGGGAGAGTGAGAGGAGTGAGCAACAGCCTTGCAGGCGCCAAGGTCAGTGAAGAAGGAGGGGGAGAGGTGCTCCAGGCGCTGGAGAAGAAGTCCCCTGTGGCCTGTGGTGAGGACCATGGTGAGGACCATGGTGAAGCAGGCTGTCCCCCTGCAGCCCATGGAGTATCACGATGGAGCAGGGTTCCATGCTGCAGCCCATGGAGGAGACCATGGTGGAGCAGGTGGAACTGCACCGACGAAGGCTGTGGCCTGTGGAAGCCCCCTGCTGGACCAGATTCCAGGCCAGACCTGTAGCCCGTGGAGAGGAGACCACGCAGGAGCAGGTGACCTGGCAGGAGCTGCTGCCCGTGGGGGAGCCAGGTTGGAGCAGTTTTCTCCTGAGGGATGGACCCCGTGGTACGGACCCATATCTGGAGCAGTTCTGGAAGAGCTGCTGCCTGTGGGAAGCCCACGCTGGATCAGTTCATCAAGGACTGCATCCCGTGGGAGGGACCCCACAGCACAGGAGACGAGAGTGACAGAGAAGGAGCGGCAGAGAAGAAGCACTGTAGACTGACCATAACCCCCATTCCCCTGTGCCGCTTGGGGGGAAGAGGTGGAAGAGGGTGGATGGGGGGGGGGGGGAGGTGTTTTTGGTTTCTTTCCTTTGTTTCTCACTTCTTTAGCTTGTTAGTAATAAGCAATAAATCTTACTGTCTCCCTATGCCGAGTCTGTTTTGCCTGTTACAATAATCACTGCATGATCTTCTTGTCCTTATCTCAACCTTTGAGCGCTTTTCATCATATTTTCTCCCTGTTCCTCTTTGAGGAGGGGGAGTGAGAGAGCGGCTGTGGTGGAGCTCGGCTGCCCACTCAAGCGGAACCACGACAAGGACATTCTATTTACTCCTGTCCCAGACTTGATACATGCTGTAGAAGTCAGGCTGACCATAGTAGCTCAGTATTACTCTTAAATGGACCACCAGTCTGTCCAAATGGACAAGATTTCCAGTTCACACCAATAGTGAATATCTTCAAATTATAATGTAATTAAAATATATATGCACTTGGGGATGAGATGCTGGAAAGCAGCCCCACAGAGAGGGGGCAGGAGGCTGGGGGTTTTGGTTGATAGAAAGTTGAGTATGAGCCAGCAGTGTGACCTGGCAGCCAGGAGGGCCAACTGTATCCTGGGGTGCATCAAGTACAGCATCACTAGCCATTTGAGTGAAGTGATTGTCCCACTCTACTCTGTGCTGGTGTGGCCTCACCTCAAGTACTGTGTGCAGTTCTGGGCACCACAGTACAAAAAAGATGTGAAAGTATTGGAAAGTGTCCAGAGAAGGGCTACAAAGATGGTGAAGGGCCTAGAGGGAAAGACATACAAAGAGCAGCTGAGGTCACATGGTTTGTTCAGCCTGGAAAAGAGGAGGCTGAGGGGAGACCTCATGGCAGTCATATGTCATGGCAGTTTGCTCACGATGGGGAGTGGAGGTGCAGGCATTGATTTCTCTCTGCTGACCAGTGATGGGACCCGAGGGAATGGAGTCAAGCTCTGACAGGAGAGGTTCAGGCTGGATATCAAGAAAAGGTTCATTGAAATGGTGGTTACGCACTGGAACAAGCTCCCCAGGGATGTAGCCACAGCACCAAGCCTGTCAGAGTTTCAGAGTTTAAGAGTTAGGACTATGCTCAGTCATATGGCCTGTGAAGACCTGTGAAGAACCAGGAGTTGGACTTGATGATCTTTGTGGGTCCCTTCCAACTTGGGATATTCTATGATTCTGTGGTGAATATTTTACAGGATCAGATATTGCATTTTTTTTTTTTTTTTTACACTAGAGATAAGGAGGGGTTTATTCTCATTTTCTTTGTATTTATTTTAAGGTCGAGAGCAGCAAAAGAAGCCTATTATTTGTGTAAGTGCTTTTCAAGTTCCTTGGGGAAAAAATTGCTATTAACAGAAAAGCAGATTTTTAACCATTCTAGCTTGAGTAGAAGTATCTTCTAATGTCCTCTCTGCTCAATAAACTTCTACTAGAAATGTAATAGTCTATTCTTATTATTACTTATAGGAAATCAATGCAATTGCTAGCTCCATTATATCCTATTGCCATAGCCACAGGAATAAGGGATCTACCATCACAGCAGTTGCTATATCAGCACTCATTAGAATTACTGATTTGTCACAGAACAGGAATAGGAACAAACACCTGGATAATGATAAACATTTGATAATGATAGTGATAATGAAACACTTGATAATGATAGAACTCTCTTCTAATAATGATCTAATGAACCTGTTGCCTTAATATAAGTCTTTTTCACAACTAGATAGCTTAAGAAGAAAGTACTCTCTGTCAGTGTTGAGTACATTAATATACATATTTACATTTTTCAAGTGGTTTTTTTTTTTTTTTTTCAAGGTTTTATATATACATATATATTTCATACATCTTACCACTTCAAAATGATAATGAAGTAAAAGAACACCCAAAGTCTCTCTCTCTCTCAATTTCTCTCGCCATATATTTATTTATTTATTTATTTATTTTCCCTGTAAATAAGGGCAAGTGTGACCCATGGCAACTATTTTTATCATGTTCACAAGAGAAAAAGATAAAAGTAAAGACACAATTGAACTGTAGGTAGATTAATAGAAAATAAAGTACCAAAAGCACAAAAGATCTTAACAACATTAGGGAAAGTGTGATATGCAATAGAAATAATGTCCTGGTCCTCTCATGGGACAGCATTTTAAACAGACTAGGGTAGCATAGTAATGGTAATTTCTCTTTCTATCTGTTCTGGTTCCATGAGGTGGGCAAATCATATTGTTCTCCCATGCCTTAGCTTTCCTTAAATGTACTCTGAAAATAATGGTGCAGTTCTTTTTTTATGTAAAACTATATGTTCTGATGAAAAGTGATGCTAAGAGAAACATTCTCTTCATGTAGAGGATTACATTAGGACTCTCTGTGATTAAAAAAGGGATTAAGAATACTAAGGAGCTAAAGCATTTACATGCCCAGTCTCCAGGAGTAGAATCTTATCACTAGAGGCATTCTTGATTTGATTTATGGTAGATAGTTACTGAAATTTTGTCTGTAAACCTCAGCGATCCCTCAGTATACTGGCCTTCTAGAATAGCATAAAATAACAGTTTCTAAATTCCCCTTCAGTTAAGGGAAAGATATCTCTGAAATGAAGCTTAGTACATAATAGGCAGTACTAAAACAGCTACAATTACTGTAATTTAACATTTAACTTACATTCAGCTTATAGAAAAAAAAAAAGAAAAAAAAAAACACAAAGACGTAGCTACTCGTGCTGTGTACCTTTGTGCAGCTTTCATTAAGAAATGTATAAACAACCTTTTTCTGCGAGACACAGAAACATTTTCCCAAATGTCACACTAAACTCATTACTTGGAGAATGACAAAGCTCTCTAATGTGATTGCTCTTTCTTCATAACAAATGCAAAAACTATCAGCTCCTCAGAGCCTAAAATGAGTTGTGATTGGAGTTAGATGAATTGATGTTAATGAATATTCACCTGCCTTGTCTATGTGTGTGAAAAGGAATGTTAAAAAGTATAAATTTCATCTTCGTTGACACCTTCTTTTCATCAAATAAAATCTTGTCTTCATGTATGTAGAGATTCAAATGAAGTTAATGATAGGCATACATAAAGCAAGTTGTAGCATACCATGTGTGACATCCTTCATCTTCTGAACATAAAAAGTATTGCTACTGTTCAGTCAAACTGAACTGTGTTTTCTGAGTGTGCAGCTATAGTAAGAGAAGGGCAGAAGGGCTCCACTTTTTTTTTTTTTTTCTCTCTCTTTTTCTCCTCTCTCTCCTTTGGGCCTTTGGCATGGATACACATACTTCAGTGTTGAAAGGAATCTGTAAAAGTGGTCCCAGGCTGGACCACTTGTTTAGATACAATGGCATTTCTCCAGCTGGAGCAATGTAGTAATATTGTATTTAGAATACAGTCCAGATGGCCATTTCTGCTTGCTACTCATATAGCTGAAAGCAGTTCATATTTGTAGGTCCTAGATAAAATAGATGGGTTGCATAGTAACAAATAAATTTGGAGAAATTAGAGGACCACTAATACAAAATCTGTGTTGATACTTGATCTAGAAAACTAGTATGTTGATGTGTGGTGTAACAGTCCAGAAGAAAATACAGTAATAATTAGTTTTGCTCTGAAAAGCCTCATCTAGAGGCACATCTAGAGGCCTCATGGGAGACTCTGATGAGCATATTAATAAAGGGATGGCACGTGTGCTTCCAGAAATAGTGCAGTTTCTTGTCCATCAGCCAACACAGTGATTTTTTTCCCAATTTGTTCTTTAGGATTACGCTACCACAAGTCTTTCAAGTGTTTAGTCTAGATATTCCACCATTCTGCTTACATTTCTGCAAAGATTACTAATCTCAAGAGGATTATTTACTAGGAAATAATATACAAATTGCTCATTGATTGGTTATGGTAAGAAAAAAAATATATTAACTGTATATTTTTTAATGATTTCTTTAATGTTCACTTTTATCCAGTTTTCTCTTTGATACATAAAAGTGCTGAGAGTAAAATGAGAGCATTTTTTGTTTGTTTGTTTGTTTTCAGATAAGGTATTTAATGAGTATTAAACATGCAGGTCAAGGCCAGAGTACCATGATTCATCTTGATTTCAGGCATGATCCCAAACTTATTTGATTTTTGCTTTGACATAAAGATAGAATAACACAGTTTTTAAGAATGTAACATAAGAAACTGCAGAATATAAACTAAAAAACAAAACAAAATAAAACAAAAAAATACTTTCCTGAATAATTTAGAAGATGAGGTTGTATTAATTGTTGATAATTTTATAGCTTTTCAGACAAAACACAGAAATTTTGGAAGTCTTTGGTTGGATTTTACCTGTATTTCATGTAATGCTAATCTGCTCCAAAATTTCACAATATGGGAATATGTAATTCAAAGCAAGAAAGTTCCAATCTGACGATTAAAAAAATTTACATGAGTATAAAACTGACTAAAGGTGTCTGATATTGGAATAGTCTATCATTTGAAGGTGTTGTGACTCCTTTTACTTATGACATAGCTTTTAGTAAGCTGAAAATAATAAACATCAAGCAGAAGCAGATGAAAATGCAGGTCGAGAGACACATACACACACACACACACACACAAAAAAAAAAAAGAAAAAACAATGTATCGCAATATTCAATGTAATTAGTTCTTCTATTTTCTAACTTTAGAAATGGAAACATTAGAAACTCATAATAAAATAAGAATGATGTTTTTCCATGACATAAGGAGCAATTTGTGCCTTTTAATAAGCACTTTCTTAATGAGTTTAGAAACAGTAAAATACATAACTTGTATTAGGAATACAGTAGAATTATGTTTACCTCCGGTGTATTTCTCTTCCAGTGTAACTATAAAAATAAAAGTAGAAAATAAGGGAAAATTGTTATGCTTTATGAATCTTTTTCAGAAACAATAGTCATTTATTCTTGAGAAAATTATTTTTTAAATTATTATACAGATTCAATAAATGTTATATGTTAAAAATCTATGTTGTTTGTATTCTGCATGAAAGGAAGAGATGCATAAATTGTAACATAATTAGAGAAATTCCTAGGCAGGGTAAACTACTATTTTTTCCATTAAAATCAATGTATCTATGCACCTGTTTCATCAAGAACATTGTTTCACATTGTTTCTTCAAGAACAGCTGAAATATCATATTCAAAACCACATTTATAGAAATTACCACTCTTTTTGGTTGTTTGATTTTTTCATAAAAGTGAAAAAACATCCTTTTCTCTTGGGTCCAGGCTTGCAGTCCAGATACATGACAAGATGTTCTGACAGAGCCATGATGATAAGGATTTCACACTTTTTTTTTTTTAACACAACTGGAAAAAAAAAAACTAAACAACAACAACAAAAAAGTTTTCAGTTCTTTCAAAGACAGAACGGAGTTCTAAACATGTACGTTTTTGAAAAGAAAAAGACTAGTTTTGTTTTTTGCTGGCAGTAACCTACCTCAGCCAGTGTCCAGACCCTGAGCCATTATATGTCAGCATAATATTTTCTGCTGTGTGAGGATTGACCCAAAATATTTCAGCCTTCCAATTTTATCTTTAATAACATATAAGACTTTTCACAATGTTTAACATGTTGGGGTTTGAATATTCTAAATCTTTAAGAGCAGATAAGTGTCCATGTGCCATACAAATACAGCTGGATAATATTTTCATTTATAAAAATGATGATTGATTTTTTTTTAATTTGTTTATTTTTTTTTTTTTCCAGAGAGTTCTTCCTTTCTTATAGTCATTTTGTTCAGTGTAAGATTTGTGCACATTGATTTTCATATGGATTTTGCCTTGCTGGTTCTGTGATCCTGTTGATCCTGACAGTTGCACAAAATAAAACTACTTAATTACGTTGCACTAAAACAAAGAACAAAAGCTTTCTTTCATCCTAGTAAGAGAAGAATTGGGTCCTAAAAATGACTCCTTTTCCATAAAATCATTCAGACAGATATAGGTCAGCCATGTCATCTGCAATTTTGTGATTTTTTTCATTCGTCTCAAAGTATGAAAATCTGAAGATATGTTTAACCTTGAAATTTGACACATTTTTCTCCCTCACTTGGATGCCTCACAGAATGTAAATATTTGACCTAATCTTGATCAGTTGCTCTATTGTTCCATGTGTAGTATATAACAACCAGAGTATTCTGTGAGATGCAATGTGCTCTAACTTTTCTTAAAGGAATCAGTCTGAGGGCTAAAATATTCCTCTAGAGAAGTATCATGATAAAATTATGGCAGCTCATTTATTCTCTATCTACTCCTCTGTCCTATAGTCTCTACAAATGTATTAATAGATTATATTTTATACTGAACTTGCTTGAAAATAATTCAGAATAGAGCATTCTGTTTTCATTCTTAAAAGCTAAAATAGGCTTACTCATTTATTCAGGAATACCAGCAGTTGCACAGACTGTTTTATACCAGCTGAGACTCTTATCCATGGTCTTGTCACTTAATTTGTTACAGAATAATAAAATATTAATTAATTTCAGTTTAATTTGCACCCATCTCAGGTATGGTTTCATTTGAATAGCAACCTACAATAATAAATTTAACCTCATATAACCATGTTGGAAAGAATGAAAACTTTTCCGGAGAAAGAGAAATATTTTTTGCAATTTAGGATGAAGAAAATGCATGTATAAGACTGGTCTTTGATCATTCTCTACAGTGTGTTGCTGAAAGGCATTATTTTTTTCAGCTATTTCCCATCTGACCATCTTTCAAGTCCTATTATATTAGCTTTTAGAGGGCTTGCTTGTTTACTTAAGGGTCATATCCTGTATGCACTCCTGAATGAGTTCTGTGTAATAGAAGATGCCCCTGGACTTCATTTAAAATTTGCTGCTCAAGAGGCTGGAAACTTGCTATGTCTTTGCTCTTTCCTCAAGTATTCCCAAAAGCTCAAATCACAGTAGATCACTTGGGAATTGAAATGATACCTCTGTTACCTTGGAGAGAGGAGGGAAATTGAGGTCTTGACCTATACGTCCAAGTCTGTATGGAAAACACTACTCTCCAAATGCCATCTATATTAGAATCTCTCCTGCTTATTTCCATTTGGTGGCGAATTATATGTTCAGTAAGTGTTGTCTTTGAAGCCTCTCCAAGAATTACTGAACATTAGTGTTAAGCTTTCGCCAGCCTGAAAAATGACCATTCATTTCTGCTTTTTGTGTGCCACTTTTCTTAGCTAGTTTCTAATCAGAACTTTACCTTTCACCTCAGGTCTACTTAGTTTCTATTATAGCCTTCTGTGAAGGACTTTGCTGAAGTTTTGTTTTGTTTTGTTTTGTTTGTTTCTTTGTTTTTGAAAGTCCGGGCAAACTACACCAACCGTTTCCCTTCATCCACTCCCTTTCAGACATTCAAAGAATTTTAGCAGATCAGTGAAGTGTGATATGCACTGCTGAGTTTCCACTCCGCCCTCATTTAGCACAGCCAAATGATCAATAATTTTTCATAGGTGGAAACTTAAGAAATATGTTGCAGGAGATAAGAGAGTTTAGGGGAATAAAAGTGAAGGAGGAACCAAATTGAATTTGGCAAATGATGATTCCTCCAGGTAAAGTATAACCTTGTGCTTTGGACTGGATATGCCATTTTCTCTGAGAGAAAGGAGTTTGGATGTTTCTTCAAATCCATACAAAACTAGAAGTTTCTTCTGATTGATCATATATAAAGCATAGTGGAAGAATAAGACACTAATAGAAAACACCTGTCATTATGATGATAGAAGTATGTGTTGGTGGGCAAGAAATACAAGATGTTAAAGTTTTCCAGTAGAGAATAAAAAGAATTGAAACTATTTATTGATATTTATCAAACCACCATTACAACAGGAGGAAAAAAAATCTTAAATATCTCCTCACTTGTTATCAATCTGTCCATCCCCCAACCCTCTTCCCCCTCCCCAAACAAAAGAAAACCAAACAAAACAAGGGGTCCTAAAATCATTGAATCATAGAATCATAGAATCGTGTAGGTAGGAAAAGACCTCTTAGATCTTCCAGTCCAATCTCTAACCTAGAACTGACAAGTCCACCACTAAACCATGCTACTAAGTTCTACATCTACATGGTTCTTGAAGATCTCCAGGGACGGTGACTCAACTGCGTTCCTGGGCAGCCTATTCCAATGCTGCACAATGCTTCCAGTGAAGAAATTTCTCCTAAGATACAATCTAAATCACCCTTGGCACAACTTGAAGTAATTTCCCCTCATCTTATCATTTTGTGCTTGGGAGAAGAGATCAATCCAGACCTCCTTACAACCTCCTTTAAAGTAACTGTAAAGAACAATAAAGTCTCCTCTGAGCCTTCTTTTCTCCAAGCAAAGAGCCCCAGCTCCCTCAGTCACTCCTCATAAGACTTGTTTTCAAGACTCTTCACCAACTTACTGAGGGTGAACTTGATCCTTTTGTCCAGATCATTGATATAGATATTGAAGAGAAGTGGCCTCAGTTCCCAGTGTAAAATGAAGCATAGTGAGATGGGGGTTGGTCTGTTCTCCCACGTGCCTGGTGACAGGACGAGGGGGAATGGGCTTAAATTGCGCCAGGGGAGTTTTAGGTTGGATCTTAGGAAGAACTTCTTTACCGAAAGGGTTGTTAGACATTGGAACAGGCTGCCCAGGGAAGTGGTGGAGTCACCATCCCTGGAAGTCTTTAAAAGACATTTAGATGTAGAGCTTAGGGATATGGTTTAGTGGGGACTGTTAGTGTTAGGTCAGAGGTTGGACTCGATGATCTTGAGGTCTCTTCCAACCTAGAAATTCTGTGTGATTCTGTTATTTGCTAGCCACCAGTTGCTGGCCACCTCCCCTAATAGCCAGGACTGCTGATAAATGACAGACAGCAGTTTGACAAGCATTTCTGCCAACTTACTCAGTAACCTCGGACAGATCCCATTTGGCCCCCTAGACTTGCATATAGCTGAGTGGAGTAGCAGGTCACTACCATTTTCTTATGGATTATGAGAGCTTCACTCCTCTCCCTATCCCTGTTTACCAGCTCAGGGGGCTGAGTACCCAGAGAACAGCTCATCTTGCTGCTAAAGATTGAGGCAAAGAAGGCATTAAGTACTTCAGCCTTTCCCTCATCTCAGAAGCTCTACATCTACATAGTTTTTGAAGGACTGTGGGTTGGTGACAAAAAGAAATAACCAGGGATGTTGACAAAGGGAAAATGTTTCCCTTTTATCTAATCAAGTGAGGTACACATTCCTCACATGCTTCCTAAGAACAAGAATAGAAATCTAGTTCAGAATGCCAGACAGCAAGGAGACCACACAGCTACAAGTAACAGCTCTGTAAGTGTATCTGGAGTGTATATAGGAATGAAGAATACAGAAGTTCTAGGAGAAATAAGAGATCTTTATTGCTTGTCACAAATTCATCAGTAATGGTTAAACACTTTATAAAAAATACTCAAATGCTGTGGGGAATTTCAAGATTTAAAAATATCTCATCCCTTTTTTTTCTTTCTTTTTCTTTTCATTTTTTCCCCAACTAAGTTTGTTCAAATAACTTTTCTTGAGGCAAGTTTTTGCCTAGGCTCTCTCTCTGCTCAGCTTTGTGTGGAGTCTTTGCTGAGGTATTGTTCAGCAGTTCTTCATCCCTAATGAGGATGGGGTCTGAACACATTGTTTCTTATAAGAATATTGAGAATATGACACATGCCTAGCAAGGTGCACACAAAATGTCTGGACCTGGACCAAAAAGAGAAATGAGCAGCTTTTTTTTTTCTGAAATATGCTACGATATGTCTGTCTTCAGCAGCCAGTGTGACAAGGGTGTGCATACACTTGAATATAGAGGCCTTGTATGAGTCATGCACTAGCACAAAGGAGCAACATTTATTTCTCAGATATACAGGAAAGGTGCCATTTCCTGAGCTATTTTTACAGTCTTCAGATTGAAAAAGATTTTTCTTGATGCCTTTTTTTTTTCCCCAAAGGCATTTAATCCAATCTCCCTGCCTCCCATTTTATAATTGACATGCATCTTCTCAGGAAAACTGGAAAACATCACAAAATAGTACCATTTTAATAGTCTCTATTCAGTTCTCTTAAAATTAATCATTATGTTGTACTGCAATTTTTATACCTGCCAAACTGTAAACCTTTCAAAAAAGCTGTGAAAACACCAGGGTGGGCATATTGCTTGCCCTGTAACTCTGTCACTTGCAGATTAACAGTTTGTCAAGCAGCAGTATGAATAACACAGTTATGACAATAAACACTGAGATTTTCCAGCAACAATGTGCTTCTTGAAATCTCTATGTGCAATCCACAGGCTTCTGTGAACATCTTTAACAAAGTGCTTGTTTTTTAGCTCAGGGATATCAGAAGTTTTTTATTCAGTCTAGTATATTCATTGCTCCAGTTAACCCATTCTCGCATACATGCCTTTTCCTGAACCTCCCAGTCAATCACAAAGAAAGGGTAGGAAGCACCAAGACATCTCTCTCTCTAGTGCTGCCTGTCACTATATGGGAGCAGTCAAAACATTTTCCACTTCCTTCTGGTCTTCCCGAAAAGACTGAGAGCATTTCACAAAAAACTATTGGGATAAGCCAATGGAAGTGCGCTAGATAATTTGCATGGGACTGTTAGTGGAATAGCATCTTGCTAAAATAAAGGAAACAAGGGCTCTGAATATGCATAAATATTGTTTTTGATAGGCAATCAGAGAAGGTTACTGTTAGGTAACATTACTGATATTTGCTGTAGAGTCACAAGCTGTGTGCCAGGATTTCAGCATGTTGATGCATCCACACACTGTTTCTCTTTTGAAGCAGGGAGAAGTCATCAATGCTGTCTGGTCTGGAAAGGATACCAATATGCTCATATGGGTGCTCAGGCTACGTATCCAGGTACCTCCCACTGGCCAGGGAATGCTCCCCATCCTACTCTCACCCTGGTCCTTCTGCCTGCAAAAGTTCTTTGAACAAGGTTAGAACAAAAACTTTAGTCTCCTAGTTTCTCCAGCTGCAGTGATCTCCCACAGAACTGACTGACAGGTAATGCCTGACAATACCATCACATTGTTTGCCACTTTCAGCAGTTTCTCATGTCCTGTGTCGGGGTTTCCCACATACTACCCTGTTAATGAAACTGTAGGCCAGGACCTGGTCAGCAGCTTAACCATTTGTCTCCATCTCTAAACACTTTATGATGAACCCACAGACAGTACAGGTATCCCTGGAAAATAAGATCTCTCTAAACACCAGATAGTTACCTCCTTATAGGTATGCCCAGACTCATGAGATCTGAGATGCTTACATTAGAAAGGTATTTGCCTTCACATTTGGTGAGTACTTACAGGGCTATTTTCATTTGCATATATCAGCTTAGACTTTCAGACTCTCATGAACAGTGTGGCCCAGGTTTGAGAAATTAATTTAAGATATCAGCTCCAAGTGGGTACAAACTGTATCTCTACTTTTGCTCTAATTGTGTACATAGCACATCACAGATCAGTACTATCTTGTACTCCTGCTGAGGAACTATTTCATAAAAAGCAACACAATTTATAGAACTGCTTAAAAAATCTTTTTTTCTTAAACACCAAGAGTAACCACATGCTGGTTCCTCCTTTATGATAAACTTGTTATCAACATGTACAGAGTCAAAAAAATAAAAAAAAGGAGAGAGAAAAAGGAGATACAGCTGAATTAAGTTAATACAGAGGAGGATCTCCATTAAGAGTCATTCAATCTATATGTTCTTGACCCAATGCATAAATTTATTTCTGTTACCAGGAATACCTCATTGTCTGTTTGGGTCAGAGAACAGATAATTTCTTCTTCTAGCTATCCACTACTTTTAAGATAACTTCAGCTGGGTTGTTTTTACATTAAACTGTTTATTAACTTGGTAACCACTCTTTTGGGTTAGCTTGTTCAGGCATTATTAGCCAGGTGCAAAGAAACTCTGCAAGTAAGACATGCGCTAATTCAAGGAACAAAACAATTGCTTGTTGCCTGGCAGAGATGAGAAATAACTAGGACTTAGGGATCTCAAAGACTGGGCATGTACATGCTCACTGCCCAAGATAAGGCCCCAGAGACTCTTTCCTGGGAAGACAGGTGCTAGTCAGGAGGGGATAGTTTGCACTCTACACCTCCCAGGCAACTCTTCACTGCTGCTGAGATGCTGTCTTTCACAAGGAACATCAAAAAGGGCAGTGCTGAGAAGTTCAGCTGAGAACAAGATAAGTCCTAACCTAAAGCTAGGCTCCCTGATTTATTTCCTTTTCTTTCAGCATTTTATATCTTTTCACATTGGTAATTTTCTTCTGAATTCTTGAACTACTAGTGTTCCCCATCTTGGTTGTCTGATTTCTCTCTTCAATTTCACCTCTCTTTATTTTCTGCAGACTTTTCATAGCTCTTGTTCACAATTCAGCAGTTTTCTTAGAGGCTTGAGACAAAGTTAAGTATTACACTCTACCAGACTGGGACTTTGTGTCTTTGCCTTTGCATCCCTCCTGCAGGGGTTTGGCAGGGGTTACCAAGTGAAAGAGTCACAGCTTTCATTTCAGCAAGAGGTGTAGAATGAAACACCACAGCGAAGGGTGGACAGGAACCACACTGTTGGAGAAGTCAAAATCAGATCTTTTGCAGTAAAAATAGCCTCTGAGGAAAATAATAATAATAATAACAATAATAATCATCATCAGAAGTTCCTTAAACAGAACACAAAGACTACTACGTCTCTTGATAAATTTTGAAAGGTGTGTTCTGAGCAGGGCCTTAAGCAGGCAGACCCTAGCACTCACTGGGACCTCCTAAATTAGGGACAGCTGCAACAAAGACCCCAGACAGCCTATATCAAAGGCAGATGAGCATGTTCATTAGAAGCTGCTAGACCTTCCTTAGGCCCACATTCTTGTAGGTCTGCTTATCTAGTCCTTGACTGGCAGCAGCCAACACTCTCAGGTTTCTTAGGAGATTCCCAGGAGTTTCCCAATGATCCTGGTGTTTGTCTCCAGAAACTCTGAAAGCCAAACCTAGAGACTGGTGTGCAAACTGTGGTGTCTGTTAACTGCCTGCATCAGCTATGTTCTTTTTCTAGACATCTTATAATAATCATAATACCAGCATCAAATTCTAATGTCCAATTCAAAATTTCTCTACACAGCCACCAGTAGATCCTACAATAAGACTAATACCCTTTATGCAACAATTCCTCTTAGTTTGTGTAGCATACTAGAGAGGCTGTTTATATGCTTATATGAGATCACAATAGTAAGTTATGCACCAGAAAAAAAAAAAAAAGAAAAAAAAAGTAATCATCCACTTTTTTTTTTTTTTTTTTTTTTTTTTTTTTTTTCCCCTGGAATAACTGACTGAGATGCACTGGGTCCTTTGAATTCCACACTCAGTTCCCCTTCTTCTGACTTGCCTATATTGAATAGCTAATACATATGTACAGCTTACAGTGATGGGTGTCCCAGGGCTTGTCCTTCACAGAAAGCAACTTAGGATGTACTGAGCTGCTGCTGAAGCCAGAAACACAGCTGTAAGTTCACCACTTGTTAATACAAAGATGACTTCAGGTAGAGAAGAAAACAGGCAGATGAGTTGGTATCCCCATCCTCAAAATTGCCTGGGGCAAGGGTAGAGAGGGTTGATACCTTATGTAGTCCTTTAGGAGAAAATTGAGACATAAAGAGCCATTGGAATGACTCTCAGGTACAAGAAAACTGCAGCTGCAATTTCCCAATTGGAAGAACAAGTCTGTGTGTGAATCAAGGAAAGAGAATTAAGAATAAACATAACATATTTAACTGGGGAAAACCCTCAAGCAATTTATCCATCATAAGCAATTAGGAAGGCCATTCCTCTTTAGTAATTTTGTCAGTTTAATCTGATAACCAACTGATGGGGTTGGAAGATCATTTTTTTCTTAGTAGGTAAATATTACTTCCCTTTTTGATCAAATCCCTTCTTTTGCATCAGGTGGTACTTTAGTCTCTGTGATAAGGTTCCTTATGATGTCCTAACTCCTACTTTCTTCTCATTGTAGTAGGAGTTTTCAGTTTTATTTAAAGGTGACCAGAGTGAATTCACTCTGGTATGCTGCAGTTTCCATAAAATATCCTCAAGGTCCTCAAGAAGATGTCCTCAAGAAGATGTACACATCTTCTGCCAGTTTCCTCACTTGCCACTAAAGAAATGTCAAGAAAAACATTGCCATTTCCTACCTTTATAGTTTGTTTGAGGAGCATACAGGAAGAGACTAAGACAGATGTGCACCTATGTGGACTAGTGACATTGCGGCATTAAATAAATAGAAGATGGACATATAAGCTGCTTATTTTTCAACCAGAAATTCCAAGACATCATTGCACATACCTCACTTTGTACTACTGGGAGGGAAAAAGGGATTGTTGGCACTTTGAAAAAGTTTCATTTCCACATTAATTCATTTTAGTTTTGTTTTTATGGCTCTGAAAAATAATTCAAAGAGAGCAGGGAGAGAAGGTTTTACTTTTACGGTTCTTCTATATATCTAAACTGACACAAACGATAAGTGGCATAGCTATGATTAGAATGAAGACTATGGGAGACAGGGTCATCATAAAGTATTTATAACGACAAGTTGTATATTTTCCCTGTCAAAGAATGGATGGGAAGCAGTAAAGCTGAATTAAGTCAAACATATGAAATGTCTGTTGGTGTTGTGAATTGTTGATGCTGTGTTACATTCAATAAATAAAGGAAGGACAAAAGTGTTTGAGCAAAAAAGGGGCATAGCACTAGTTGACATTTTTCTAAATATGACTTAACGTGTGTGTGTGTACATACATGTGTATAGGTATATGTTTATGGGAAGGAGATACTTGTGATATTTTGCTTTTCTTGATTACATTTCTCTATTTCACTCACTAACAAATCTTCCTGAAACTGAAGGGGGCATATGAACATTGATATGTTAAAAACAGAATAAAGCATGGATCTGGGAAAATATGGAGAACTACATATGGCCTTGAAAAACTTTTAAAGTGATTACATTCTCAGGGAAAATATGATGTTAGTTATTTGCTAACATCTGTAACAAAGTCCTTAAAAATTGTATGTCAATCAGTCGTTCTGCATTGTCGAGAATAATTTAGGAACTATGAATATAAATATTCTAATTATCTAACTATAAAATAATCCAATTATTTCAGGAGGTTCCCATGTGTATATCTATATCTATTTTTTTTTTCTTTTTTAAAGCTATTTTGATAATCAGTTAAGATACTATCATGTTGGTCACTCCTACACACATGATTTTGTACTTTGAAATTGAAACATGAAACAGGTGTGAAAAACTCAGAGCAGAAGTGTTGCATTGATAGCATGTTTGTAGCAGTAGCAATATTTTAGACAACTGATTTAAAATATCTTGAGATACATATTGAATATTCAGATTCCTTCAGAAATACGTAAATCAGGAAGCACAAAGCAGAATCAAGTATGATATACTGTAGCCTATAACGCAAATATACTACCAGATACTATTCTATTTGCATGATTGTTGTCACTTCTAGTAGGCTAACAATGCCACTTTTGATTAGAAACTGTCATCTAACACATTTCAGGGAAAATACAGATTGTGAAAAGTATTTCTAACCTTTGAAAATTGTTTGACAGATTCAGCAATAAGTGATACAAATTATTCCTAAAGGGATTAGCAAAGGGTCTGGCACTGAAAATAACATTGCACTGTGACATACTCTGGTTTTAATTACTGTTATTTTATTATACTACTAAGGGTGAGATATTCTGCTCAGCTGGAAATTGTGTTTGCTTTGGAATAATTATGTATTTTTTCATTAACAATGGTAAATCTTTTAATAAAAGCATACAGCAGATGAAATTAATTGTATCTTGAACTTGGTGGGGATTTCTGCTCAGATTCCAAAAAAATATATTATTCATGTCTTCTGACTTAATTTTCTTGGAATATGTATATATAAATATCCATCTGAAGGAGAAAATTTTGCGGCCAAGCAGAGGATATGCTGAAGGAAAACAGCTAAGTTTTGCTGTCAGTGTTGTCACTGATGTACTGAACATTACATCCTCCTGTGCTTTTTGCCTCCTAGATCTGTTCATTCTCTTGTCTGTCTACACTGCCAGCATTTTTGGGCAGTAAATGTTTCTGTATCTCTTCATACTGTTTAATTGACCCAAGTTCTTGCTACTGATTTTTGAGATGACGATCTCCAAAACTGAGAAATTGTTTATAGTTATAAAGAATGTTCAGAATCCTGTTTCATAAAGTTCCCATGAGTATCCCTTTGACATAATTCTAGACTGTTTTTTCATGTGTTTTGCCCCCCCCCCACACACAATTTATTTATTGAATGATTGATTGATCAATTGATATTTTGATATATATATATGTCAGAGCAATATTAACAGAGCTCATTTACTCTCTCTCATACTCCCAACAGGGTGCCTGCTTTTTTCTTCTTTTTTTTTTTTTTTTCCTGAACAATGTCATTAACAACCAGGATTTCACTGAGTTTTACACAGACTTGCTTCATACACTTTATTATTACTTGTAAGCATAGCTAACTGAGTTTCTGCTAATGAATAAATATTACTGGAAAACATTTTGAAGAAGCTGGAATTTTACTTCTCACTGTTACAGGGTTTTAAGCATTTAGTAATCACATAAGTAATGATCTTTCTAGTTCATCATTCACAGCTGCAGAACCTGAGCAAGTGCTTATGAAAGATTCTGGTGAAATCATCAAAAATTTCCTATGGTCTTCAAGAGTCTTTAGATGGAGCCCTAAGAAGGAAATCATGTTTACAAAGAGTCACAAAATCATAAGATTATTTTTTAATTAGTTGTGAAACTCCAAATGTTTGTTCTCATTACTTGTTTAGCTGGTGTTTAGTTACACATCCTAGTATTAATAATATTAACCAAAATAAGTTTTGAATACATTGAGGTTAAACTAGATGAATCTATGCTAATATAGTTTGAATTTGCATATTTTGTTCACTTCATTTATTCAATTTGGAAATGAAATCCTAATGGCATTTGCCCTTTAAATCCCATACTTTAAATTCCAGAGTAGCACTATTAAAGCTAATACAGAATTATGATTTTAAAAATATTTTTTCTTGTTTATTACTTTTAAGTGTTTTAATGAGACTTAATTGTATTATTATTATTAACACAGAAAACATTCATTGTAAGTTATAATAAAATATGGCTGGTACAAGTTAAGCAAATAAGATAAAAGATGACAGAGGAAAGACGTTGCCCTGTTGATGGTAGTGATTTGAGAATTACCCGGACTGCTAAGGTGGCAGCCTGAGCACCTAAAGCTCCTTACAGAGCTTCCTTTACAGAAGTAACCACTTCTGGAGTATGCAGATCAGCTATCACAAAAGATATTTGAAATGTTTCATAACAATGTGCTGAAGACCCAAGAAAATTTATTTTAAAACATCATGATGCACATAGATTCAAAGGCTTCAACCTCTACTTACTAAATGAGCAATAAATTACTTTACTTTATCTGTTGGCAAATTTGTAACTAGCATAAACCTATTTTTTTTTTCTCTGACATAAGACAATTATGAAATCAATTTCACAAAAAAAAAAAAAGGAGGAGAGAGGAGAGGAGAGGAGAGGAGAGGAGAGGAGAGGAGAGGAGAGGAGAGGAGAGGAGAGGAGAGGAGAGGAGAGGAGAGGAGAGGAGAGGAGAGGAGAGGAGAGGAGAGGAGAGGAGAGGAGAGGAGAGGAGAGGAGAGGAGAGGAGAGGAGAGGAGAGGAGAAAGGGGCAATGCAATGTAAGGAAAGGAACAGCAAAGCATAGATGATTAAACTAAAGTCCAAAGTGTAAAACAAAATTGAACTGACAGGTTTAGAAAAAAAAAAAAAAGAATTTAAGTATTTTGATTCATGCTGAACCATGTAAAATTACAATCTTCAGATTTGTATTTGCAAATACCCTAAGGTTGGAATTGTTGGAATTGAAAGGACAAGAGAAGCTATTAAAAATATCTTTAACTTAGTAAAATTAATCCTTTTTATATACTTGAAAAAGTTGTTAATCAGACTGGCATTTTTGGAAATGTATTTTATGCTTTTGGTGAACAGGGTCAAAGAATGAACTGTATGGAAAAAAAACAGATCATCTATGAATTACACATGTAGTGTCAATTGCCCATGGAGACTAGTTAATATATTAGTTTTGAGAGTATATTGAAAAGCTTTCCATTGTCTGAATTTTAACGTCTGATTTTTACATGATGCTGATGTTGCCCGCTGTTTAACAGTCAAATTCAAGTGTTTTCTCTCCTATGTGTTATTGCAAAGGCTACATGTGTAATCCCACACTTATACGTCACTAATGCGACTCTGTTCTGCGTGGAAAAAGCTTTGCTCAGTGTGTTGTGATAATTTAGAAATAAATAAATAAATAAATAAAAGATTTTTCCTTTTGCTCTCTGACCCTCCAAAGATAGCTATTGTATCTACAGGGATAAGGGATAATAGTGCTTTTAGTGGGTTAACTATACATGAGTCTTAAGAGATAAGGAATAAAAATGAACACTATATATGCAAAATGAGCGAGTCAGTTTCATGCAAGCAACTGTCTCATTTTTTTATATATAACTTGTTCTTTTTAAATTATTTTTCCTCTAGTATCTTCTGGGAGCAGGAGCCATGACCATTCTATTAAGGCTCCTCATAAGTTGTGTATGTTTGAAGAAATAGTAGTGGTATGCACACCATTTTATTTAAGCCTTCACACTGTACATACGTTTTCCATGGGGTGTCTGTCTGTTGGTATTGGTAATACACAAAGTAAAAAACATGTAGAAACTCAAATGCCATGTACTGATGAGATACAGCAAGGTCTGCCATGACAAACCTCTAAGCCTTCTGCTGACAGACAGAAGTCAATTAACGCTATGGAGCCATCCGCTTTTGCAGTGTATTTGAAAAGGGCAGTGAGAAATGTAAACTGCAAAGAAAAAGAGACTGTTGCACAAGATAAAAGAATTATTTTTTTTAGATGCTTCTTTCTCTGGATAAGTTTGAGATATGAGTTTCAGCTGTAAACCTGTCAATATCCTATGGGTTCCTGTAGTCAGTTATTCAGACAAACTTCCCTTTGCTTTGTATAGAAGTTATTCTTCTTATAGTCTTTCTATAAAATTGGATATTGTTTCAAAGAAAAACATTGAAAACTTTTATAGAAACTGCCATCCCTGAAAATAAGATCACCCTTGCCTCTGTATGTGGCATCTCCAATCAAGTGTGAAGCCATATCATTAGTTTAAATGGTTTTAATAGGTTGTTATCTCTGAGAAATAGCAGAGGCTGGAAGAAAATTTATTTCCAATTGGAAATATTAATTTGTTGATGCATTCAAATACATGATCTGACTCCCAAAAGCTTTTATTACAGCACTTAATTTGCTTAAATTACATACTTAAATTAAAAATATGTTTGGGTTTGTATTCATTTGTGATAGAAGCAATCTATTTTAATTTTTTCAGCTTACTGCTTATGTGCTATGTTTTAGGACCAGTCCTCTTCAATGTTTTCATAAACAATTTAGGATTAGATATTGGGTTTTTTTGAGCAAATTCATGGACAATATCAAATTGTGTGGAGCTGTTTACTCCATTGAGGGTGGTGAGGCCTGCCGAGTGATCTTGACAAACTAGAGAGCAGGGTAATCTCCAACAATATGAAGTTTAACAAGAGCAAGTGCTGGATTCTACACCTGGAAAGGGGCAACCCTGGCTATACGTAAAGACTAGGGGACGAGATTCTGGAGAGCAGCTCCTCAGAAAGGAATCTGGGGGTTTTGATCAACAGCAAGCTTAACATGAGCCAGCAACGTGCCTTGGCACCCAGGAGGGCCAGCCATATCCTGGGTTACATCAAGAATGTCATTGCTAGCCAGTCAAGGAAGTTATTGGGAAGCTCTATTTTGAGTTGGAGCAGCTTCACCTCAAGTGTTGTGTGCAATTTTGGGCATGACAGTGTAAGAAAGATAAAACTGTTGGAGAGTGTCCAAAGGAGGTCCAAACATGGTGAAGGGTTTGGAGAGCAAGACGTGAGGAGCTGCTGAAGTCACTTGATTTGTTCAGCCTGGAGAAGAGAAGATGGAGGTAAACCTCATCACAGCCTACAGCTTCCTTATGAGGGGAGTGGAGAGGCAGTTGCTGATCTCTTCTTTCTGGTGATCAGCAATAAGACCTAATAAGACCTGAGGGATGTATGTAATATGTAACAGTATGGAGCTGTGGCAGGGCAGGGTCAGATTGGGCGTGAGGAAAAGGTTCTGCACCAAGAGGGTGGTTGGGCACTGGAACAGGCTTCCCAGGGCAGTGGTCATGGCACCTAGTCTGCCAGAGTTCAAGAAGTGTTTACATCACTCTCAGACACATGGTCTGATTATTTGTGTGGTCCAACTCAGGATCTGGATTTAATTATCCTTGTGGGTCCCTTCCAACTCAGGATATTCTATGATTCTATGATAATATCTATTATCCCACTAATTTAAGAAATTGCAGTGACTACGCTGGAAAACATAATTGTGTGAAAGAGGTGATGAATTCTTAAGTGATGTAGTTTGCTTTTTATTTATTAGATATTGAAGAAAAGCTCTATATTAATCACAATAAATATAGAATAAAATTTAAATTAAATTAAGACTACCTGCAGTTTATGGTATTGGGATTTTATGAAATGTGAGTGAACAGGAAAATGTAGAGGTGAGTCTTTCTAATAGCCCAGTTGTTTTTGAAAAAAAAAAAAAATGTACTCATAAACACTGGGTGAATATTTGCAGTATCACAGTTCAGCTCAACTAGCATTATAATTTTCTCTTTGCCCACTGCATTATGTGTTCTAAGAAATAAATGCAGAATATTTTAATGAGAAGGCCATAATAGGAGAGAATGTATCTCTAATGAATGATTTTATTATTTTATCAATTTAATTATAAAATAACATTAAATTAAATACTAATAAAATTATTTTGTATAAAGGTATAGTTATACCCAGGATATTTCATGACATAGCCTGTCTGAATTTAAGAAGAGATTGGACTGTGCACTTAGTCACATGGTCTGAACTTTTGGGTAGACCTGTGCGGTGTCAAGAGTTGGACTTGATGATCCTTAAGGGTCCCTTCCAACTCAGGATATTCTATGATTCTATGATTCTATAATCTTCAAATTATCAATATAATGAGATGTGAAAAAAAAGAAAGAAAAAAAAAAGGAAAAGAAAAAAAAAAAGAAACATAAAAGTATATTTTCAGGTTTTGTTATCATTGTACATGTACATTTAACACGTAGTAGCTTTGTTTTTTGTTTGTTTATTTGTTTGTTTGTTTCTCAGATGTAAGCCTAACCAGTTAAGCTGTCAGGAGGAACTCTACTTTTGTCTTGTAACTATTTTCTAACACAAATTTTGTTGTCATCGTTTTTATTTACATTTATCACATAACTCTACATTTTTAATGACTTGATTTGTGTGTGTGCATGTGTGTTTGTGCTTTTTTTTCCCCACTGCTGAATTTTCCCCATCGTGCTGGTGTCATAGAAGACGGATGTTATTTAAACATTTAACAATGGTTAAACATTTTTCTATCATGTGAGGACGAGTAACTTAAGTGGTCTGATGAATACTTTAATGCATGCTTTTAGCTTTTGCACTGGAAAAAGTATAGTTACATACTCATAATTTTATGGTTTTCAGTAACTTCACCTTGGCAAAAAAGCTTGCAAAATGCATAACCTTTGCAGGCGTTAAAAGGAATTTTAATCCTACACAACATTACATAAAACAGTATCTTTTTTATTTTTCACATTTATTTTTCATAACAAGAAATGGGTGCATTAAATGAAAATATTCAAATGTTCTGTGGAATAGCGATAAAGATGGAGAGATAGCAATAAATTTCTTCCTCCTATTTTTATTCTTAAAATTCTAAAATAACCTGTTATTTTTGATTTATTATAGTAATTATATTATTTTTTCAGAGACTAATAGTTTTGATGTCCATTTTTACCCTGTACCCACGGTACCAAGTTTTTTGTAATCCATGCTTATAGCTTAAGTTAATCTTTACAATGGATTTATTATTAGAATGCAGAACATGGAGTGAATGGTTTCTATGAGATCTGTCCTTAAAACTATTAACTGAAAAGCAGAAAACAACTAAGTTTAAAATTTCAGTATAATTGCTCCTTATTGGGAAACTACTAATTTGGTTCAATAAGATTTAAAATAAATAAAATAAAATATTTTAGTACAGTAAGAAAAAGAAACAAAACATCAAAAGTATTGATTTTCTTGATAGAAGCTCATAACTTACTGTCAAAAAAAAAAAAAAAAAAATAGCTGGGAAAATAATTCCATTTCTTTTCTAACCAGATAATGATCAAGAATATGCTTGTTACTAAGACACAGAAATAGCTGTGTAAATGCTTTATATGGTAAACCTATTTCTAATTTTCTTGTAGTGTAATGCCATAATGAATGTTGAGAAACTTTTTCATGTCGGTTTCATCAGGTGCATGCGTTACTCTATAGCACACTGCAGTCTAACAGGAGTGGAGAATTTTGAGTCTGCTGTGCAACCAAGTCAAGGGAATAGCTCTCATTCATGTTAATGACAATTCAGTGTATGCTGCAGAAATTTACTGTAAGGAAGAGATGAACAGTCCATCTGAATATACCTGACAGTGGCACTACACCTCACAGTAGTTTTAATTTGATGTTAAAGCTACCATGACACAAACTACCCCAAAAGTATTCCATCAAGTAACCCATCAACATAGCACAGAGGAATTATCTTCTTTGGTTCACTCTGTTTATAACAATTTCTCTGGATTGTCTCATGAATTTATTGTCTGGAAAGAAATGCAAGAAATTCTCTGAGGAACTTGATGCCAATGTTAATGCAGGACCTTGAAGTCTAAAATTGTTCACAGTCCAAATTTGTTTACAGTTACAGGCAAAAAGGCCATTTGGCACAACATGCCTTCACCTTAAGGTTTATTTGCCTCAGCCTCCTACCTACTTCTTCTCTGCATTCTTCAATTAATTCCCTGTACAAATAACCAGTTGTCTTGAACTCATTTATTACTATTTGTTTTAATGGCTTTATGGAATCACTTTGCATATATTAATGGAAGAGAGTAAATATGAACATTTTTAAAATAGCATGCTGTTTTGGCTGCAGAAAGCTGTTATTTTAATGGAAGTCTTGCTGTTTTATCCACATGAATCACTGTCACATTGCAGGGCCTTCAATGATCTCTCTTAAACAAACAGAGGTATCTGTGTCTCCTGGCTGTAGAACAGATTCACTAATTTTTATCTTCTTTTTTGTATATATAGGAAACTGAAATAATCTCCATCTACAACGTGAGAACCCTTAGTTACAGGCTTATTAATTGATTATCTCTCTGATTAGTGTATGATTACTGTTATACAGCTTCAAATTAATTTTAAACTACTTGATTTTTATTTTTTAAAGCACAGATTGCATCTATAGCAATTCTGAATGCAAATATAATAACAAGAGATATGAATGCCAATTACCAGTTTAATTAGCCTTTCAGCACAGTAATAAATGTAGGTATAACACATTGTGTATCAAAATGTTCAAGTTTTGTGTTTTGGTAAAGATACAAATCAGTAATTATAATAGATATTATATGAAGTAGAAGATTATGTCAAATTTGTCTGGTGTCCATATGAGTGTTCTGTCAGTTGTTTGCTTGTTGGCTTCATTGCACTGAAAAAAAAAAAAAAAAAAAAAGAAAAAAAAGAAAAAATTTAACGACTTACTTTCACACTGGGATACATTTTTATTTAAATTTTAGAAGTTTATTTCCTTTTTCTCTCTTAAGCAAGCATACAATCTGTAGAAAAATCTGTGATATTACAGGATCTTAGATGCTGAACTTTGTGGATATATGTAGACTTTAGGATAAAGTCTAAGAAATAAAGTCAAAGTTTCTATTGCCTAAGAGAAAGGAATTTTTGATTCAGAAGATAACAGATGTTCAGCTAAAGAATCATCCCAGAGGCTCAAGGAAAGACTTGCTGTTAAATCTCAGCATTTATAAACTTCATGTCACTTAAATCTTGTAGTTTATCATCTTCAGAAATACACAGACTTTTGTCAGGAAAAAAAAATGTTTCCATAAGAAGTTTGGCATTTTTACAGGAATTTCCCTGTCTAAATGAAGTAAAAATACGCTGTCTGTCTGAAATTTTGTAGAAGCCTGGCTTCATTATCTAGCCTTCTAATATTTAGGTTAACAATTCCCATCCTGCATTTTAGATGGAGACCCACATGCAAATATTTAACAGTACTTCCCAGGAAGATGTAGCGAGCAGGGACACAGTAGTCCGTGGTGCAAAACCACAACATATATCACAATTGTCATTTTGTTGCATAATTTTTGCTACCACATTAAAAGAAAAAAAAAAAAAAAGTGTATCTTGAGATACATGAAATGCTGATGCCCGTGTCAGGAGGGAAATATCCTTATGGTTAAGGTACCAGTGCTGTGTTTGAGCAATTGCTGAGCAATGTTTGAATGATATACCATAGTAATCTAACTACGTGCATGTTTTCCTCTTGTTTTACAGTTTGTCCAAAAAAAAAAAAAAGTTTAATATATATATATTATCTCATTCTAAGTACTACAATGCAGAGTATAAACAGTATATTGGAACAATATAGTTAATGTTATTCATGTGATATATTTTTTTTTTCTATTAAATGATCTACACTGTTGTGGAAGATGAGCTGCATCTCTGTTCCTCTAAGACTCATTTTTATTGCTTTACAGGGAGATTTCCAGGCAGTATAAATTTGTTTGACCACAGAGAAGTTCCCTGAATTTTGGCAGTTTGCCCTCTGGATGAGAGTAAATGTGATTCTTTGTTTGTCTGTTATGATTTTCCATTTGTATACATGGTAACTACAGCTAATGTAAAACCACTTAAAATCGTCAGGATGGTGTGAATCTTAGCATTGCCAAGAATCAGGCTTGCTGTGCTAAATTCTTTTTACTTCATGTTTACATTTGCATTTAAAAATAATTAAAACAGGTTAAAAAATCTTAAAAATCCGTGCAAAATTTTAGTGTATTTTTTTTTTTTTTTAACAAGTTTTTATTTATGATTTCTGGAAAATATTTACTATTAGCTATGTTTTAGTTTTTGCTATGCAAGCACTGTTAGTTTAGTTCTTTTCACACCAAACATTTGTGTTTCAGACATCAGAATAAATAAAAAGGTTACTACTGGTAACCTTGTGAAGCACCTTAGTGAACATCTTCAGAAAAGAAAGTGGGTTAATTTATAGTCATTAATCTAATGAAGTATATGACAATTACAAAGAGTACAAGTGTAAGTCTATATTCATTATCTTTAATATTAAAAATCCCAAGATACTCAACTACCAATACACATATTCTGTAACTGAATGCTTATGTAAGTTCAATAGAGTATTTTGTAAAGTTTTTTTTTTTTTTTTTTTTTTTTTTTTTTTTTTGTCTCAGAAAGATACAGATTGATGGTAGTTGGTACGAAGTTTTCAGATCAGCACTTACAAGGCATTTCTTAAATCTTTCTTGCCATTTTCTGTCTACTCAATTGGAAAAATCTGTCCTGAGGGTAATTGAAAATTGCACCAGATTGTCATTGAGTGATTTGCAGAAATATCCTTTGATTATAGTCCCAGTCAGTTTTATATTTTATTGGTCATCATATTGCAGAAATATCCTTTGATTATAGTCCCAGTCAGTTTTATATTTTATTGGTCATCATATTGCACTGAGAAAAAATAAATAATTCATCAGTTGTGGACAAACAGATAACTGATGTAATTTATTCAAAATATATATATTTTTTTTCTTTAGGTGATCTTCTGCAAGGTTAGAAAAAAATCCATACGATAAATCAGGTTTCAATGGAAATATGATGACTTTACAAGGTCTGTTAAACTGTATCCAAATGTTTATTTTTCTTTCTCAGTATAACTTTTCTGCAATACGTAAAAACAGAATCTGAATGGCACATATATATAATTCTTACTCACATTCCATATCCCTCCTACTAACTTAATAACTATTAATAATAAAGTAAGAGAAAAATGAATATTATTAATTAATATGAGGCAGGAGAGGTTTAGGCTAGACATCAGGAAGAGGCTCTTCACTGAGAGTGTTGTCTCACACAGGTTCCCCAGGGAAGTAGTCACTGCACCAAGCCTATTGGACTTTAAGAAGTGTTTGGACTGTGCACTTAGTCACATGGTCTGAATTTTTGGGTAGGCCTGTGTGGTGCCAGAAGTTGGACTCGATGATCCTTATGGGTCCCTTCCAACTCGGGATGTTCTACGATTCTATGATTCTATGATTATTTTAAGAGAACTACCCTTGGAAATGTTGAATAAATAGTCTCATATATAATTCTCTTTGTAAGTACATATAGTTCCTATAACATGTCATCCTCACAAACCCAACAAGATTTTATAGATTTCTTGGGTATTGTCAAGCCATATCATCAGTGAGATGTTTGTTTTAGGATGCTGTAGTAGATATCAGACAATTTGACTTACTGAGGTCTCTGTATCAATAACAAACCAACTCACAGAATAACCTTAGTTAAGATAACCTTAGTTAGAGGAGTGGAGAGCGACTAAATGATTTCCCTGAGCAACCTGTTCCAATATTCTATAAACCTTTCAGTGAAGAAATTTTTCATGATATTCAACCTCCCTGTTGAAACTTGAGGCCTTTTCGTCTTGTCCTATCTCTTGTCAGAGAAGAAACCAATCCCTGACATTTTACAACCTCCGTTGAGGTAGTTGTAGAGAGGAATAAGTTCTCCCCTAAGCCTCTTTTTGTGCACGCTAAAGAGGCACAGCTCCCTCAGTCTCTTCTCATCAGTCTTCTTCTCCAGGCCCTTCACCAGCTCTGTTGCACTGCTTCGGACATCCTCCAGCACCTCCATGTCCTTCTAGTAGTGAGGGTCCCAAAACTGAGCACACTATTCAAGGTGTGGCCTCATGTGGCCTCATCAGAGCTGAGTACAGAGGGACAAGCACTTCCGTAGTCCTTCTGGCCACACCATTTCTGACCCAAACCATGTTGCTGTTGGCCTTCTTGGCCACCTGAGAACACTGCTGGCTTATATTCAGACAGCTATCAACCAATACTCCCAGGTCCCTTCTTGATGGGTAGCTTTCCAGACCCTCTTCCCTCAGACTGTAGGGAATGAATCACTTCTGTGATGAAGTTAGCAAAGTTCCTGTGTAATAGTTGTCTTCTAAAGTCACTTCTGTTTCACCTGTGTGAAGTTCAATTAGTAGGTGTCATCTGTAATCACGCATTGAAGTGTCTCTCAATTGCATGTAAATTTTGGACTGCAAAAGCAGGAAATAAATACTGTGTATAACTATGTTCAAAGATATCCTCCAGTGCCTATTTCCTGACAATGACAAAACATTATACGCTGTTTATGAGATTTATTTATTTTTTCCCCCATCTGAGAAAAGCAAGAAAATGCTTGTGGAGAGACAGAAAACCCAATACTAGAGGAATGATGAAGATCCCTATAGGAATGTTATAGAGAATGAAAGTTCATTTCCACTTTGGGGTATGAAAGGTCAGATCTCCAAGTGGATTTGAGGGTTATGAGAAAGGTTTTCAATCAGCTAAAAATAAATAAAAAAAAGTGGTAAAAGCCACTTTGAAAAAAAAAAAAGTCATATCAGCTAGAATATTTTTATTTAAGGACTAGCAGATGTGGAAGAAGCAGGAGAAAAAGAATTGGGTCTAGAGCACTAGAGATGTAGTTTTTCTGACAGGCATTTTAAGGATAAGGAGTTGTCTCAGAGAGGCCAAAGTCCAGATTTCTGGGAAATGGCAAGAATTGAACTTGCAGAGTAGAATATGATGCTGAAGTATCTGAGAAAAAAACTGTGGATTGCTGTGTGCAAATAAAAACCAACACTTACGGAAGTTTTGCTTAACCTTTCATAAAAACATGTTGCTTACAGATGCACAGAATTGTCTATTATTGAGCAAACAAATTCAAGTAGGCCTGTGGGTTCTTAGTTTGGAGTACAATGTCATTCTAAACAGAATGTGCTTACATTAATTAGCTAAAGTAAAAAATGGAATGGGAGGTTAAGAAATAATTAAAAACTGGAAAAAAAAAAATAAAAGCTGTAACAATGGTTGCACAGGCAGAAGTTCAGAAACTTGTATTTTTCCTTCTCTAAATGTATTATTTTTATCTGACCTACATATATTTCTCACCAATTACTCTACTCCTGAACAGTTCTGCTCAAGAGGATTGCTGTACTGCAAGAGATGTTTCTTAAACAAAACCTCATTATTAATATAAGCCAGAAAACAGGAACTGAAAGAGTAGGCTAATTTCTCTTTTTTGTTATGATGTATCAGACATAGCACAATAATATTGAATCATATTCTAAACTGACAGATAAGTAAACAATAAGGGAATTAGACCGATAAAATCTAAGCAAAATCTCAACATTTCCAACAGCTGACGTACAGCGGCCTCCACTGCTTTTTCCTTTCCTGTCGCAGTTACTGTTATAATTTTCTGGCAAGAACTGTACTGAGTACATTGCAGCCAATATTCTCCCTGTAGGCATTAAGCAGTTTACCTGAATGATGTATATTGCTTTTGCCAGTTTAAGGCTTTGAGCCTCAAATGTTTTTCATCCATGTCTGGTGGCTTTCACAAAAGCCTAATGTGCTTGCAGCTGCACCAGGAGGCTGGCTCCCCTGCATCTGGGGCCCAGCAGTCACAGCTGGGTGATGTGGCATGTATCATAAACAAATAGTTGGGGGATTGTTTTTTTAAAGCCTTCATTACCTCAGCTATACCGAGATCAGAAAATAATGAACTTTCTCCCTATCCAAGAAAAAATATTCTGGAACCTGATTAAGCAGGTGTGCCAGCTTTGTAACAGGTCACAGCACCATTCACCTCCATAGCACTAGAAACAGTCATTAAGCTATATGAAGAACTTTAAAACATACCTGGTAGCCTCTTTGACATGAGCTAGTACCTGTGCTCCAGCTGCTGCTGAGAAGAAATCCACTCAATGTAAATGTAGAAACCCTCATGACAGAGTTTGGGTCCTATGGTTAGCTCTAGTCACTGTATTGAGTTACTCTGGCTATGAAGGAAGAACTGAGCCATGGATGGGGAGCACAGTGAGAATAACTCCAGACAAATAGTCATAGCAGTGTCAGAGAGCTAAAGTACACTTGAAAATGTCATGGAAGTACTTGATGGCTATTTTCCAGACATATCTATTCTGTTCATTTGGAGGTTGTGATTTGTAGAACTGTTTAAACAAATATCTGAAAGAAAGATTCAGCAGTGAAGAAGAGTAAATTTTTCATATTAATAGAAATCTTTAAAATGATAATAATAGTAGGGTATGAATATAGGGGCTACCATTACCATGGTAAAAGTTAATAACAGGGGAAAAAAAGTAAAAGTTGTGAAGTTGCTGAAAGCAACAGAGATGGTTAGTGGGAGAGACAGGGTGGATGTACATTTTTGTCTAAATATATACTTATCAACAACATTTAGTTGTATCTTGAATCATATTTTATTCGACATCAATCCCACTCAGAATTCTATTAGTAAGTATATGTATTAGGTACATTATTAATTACATTCTATTATTAAGTACACTATTATTCTATTAATTAAACACATTTTACATAAAGTGTAGGGGTAGTCCTGTTTCAGAAGACTTTATCTAACTGAAAGCCATGCATATCTGAAAACATTTGTTCTAAATATAGAAATTCACTAGGTGTTTTCAAGCATGAGATGTTTTTGTAATTAAATGAAGTGATACCATCTCCATTTTATGTTATACAACAAGCATAATAAAAGATTAGGAGAACGATGCAAATTATGAATTTTGAGCACTCAGATAGATGTACAAGGTGAAATTCTAAACCCAGAGTAATTTGTGTGAAGTTCATCACTCAGTGGAACAGATTCACTAACCTTTTCTGTTCTCTTTATCAATTGTGTGAAGTTCATCACTTAGTGGAACAGATTCACTAACCTTTTCTGTTCTCTTTATCAAGAAATGTGATCCAACATATGGTAGTAATATTTCTGGAGACCCAAGCTTGACTATGCTATTGTTGTAAAGTAATTTTTTTTTCTTTTTTTTTTTTTCTTTTTTTTTTTTTTTAATTTAATCACAGTGTATGTTTATCAAAAACAATTTTCAACATTCTGATTGATATGAAATATCAATATTGAACAGAAATCTAAAATTGATCTTTTAGAGCTGTGTTATATCTATTCTTTGTGATTTTTTTTATTATTATTTATTTATTTTAATATACTATATGCAGTATAACAGCTGATTATCTTACTTACAAAGCATGCTGTCCTGCCTCTGGCATTACAGAAACAAAGAAAAGCATATTTATTTCTGTTTATTATAGTAACGATATTTTCCACTATGAGCTTCACATTTTTTACTTTAGACAGTGATATATAAAGCAGAAAAAAAAAAAATAATTTGATTTTCAGATAACCAGCAGAGGTTATGCAGGCAGTAAACAAACCTTTTTTTCAAGCACAGAAATCACAGAATCATAGAACATTAGGGTTGGAAAAGATCTCCAAAATCATCTGATCCAACTATCCCACAACCACTGATACTACCCACTAAATCATGTCCCTAAGCACCATGTCCAACCTTTCCTCAAACATCCTCAGGCATAGTGACTCTGCCACCTCCCTGGGCAACCCTTTCCAATGCCTAATTACTCTTTCTAAGAAGAAATGTCTCCTAATTTCCAACCTGAAACTCCCTTGGCACAACTTGAGGACATTCCCTCTTGTCCTATTGCTAGTTAATTGAGAGAAGAGGTTGACCCACAGCTCCCACAACTTCCTTTCAGTTCATTGTAGAAGGCAGTAATATCTCCCTTGAGCCTTCTCTTCCCCAGAATGAACAACCTCAGTTCCCTCAGTCACTCCCTGTAAGACTTGTGTTACAGAACCTTCACCAGCTCTGTTGACCTTCTCTGGATGTGCTCCAGAACTTCCATGTCCTTCTTGTAGTGAGGGGCCCAAAACTGAACATAGTACTGAAGATGTGGCCTCACCAGAGCTGAGTAGAGGGGGACAATCACCTCCCTGGTCCTGCTTGCTACACTATTCCTGATACAAATCTGCGTGCTATTGGCCTTCTTGGCCTCCTTAGCACGCTGCTGACTCATGTTCAGGTGAGCATTGACCAATACCTCCAGATCCCTTTCTTCTGCACAGCTTTCCAGATACACTGCCCCAAGCCTGTAGCATTGTATGGGTTGATGTTATGAGCAAGTGCAGACCCAGCACTTGATTTTGTTGAACTTTATCCCATTTGACTCTTCCCATCCATCCATCCTGTCCAGGTCCCTCTGCAAAGCCTTCCTACCTTCCTTCCTGGCAAGTTGAAATTTCCCCCCAGCTTGTTTTCATCTGTGGGAAGGAAGCTTGGTGCAGAATTCATGAAAAAGGAACCTGGAATATAAGTTGTTATCAATAAAACTGTAGTTTCCAAATACATTAAGGAATGTGAATGAAAGATGATGGAAATACTTGTAATTGCAAATCATTGATTCTATATGTTTTAGCACTTCATTGTTTGCAAGTGTTCTGAAAAAAAAAATGTTAAAAATGTAGTATATAATTTATAATGTAAGTATATTTCAGTTTTAAAGAAGATTATGGCAGTTGTGTAGATTTGTTTCTTCAGACTAAATATATATTAGAATTGTATCTGTTATTTACCTGTACTGGCTTTTAAAATGTGTAAGCTTCACCTAGTATGCTGTTCAATAGGTTCTTATTGATGAATTACAGTGGAAAAATAAAATATTTACAGAAAAAGAAAAAAAAAAGTAGAGTCAGTGGCAGCTAAAAAAATACTTGCAAAATGTTCCACACATAAAAAATAAAACTGAGAGAATGGCAAAGAGTAAATAGTTGTAATAGGCAACAGATATAATAATCTAACCCTCAGCATCTACACTGAATTAACAGAAAAATATTCAGTTTGGTATATAATGAAAATTATATTTATATTTTAACAACGTTTTCCATTAGAAAGATTTCTAAGAGGAAGACATACTTCATCTAAAACTATTGTGATGTAGCACAAAGACAGACAAGTATTTTTGATATACAGGAGACATCTTTAAGAAATATAAATGATATATGAGGAAGCACAATTGTCATGAAGTTGTGAGTTTTCTCCATTACCATAGTTTTAGAATATTTCAAAGTTAGTTTGTTGGTTGGTTGTTTTTTTCCTGTTTTCCCTTCAGTTTACAATTTTTAAACAATCATAACTAGTAATTGTTAATTGTTCTATTATGCATGCAGGTGGTTCCCATACAAAGCATATGAGTTAAAGGATACATAGCTATTAATTTAAGATATTATACAAGACAAATTATTCCCATTTTTTTTCCCTGCATTGTAACTTTAACTTGAGCTTCATGGAAACTCTACATGATGTTTTATATGTAAATATATATATATGGTCCAGAAATAATGGACTATTTTTGAGCTTCTGTTCTGCTCCTCACTTCATGAGAAATGTTTACTGTTTGCTATATTTATTTTTTCTATGCAAGTCAACAAGTGAATTTTCTGTTTCAAAAATAAAATCTAGCAACAGGATCACTATCTTACCCAGGATATATGCATAGACAGGAAACTATTTTCCTTCTAACAACTCAATTGAATGAAGATGTTGAAAGAACCCAAAATCCAAATTAAGTATTCAGAGAATAAATCAATATATTTCTAAATCAATGCCAAAATCAATGTGTTTCTAAAGTAGGCAAGATTTTGATGTGAAGGATCACAGTGAATAGTTTTTAAAATCTTGACACTAAAAAGTTTGTCTGGCTTGATTTTCCACTGTTTTTTCATTGGGACTTTGACTAGGTGGCCCTACTTGAGCCAGGGGCTTGGAGCAGATGACCTCCAGGAGTATATTCCAACCTAAGTCATTCCAAAATCATGTTTGCAAAAGTGAATTCACAGAATTACTGAATCATGAAATGGTTAGGTTGGAAGGGAACTTAAAGATCATCTCTTTCCAACCCTTCTGCCACGGGCAGGGAAACCACCCACTAGACCAGGTTGTCCAAAGCCCCATCCAAGGATTGGACATCTACAGTTTCTCTTGGCAACATGTTCCAGTGCCTCACCACCCCCCTCGTAAATAATTTCTTCCCTATATCTAATCTAAATCACCCTCTTTTAATTTTAAGCCATTTAATTCAAAGCCTATGACACCAGAATGGAGCAGGGAGAGATTTTGCTGAAGACTTGTGCTTGTGGCAAAAACTGTCTCTTACACAGCATAAGGAAAGATGATTTGCTCAGTTGTGTACCTGAGGGATTTTCTTTCAAAACCATAATAATATTGTTGGAAACATAAGTAGTACTGTGCAAGATCATGTTAAATTAGTGAAAGTAATAGGCCAAACTGCATACAATCCATAAAGAAATATTTAAAAATAGGAATGAAAATTACACAGCAGACTTCAGGCCTGAGAAGCCTCTTGCTGACCTAGTGCCTATGATGAGTAGCAAATCAATTTTCTCTCCCACAAACTTATTTTAAACTTTCATGAATGTGTTTTTTTCAGTACCTGAGTGTGAAAATTGTTTTCAAAACTTTTTTTCTTAACAAATTGAAGTGCCCTGAATTCATAATGAATAAACCAATAATTTGTGATTAGGTCATTTACCTGGGATAGCTGAGGCTCGTTCACACTGAAGATTTGACCTACAGTTTCCCATATATGTAGTAAGTCCAGACTCTCATTCAATGTCTCCTTTGGATCCAGAAAATACTTTATACTGACAGTGTTATTACTTTATTATTCTTTCAATTGAGATACTTTTTAAGGGTTCTTTGTTTAAAGTTTCAGTCAGCTCTAATGTTTACCTAAAGCAAATCCATTATCTTATGAAGCATGAGTACCTGAAAACAAATAGTTTATTTTTATCATTCTTCAGGCTTAGCTTGTCTTCAATTAATCTTCATATACAGGCTGAAGAAATGATTAGTCTAATAAGCTCTTTAGCATCTCTAAAAGAACTGTTCATCCTTGGAGCATCTAACTAAATTTGGCCTTCTTTCTTCCTTTTCCCAAATTAGAATTCCTCTACCAACTCAGACTGTTAAAATTCTGTCTGACCTTTTACATTATATCTGCTCTACCTGACTGAACAGAACAAAAAGAGAATTGCTCCTGATCTCACTACATCATTCTAAAATACTGCTTTTATCAGCTTAATGTTGCAATAATTGATCTTTTTTCCTGTTTGTACCATGTCGTTTCTCTGACTGCAGGACAACCCCCTTATTTCTCATTCCATTTCACTGAAAATGTTGCTGTTACAATATGAGTTATCTCTATGGCATTTATCATTCAGAAATAAGTTCAGTATCTGAACTTTGCAGCCTCCAGCAAGTTATCAGCTGCCATCCAGGTAGGTCAATCATTTATAACACATTTAACTCCAATCCTATATTTTCCTTCATAAGTTGCAAGGTCACCTCAAACACTGGAGAAGGCCTAAAGAGCAGCAAAAGATGAATGAGCTAGGAAATGGAGCATTCAGTGTTGCTACAACCTGGTTACTTCCAAAAAGAATGCTATCTAAAATATTAGCAATGTAACATTAAAAGGCAAGGCAATGCAGCAAAATCCTGCACTGATAAGTCAGATCAGTCTCAGTCAGGACTCTTATTTAAAACACTAATAATGTATCATAAAAAGGCCAGGTAATTCAGCAAAATCCTGTACTGGTCACTCAGATTCTTCTCTGACATGACTTTCATCTCTGGTTCCAGAACATGCCACTGCTGTTTTGCCCTGGTCCTACCTAGGCCCACAGACCAAAAAGTGGCTCTCTCCCTGTGAGTTTCTTTCCTATCTCTCTCCCACTTTTCTGGCTCCAACCTAGACTCTCAAGGTAAAGCCAACGGATCATTTATTCCTAGTCTAATGAGGAAGCCTCTTGCTGCACTGAGGAAGTCACAAGAAGCATGCTGGTTTTTGTCTGAGTTTCAGGGAGCCGGTATTAAGCAATTAGCTGGTATTGACCAGTAAGGTAAATGTATTTATTATAGTTTTGGCCTCAGTGCTCCTTTCAGTACTGGAGATGACAGTTTTGTGAATGTACGTACTTGTTCTGGAAAGTTGATAGTTGTGAAGTAGCAAATTTTCCATGAAACTATTTTCTCAAAACTATTGAGAGTAGGTTAATCTACAAAGGAGAGGAGATCTTAACAAAGCACAGTATCTCAGCAGCACAATAGGAGATGAAATTCATTGTGACAGCTGCAAGGTAAGGCACACTGGAAGGAACAATTGATACATTGATGGGATCTAAATTAACTCAGGGAAAAACGTCCTGGCTGTCATTGTGAACAGCTCAGTGAAAGTCTCTGCCTGGTGTTCAGTAATGATTAAAAACCAAACAAGATGATACAATGTGCTAAGGAGAGAACAAAAAATACTTTTGAAAACAGTATAAGGCCATTCTGTAAATCAGTGTGTGAGCTCACCTTGAACCACACACTCAATTTTATCACCTCGTCTTTAAAAGGATGTATCAGAAATAAAGAATAAGAGCCCTGGAAGTCTATCTTTTCAGGGAGATTGTTGGGTCAAATTCATTCTTTGATTCGTATTCTGTGTTGTCTCTTTGAAACCCAGTAGTTTTCTAGGTTATAAATCACTACAGAATATGACCTATTTAATTTAGTGAAGGGATACATGAAAATGCTTATAATGAAGATATACAAAGTAGCAAATGACATACTGCAGACAGAGAACTTTTTATTTCCCTTGCTGAGCAACATTCACTCTGAAATGATCTCCAATGTATAAAAGCAAATACAAATATAACATTTCTATATGTAAGTAAGCATCTGATACTTGCTTCATATGAAATATATCAGCTTCCTCCAGATTTTCCCTCTTAAAATATCATTTATGGGTGCAGAAAGAGAAGAGGCTTTAAACTTCCAAGACACTATGACAAATCAATTATGGAAAAATATGCCTCAAAAAGAAGGGCAACTCAGAACAAGGCACAGAGAACTGCAGGACAAGTACATCAGCAAAATTAATGCAGAAGGTAAAAATACAGTCAGGGTTCAAAGGAAAAAAAAAAAAATATATATATATATATATAAGACAGAAATTAATAAATAGGGTAATATGGATTGGAGAACAATTCTGAGAAACTTGTTAGAGTCTTAGACAACATCATGTGCTAAAGCATGGGAAATCTATACATTGCACCCATACCTCTGTTGTGGCAGTAAAAAAGTCAACAACAACAAAGACCTGGTCACTGAACAGATCAGTCAGTCAGTGTGTTTGATCAGATTTTTAGCAACCTCTGCAGCCTGTATTTACACTAATACATAGTTGGTACAAGGCAGAATAGTTAGGCACTATTTAAAAGTGTATGTATGCTTCTCTTTGAAATTTCTGAACTGAGTCAGAAGTTCTTGCTCTAGTAAATCTGAGTGAGCTGGTTATTAGTAATGAAACCTGATCACAGAGGGAGGTACTCAGAATGTGAATCTAATTCATAACAGTCAAGAGAGAACAATTTCAGCAGGGCAGAAAAGGTACATTTCATTCTCTTGTTATATGCCTTGGCAGGGGAGAAAGCCTAAATGGAGCATGTAACAGAGGCTCTGAAACTCTGAGATGGATTATGTGATTTACAAGAGAGAAGTGGAGGAGGAGGGAGGGTAAAAAAAATAAAATAAAATAATAATAATAATAATAATAATAATAATAATAATAATAATAATAATAATAATAAATACTCATATTTCCTGTTTTACTTAATTTGTGTTATGACCAATTTATAGTGATGGTTCATGTTTTGCCCACCCAACAAATACAGAAAGGGACAAGCCATGGAACAACCTCCATCTTCCCACACTGCTCCTATTCTTTAAATATTAGAACCTGAGATATCCCAGCTCAGGGGGGTTGTTGTTCTGATTGCCTTTTTATAGGTACATACATGACAAAGATGATTTTTCTTATCTGTTTTAAAGAATAAACCACTTCCACATTTAGTTTAATGTCACATAGCTTTAAGTAGAATTTAATGAGGCTGTGATTCTTACTTTTCTGTTTACTTTACTGCTTGGCTAATTTTTTGGATTCAAGCAAACAATTCTGTTTTGGTGTTGGAATGAAGACTGCATGTTTCTTCTTGCTTTCTCACTAGGTCTTGGCTCAACTATTTATTACAGTGACAGGTATATTCATCATCTCTGTGTGTGAACAAATTTCATCCTGTGGGTTGTGCATGACAGTTGGTTACAGTCACCAGAGTCACATAGCTGTGCAGCTTGCTATTTGGATGACATAACCTCTGTAACTGCATAGAGTGCCTGAACAATTCCCAGCAACACTGGTTTGCTCAGGAGTCTTCAGGGAGCAAAACACAGTAAAAGAGAAGCAAGGTTCCAGAATTTAATTAGGAATGTAGGAAATAGTCTCCTTTTCTACTGCAGGACCATGACATTACGCCTGTGCAAATGGCCTTGGTTGTCAAGTTAAGATTTGCATAGACTTTATATGCATTAATGATGCATTCCCCTGAGAGCTGCATCTGTCCAACAGTGTGTGCTGAAAAGGTGAAATAGCCCTTGTGGGATATTTTCCTTATTTCCATACTAGGTATTTTCCTTATTTCCCTTACCAAAAAAATAAAAAATAAAAAATTATAGCTTCTGTGTATGCAGAAAACTATAGTTAGATACCATTTTATGATAACTCTTGGCAAACGGACAATTAGAAACTTTTCTCATGGTAATTGGTATCTTCCTCAGTAAGGTCACAGAAGGTTTTGCAAGCTGTCTATTAACTGTGCATCTCAGCTTCTCTCACACAGCGTGAAGCACATTTTACATACACATTTTCAATGTTCATGAAATATTTTAACTTTTCTTTTCAGCAATAGCTTTGGGAAGTGAACCAGAGAAGTTTTGCATGGAAATAATAATTACTCCAGTTCATAAAAGTAGAAGCAAGCCTGACAAAATATTAATTGCATAGACACATCTCTAAATATTTCTTTTGTGTCTCTTTCTTTCTCTTTCCTTTAGAACATTTATAAAGAAAGTGTGACACTTCTGCATAAAGAAAGGATTTCCTTAAGCATGCTACCGCCTTCAACATAAATGCAAGTAATTAGGATAACAAAAAAAAATATTCATCAATGTTATTACAGTGAACATAACACTTAGACAGTGACAACTGAGCTCTTGTAGTCAAGTGTCTAGACAACAAGCTGTAGCAGGTGCAGGCAATAAACCAGCTTGGTTACACCTCACACTATTTAAAATTCTTTATGGAACAGCTTTGTGAGTGAGATTTCAAGAGAAACAAACAAAAGGTGAAAAATCTCTGTTATAAAAGTTTCAACACAATTTCTAGAGAGGACAAGCATAAAAGTTTACAGTTCCCATTATGTCTTTTTTTTTTTTTTTTTTCTCTGAACCAGAAAAACCCTTGAGATTATGGTAAGGCAGGCATGCTAGGGTTATAAATATATTTATAGGAAGCACTGGTGCAGTGAGTAAATGGGCTGTTTTTTCCAGCAAGCTCCCAGGAGTAATCACACACAGGCTCTGTGGCTTCTCCAAGGGCAGGCATCCTGACCGGTATGTCCCGCCAACAGCAGGTAGAAATGAACTTTCAGCAGTCTCTGAGAGTGCCCTGAAGCAGAGACATCATGCAAGCTCTTTCTTGCTGTAGTAAATAACTACTCTTCTCAGCCAGACATACACTCCACATATAACCTATAAATGCACCTACTGAGGTCTTCAGGTGCATCCAAGAAGCAATGAAGCCAAAAGTAGGTGGGAAAAGATGAAGGAGTTTTATCTTTTTATGATTATTATTCATTTACTTCATTTTCTTACCTGCCTACTACACTCCTCTCCTCCCTTCTGGAAATACTGAATTACAAACTGTGGATTCAAATACGTGCATTCACAAGTGCTACTTTCATGTGTCTATACATATGTATGTATATGTTAGTGTGCACACCAAACTTCAAGTTGGACAAGCTGGCAAGTTGGTAAGAGATCTGACCACTGTTCGTAGAGGTGTTGGTATGTGGACATGTGAGTGCACCCTGTGCTTTTGTGGGTGACATTATGAGAACCGCAGGGAGCTGTGAGGATGGGAGCTGTGAGGCAGACTCTGCTGGGACTTCCTACTTCCCAAGACCTGGTTTAGGATGTCTTCAACACATATGAGGACAGCTACCAGATCTTGCCTAATTTACACAACAACAAATTCACAAACACAGGCTTACAAATTGCAGCACACTTTATCAATTGCTGCTACAGCAACACTATTTGGCAAGCACTGGCATTACCATTTACTACCTGTTACTGCAAAGCCAACCCTCTTTCTCCAGCATAAGGTTCATTACCAAATAGTATGTTCCCAACTGAACAATAAAATGGATGCAAAAGTGAAGTGAAATGTCACAAGCATAGTCACCAAACAGTCAAATAATAGTGACTGTTACACAAGGATATGGGAGACTTAGTTAATTAGGTTAATACAGTGTTGTGCTTTATCCCAGCATGCAGCTCAGCACCAAACAACCATTCACTCACCCTCTTCCCCAGTGGGATGCAGGAGAGAATTGGGAAAAAAAGCAAAAGCTTGTGGGTTGAGATAAAGAAGTTGAATAGGACTGAAAAGGAAGATAAATAATAATAATAACAATAACAATAACAATAATAAAATAATATGTACCAAACAGTGAAGCACAAGACAGTTTCTCACCACTTGCTGACCAATGCCCAGCCTGTCCCCGAGCAATGGTCCTGCTTCCACACCCAGACCAGCCACTCCATATAACTGCTCAGCATGACGCCATATAGTATAGAATATCCCTTTGTCCAGCCTGGGGCAGCTGTACTGGTTCTGTCCCCTCCCAGCCCCTTGTGCACCCACAGACTTTTCACTACAGGGCATTGTGAGAAGCTGAAAAGTCCTTGGCTTAGCACAAGCACTGCTCTACAACAACAAAGACATCAGCATATTATTAGCATTGTTCTCATCCTAAAACCAAAACACAGTACCATAACAGATACTAGGAGGAAAATTAACTCTCTCTGAGCTGAAACCAGGACATATAGACTATGTACAGTTTTCCTCTGATATTATTTAAATCGTATCTCTCCTGCATACTAGTTTACACACAAGCAGAGATTGCATCTTGACTTAAAACTGGACTGTTTGAATGGTAAGCCTCCATCTCCTTACATTTAGACTCCTTCTGTATTTTATTCCAGTTTTCAAGTGAACCTGAACCAGAAAGAACTCTTCACCTTTTGCTGTGAACTTGTTGCTTTGTTCTACAGAATCTCAGCTTTGATTAGAAGGAAAGAAGAATTTATACTGCTATGGTCCCAAAATATATTTAATAAATAGAAGATGGGAACAGAGATTGTGTACTGCAAGTACTCAAGGCTTGGGAGTGGCTTCATTCACCTCAGTGAGGTTTTAGTACATGGGGGAATAGTACTGCAATTAGTTGTTCCTAAGGCAGAAGTTAGAGGAGAGGAGTAGTAATATCTAGAAAACAAATGCTGGGGGCATAGGTGAGAATTATTTCATAAACACCATCCCATATGTTTCTACCAGCTCCTTGCTGGGAAGGTGCTCAGCATACACAATTTATGCATTTATTTGAGTTCCTCTGTAACAGATTCAGAAAAAAATAAAGGGGGGAGGGGGTGGGGGAGGGGAGGAGAGATGGGGCGGGGCACAATCCTGGTACATTGAGCTATGAATCTCTCTTTCAGTTCCCTTTCTCCCAACAAAAGTTGCATTTTTAACCAGAAACTGTCCCTTAGAGCTGGTTAATCAGAGAGTTAATAGGGCATGATAGACATATTAATTCCACGTGCACTGCAGCATTTACAGAAACACACTCTTTTTAGCACTTCATGGGCTTCTATTGCCCTGTTGGTTTTAGGTAGCCATCATGCCATACCAGTGCCAGGCATTTATTGCCACCAGTACATGTTGATTTGATGTCTTTGATGCACTTCTGCTATCACTTCTAGCACTGTTCCTTGGAAATTGTCTTAACTGAGCCTGAGTCCCTCAGAGATCAGGTATGCCAGCTGAAGACTTAAACACAGTAACTAACTGTTTAAATCTTAAGTAGAATGTTAGTAGATAGGAAAAAACAAACTGCCTATTTTCTATATGCCAGAGAATTAACTGTTCCAACACAAACAATGCGCCTTTTTTTTTTCCTTACTTGTTTAGCCTTTTTTCTGCTGTTGCTGCAAATAAAGAGGTGGTGTGTTATATGGAGTGGTAACAATTCACTCACAGGCTCCCACATCCTTATTTTCCCCCAGCCCTAAAATTAACTGTGCTGCTACAGCAAAATACAGTTTTGCTTATTCGTCTTATAAGAACTGTGACTGCACAAGAGATATGTATTTCTACCTCACTAATGCATCCTGACAGGTTTTCTATCATACTCACAATAGGAATAAAAAAGACCAGTTGTATCACATAGGGGGAAAGTGTTTTGTGTAATGGTGATGTTTTTTAAGTTCTTATTGTAAACACCCAGGGTGAGTGGGAATGTGTGTTTGTACAGACAGGGAAAAGTCTAAATTCTGAGAAAATCTTCTGGGATCTAATGTAGTATAAGAGTTTACTACTATCAATATCAATAAGATTTTAGCTGCTTGGAGTCAGAGTGGATGTTGCCTTTTCCAAGACTATATTAGGTTTCTTAGATATCTATTCCACTCAAGGAACCCCTGAAAACCATAATTTCAAGAGAGCTTCCTTATTATGATAAAATGATTTTGCTTGTGGACACATTATCACATGCATTTCATTTTCTCCTTATGAGAAAACTGAAGCAACAATGTGCTTATTAAAAGAAAAGTGAATTATGGGAATACACTTGTTTATTCAATTGCTGTAGGATTTGAATGTCATAATCTTGAAGCTACTTATTGTGCTTATAAGACTTTAGACTGTATTAATATTCTGTACATTTTGCAGATAAGGAAAAGGCACAATGAAGTACTAGAATTTAAAAATATTTAGATACCTTTAAAGCTTTGAAAATCAGAAAGTAGTGTTGCTAAATATAGAAACTAAAGTCTTGAGTAATGAGTGCAATATTCACATGTCACATCTAGCATTTTCATAGAGGGTAAAATGTTGATAAAGAAGTTATTTTCAGAAACATTAAGGACATTATTGAGTTATTTGGAAGTGTTTCCAGAATAACTGGAGTTAGAATGAAACTCAGCAAGTGGGTGAAATATCAAGGAACCTTCTAATACACACTTCTTTGTTTTTAAATGCATAGTTTTCCTGAACAAAGTTGGTGCTAACATGGATATTTTTCTCAAAAACACTGTAAGATGTTTTGAAATGTTGCATAAATGAAATAAAAAATTATTCTCAAAAAGTGATCTACATAGTAAAGTAGAAAAATTGGTTTACTGCTTTGATACATTATTTTTTCATGTCTTGAACTGTTTTTTGTTTGTTTGTTTGTTTGTTTGTTTTTATGGTTGACCATATAAATCACAGGCTACTGTTGTCATTTCAAAATGTTTTGGCAAGGTACACAGGATAATAAGTGGTAGTTACTGCTGGTTTACTTTATCAGTTTAAAGTGTAGTAGTTATGAAAAACTTTCTACAAGCGCACCTTTGAAACTGAATGTCAGCTAAAAGCAACATGTGGAGAGTCTTGAAAAACAAAGCAAAAAAAAACCACAAAAAAAAAACAAAAAACAAAAAACAAGACAGAGGCAGATATATTTTATGTGAAAAATAACATGTAATTTAAAAATCGTCAAAATATCTATAGAACTTCAAAAATCTATTTTAAAATGCACTCTGGTAGTACGTAACCCTAACCTCAGAAAAGGATTAGGGGGCGTTATTGATCCACTTCCCTTTCATTGTTTCGTTTTATCCCTAGTCTTGGTGTAATCTCCCTTCCCCTTCCCCTTCCCCTTCCCCTTCCCCTTCCCCTTCCCCTTCCCCTTCCCCTTCCCCTTCCCCTTCCCCTTCCCCTTCCCCTTCCCCTTCCCCTTCCCCTTCCCCTTCCCCTTCCCCTTCCCCTTCCCCTTCCCCTTCCCCTTCCCCTTCCTCATCTCCTTCTTCTTCCTCCTTCTGTTTTATTTGATTGTTTCCCAGCGTTTGAAGAGATCTAGTTCTTAATCAATGTACCAGTAGGGATTTTGTAGGTGAAACTTTGCAGTTCACACATGTCTTTTTTAGGAAAGTTATTAGACTAGAGCAAAGATCCATTTGTCTTCTTTCACAGGCTTGTGACAAACCATTCTTTGTTCCCTGTGGGAGTGTGGGAATTGTAAAGTAGGCAGGAAATTGACCCTACATGAGGGATTCTGTGAGAGAAGGAATAGATTTGCAAACTATCTTAAAAAAATAAAAATCAAAAAATAAAATACAAACTCTAGTTTTAAGCATTTAATAAAGCATGTAAAATTATCAAAGAAAAAGAAATACAAGGAACACTATTTTATATGTTATTAAAACTTTTTAAAAATATGACAATAATGAAATTATTAAATTAAATTTACCTTTGATGTTGACATTGCTATATTCTTTCTGAAAACAGAATGCTTAGGTCTTTGCAGAGAGTCCTGCTCCCAGGTACATTTTTCATACAATCACTCACTAAAACACTGAGATGTGGTGACTACATCAGTCATGCTTCTGGGTTGCATCTCTCCCATTCTTAGATTTCTGCAGCTTATGGGACCTTGTCCTTTAATATCTCAGGAGTGAACAACCTCTAACAGTGATTGCAGCAAGTTTGAAAACTAGAGTCAAAGTTCTGTTGTTGGAGTTTATGCAGTTTACTACTCTAAATACTTGACAGCACAGCAATGGCTATTGGAATGGTGATGGTTTACACTACTGTTGGAATGCTTATTCTTCTTATTCTCCATTCAAATGTGTTATTTGTTTACTTCAAGTGCAAGGAGGTGGGGCCTGCTTTTCAATAATTCAACAACTGCAAATAATTCAAAATTTCAAGTTCACTCAAGTCCTTAGTTCCTGAGGAGAAATTGTCTCACTCTTGGTGATATGTATATGTTCTAAATTCATCCTATCTCTGGACTTCTTGAATGATTCTACATCCATACAAATGTCAGCTGTCATTTTAAGGGTGAATTTTGGGACAATGTTTGTCCTATAGAAGTAGAGTCAAATCACTCAGAAATGAGTAGCGTTTTAATATTTGTTTTGTTTTGTTTTGTTTTCAGAATGCTGCTTTTTCCATAATATCTATTTGGTTTTAAGTCACTTATTATTCTTATAAGTATTACAAATGACTAATGCACTTTCACTTACATTTGCATTTCACTTTCATATACACTGATGTTGAAATTTAACTTATAATCCCCAAAGAAATGTTTGCTTTCTACCTCCTAGTATTACTATTCACATGTCTGGATTGGATTTTTCCAGTGCATCTTTTCTCATTTCTCCTCCTATATTTTTGTCTTCCTTATAGAACATTCACTGTAAAATATTGTGGGGCAATTATCACAGCAGCAGGGTCTGAAAATGAATGGTAATATAACATATTGTAATGGAAAACTGCTTCATAGATGGCTCCATTATTTCCACCATCAGACAAATGCCTTCACCTGACATAATAATCAATAGGCAGCAGGCATTTAAAGCAGTATGTTTTGTGCTGGTTGAACATCTGGAAGGCAGTATCTTTTTATTTGCTAAATTATGCTGAAGAAACTTTTGGAGAAGCAGAAAGTTCACTGATACTTGCCTGACCTATTCCATGGGGGCCCTTTATTTACTGCAGGTTGCCAGCTTGCTTTCTGCTTTGTCATTGAAATCACTTGACATAAAGCTTTTATCTGCTAGTAGAAGGCTATTGACCATGTCCTTTTTTTTTTTTTTTTTTTCTGTAAAGACTTATTCTGTCACTTTTTGCCATAGTTGCATAACTGTTATGATGATAATAGCAGAAAACTTTCTCTCTTAATGTGGCAACTGTTATTTTATGCCCTGGAGCAAACTGTTAGGATTCCTAAAAGTCTTATATTAAATTGCAAATCTAGCATTATCATGTCTGAATTCTAATTTTAGTTGCTCATATAAGAAAATGTAGCTCTGAGAAAGTGTTCACTCAATTAAAGCTATGGTTTGGAATTTTTCATCTAAGAAAAGAAGCTTTTCCAATTAGTTTTAAATGAAAACATTTCCAATCCACTTTTCTTTTTTTCTTTTCTTTTCTTTTCTTTTCTTTTCTTTTCTTTTCTTTTCTTTTCTTTTCTTTTCTTTTCTTTTCTTTTCTTTTCTTTTCTTTTCTTTTCTTTTCTTTTCTTTTCTTTTCTTTTCTTTTCTTTTCTTTTCTTTTCTTTTCTTTTCTTTTCTTCATATGGTAACAACTACCACAATGAAATCGTTAACATGTTATGTACTTTAATATTCAATTTTCTGAACACTTAAAGATTATTTGCTTGCTAAGGGGGAAAAGAAGGCAGGCAGGCAGGCAGGCAGGAAGGCAGGCAGGCAGGCAGGCAGGCAGAAAGAAAGAAAGAAGGAAAGAAAGAAAGAAAGAAAGAAAGAAAGAAAGAAAGAAAGAAAGAAAGAAAGAAAGAAAGAAAGAAAGAAAGAAAGAAAGAAAGAAAGAAAATGAAAAAAAAAAGCAGCTTATGTAGCTGATGTTCCAGTAACTGAAGCCCACCATCCTTCCATTCTTTTATTAACAGCTAATCAGAAACACTGGGACTCCTTAACATCAATTACTACAGCTATAATCTAACTGACACAAATTTAAAATAACTTTCAGTAGATCCTAAATTAATGCTTCTTGAGATGCTCCACAAAAAAAACATTTGTTTCATAATTTATATTTAACTCATGAGAAAGATGTTTTCTCCTTCTTCTACCTGATCTACAGAAGAGTGATAAGTATTTTTGCTAAGAAGTCATTAGACTTGCTTAGTCCTGAATTTTCTAATTTAATTTCCAGTGTGTTGTCCATGACTGCTGCTATCACTGAAAAGCATGATAAAACTTCATTTAGAGAATTCATTTATTTTGGGGGATTCTCTTTTTGGGCTATGTCCCATCCCACCTTCTTGCCCACCACAGCCTGCTTGCTGGGGACGTAGAGTGGGAAAAAGAAAAGAAACAAACAAACAAACAAAAAAGTAGAAAAAATAATCAGATCTGTGCAAGGAGAGAAATGGACAAAATACTGCTGTGTTTTCAATACTATTTTAGTCACAGATGCAAAGCACATCACTGTGTGGGCTGCTATGAAGAAAATTGATTCCATCCCTGCCAGACTCAGGAAATAAATATAATGCTTATTAAAACAGTATAGATGGATCATAAAGATATATATATATATATTATTTTTTTCTAAACAACCCATGAATTTGCATGGATCCTGGAAGAGGTTTTCTATAAGCAAAACCAAAACTTTATTTAAGTAATATGAAGTTATTTAATTAGTTTAATTGATATGGAAAGCTTTTAACAATCTACATTCATTGTTAGTGAGGGCTAAGAGGGCTAATTGGTTTATTATTATGGAGCTTTGAAAAGGAGTTTACAGTATATGATACAAACTTCATGCTTCCTTTCCAAAAAAAAAAAAAAAAAAAAAAGAGCTGTTAAAAATATTTTATCAAGAGTGTTTGAGAGGTGTAGTTCAACGACTTCAAAACTTCATTACTCAAATACTTCCTTATACTTCTATTTTCTGCTTCACTTCATTGTAATTGGAAAGAAACTGCAATAGCGACAGTAAATGTTTCAGACTAAAGTACATAAAAATCATTATAGTAACTGTGGTTGAGATTTTGTAAACAGATTTGAACAGACTTTTTTTTTTTTTCTTGTATATTTCAAAAGTTCTTTTCTGGTGTAAAATGACAAAAATCTCCCATTTAACTAAATTAAACTGGAACCATAGACTACCCTTTACAGTCAGATGGACAAATGACCATAGTCATGATGTGATGTTCCTTTTCAGGAGCAGAACTGGAGGAGAAGATAAATTCAGAAGTTGGGCTTGAGGAAAGAAATCTTTTTGCAGCAAGACATGGCTTCCTTTAGTATTTTTATTTATTTATTTATTTATTTATTTATTGGGGGGGGGGGGGAATCTAACAAAAATCAAGAAGGGTTTCTGTAATTAGATATGGCCATTATACCATTTAAAATGATAACCTAAACCAAAACCTGATGGAATTAGTGGCCAACACATACAAACCTTAGCTTCACAAAGGGTAAAAATATAATTAATAGAATCACAGCACTGTTAAAGTTGGAAGAAACTTCTGGCAATCGTCTGGTTTCACCACAAGTACTAGATTTAGGCTACTGATTACATTGTAATTAGGCCGCCTAGTACTAAACAAAATAATTAATTTGGTGGTGCAAAGTAGATAATCATATTATATTCACTGAAAGAAGCCGTCAGCATGCACCCAGAAGAACATCTCAAACTCATGTCCCTAGAGCTGAAGTGAGGCACACTGGGACAGCAACAGTAAGCACATCTAATTTGTCCTTGGCATGTTGACATGGATATACAAAATGGCGTGTTTTTTCTTAACTCTACACTCTACATATACATTGTGAAGAGATGTTATGATCATGTTCATTGGCTGGACAGGTTTCTGTCTCTGCATGTTCTTTTGAATAGCTTTCACCTTTTCTTATCACTTTTTTTTTTTTTTTTTTTTTTTTTTTTTTTTTTTTTTTTTTACATTGAAAAAGGCCACTGGCCAGATATCCTTCAAGGAGCAGGCACTGTCCTTCCACATACCCTTACACCTGTACTTTCATGAACAGAATCAATCAGTAGCTAGAATAGGTAACTGTGGAATAAGGACCAACTATTACATGACTGCTCTCAGAAAGTAAAAATTGAAAAACAGATTCCACAAATTTAAGATGATGGCCAACTAAGTGCTGAAAACTACTTTGCTGATTGAGTGTGCAAAGCTTATCCTCCAAAATTATAATAATCACTATCAATGACAGTGATATTATTTCCCATCAGAACAGAAAGTTCCATAATAATGCACTATAAACACCCTACGTTTTGCTTTGGGTTCTGTCCTCTGGCTTTTACAGAAATGAAAAATTATAAAATTGAATACTGAAATTAGTTAAAGTAGTAACACAGACACAAGGCAAGTGAGGCCTAAATATGAGGGAAAAAAATCTTAAACTGTAGAAATATGAAAAAGTTAGCCCCTTATTTAGGAGACACAGAAGATTTTATTCAAATATTAATTCTTCATTTTCCATGAAAGTGAAAAGCTTCTTCAGAGTGATGGTTTTGGACTATTTGAGAGAAACATTCAGGAACATTAAAATACCTAAAGAAACAACTTTTCTTAGTTTATCAACCTGAATAGTGATCTTATTTTACTTGCTGCCTTGGGCAGGCCCTCTTTTCACAAAACACATTTTTAAGAGAATTCTCCATTTACTGCAAATAATTTCAAACATAAATGAGATTAAGGTTTTGATACTTATTTTATTGAATATAAATCTTATTGAAATATGTCTTTAAATTAAAAAATAAATGCTTAATGATGGTAGAAGATGTGTTTTTTTCTCCTTAGTCCTTCGGTTTTCCACTTTGGGGGAAAAATAATAAAAAAAAAACAAATAAAAAGAGAGACAGACAGATGGAAGAGCTGCTAAACACACACACACACAAAAAACGTAGTTGATACAAAATTTATTTTCTTTAATAAAAAAAACGAAACAAACAAAAAAAGATTGCTAGACATCAAAAGTCAGAAATAATTATACAGTATTTTAACATTTTTAATTAACATCTGTTCAAAACATTACCCTTAATGTTTTTACAGCTCTTCTCCATAAGAGCTTCTTTAGAATTTGTAATGGAAAACATCAGACTTTTCATCCACATAAGCCATGTAGCAGGGCCAGCCTGGGGTACTGTTTTTTTCCACAGCAGTTAATGATGGGAAAGAGGCAAGATGTCCTTCAGTTGATGCCCACATCTCAAAACCAAACATAAATATGAATGAAAAGGTTATAATTCCCAGGTTTTATGCATACCTCATGCACAGAATTATTGAATGTCTGCTCTGTAGCAGCTTTCTAGAGAGTTTCTAATGGAAAATTTCATCCTGTTAAAATAAGCAGATTTTACACTGATAGTTTGTCCTCATCTTTATATCAGTGATCCTGTAAAGCCAGCTTGTCCTGCCAGATGCATAAGGGACAGTGCTATTTTCAGAGTATTCAGCTTTTCTGAAATATATAGAAATTGAATAGAAATTCCTACTTTGTTCCTTGACCTAATAAGAATGCTTTCATTGCTTGTAAAGTACATTAGCAGAGGACGAAGACTGTTATTAATATATCAAGTGATCAGTAATGTGCATAAACATGTTTGCTTCTGTTGATTTTTATTCTTCACAATATGTCCTTTATTCCTAAAAAAAAAAAAAAAAAGAAAATGCTGAATTTTAGTTTAGTAGCAAAATAATGTTCTAAAGCAACTAAATTAAGAAGCATTTGTGGGCAACTTTCGTTTGGGTCTTTTTTGACAAACAGATACATTCAGAAATTGTGAAACTATTTATGTAAGCTTAAAAATATCCAATGGACTTTTCTTAAGCAAGTTTCATATGTCAAAGCCTCAATCTTTTTATGCTCAAAGATTCAATCTCTAATTTTAAAACCCCCCTGTATTTCTTTTGATGCCTCTGTACACACAATCACAGAATCATCTAGATTGGAAGAGACCTCCAAGATCACCTAGTCCAACCTATGACCTCACAATAACAAGCCCTCCACTAAACCATATCACTAAGCTCTACATCTAAATGTCTTTTAAAGACCTCCAGGGATGGTGACTCAGCCACTTCCCTGGGCAGCCCATTCCAATGCCTAACAACCCTTTCAGTAAAGAAGTTTTTCCTGATATCCAACATAAACCTTCTCCTGGCACAACTTTAGCCCATTCCCCCTCATCCTGTCACCAGGCACGTGGGAGAACAGACCAACCCTCACCTCACTACAGCCTCCTTTAAGGTACCTATAGAGAGTGATAACGTCGCCCCTGAGCCTCTTCTCCAGTCTGAACAAGCCCAGCTCCCTCAGCAGCTCCTTGTAGGACTTGTTCTCCAGACCCCTCAACAGCTTCATTGCCCTTCTCTGGACTCGCCTGAGCATCAAGATGTCCTTCTTGTAGCGAGGGGCCCAAAGCTGAACACAGTACTCAAGGTGCGGCCTCACCAGAGCCGAGTACAGGGTGGCAATCACTTCCCTAGTCCTGCTGGTCACACTGTTTCTTATACAAGCCAGGATGTCGTTGGCCTTCTTGGCCACCTGAGCACTCTGATGGCTCATATTCAGCTGACTATCAACCAGTACTCCCAGGTCCTTCTCTGCCTGGCAGCTTTCTAACCACTCATCTTCCAGCCTGTAGCTCTGCTTGGGGTTGTTGTGCCCCAGGTGCAGGACCTGGCACTTGGCCTTGTTGAACTTCATGCAGTTGGCCTCAGCCCATCAGTCCAGCCTGTCCAGATCCTCCTGCAGAGCCTTCCTACCCTTAAGCAGATCGACATGCCTCTAACTTGGTGTTGTCTGCCAACTTACTGAGGGTGACTTTCATGATCATAAAATTGGTTGCTACAGGTGGAAGCAGGCCCTGATAAACTGTTAATGAATGTAATAGAGGTGACAACAACTTTGAGATCAGGCAATAAGTTTCAGCTCTTGTCTTCTTCAATATTTCGTTTTCCCTATAACTGCTTACAAAATAATACTAACCTTACATTTCACTCTCACTGTCACTAATTGCAAGATGAGATCAAGTCCCCATCTGTGTTAAAAGAGACGCCACTGAAAACACAGCAACACATTGCAGGGGGTAGTGAAAGCCAAGATAAAATGTGAGGTCTGAAAGACAGTCTCAGCCATTGACAATTTTGTGCATTTTTTTTTCCTTCTTCTTAAGAAAGTACTAACCTTTCTAAATGTGAAATATATGAGGACTTCATGCCCTTAACAAATGAACGAAAATGAGAGAGAGAAATGGAAACCAGGCCTGGGGGAAAGTTTGGTCCCTAGTTCTTAACAGACACACAGAATGCAGTGCCAGTGCAATCAGACTGAGTCTGTTGGAGAAGAGAGATGTGTGGCACACCAATTACTGACAGCCGGGAAAATTGAAAGAAATTACATTCAGGGGAGTGTGAAATGTGCAAGTAAAGGTAATAAATTAGATGTTGTATGACCTCTAGTGTAATATGTGGAGAACTAATACATTTAACCTAGTTGTAATCATGTCATAGCTAGACTGCATTAGGAACTTTTTCATTTAAATTTTCCTCTCTGTGGCTCTCTGCTCAACTTTTCAAAATGGAAAATAACATAGCAACATAGGCAGCTGTGGAGTTGGTTCTGGAAAGAGTAGCTGCATGAAGTTTGTACTGCACAAAGAAGCTGAGCTCAGAATTTGTTAGTCAGGAACCATTCAAATCTGATAACATTGAACATTAGCAATTATGGATATTTCCTCAGAAAAAGAAAAAAGATGAGATATCTACTGCAAACTATTTTATATTTTATTGACTGGTAAACTAGCTACAAACTGAAAATAATCTACGTGGAAATATCTTGTTAATATCAGAAAAAGGGAAGGAGTGGTTCAAATTTTTTGAAGATGTGATTGCAGAGCCTTGAGTATAATAAGACTTCTTTAAAGAAGGCATGGATTTGGCTGTCATCTGTCTCAAAGAAGGTACTAAAAGTGGGAAAAGCTCTACTAGTGAGAAACAAGAGACCCTGGAATGCATCTGATGATATGATCATATTGAATCTGTGAATGTCTCAAAGTCTGTCCAATACTTGATTTAAGTACCTCAGGACAGTTTATGTCCTTTACGTTTTGTCCTTATGTCACTTTGTCCACGTCCCATGGGCTTGGAAAACAATGCATTCCTTTTTGCAACAGCCTTTTATTTCTTCATCTTCAGGATAAATATGTGCCATTCTTTTAATTGTCACTTTGTAATTTCTGCAAATCATCCTCCTTGTGATCCAATTGATCTGTATTCTTAATATGGTTAAAATGATGCAAGAATGGCTTTTGGTAAATGTGAAATACATTCCCTAAATCCCATCATGAGGTCACTTCACAGAGATTGTGTCACAGAGAATCTGTCTGCCTGCCTGCTTGGAAAAAAAAAAAAAAAAAAAAAAAAAAAAAAAAAAAGTAAGAACATTAGAACATTAATTGGTAGTTATGTATTAGAGGTCATGTGTATGTTAGGGGGTGGGCAGGAAAAAAATAAAAATTTTCTATCTTATGATGCTGCAACAATGCACAAGAATAAGCCTTGTTCACAGAGATCTCCATCATAAACAGAAACATGGTTTTGACTCTGCAGAACTATTGTGAAGGTCACTGGGACAGCCCAGTTGTCCGAGAGTTTTCTTGAATGTCATTAATTAGCTCAGTCAACAGGTTGGATACAAACAATTGAAAGGCTTTATAATGTTAATGTTATGTCTGTCTCAAAAATGAAATGTTGTGGACCTGTACCTTCCAAAAAGGTTGTTGCAGCTGATCATTATACACCATAGTATTGATTAATTGAAGTTCCAACATTACTAAAGCAGAGATCACTAAGAGACTTTCTTGATGGTGATGAGTCTGAGCATTCTGGCTCTAGTGGCCTGTTGTATTTAACTAAAGTTTACTTGATCATGTTTAAAATCAATGTTTTAGATTCTAGTAATTCTTGCATCAGAATGCTGTCTTTTCTGACACAGGAAATACAATTTTATTAAGAATATTCTCCATTTTAAAAGACATTGTATCTAAAATAGAAGCCCATACACAACATTCAAAGGAATTGTAATTACTCGTCTGAAAGTCTGCTTATATAATTTGGCTGAATCATGACAATCAACTTAATACACATTTGCTAACTGTCTTTTTACAGGTAAAAAAAAGAAACTTTTGTCTTGAATTTGCAAATGATGCAGATTGCCGATCTCTGCCATTGATTAAATGCTGCCTGTTCCAGTGAAAAAGTTGGCTCTTCAGAGACCATTCCTGTCAGCAATTATGTCCACTATTACATCTCTTAAAGCCCAGTTTTCATACCACCATTCTCCTCTCAAAGGTCTCCTCACTAGGTTTGATGATCAGGTGGTGCCTTCATGGTCTTTCCAACACCTAGCAGGATGTGTTCTGTTGGTACAGGTTGCCATACTTTACCAACCCTAGGCATGTGGGATGGCTGAACTGTCACCCTGCTGCAGACTGTTAGATTCACAGACACATCAGCGTCCTGCTCATCACCACAGGTCCTTCTGTGTGTTTTAGGATGAGGCACAGGAATATTGAATTCTGAAAATATGGGAAAATCCATATCACCTCCTGAACAGCTCTCACTGAAATTACAGGAAAAGGTCTAATATTTATTCTGAGATCTGTTTGCTTCTATACTGTTTATGTTCGTCTCATATAGTGAGTGGACTTTGGTTTGTCTGTATAGCCATCTGTACAAACCTATCCTGTTTTGGAGAAAAAACACAATTTAATAACAGAAAAATCTAGAAATGAATGTATCTTTACATCTGTGTAACTTCTGACCTCATTTATAGCCTGTCTGTAATCTTGAATACTTATGTACCAACAGCTTCCACTCAGCTGCTAAATGTTTTCAGCTTTCAAAAAACCTTTCAATAAAATCAAGAGCTTTTTCTTGTGAAGAACATAATAACATTGTTTTCACTTAATGCAATGTGAAAGTACAGAATTACACTGAAAGAGGGCTGGAATATAAAATATAGTTGGGATACGGGATACAATAATTTCACTGTGGCCTAAAAATGTATGAAGCTATTGAGCTTTAGTAGCAAGGAGAAACCCTTAAAAAAAACATGGAAGGGGGCAGAAGCACACTTAGCTCATGGCAGAACTATGTATGTTTCAGGTTACTATTTGCAATAATTTAGATCAAATTCTGGTGACCACTATACTGTCAGAAAGGCAGTCTGAGAGCCTGAAATCAAGACTGTTTCCAGAACATTAAGCTGTCATTTGAGTCCACTCTTACGTTGACAAAGCCAAGCATAAAACCTGGAATAGAAGATTTGGCTCCTTCTTTTTCAATTATTTAGAAGGCGAGATTCGAACCATTCTATGACATCCAGGTTATTACTGGAAACAATCATATTTTCAGAATTAAACTTGTTTATTAAGTTATTGACATTGTTATTGCATACCATAACATTGTAACAATGGCAGTTTCTAACTTTGGTCACATAACTGGGAAACTCTGCCTTTTACTTTGTTAAAGATTACTTCAGTGTTGTTAATGAGTAACTGATTCCATCTTTCTGGCCATCAATTGAAATACTCAGAAAAATTGAATTTGTTTTTCATCCCATGTTTTTAAATTAAAAAGAAAGAGGATGTTCCCTCTTCCATGACCCCTAAAACTACTTCTTGGGAGATCCCCACTTTGCATGAGGCACATCGCAGGGACTCTGGAAAGAGGCACTGGAAGAGAAGTAGCTTTTTGAGGGAGTGGCAATTAATCTGACAGGTCACTTGCTATCCAGTGGTGAATGCAAACTTCACTAATTAATCAGTCTGACATCCAGAGGTTGTTTCCCAGCTATTCATAAATCTTTACATCTCTGGACATGAAGGTGAGAAACTAGTGATGAAGTTGAATATCATGACTTCCTCCTTAGCATTGGCCTGCACTGAAACAAGCTATTAAAAGACTGTCAGTTGTGACAGCAATTTGAACCAAAGAGTAGGTGGTGCTGCCTGTGTTGTCTCATTCCTGTCCATGCAGTCTGTGTTCCACAGGAGAAAATTCTCAACAGATGATCATTTCAACAGAAAGCACAATCTTCTTCAGACAGTCATGGAGTTAAGTGCCTAAGCAATAGAAGTGAAATAGAAAGAGCACAGAGAAAGTATCGACACTTGAGATACATCTGCATTAAAATGTGGAAAAGTCATGCATACTGTGCTGCTCCTTTTTGGTTCTAGATTTGTCATGAGTCTCCCTGTAACATGGTGCTGGACTATGTGGATTTCTTTGTATCATCTAAACATAAAGGATGAAGGCAGGAGTGGACCTTAGGAAGTTTCTGGTCCTGCCTCCACAGGGGCAGTTCTGGGATCAGACCAGGTTGCTCAGGGTTTGTCCTAGCTGACCCTGAAAAATCGCAAGGATGGAGATGGTACAACCTTGTAATGCCCCAGAATGACCAAGCCTTGCTCCAGAGGCCTCTCTTCCCGGGGCAAATGCTCCAGCCCTGACCACCCTGTAGCCTCACAGACCTCATTCCCTGTTTTTGAAACCTTATTTATACTTCAGGCCACAGATTTGCACACAGTAATACAGGGATGCCCTAATGAGTACCAGGTAAAAGGTAATAATAATTTACCTTTATCTGTGCTCTTGTGAGCACAGCCTGGCATAGTGCCAGACTTCATCACTTCTGTGGGGCATTGCTGGTTAATTTTTAACGAGGTGTTCGCCAGGGCCTTTCTGCAGAGCTGCTCTGTCATCAGGCAAGCACAGCCTGCATCAGGGGACAGGTTCATCCCAGAGGTGGGTCTTCTCCCTTTTCTTGTTGAATTCCATGAGGTCCCTCTCAGCACATTCCTACAGACTGTCGAGGTATGTATAATAATTCAGCTGTTTGGTTGGTTTGTTGGTGATTTTTTGTTTGTTTGTTTTGTTTTGGCAGATTTGGTCTTAGAATCATAGAATCTTAATGGTTGGAAAAGACCTCCAAAATCATCAGGTCCAACCGTCCACCTACCACCAATATCACCCACTAAATCATGTCCCTAAGCACCACGTCCAACCTTACCTTGAACACCTCCAAGAATGGTGACTCCACCACTTCTGTGGGCAACCTATTCCAAAGCCTGACTACTCTTTCTGAGAAGAAATTTCTCCTCATTTCCAACCTAAACCTCCCCTGGCACAACTTGAGGCCATTTCCTCTAGTCCTATCACTAGTTATCTGTGAGAAGAGGCCAAAACCAAGCTCCCCAAAACTTCGTTTTAGGCAGCTGGAGAGAGCAATAAGGTCTCCCTTGAGTCTCCTCTTCTCCAGACTAAACAACCCTATTTCCCTCAGCTGCTCCTCATAGGACTTGAGTTCCAGGCCCTTCACCAGCTTTGTAGCCCTGCTCTAGACATGCTCCAAGGCCTCAGTGTCCTTCTTGTAGTGAGGGGCCCAAAACTGAACACGTTATTCAAGATGTGGCTTCTACAGAGCAGAGTAGAGGGGGACAATCACCTTCCTGGTGCTGCTGGCTACACTATTCCTTATACAGGCCAGGATGCCATTGGCCTTCTTGTCCACCTCTGCACACTGCTGGATCATGTTCAGGCAAGCATCATCCAGCACCCCCAGATCCTTTTCCTCTGCACAGCTTTCCAGCCACTCCATCCGAAGCCTGTAGCACTGCTGCATGGGGTTGTTGTGGTCAAAGTGCAGGACCTGGCCCTTAACCGTGTTGAAGCTCATCCCATTGGCGTGTGCCCATCGACCCATCCTGTCCATATGTCTCTGCAGGGCCTCTCTACCCTCCAGCAGATCAACACTTCCCCCCAACTTGGTGTCAACTTAAGTCTGCAAACTTACTGAGGGTGCACTCAATTCCCTCATACAAGTCATCAATAAAGATATTAAAAAGTATGGGCATTAACACCAACCCCTGGGGAACACCACTGGTGACCAGTCACCAGCTGGATTTCACTACATTCACCACCACCATCTGGGCCCAACTGTCCAACTAGTTTTTAACCCAGCAGAGTATAACTTTGCAAGCCATGGGCTGCCAGCTTCTCCAGGAGAATCCTTTGGGATACTGTGTCAAAAGCCTTGGCAGGGTCTAGGTAGACTATATCCACAGGTTTTCCTTCATCCACAAGGCAGGTCACCTGGTCATAGAAAGAGATGAGGTTAGTCAGGCAGGACTTGCTTTTCATGAACCTGTGCTGAATGGGCCTCATCCCCCAGTAGTCCTGCATACACTGATTGCATTCAAGATGACCTGTTCTATGACCCTCCCTGGCATCGAGGTCAGGCTGACAGGCCTTTAATGCCCTGGATCCTCCTTACGACACTTCTAATACATGAGCATCACATTAGGAAGTCTCTGGTCATCTAGGACTTCTCCGGATGACCATGACCACTGATAGATGATGGAAAGTGGCCCAGTAATCACATCCAGCAACTCCCTTGACACCCCTGAATGGATCTCATTTGGCCTCATGGAATTGTGACAGTCTAGGTGGAACAGCAGGTCTCTCACTGTTTCCACCTAAACTGTGTGTGTGTGTGGGGGGGGGGGGGGGGGGATTCTTCTGCTCCCTGTCCCAGATTTCCAGGCTGGGAGGCTTAGTACCCCAAGGATAAGTGTTCTGGCTAATAAAGACAGGTATAAAAAAGGCATGAAGAACCTCAGCCTTTTCCTTATCCTCTGTAGTCATGTTCCCCCTCTGTCCAGTAAAGGATGGAGATTCTTCTTGGCCCTCTTGCAGCTAATATATTTATAAATTATTTTTTTCATTATCCTTAATCACAGTGGCCAGGTTGAGCTCATTATGGGCTTTGGCCTTCCTGATTTTTTCTCTGCATATGCTGGCAAATTCCTTGTACTTTCCCTGAGTTGCCTGCCCCTTCTTCCACTGGACATAAATCCACACCACCTCCACTCCTGAGTTCCCTGTCCTTTCTGAAGAGCTTGTAGCCATCCATTGCAGCACTCCACTTGTGGGAGTGGTCACATCACATTTCAGTGATGGTGACTAGGTCATAGTTTGCCTGCTGCACAGTGGCTTCCAGCTCCTCTTATATGTTGCACATGCTGCGTGCATTGGTGTAGATGCATTTCAGTTGCACTATTGTCCTCACCCCCAACCCTGGGACTGCTCCCTCAGACCCATCTCTATTAAGCCTCATTTCCCCCCATCCCACTTTGTACTTAGTTTAAAGCCCTCTCAATGAGCCCTGCTGGCTCCTGGGCCAGAATCCATTTTCCTCTTTGTGATGGGTGGGACCCATTGGCAGCCATCAGGCCAGGTGCCAAATAAACCTCCTCATGATCAAAAAAACAACAAAATTCCTGCGACAGCACCAGCCTCTCAGCCATGTACTTGATGAGCTGGGCCTTCCAGGTCTGCTCAGTATCCCTCCCCACTACTGAAGGGTTAGAGGAAAACACCAACTGCACACCCACTCCATCTGGTAACAGCCCCAATCCCCTGAAGTCCTTTTTTATAGCCTTCAGGCTTCTCTCAGCAATTTCATCACTTCTAGACCGAATGATCACTAAGAGGTAATAATTGAAGGGGTGAACAAGGCTGGAAAGTTTCCTGGTAATGTCCCCGACCTGGGTCCCAGGGAGGCAACAGACTCCCAGGTTCCAGGGTGGCAGAGACAGAGCAGGGGTTCCAGCACTATTTGGTGTGTGTCGCCCTGGTGCCTTTCTCTCAGGCATGTCAGGGAGCTGCTCCAGCAGTCCAACTCCTGCTCACGCTCCCTGACAGTCCATCTCTCCACCCCCTCCTTGAGCTCTGCCACCAGGCTGGCCATATCACACCTCACATACGCAGTATCTCTGCCACCCTCCTTTGGCAGCAACAGGCTCAGGCACTCCCTGCAGCCAGAGACCTAGACAGCCACATCTTTGGGCAGGCACTCGGTCTGGGTGGCCACGGTCTTTTTGTCAAGTGCTTTGGTTAGTGCTTGCAACCTGGCTGGGTTTGCTGTCTGGGAGGCAGCCAGCAGGTGAGCCGGTCTCCTCAGTGGGGAGGGGTCCTCTGTCCTCCCTGGTTACTCTGCCTGAGCAAACTGCTGTGCCATGGCCTGACTGATATGCCATGCCCTGTTTGCCCACCCTGTTCGCCATGCTCCTGCTTGCTCTTTCTCCCTTATGGGCTGCCTTTGTACAGCAGGGAGGGGGCTTCTGGCTCCACCAAAGCCTCCTCAGCCTCCCTCGTGAGGGCTGCTGGGGCATGGTGGCTCCCTTATCTGCCTCGAGAGGCCTCGAAGCAGAAAAGCACCTGCCCACCTCAATCCCCTGCTCCGCTGCAGAACACACCTGCCTCAGAACTGATCACATGGCAAGTGTTCTGAAGTCTTTAGATAATATTGATCCAAAGATGCTTCTAATGAGCTGCAGACTAGAATTTTCCAAAAATTATTAGCATAGCAAACACAGGATGATCCTGTAAAAAAAAAAAAAAAAAAAGAGATACATGAATTTGGTCACAGAAATACATGAAACAATTATAAATTTAGCTCTTTGAGACTATTATTATCACTGACTGTAGAGGGGGTGGTAACCTGTAGATGTTTATTGCTATATAAGAAGGCAGCATTTTGGAAAGTGTACTTTTATGACCTTTATCACTCTATCTGTAATATTATATATAATTATATACATTATAATACAATTATTTTATAATACATTATTATATTATAATACAATATTAATATTTGTATTATAACATGCTTATATGAATTGTAATGATATATGTGTAATGCATTATAAATGACATATACATATTAAAAATAGTATTGAATTATCTTTAGAGCAGCATTATCTTCGGTGAAAGGTCTAGATACCATGTGGCTTATAAGAACTTATCTTCATAGCTACATGTGAAGTTTCATAGGGATATGAAAAAGCAACAAACACACTTCAGAACCATTGCCCTCTACTTTGTCTACAATAATGCTGACCAGATATAAACATAAGAAAGCCCTACAAAAAAATTTAGGAAAGACTATTTTTGTAAACATTAGTAAGAATGGACATGAGAGCAGTGAAACAAAGTGACGTTAAGCTTGCAAAGGACCCAAACCAGCATGTTAAAGTTACAGAAGTATGAAAAATATATACAAATGTTTTTCATAGTCATTGTGCATGGATATTGGCACTTGTTTTTCTTAATTAAGGAACCAGCATTTGAAGTTAGAGGATGTAAAATATTCACTTAAAGACAGATACTGTTAATTAAATTAGATCCGAGAAGGACTTTGTATGGCCACATTCTCTTATCTTCAAAAGGACTATAATTTTGAACTGATCTTCTTATCTGAGAGTCACTCATGTTCTTTGAAAGAGACTCGTATGATGAAAAAATGTAAACTATAGTGTTATAGATATTTATGTGAGTTTTGATGGTTGTCTATACCATGTGAAATGTAAAACAGTTTTTGTAATTAGAGCTTTCTTGCTTTTTTGAAGTCTGGTAACAGGAAATAAGTATTGCTTGGAGAAGTGTAATTTTGTTTATATAAAGATGAAGGATGTTCAACAACTTAACTTTTAAGCGCATGTGGCAGCAAAGATCATTTGACATAGGGATTAGGGGAGAGAGAGAACATGCTATGGGGAGCCCTAATTGTTTAAGGTATTTCAATTAAGAGAGCAAACAAAAGATAATATGAACGAGTTTTGAACAATATACCTTCAAGAGAGAGAGCTCCAAAGCAAAGAATTGTTCTGCTTCACTGCAGAAGATTTACTGTAGTGCAAAACAGCTATAGGGGAACTGATAAAACACTGTAGTAGGGGATTTGCACACCTTATTCCAAGCTTTTGCCAAGCTCTTTTTTTTTTTTTTTCCATCAGAACATGGGCCATCTATAAATCTTTATCTAACAACTTTTTTTCCCCCCAAGAAGAGTGAATAATGATGAGGAGCAATTGTTTGTTTGTTTGTTTGTTTTTTGTTTATTTTTCATCATATGAGCAATAATAAAAAAATAGTAACTGCCACATTAACAAAAGTGGTTTTGTCTGCCTATTACTCTGCTGACATATAGCTGCAATAATTCTAGTGTAATAATATATATTTTGCTTCTATATGATAATTTTAATCTTTTATTCATCATTCTGAGATAACCACTCAGAACAAATTCTGGAAGGGAGTTTTTTTTCCAGTTTGCTCCCTATTAAAATGTATATACAGTAGGGCTGAATGCAGATGTAATTTCAGAGTGAACTGAGTCTATACCATTAAATATATGCCAGACTTTCTGAAGTTATGGTGTCTAGCCCATTTTCTGTAGACCAGATAAATATATTTTCCAGTCTGTATAAAATAATTATGAACTTCATAGTCCACTTTACTTATGACTTCCTTCTGAATATTTCAGGAGATATAGTCTCATACTTATTTGTTGTGCTAGCCAACAGGTTCAACTCATGTTAAGCTTTAAACTAAAGCATAAAACAAGAAATGAAACACAAGACATTCCATTTAAAAATAAAATTTCTTTACTGTTAGGGTGATCAAACACTGACACAGGTTGGACAGAGAGGTTGTGGAGTCTTCCACCATGGTGAAATTCAAAACCCATCTGGATGCAGTCCTGGGCTTTTGCTAATCCTGCCTCAGCAGGACTGTTTGACTAGGTATTCTTCAGACCTGCCTTCCCTTTTCACCTATTTTGTGTTATTTTCAGAAAAGTCAAATGTTAGAAGACATCATTAAAGGGTGTTTCTTACAAGACAACCCAAAGGTCCACATTTTTCCAGCATAATTTGAGGCAGTTTAAATAAAAACACAGGTCCTTTTACAGTTAAGACCAATGGGGAGAGATGTAAGTCCAGATGAAAGTTCAAATATACTTTAGTGTAAGCGCTCCAAGTGCAAGTACAAAAAAAGCAGCAACAGGATGTTACAATTTTGGAATACCTTTAAATATATATCTATCTAAAAAAGTTACTTCCTGCGAGACAAGAAACTGAGGTTTTGATCTCATTTCCATGGTGTGAAACAAGACACATAAATTTCTTCTTTTTTTCTATTTCCATGTGCTCTGAATGCTTTCTTGTTAAGGTTCTGGAGCTGTGTTTTCAATGGGTACATGAATGCAAGCTATGCATCAAGGTAACATCATGAACATTGCATATCATAAATGCTTCTCTGTATTTGAAATTGTGTCATTTAACTGACAATCCAAATACACTTAATCCACAATCCAAAGCCACTTAACTGATATGTAGGAAAGATTTTTTTTGTTCATAACAATATGCATCTTGACATAATTTTAAAATATCACCTTTTTAAACTAATTTTTAAAACATTCTTAAGGAAAGACATTGACAGACAGACAATGTATCAATTTTTTAGGCTGTTTTGTCACCATCAGATAAGACAGGTGTGAAGGATAAAAATAATCATTTACTAGAAAATAATGAAGAATGCAACAACAGCTTCCCTGTGTTATAGCCCACAGCTGCTGTTGCATATCATGAAAAATAACTGTCTCAATTATCAACTTGGCACAAAGAATATTCATGAGTCATAATTCACAGAATCACAGAATCATCTAGGTTGGAAGAGACCTCCAAGATCACTTAGTCCAACCTATGACCTCACAATAACAAGCCCTCCACTAAACCATATCACTAAGCTCTACATCTAAATGTCTTTTAAAGACCTCCAGGGATGGTGACTCAGCCACTTCCCTGGGCAGCCCATTCCAATGCCTAACAACCCTTTCAGTAAAGAAGTTTTTCCTGATTTCCAACCTAAACCTCCCCTGGCACAACTTTAGCCCATTCCCCCTCATCCTATCAGTGGTCATGTGGGAGAATAGACCAACCCCCACCTCGTTACAGCCTCCTTTAAGGAGTCAGATATAGTGAGCTATATCTCACTTTATAGAGTGAGATAAGGTCACCCCTGAGCCGCCTCTTTTCCAGACTGAACAATCCCATCAATCCCAGCTCCCTCAGCCACTCCTCGTAAGACTTGTTCTCCAGACCCCTCACCGGCTTAGTTGCCCTTATTTTTCTAGGACCTGAAAGACGGTGAACTATGCCTGGGCAGGGCAAAGCCAGACGAAACTCTGGTGGAGGTACGTAGCAGTTCTGACGTGCAAAGCCGTCAGACAGGTACAGGGGCGAAAGACCAATCGAATTAAAACAAGTTGTTTCAACTGATTTTGCTGTGTTTTTTGACCAGTAACCTGAAGTTGAACATGAAGTTCCACCTTTAAGACCTACTTCATAATTCAGACCAGATTAACACTTAAAATACACTTCATGCTCCTTTGTAAGTTTAGAGAAGACCTGGCTGTTTTGTTCTAACGAGGAAGAAAAATGCAGAGCAAAGGACCCATCAACTTGAAGGAGATATTTGCAGAAGCCCCTAATTCTGTCATATTTATTCATGTTACATTTTTATGACATTAACAACTTCAAAAAGTTGTTTGTGCTGCTCTACTGTATTTGTTTAATTACCTGCTTTTCTGTAGCGAGTTAGTAATATATGACATACTCTGAACACTGGAATGGAGTCATTAATCAAACTGCAATTTAACTATCACAGGGACCAACAAAAATTGGCAGGAATAGATTGTGGAAAGTATGAAAGTGTTTTGGCAAAACTTGACTTGTTTTGCAAACAAGTCCCTACTTAATGTGATTGCTGTTCCCATCACTTTTGTCTCAGGTATTTGGGTGGCTATCAATAGGAAAATATTGAATCAGCTACCAGCGCTGCCCAGGCTTTCAAAGCTTATTTAGGGCTAGTGGTGTTGCTTCTGACACCCTATACAGGATTGATGGAAGCTTATAACTCCAATTAAAATTAAAACACAGCCCTTCTACCTCCAAAACAATTCACCTGTCAACAACTGACTGGAATAGCAGTAATTCTTTCTGAACTGGGAACCATAGCTTTATTTTTAAGTTCTCTGATGCTGCACAAAGCTCTGCAAAAATGGATACAAATGCTTATTTTGGAAAAAAGGCTTACAATATCATTAACTTTGGGTAGACACACACTTCTGCTTCTTTCAGGTAACTGAAGAGTCAGGACCCAAATGTAAGGATAGGTTAAAAAATAAAAATAAAATCTATGGCTTCCCATGGTATTCATGTCAGATATCTGGTATCATCGATTAATGGGCATGAACTCAATTAAAACAAAAGAGCTGAGTATATGATGAAACATTTTTTGTCTCCTAAAGAAATGAAAATTATATGATAATACGTCTGACTCTAATGAGTTTTAATCTAGTTTAGGCTTAACTGAATTCAACCAAATTTTCAGAATATAAAGGTCTAGCAGAGTTCTGGATACAATCTGCTACAACTTGAGGGACAGGTTGGTTGTGGATGTAAGTTTTGCATTTTGTTTTATCAAAATATTTATTGCTGAAAATTTGGTGAATAGTGAGATATTCCTGATTTAAAAAAAAAAAAAAAGTAAAAAAAAAAATAAAAAAAGGACCTTGATCTCCAGCAAGACTGAGTCATGGAGGGCTTGGTTTGTTATTAGGAAGGTTGGGGAGAGGGAAAAGTGAAAGAGAAAGAAAGCTTGCCACTTGTGAAGAATCCTTTCAAAACATATATATCTGCTGTGCAAAAGATCAAATAGCAGGCTGGTCATCAGCAACATCGTGATATTTTTTTGGCATCAGTTTTGAAAGACTCAGGTTACATTGCCTGTCATTAGTACTCAGTGTCTTTGATGCAGTCTGCTTTAGAGTAAAATAAGAAGTAACAGACAGGGACTCAAAGACTTGTTGTCCATATAAAGACATGTTTTCAAGATGAAACAACACTTACAGATACCTAGGCTGATTTTGTCTTTGAACTGAGAAGAGCAGGGGTATGCTTTTGAAAAGATTTCAAATGCTTGTTTCTCCTCAAGAGCAGGATAATTTTGGTGTTCAGAGAATAACCTGAATCACGTTATTTGAATGAGGGGAAAAGCGGTGATATATAATTGAAAGATGGTGAAATGCAGAGCAGCACAGATATGAAGTAGCCACACACAGGCACACAGGTGACAAAAAGAAAGTCAGTAAAACTGTTAAGATGATGGAAAAACTGAATCAGGATGAAGTGGCTACTGTAATCTACAGCAGGTCTTATCTGCTTAACAACATGTTGTAAAGTCCTGGTTATATTCTAGAGCTGGGATTGAGACTTGCATTTTACATTACTCTTTAGTAATGCCATGTATGTTTATGCAGGTGTTAGTAACATCCCTATGTGATTTAACTATGGTACAGGGGGAGCTCACAATATGATCATACTATGACAACAAACTTCATCTCTTCGCTTTTTGCAGGATACTGTCCTCATTTCCCTTATCATGCAAATGTTTTTGGCTAGGGGTGTTTTAGTGATTCTTCACTGCCTTAGTTGCTGGCTATGCAAAAGGAAAAGGGCATGTCTCTGTTCTCTGCTGGAAAGGAAGGTTGCAAGAGAATTATGATCTACATGTAGAGGTTAAGAACAGGACCACAAGGCATAGATGAAGGAAAATACACTGGACTTGCTAAGGGGAAAGTAAAGTGGGAAAGATGTACATGCAGTAACCATTCTGAGACAAACTCTCCAAATTCAAATCCATTTAAGGATGATCATTCTCTGGGATAGTTGGAAAATATTTGATCTAGAAGAACATCTTTAAAGGGGGTATTGCTTTGCGCTATATGATTATGGTGGTTCTAATTCAATAGAAGGCATGCCCCCCCACCCCCTACCCTCCCAGTTACATACTGGGTATAAATAAAGAAATCTGATTATTTTTGAAAATTCAAAGCTGGCATTGATATGTTTGATTTCTCATTCAATAAATTAAGATCTTAATTTTTCCTTCTCCTCACATTCTTATTTTCTGGCCAAAAGTAACATATTTGCTCACTACCCAGACTTCCTGAGCCAGTCATTATACAGCACTAACTGTACTATTGATTATCCTTGTGCTTATCTGTGTTCATGTAAATTTACTACTGCCTAGAAGCAAGAAGAACTACAATTGCAAGATGTGTCTGCTTTGTGCCGAATGCACTCATGCAGATTAATTATTATGGTTTGCTCTGAGTGTCTTAAACCTCATTCAAGGTCATTATGTTATAGTTGGAAATCATGTTAGATTTAGAAACAAGTCTATTTTTTTTCTCAACTCCATCCCCCACACGCACACCACACACCCCATGTTTTCTAACTAAAACCTAGCTGCCATACGTCAAAATCATACCGATATGGGATAATGGAAATAGAAAACCATGGACTGTGTAAATAAAAGAAACAAAATGTATACCTTTACAGATAATAGATGAACATTTATTTGAATTAAGCATTTAACTGTGGCTAATTAAGTCGCTAACCTTTACTTTAACAATTATATTTCACACTGTGCACTACACTGCTGCTCTGCTGTGCTTCATGGGATTCTTAATTAAATCTAAGTCCACTGGTCTTTCAAAAATTTGCCATTAATTTAACCACATCCACAAAAATGTGGAAAATGTTTCTCAAGAGTTTGTCTTTTAGTAGGCTTTGTTGTTAAGCTCATCCCCACAAAGGAATGGTTCACCTTTAGTTATTCCATTAGAACTGCATAATCCTCTGGAATTTTATTAAGGAGTCTGTTTAAAGAGCTTATGAAGCAAAAGGCATAGGAAGACTTCTGTGACAGTGGTTAAGGTTTCCACTAGTGAAAGGTGCTTACTTGTATTCTCCTCTGCCATCTCACAACGACTCTTCTGGGTCCTGTGCAGAACTCTGTAGTGCTGAATTCCTATTAAAATTTCAGTCTTAGCTTCTAACTTCTGTGTACTCCTGCCTTTCCTTTTTAAATGAACTTCTAGATGAGGATCAGGATACTTTAATATTTTGAAATATTGCAGAGAAAACCTTTATTATTTTTTTTATTATTAAAAAAAAATTCATCTGTAATTATTTGAGCTGCAAAATATCTGGTGCTGTGTGTATTAAATTTGTCTCATGTTTTGGCCTCAGGTAATTACACAGTGCCTGTTAGTAAATAGTATAACTGCCTTTGCTAAACTAGTATAAGTATCAGATAGCTCAAGTGTTATAGTGAAGCACTGATCAGTCTCTTCCTGTGGGACATGACCCCTGGGCAATATTTGCAGCACATTAAAGCACAAGTTTTTCTACAAGAATGTTAACCAAGTTTAGAATTCTAACATATTACACTGTTCCTCAGATGTGAACATTGTCAGCTCTGTCTCAAGACACAAACCTACTTAAATAATTTTTTCCTGGAATCACACAAAAAAAAGAAAAAGTTAATGAAGTTCAAGATATATGATAGCCTTTAAAGTACAACTATTCAATGACAGAAACAATTTAAGAAGTTATTGCAAAAATGATGACATTAGATTTATGTCCTCTCATTTTTTTTCTTTGTCTTTTGACTTTCATCCAATTCATCAGGTGCAGTTTATTGCCAGACTATTGGTCTGTTTCACTAAAATAGCTTCTGTGTCCCTGTTTATTATCCTTTTATTTATTTTTTTTTTTATTTTTCTGTGCATAGGGCTTCAAGATCTGTTATTTATTGATTTTACCTAAATATGATATCATAGAGTCATAGAATATCCCAAGTTGGAAGTATCATCAAGTCCAGCTCCTGGTCCCACCCAGCTCTACCCAAAAATTCAGACCATATGACGGAGAGCATAGTCCAAACACTGCTTAAACTCCAACAGGCTTGGTGGCATGACTACATCCCTGGGGAGCCTGTTCCAGTGTGCGACAATCCTCTCAGTGAAGAAACTCTTCTTGATATCTGACCTGAACCTCCCCTGTCACAGCTTGACACCGTTCTCTCGAGTCCTGTCACTGGTCACTAAAGAGAGTGATTGGCGCCTGCCCCTCCACTCCCCCTTCTGAGGAAGCTGTAGACCATGAGGGTCTCCCCTCATCCTCCTCTTTTCCAGGCTGAACAGACCTTGGTGATCTCAGCTGCTCCTCATACATCTTCCCCTCTAAGCCCTTCACCATCTTTGTAGCCCTTCTCTGGACACTCTCCAACAGTTTCACATCCTTTTTGTAGTGTGGTGCCCGGAACTGCACACAGTACTCAAGGTGAGGCTGCACCAGGACAGAGTAGAGCAGGACAATCACTTCCCTCGACTGACTACCAATGCCATTCTTGATGCACCCTGGGATACGGTTGGCCCTCCTGGCTGCCAGGGCACACTGCTGGCTCATATTCAGCTTTCTATCAACCAAAACACACAGATTCCTCTCTGTGGGGCCTCTGTCTAGTGTCTCATTGCCCAGTCTGTACAACCCAGCCAGGCTTGCCCTATCCCAGGTGCAGGACCTGGCACTTGCTTTTGTTAAACTTCATGCAGTTGGTGATTGCCCAGCTCACCTATGTGTCCAGATGTCTCTGCAAGGGCCTTCCACCCTTAACAGAGTCAACAACTCCACACAGTTTAGCGTCATCTGAAAATCTGCTGAAAACACTTTCTAGTCCTACGTCCAAATCATACATAAAAACATTGAAGAGAACCAGCCTTAAAATGGAGCCTCAGGGGACCTCACTGGTGACTGGCCGCCAGCCAGTCATTGGCCCCATTTACCATAACCCTTTGAGCCCTACCCATCAGCCAATTGTTCACCCATTGTATGATGTTATTTTTCTAGCTGTATGCTGGATATTTTGTCCAGTAGGATCCTATGGGGATCTGTGTTGAAAGCTTTACTGAAATCCAAAAGGATCACATCAGCTGCTTTCCCTTGATCAACTAGCTGGGTGATCGTATCTTAAAAGGAAATCAAATTAGTCATCCAGGACCTGACCCTCATGAACTCGTGGTCTGATACACTGGTTCATAAAACATCAAAAGCATCCTTCTTCCACCATGTAATCATCCTTCCACTTCTTGTAATTAGCCAGTAATAGTTCTTCTGGTTTATGAAGCTTCACATCCTTCAAAAGTGTGTAACAAACAGTGCCTGAATTTGGAAAAGAGAGAGGAGTATTGACACTCTTGCCTTATATTTCATCATTTCTATGTGTGTGCGTGAGTGTGGATGTGTGGGAGGGGGGCATGGGAGGGAATAAATAAAGGATATTTAGAACTATTCTGTTTTGAGATTCTAAATCAGAATCCCAGAATTGCACATAGAGAGAATATAACTTGTTGAAATTGCATGTGTTGAAATAAAATGGCACATTCATAGAAAAGTATATACATGCACTCAATTTAATATTTTATATGAAAAATGATAAGCATCTTTAATGGCATGTTCAGACATTGGCTTGGACCACATGCCCTAGGAGCACTACTGACTATTCAGAATTGCTAAACACCAGCCCTTGTTTCCTAGAACAAAGCTACTGATGTTCCCTTGACCTAGCTTGACCTACATTCATATAGTCATCATACAGAAATACTGAAAAGTAAGGTTTGTGATGATAGGACAGCTTAAACCAATGTTTTCAAAGGGATCCTCAGGCTTCTGAGAAAAGACCTTTACTGTCATACATTGCAATGGTCTTGCATTGTTTGAATTTACATCAAGCTACTGACAACCCACAGTATAAATGAAATTTCACTTATGTTCTTTTTCACTAATAGAGGCCCTTCAAAAATTTTTCTTCTCTGTGTGACATCCAGAAGGGCATAGTGAAATAAATAAGGCACAGTTACAGTCTTACTTTGTAAAGGTTCCAGATGTGACCAGCTTTCAGTTTTGCTAATCAGTGCATAATCAACCATTTTTCCCTGCCTCAACTTTTCAACATTTATAGCAGAAAGCTGCTATCTTATGCTGTTACTAAAGAGGTACTAAGTAATATATCATATCTTTGTGACAGACTAATGAACTAATGCCAAGTAGAAACACTTATGTTTATTAGTACAGTGTTGCCCCTTTTAACAGTCTCATTCAGTTTGTGTAACATTGATGAATGTATTCTGTGTATAACTGTATAACTCTGTTGCCAGAAGGTTCTTTTTATTAGTATTTTTTTTTCTATTTTCCAGGAGCTGAAGAAGATTGTCTGTCTTTCTCTCTCTCTCTCTCTCTCTCTCTCTCTTTTTTTTTTTTTTTTTTCATCCTGGTTTCATTTAGACACTGAACACAAGTACTGAAACAGTAATAAGGAGCCAGCTGCATTTTAGGAGTGCTAGACAGATTGGCCTCTCACTTTAGCAGAAACAAAGAACTTTAATTTGCTTTGAAGTTGCAATAAACTATTTTCAGAAAAAAGCACAGAGAAACTGACTTTGAGAGCCTTCAGCAACCTGACCTCACACTAATCATTATCCCTAAAGAAAAATAAAACATTTCTGTACATGACCCAAACATCCTACCCTTCCTGATGAAATGTACCATATATTTTTCTGGACTGAGATCTAATTATAAAAATTATTAACATTCAGCCCAAGCTTCAAGATGACTGTGGCATTTCATAACCAGATCAACAGTTTATGAAGCCACAGATCACAGAATCACAGAATCATCTAGGTTGGAGACCTCCAAGATCACTTAGTCCAACCTATGACCTCACAATAACAAGCCCTCCACTAAACCATATCACTAAGCTCTACATCTAAATGTCTTTTAAAGACCTCCAGGGATGGTGACTCAGCCACTTCCCTGGGCAGCCCATTCCAATGCCTAACAACCCTTTCAGTAAAGAAGTTTTTCCTGATATCCAACATAAACCTTCTCCTGGCACAACTTTAGCCCATTCCCCCTCATCCTGTCACCAGGCACGTGGGAGAACAGGCCAGCCCCCACCTCACTACAGCCTCCTTTAAGGTATCTGTAAAAAGCAATAAGGTCGCCCCTGAGCCTCCTTTTCTCTAGGCTGAACAAGCCCAGCTCCCTCAGCCGCTCCTTGTAGGACTTGTTCTCCAGACCCCTCACCAGCTTCGTCGCCCTTCTCTGGACCCGCTCAAGCACCTCGATGTCCTTCTTGTAGCGAGGGGCCCAAAACTGAACACAGTACTCAAGGTGCGGCCTCACCAGAGCCGAGTACAGGGGGCAATCACCTCCCTAGTCCTGCTGGTCACACTGTTTCTGATACAAGCCAGGATGCTGTTGGCCTTCTTGGCTACCTGAGCACACTGCTGGCTCATATTCAGCCGACTGTCCACCATCACTCCCAGGTCCTTCTCTGCCTGGCAGCTCTCCAACCACTCATCTCCCAGCCTGTAGCTCTGCTTGGAGTTATTGCGCCCCAGGTGCAGGACCCGACACTTTGCATTGTTGAACTTCATGCAGTTGACTTCAGCCCATCGGTGCAGCCTATCCAGATCCTCCTGCAGAGCCTTCCTACCCTCGAGCAGATCGACACATGCGCATAGCTTGGTGTCATCTGCAAACTTACTGAGGGTGCACTCAATGCCCTCGTCCAGATCATTGATAAAGATATTAAAGAGGACCGGCCCCAGCACCGAGCCCTGGGGGACGCCACTAGTGACTGGCCTCCAACTGGACTTGACTCCATTTACCACGACTCTTTGGGCCCGGCCATCCAGCCAGTTTCTAACCCAAGGAAGTGTGCGCCAGTCCAAGTCAAGAGCAGCCAGTTCCTTGAGGAGAATGCTGTGGGAGACGGTGTCAAATGCCTTGCTGAAGTCAAGGTAGACCACATCCACAGCCTTTCCCTCGTCCACCCAGTGCATCACTTTGTCATAGAAGGAGATCAGGTTCGTCAAGCAGGATCTGCCTTCCATAAACCCATGCTTCCTTTCCTTTCCTTTCCTTTCCTTTCCTTTCCTTTCCTTTCCTTTCCTTTCCTTTCCTTTCCTTTCCTTTCCTTTCCTTTCCTTTCCTTTCCTTTCCTTTCCTTTCCTTTCCTTTCCTTTCCTTTCCTTTCCTTTCCTTTCCGCTCCGCTCCGCTCCGCTCCGCTCCGCTCCGCTCCGCTCCGCTCCCTAGTTCTAGTTTAATGTCTGTGCTGCACCAGGCCTAGATAACTGAAGCTATCAATCTGAATCTCACTTACTGTCTTAAGGCAAGGCCCATTTTTTTTATGACTCCTTCCAGACTCCATATCTGCTTTATATCAGATGTGACGTAACAGACTTTCTAAAGGTAGCTTGTCATTGTTCCTTCCCTGAATATGAAGATGTGTTACTAGTCACATACTTTAGAAAGCCTTTTGTTGTCCCAGAAATCTCTTACTAAACAATCTGCTCAAACAATTGATCTTTTTGGAAATCATAAAGCCACAGTTTAAAGTTTGTTTGCTGTTTTCTGTTTGACATCTGATTGGGGTAATAATGATGTGTTACATAGGAACCATGCCGTACAGAGGAAATAGAAATATATTGAGAGGAATTCAGAAATATATTGGCCTCCTGCAGAATCCATCATTTATTAATCATTGTGCCTCATGATGTTCCAGCCTTTCATCTGCCAAATATCAGCCACAAATATGTCAGCCACAGCCTCACATAGCCTCTTCAGAAGATTTTCTTTTTTTTTTTTTTCTTTTCTTTTTTATATCCTACAGCAGGAGAGAAGTCAATCAGCTTCAATCAATGGTGACACTACGAAACACAAAAGCACTACATCAAAATAAGAACATTTGAGGGCAAAGTTGTTTTATGAATACACAAATAATAAACTCCAGCTGTGTCCTGCCAGTGGCTACACCAGCTACACAAGCTGTTTTATTGGTTTGTTTGTTAGTTTGGGACCTTTTTTGTGTCTCTGTGTATCTGGATATAGTGTTACATAGCTCAGTCAAAGAGTTTGCCTGTAGACATATCTGATTCTTTGAGAAGGAAGAACTCAGAAGATCCATAAACATATATGAGTTTCTTTCAATACTTCAGTGAGCAGCAAATGTCTGTTAGGGACAAGCTTCACAAACAACCCTCTACAAATGTCCTGTTAGAAAAACAGCGACTTTTCAAAAGATATAACGATCTGTTTCTTTTGTACATTAAGTGGTTTGGATAGCAATCAGCTTCTTCCTTTATAGCAAGTTCTACAGAATATAGCTAAGTAGTGTTTTGCAGAGTGTCATATTGTGTACCAGTGATGTGAAGTTGGCCAGCAGAGCAAATTCCCTTTATAGCAACATTCATATGCTATTCCAAGTGTCCATTGTCTGAAAGGTGGATGAATAATGGTGTGTTCCAGTCTCCTGATGACCCCTGATGATGTTAGAGTTGTGACATAATACAAATAGTAGCCACTGAAATATTCAGGATAAGGAAAACAGGATTTATTCCATGGATAAAAAATTACTTGCTCAGATTAAAGATAGAATATTCACATATTATAACATAAATAATAGAAGAGACTAAGCAGAAAAGAAGAAAAAACTCAATACAAACAAAACAACCATCCATCTTTACTTTGACTGCCCCAAAACAAAACAAAACAACAACAACAAAAAAACCCCACATCTCTATGAAGAGCTATTTTCATACTTCGAAAGTTTATAGGGCTTGGAAAGATGAGAATTATATTACTTTTTTTTTTCTTCTTTTTTTTTTTTTTTTCTTTTTTTTCCCTCTTTATCTGGATATCTTAAAGGTATTTCAGGAAAATATCTGATTGTGAATGATTTCCAATAGCATAGCTTCATTTAACCTGTGAAAATGTATCTCTGATATGATTTCCATATTATCAAGTTTACCCATACTTCAGTCTTTCTCACTACAGTATTGTTATTGATTGATTTTATATAGATGCAGAAGTGGCATCCATGCAAAAATGCAGGGATGGTTTAAAATTAAGTTACAAGTACTTAATTTAAGTACTTGTAACTTTACCTGTATGGTTATTCTTTGGCACAAACAATATATTTCTAAATACAAGCTGCATGATATGATTTATTGAGAAGTTATTTTACTGAGATTAATATTAATAGATAACTCATTAAAAAACAATGTCTCTATTAAATTAAAGAACTAAATTATTGTGATTATGAGGCATGCAAACACTTCATGGTTCAGATGTTTTGGTTAGTAAGATTTCAGATTGTATCTTGATCCACAGAGATAAGGTGAGAATTGATAATCAGATCTGATTCACATCTGATTTAGGAACCTGAATTAAAGCCCAGGAAATTTACATCCTTGGAGGCTTTGCTACTACTGACCTAAATGTAATGACCTTTGTTGGCTTTGGGAAAAAGAAATACGGTTCTAAAACAAACCATCATGAGATTTCAGTTTCAAACCTAAATTCTGAGTTTATTTTTTCATCTTTACTCATGATAATAAGTTTTCTGATATTACTGTGGAACAGAAAATTGGATTTCTAACTAACCACAGTGAATAATACACTCCTCTAACTTATTTTTTTTTTAAAGAGAAACACTTGGAAAAAGAAAAAAGAAAGAAAAAAAAATTAAAAAAAAAAAAGGAAAAAAGAAAAGAGAAAAATGAATTGTCCTTATGAAGGCTGAAAGTAGAAGCCTGGGAGAGGTGGACACACTGAAACATGCTTCTACAAAGCAGCTGGGTGGTAGCATATATTATGCTCTTCACAATAAATTATAGTATTCTTTCCCCTTCTTTTTATTACAAAATAAATGATTAAAAACATCAGCTGTGTGGGATGGTATGGATCACATAGATCAGTGATCAGTGCACTGTGAGGTTTGATTCTCAGGGTGCCATTGTGATAATGAAGGAGGCTAAGGTACAACCAGACCAGTATCTAACATGCAGCTATGCTTGCTACTCAGGAGTACCAAGTATAAATTGTAGTACTTTCCACAGAACTACACTTTTACTACAGCCTTATGAATGTCTCAAGCACTTACTCAGTCCACAGTAGGCTTAAACACAGTGATGATACTCAGACCATTAGAGAGGTAGATTAGGTAGACTTGATTAAGATGGATATTCATTAATTATCATAAACAAATTATGGGGTCATGATTGTGCGACCTATAATAAAATATGTATTACTGCTTGGCATAATAGAAGCATTTTGGTGGATTACTATTTTATAATATGAATATTCATTTAATAAATTACTTTTTTGTATGTAGAAACCACTCCAGTAATCCAACTCCAGTGTGCACAGTAACATTGTGGGCAATAACATTCCATAAAATATAATTGATTTCAAACACTAGCAACTATAAACCTGTAGCGATAGTATTTTAAAGTCTACTACAGATACTCTTGTCTGCAGGCAGTGAAAAAAGCCTAATTAACATGAACTGCAATGGTGTTCGACCAGCATGTGATGTGTCATATTATAAATTCATTCACGTATTAATTGAAAATACTCTTTTTTGTGTGTTTTCAGGATAAATAATGAGAAAGGGGGAAAAAGATATGAAGGTAACATATTTGTTCTTTTTACAGGAATGACATTTTTCACACTAATGAACACTTAAAATGTAAATTATACAATCAGCTTAAAAAATGGAACAAAAGATATTTGAGGCTTTTTATTACCTTTCTTATCAAAAATTAGCTGCAGTTATAATAAAAAATGTCCATTTTTCCAAAACAGTCTTTGCCCGAAGTGCTGGGCATCATGAAAGATCCAAAAACATTGAGGGCTCTAGCTGATATTGTCACTGATTTACAGCTGAAAGTTGTGAACAAGTTTTTGACATTAGCTGAAGAAAACAGACGGTTCTGAAGATAGAAACCTAAATCAAGAATACACTTTACGTATTTCTTTTAATGTTTTTTTTTTGTTGTTGTTGTTTTGTTTTGTTTTGTTTGTTTGTTTGCTTGCTTTTGTTGCTTTGTTTATTAGTTTTCCTTCCTTCCAAATAACAATGTTTTATTGAACCTAGTCCTGGCATCTCCTACTACAGTCTTGATGAACAGAACTATCCTCAGGGAAGTTGCTTAACCTCCCCACGTACAACCTGACTTCTTTTATTGACATCCAGCATGTAATTGCTTCATGGCTTATTATAAAGTGCTTTGAGGTATTGAATTGAAAGACACTTTAGGAATGAAGTGGTGTTGATAGTTATCATTGTGCACTTATTTCGTAGATCTCAGAAAGGAAAGATTTGTTTACAACTTCAGCATTTTTCACTGATTTGTAGTTAAAATTAGACCTCAGAGCTCCATCCGGTGGCAATTTCTCCTGACTTCTAATTTACGTTATAGTATCTGGTTTATAAAGAGAAAATTATGCCACCAAAGAAAATATGTTAAAAGTATGCATTCCAGTAGAAACAGTTTAATTATTCCCTGATGTCCTGGTCAACAACATACAAAGAAGGCTGACCAGAATCTGTTAATTTTGCCTGTATAGTACATTCATTTCCCCAATAATATGAAGTTTAACAAAGCCGATTTGCTTTAGAAGATATGAGTCTCTTGAAATTAAGCTAATATATTAAGAAAGAAAGAAAGAAAGAAAGAAAAAAAGTAACTTGTAACACATTGAAAATTTTTCCAGGGTACTCTTTGTCAAACAACACACAACCAAAGGGACAGTCCTGGAAAGTGCTACTCCTAATCTTGTGATCAAAGCTAATCAAGGATACTTTGCTATTCTGAGTCTATTTTTTAGCTCTCCCACAGATATTCCCTACAATTTTGAGAAATTATATTTCTCCATGGGCAGAATAAAATTCCCTTTCACCACTTACCTTGTGTGTTTAGCTGTTATTATATGGTTATAAGCTTAAGTGATCCCCTCCAGCAGCTAAATTATAAATCAAATGGTAAACAGCAAGCATAATGGTTGCTGTAAGAAAACCACACAATTTTCAAGCCTGTTAGATTTTATCAACAATTTCTTTTTCTACTTTTTCCATGTTAGGCATGATCCATTTCATCTAACACATCCCCATCATTAATGGCACAGTATTTCTGGTGCACTTTATCAAGAAAATAAATCATTGATATAAATGTACCTAAAAATGTATTTCAGGGTATATTCAAGGTATATCTTCAAGGTATATCTTCAGTATTGCTCTGATATTCTACTTTCTTCAATTTCACTGGAAATGTACTAAGTAATGGGGGAATTCATCGAATGAGGGTATTAAAAATAATGATTATAAAGAAAAGAAAATCTATTATTTCTTATAAATCTCAGAATTATTTACATTTTCAGATCTTTTACTTTAACCCCAATTTTCATATAAATATATCCATACTGTTTAATTGCTGTTTCATACTAAACATTTATTGAAATATTTTTAAATCAGAATTTCATTAAGTTTTACAACACAGTTTTATTTCCAAATTAACTTTTTGAGAAAATGTGTATTTGCACAGTTTCCTGGATGAGCGTGGTGTTAATATATTTAATTTATCAAGTCATATTTATATTTCAGCAAACTTAAAAATAAATAAAGTTGTTTTTCTGCAAATATATATATGTTAAGTGTGTGTGTGTGCATCTGTGTCTGTGTGTTTGTGTGTCTTGAGGTGGTGGTGGTAGTGGTACATCCCCTGCCTTACCTCAGGATTGACATAGTTACAAGTGCAGTGAGTTGAAATAGTTAGGCAGTGCAGCAGAAACTCCTGTATACCAGAACTGGGCTATCTGGAAGGTACTGAAACCATAGGGTTGTTGGTCAACACAAGAATTACCCAACCTGAATTCTGGCCGGGGTGGAAAGGTGTGGACTAAATCCAATCATCTTTCAGTCCTGTAAATATTGGTCCTAAGCAAAGAGTCCCTTTGAGCTCTCCAGCACCATAGCAGGCTGTGACCTGGGATTTCTCCCTGAGGTGGGATGCCTCTCAGGGCAAGATTCCTCAAGGTTCAAAGATCGTCCACTGAATACATCAATGTAGAAGAGAGTGAGTAATTCATTGAAGGCCTGACTTCTTGAGGTTCCATGATCTTCCGCTGAACATGCTGTCACAGAATATTTTTATCCTGGAGAAAAGGAGGCTCAAGGGTGACCTTACTGCTCTTTACAGATGCCTTAAAGGAGGCTGTAGCGAGGTGGGGGTTGGTCTATTCTCCCACGTGCCTGGTGACAGGACGAGGGGGAATGGGCTTAAGTTGTGCCAGGGGAGTTTTAGGTTGGATCTTAGGACTTCTTGAGGTTCCATGATCTTCCACTGAATATGCTGTCACAGAGAAGGGTGATTAATTCACCAATAGAATTCACCAACAGAATTCTTGAGCACACAACTGAGTTTATAAATTCCCAATACCTTGCTGTATAGAAACCATTAATACCTTACTGTAAGTCTTGTAAACCTTGCTATTTACAAAACTTTAAAGTCACTGTCTTGATTGTAGCAACCACTCCTGAGTTATTGTGTTAAATAGATTAATGATTAACTGATGATTAAGTGCTGCTAAAAAACAAACAAAACAAAAGAAAACAAAAACTGTGATTTACCATAAATGAATTAATACACGTGTATTTTAAATAGCTGATACATCAGACCTGTGTAAAAATTCCATCTGTGACAGTGTGTTATAAACAAATATATTTATAATACTGCTTCAAACTGTTATTTGTATAGCACAAAGTGCTGCTCAATCAAGTCATACTATAGAGGAAAAATGCTGTAGAAAGTTTTGGACATTTATCTGACTATTCATCTCATGTCTTTCCTCTCTCATTCTGTAGCCATGTTTTTTCAGTTGTAGCCATTCTAGGTATTATTGTTATTATTATTGAGCAAACAGCTAATTAGCACTTTCTGGAACATCCGCAGCACAGGGATTAGCTAGTTATCCATCAACATTGTGATAGTGACTGTGTTGGGTCATGTATTTTATTCCTAGATTATTGCAAGCAAAGACTTGAAGGGAAAATCATGTTCTGTTTTCATAGCAACTTTTATTAAATGTAACAAAAGTTTATTACTATTTTTTTCACTTTTTTTTTTAGGACATTAATGCAATACCATTTTTCAAAATTGTGTATCCAAACATATTAGTTAATAAATACACACATAACTTACATGCTTACATATATAAATATATAGACAGACAGTCCTTTAGCCTTTTGTTTCCAAAAACCTCAGAGGTTGTTTAGAACCTTACAAGGTGACTGTCACTAGTATATATTGAATTGCTATAGAAAAGGCATTTTCTTTCTACAAAATTCAGAAATGTCTACCGGAAGTATTTGTAGAAAGGAGAAAATGGACAGAAAATCACAGGACATGATCAATGTGCTAATGTCCAGCATGAATGAACTCTCCAGAGTTCTTGAAATGGATGCATATTTATCTTCTGACTAAAGCAATATTTGTGTTACAGAAAACTATTGATAGTCTCAGGATTTTTTATAATACAATTGTACAGCTTTCAATTACTGTCTTTTTTGTTGATTTTAAGCTGAAAAATGTAATCGTTTTTTCACTGATTAATTAAGCTATGAAAATATCACATAATAAAAAATGTTTTGTATGCATCCCAGTAAATTTTGCAATGCTTTGACAAATATCAGTAGCCAGGACTTCTGTGTTAATACATTTCACACAACACCTTACCATTGCTTACAAAGATTTTTCATTATCACTTTTGTGCCTTTATCTGTTCTGAGGTATTGATGAAACCTGGGAATTGAAATGTGGTGTTTATTTTCTGACATATTGATATGCTTGGACAGTTAATTCATGGGTGGCTAACACTGCTGCTGCTATTCAGTACACAAATGCTGATCAAATTTCTCTCATGCGGTCTTCTCAGGTTGACTAGCCAGAAATAACAAAATTTAAAGTTTGATCCACTTTCTTTTAGTAGGCCTTACCTATAAAGTATGTCGTAACCTTATGTTTTAAAATATCATAAATCAAAATATGTTCAGTTGCAGCATACAACATCTTCAATTGCAGGATATAAAATGAAATAATATGTATTGATTTCAGGTTGATACTAAATTTTCTTAATCTTCACACAAAAATATGTTTCTTTTCAGGCTCTTAGTACTACACGTACGTGATGAATTGTTTGCATTTAAATTCATCTCATTTGTGTTCAGATAGTGTCATAAACTAGCAAAGGCAAAGTCTTTGGAAGTGAGGACTGTCTGTGATTGATCTCACTAAAGACAACATCATCAGGGCAAACACAATGTGCTTTACTATGTGCTTTACTATGTGCAATGTGCTTTACTGTGATTCCTGAATTGACTTCAAAATTTCTTATGGGATTGTCACCTAGTGCACAACTCTGAATTTAATTGTACAGCTAGAGAAGGACAAAACAACCAAACCAACAAACAAATCTCCCTTAAAAAGATTATTGTGAATGATCACTCCTGGGAAAAATAAAAATAATAAAAATAAAAATAAATAAAAATAAAAATAAAAATAAAAATAAAAATAAAAATAAAAATAAAAATAAAAATAAAAATAAAAATAAAAATAAAAATAAAAATAAAAATAAAAATAAAAATAAAAATAAAAATAAAATAAAAAGGTCTGATTGTAGAGCCTGGAGAAGGGAATATGAGAAAACTAAGCCAGGATACTGGGCAAATCTTCAATAACAGAGACACACAGCTTGAAATAAATGATGGGTGATACTGTCTTGGAATTCACATCTGCACTGAGCAACAAAATCACTTCTAACAGCTGTGACCTGAGCCACAACATTCTCAAATCCCCTTGACTCAACACCCATGACTGAAGTTTGTGATATTTCTTCTGTAGCTTAGGGATATGGTTTAGTGGAGACTGTAGCTTAGGGATATGGTTTAGTGGGGACTGTTTGCGTTAGGTTAGAGGTTGGACTCGATGATCTTGAGGTCTCTTCCAACCTAGAAATTCTGTGATTCTGTGATTCTGTGATTCTGCTTTTGTTACTACTCAGACACCTCTACAACATTCCTATCCAAGGAGATACTGCTTTGGCATTTCATTTCAAATTGCTTTTGCCCTTGTCTAGTCCCTATCATTAAGACAGAATATAAAATAGTGGTTATTTATTTGTCAGTAAAATTGCTGGCACTATTGCTGTTTATATCTCCACTGGTTGCAAAGTTACAGTTGTAACTTCCAGACTTTCATATAAACATACATATAGTCATGTATATACATAGAAATGATTCAATTTCAATAGAATACATCAGTTTAAGTTTTCTGTATGACTCCATCAGTTTGATTATATATACTTTTAAATTATATGTACATATATACATGTATATATGTACATATAATTCACATATATATTATTTATATATATATAATATATATAATATTATTAAAATATATAGTGTTTGAATAGGTAAGCAATCTAATCTGTGCGTGCATCTTTTTTTTTTCTTTCTTTGTATAACCTCAGGGGACTAATGGAAAAAATTAGATGACTAAAGATCATGTAGGTAACATGAAAAATTATCAATATTGTTCCCTCTTTGCTGTGAAACACCATTAAATAATTTTATACATTTAATAGAAAGGTACATTGTAGTTGCCCTTCTGTTAAAAATGTCTATTTGTAACAGAAACATTAAGGTTCATATGAATGAAAAATGACGTGTCTGGGTGCAGAAGCACTAGAAAGACCAGCCTAAAATGAGAGACTGGTTAAGCTTCAAATTAAAGCTAAGAACAGATCATAGTCACCGCGAGTCTGTAGACTGTACAGAAAGGGACATCCAAAAAACAGCACTTAGTTACATAGTCTCCAGTGCAAGGAGAAGGTAGGAGATGGAATGGTGATTCTGTATTTGGCATCACTTTTCCTCTGTACACCTGCAATTAACACTGACCAAAACACTTAGCCCCACACTTTATGGTTCTTGTGAGGATTGTAGCATGAGACTGAATAGGTGAGTGAAATCAGTTCTGTTTTAAAATGAAATCACTTTACTTTGCTCAGTCCCACACTGAGCCTTGCAACCTGTCTTTTACAATTCTGCAATGTTATTTGCTGCAAAGTGTAGTCTCAGGGAAAAAAAAAAAAAAAAAAAGAAAAAAAAAAAAAAAAAAAAAAAACTTGTCACTCTACCACCTAATTATGCTAGGATATTATGGATCATTTGGTCCCTGTAATTTAAATTTCTGAGCCTTTCAAGTTAGTGAGCAGTTATGGTTTCTCTGAGAAAAAGGCTACAGATCCCTATAAACACCAAAAAGTCATATTCAATAAATATTTTAAAAGTCTGTTATAAGTGAGAAATAAATTGAGTTCAAAATGTTTTCTTGTCAGAACACTGCTTCAGAAATAACCTAATCTTGCAATCTTAGCTCTGCTCCAGATCTAAAGCTTGTTATATCAATGGAGTTCACCTAGTTCCGTCATTTAAACGTTATCATTGTGGTGTGTTAGATGAGAAAATGTCATAGCTTTTTGTTTGTTTGTTTATTTAAACTCCATCCAGATGAGAATATTTTTCACTTCACCTCGTTTCTCATTATGGTTCAAAGGTTTTTGTATATAATTATTGGCTACTGAAGAGAAGTCAGAAATTTTATTTATTTATTTTTGATCTTCTGAAATTTTTTTATACTGTTTATCTCTAAAAGGAAGCCAAGGATAAAAGTTTTAATGAACTGTGAATATATCATCTATGGATTTAATTTCCTGATAAAGTAGATTTTCTTTATATACTATTTATCTAACATATACCTCTTTGACAAATCCAAAGTATCAAAAAAAAAAAAAAAAATAGAAGACTTCATCAATAGAAGATTTCATCAAGGTTTTCTCAGATATACTTTACAGCAGGGCTTGCAAGATACGTGAAAACGTTTGTTATTAAGAAAGGGAGAAAAAATTCATATTCCTTTTAGCTTCAGATCATTCCACAGCATCTGTCCCTTTAAGGAAAAGAAATAAAGAAAATGTGCAGTTTGGCGCCTTTTCTAATTATACTTTTTCTAATTATCAGAATTAAACTTTTTTGATTTTTTTACTTTTTAGCTAAAACACTAAGTATCATTACTAATGGACTACATGGACTAATTACTAAAAGAATATTGTGTTGCATTTATATAATATAAAAAAGCTGTTCATTAAGTGAAAAAAAAAAAAAAGTTACTAGTTTGGTAATATTGTCTCAGATAAAACTACTTTCTTTAAATGGCAAAAAATCTCATAAGTTCAAAACAATAATTTCCTTTGAGAGACCAATCTTTCCTGAAGTAGATGGAGACAGGTGGCAGTGCTCCCTAACAATGAATTTATTTGTTCAGGGAACAATGCCTTTTCATGATATCTCTCCATGTAGGAAATTCATCCTCCAGGGAGGACACAACAGTATGTTTCATTTGGATTGCAATCCTTCTCCACTCAGCTTCTCTCCCCCTAAGAAAAATACCAATGTTCCCTTTAACAGAGGATAAGCATTTTACTTCTCTAGCACCTACTTATCCTCCTTAGTATGAGTTTTTCATTACAGCCTTCAATTCAATTACTTGCAAGGTTTGGTAGTTTTGAGGGAGTGTGTTGGGTTTGGATTTTTTTTTTTCCTCAGTTAGGTTCATGCTGATTGAAACCGAAAAAAACAGCAGCATTATTTAAAACAAAGAATAAAGGAGGGAATAGTAAGATGTATACAAGAAAGAGTCATTAAGCTAGTGAAAACAAAAAAATTACCAGACTTTGTCCAGTTTTCTGGACCATTGATGATGACCAGCTCACAGTTATGCCCTCCAGATTTCTTCCATATTGTCTGAGTAACTCTCTTTTCAGGAGTATTCAGAAATATCCCCAAACTCTTACTAGAAATTCTATACAGCAAGGTGCACTACCTACTACAACACACATACAAGAAGCTCTCCATCGACAAGTGAACTGAGGCTGTCTCAAAAATGCCATATTTACAGTAACCATAAAACAAACTTTCTCAAAGCAAATGCTATGTTAAGAAAATAAAAATGTTGCATGCATGCAGACCTCCCAAAAATATACTTAAAATAAGGAATAGGGCTCAAGGAATCTATAGGCATGAGATTAAGTGATATTGCTGTGGTTATTCAGATTTTTGTCCTCATGAATGGGTGTGCCTACACCATCAGTGTACATGATTTATAATTAGTAGGATATAATAATGAGCTCTAGCAATTTCGTGAGTGTTTTGGCAAATTACGTGAGAGTCAAGTACTAAGAGAATGGATGGACAGTTTTTTCAGGGTTACTGGATAATGATTCTACATAGCTCATGTCTTAGATTCAAGACTGTCTTCCATAATGAGAGAGACTGGCATCAGTGTAAAAACTCAGAATTTTCTCTTAATTAGGCAGCTCAAATCTTTAGAAAATCTTAGATTCAGAAAGTTGTGACCTTTAGCTCCTTCTTGAAACAGTCTCTAGATAAATGGAATTCTTATAGAAGATGTATCTGAAACTAGCTTATGTGAAAGATATGTAAGCTGCCAGGTAACATGTTGAATTACTTAATGACACCCAAACAACTCCATGCATACACTGACATTTTCATATCTGCCCTAGAACAGCACCAGAATATGAGGTTCAAAGAAGTGCCCAATGGCATTACAATGAACTGCTGATTATGGCTTGATGTTGCTATTGGTGATGGATGGTTGCTTCTGTGAGAATTAAGGCTGTGTTTTTTGAGCAGAAAATTCCACTAGCCTTGCATATTGCATATTTGATAACCAAAACATATTGCATATTTGATAATCAAAAGGGACTTCAAGGGATTGGGACACTTACTGGATGGAGTGGGTGGTGGTTTTTTTTTTGGATGGCACAGGTGGTGTTTTCCTCTATCCCCTCAGTGGGAGGGAAGGATACTGAGCAGACCTGGAAGGCCCAGCTGATCAACACATGGCTGAGAGGCTGGTGCTGTCACAGGATTATTTTTATTTTATTTTATTTTATTTTATTTTATTTTATTTTATTTTATTTTATTTTATTTTATTTTATTTTATTTTATTTTATTTTATTTTATTTTATTTTATTTTTTGTTTGTTTGTTTGTTTTTTGATCACAGGTAGGTTTACTCATCACCTGGCCTGATGGCTGTCAGTGGGTCCCACCTGTCTCAAAAATCAAAACAGATTCTAGCCTAGGAGCTGGCAGGGCTCATCAAGACTGCTTTAAACTAGGTATGAAGGAGGATGGGGATAAGACTCAATAGAGATGAGCCTGGGGGAGCAGTCCGAGTGTTGAGGGCAATAGCGTTACTTGAGTGCATCTACACCAATGCATGCGGCACGTGCAACAAATAGGAGGATCTGAAAGCCATTGTGTGGCAGGCAAACTATAACCTAGTCACCATCACTGAAATGTGATATGACCACTCCCATGACTGGAGTGCTGCAATGGATGGCTACAAGCTCTTCAGAATGGACAGGAAGCTAAGGAGGGGCAGTGGCATGGCTCTCTATATAAGAGAGTGTTTAAATGTTGTTGAGATCAGGGTTGGGAATTATAAGGTAGAGTCCTTTCTGATAAGGATTGGGGGATGACTAACAAGGAAGACATTCAGGTGGAGGTCTGTTATGGACCATCAAACCACGATGAATAGACGAATGAGGCACTCTATAAGCAGCTGGTGGAAGTTGCACAATCACAAGTGCTTGTCCTCATGGGGGACTTTAACTTCCCAGATATATGCTGGAATTACAATACAATCCTGAGGAAGCAGTCCAGGAGTTTTTTGGAGTGTATGGAAGACAGCTGCTTGACTCAGCAGGTAAGTGAGCCTAACAGGGAGGGTGCCCTGCTAGACCTGCTGTTAACAAACAGAGAAGAACTGGGGGGAGATATGGTAGTATGGAGTTGTCTTGGGCAGAGTGACCATGACAAAATAGGGTTCTCTATTCTTAATGAAGTCAGGAGTGGGGTCAGTAAAAAAGTTACCTTGTACTTCTGGAGTGCAGATCCTGAATTGTTCAGGACATTGGTAGGGAGGGTCCCTTTGGAGCCAATCCTGAAGGGCAGAAGGGTCCAGGAAGGCTGGATGCTCCTCAGGAAGGAAGTCTTAACGGCACAGGAGCAGGGGGGTATGTTAAGTAGATCTTCACCTGAGCCTGTGTTATTGGCATTAAATTTTTTTCTCACACCTCCCCAAGAATTCAGCAACTGTTGTAGGTAATCCAGAAAGCTGAGACAACCTCTCTAAAATCTTATAAAGATAATCTTTTTCTGAGAATTAAAATCTGGTTCTCAGACACTCAAATTGCTGTCTTCATGGTCATTGCCTTGGTACATTGGGAGCAATGAGTTGTTTCACATCTGTTGAAACACCTCAGGACAGCAGCATCTTGTGGGTAAAGAACAAGCAGAGATTTCAAGGAAGATGCTGATGTATTTCTAAATCTTTCCTGTCCTATATCATGCAAAGAAAGGGCTGGAACTTCCAGAAGGTCGAAGAAACATTCCCAACTACAAAGAAAAAGAAATTAAGCATGTAGGAAAATGGGATGGAGAAAACTCTGATAAGGACATTATCCAAATGGAAATGAATGATGTTGGGAAATATATATGTTTATATATTCTACTGTCTGAAGATTTTTTTTTAAATTATTTATTTTAACATTGCTATAACTTTCCATATGACTTGAGGTTTTATCAGGCCTTCAGAGAGCACACCAAATAAACCTCTTTGAAATTTTTGTATTTCTGAAATGGCTGCATATACCTACTATTTCTCATGAGTGATCTCTCAGTGTCTTTACTGAGTCTTAACTTAAAAGAACCTCAAATAATTGTTCTGTATACTGAAAATCTTTCAAGCTTGGGAGCTTAAAAAATCCTATGATGCATCCCTCATTAATGCCTCTTTATTCCAATATGTTTCACCTTCATTCCTTCCAAACAATTTTCCAGCTGGGTCTTGAATTGCTTTCAACACTATGTTTTTTGAGAAAATGAATGAATTCATTCTATTGGTGAATTTATCCTCAAGTCAAACTTGAAGTAATTACCTTGTTAGTTATATATAAACAGAAAATGTTTTTATACATGGTATCCAGAAGATATAATTTATTCCATCAGATAGACTTAATTTTTTGCAATTTTTCGGTATTACAGCTTCTTTTATTTATTTATTTATTTTTTAAAGTATTCTTTCCACTTTAATTCTAAATAAAATAATTCATGTTCATAATGAAGAAAAAAAAAATCATGAACAGGAAGAAGGACACTTTTCCGGATTTTCCTGTAGCTTGTTTACAAAGATTTGCAGCTGCTGGAATGAATATAAATTTCCATTGCCTTTCAAAAGGTCAAAGTCACTGTTCCTAAGTCAAAATTAGTTAAGATGTGTTTATCATTTACAGAAGAATGCATTTTATAGGAAGGCATCAGCTGTAGTTTCAAATCTGTATCAATACTAGGAACATTATTGAAAATACTGCTGGGCAGATGTGGTATTGAGTAAGACCAAAAATTCTTCATGCTCAAGTCTTGGAGCATGTTTACATGCACTTTTTATTAGTGGGAAATTGTAAAGATTTGCTTTTATTGTTTCTTGCAATGTAGCAATTAGCTTCAAGGTACCAATAACACACACACACACGCACACACACACACACAATAAAGCAAAACAACTGCTATCTCTGGGTTCCCTAAATCCAAGCAAAATACTTTCTAAACTAGTCAACAGTTGAGGGGATATCTGGTGTCTTAGAAAACAGGATACAGATTTTCAAGGAAGTTCAGCTCCCTTTTATGGTACTAGGATGCAGTTAATTTCTTTAAGAAATCATTAGGGTTTTTTTGTTTGTTTGTTTTGGTTTTTGCATCAACTGAGATTTATGTAAATTGTTTTGAAACTGACAGTAGATGTTCTGCACCTATGTTTTTTCATTGATGTGTGGGAGATGGGAGATTGCTTGCTTGAATACAAACTGAAGTAATGTGCAAGGGGGGCGGGGGGGCGGGGGGGGGGAGGACGGAAGAGTGTAATCTGTTCCCTTAAATTGCTAAATTATGTCAGTTGGAAAAAAAAAATGTTAGAAGTTTTTAAGTCTAAGGTAAATTTAATTGTTTTTATGAGACACTGTTCATTTCCAACATATTTCTTTTTAAAAAAAGAAAAGCCATGTTAGGAGAATTTCAAGACAAATCTCACATTGGACTTTTCCTTTTTTCCTTTTTCCTTTTTTTTTTTTTTTTTTTTTTTTTTTCATGGCAGGGCATACACCACCACACTGCAACCACCAGAACAACTCAAATACTTCTTGATGATCTGAAAATGGCCTACATGTGGTTGTAACAAAATACTAAAAACTTAGATGGATGTAGCCAAATCTTAAACAAGTAGATTTGGATAATGTAACATCAAGTTCTGTGCTTCAGATGGATATGTGAAACCATTTTTAAGTTCTAGAAGACAGAGGTACATAAGAAGAGCAAATGGAAATTTGCTGTAACTAATAACAAAATTCAATTGTCAAATCAAATGCTTTTGGTCCCCTGAGAGTATAAGAAGAGGAGTCTGAATTTTTAAGCATCTTTCTGTTTAAGTAGACTGAAGATCCAAGTCTAAAAAGAAAAGAGTTTTTTCCAAATTATTAAGGTTATGAAGTAGATTCTTCAAAGACTAACATTTTACAAATTATGCAATTATACAACGTAATTATACAATTATACATTATATAGTTTGCAATTATATATTGCAAAACTAAAATTTTCAAAAGAGAGATTTCAACATGCATGAAAACTTGTGCTTAAAGGTAAATTTTTAAAACAAATTATTATTTTCTTCAAATATGGTCACTTGTAAAAGTATATATCAGATCATGTCAAGTTCAGTAGAAGAAAAAAATACAGGAAATAAGTGTTTAAAAACAACATGTAAATTTCAGGTTTCAGTCAATAAATGTTCTAACTAAATTCTTTCTCATTTTAATATTTATTTATTTTTTCCTGTTTTGATTTTATTGCACTTCCTGTAAAAATATGGGGTTTTGTTTGGAATGGCTCTGTTAGTGTTTGTTTTGCTGTTGTTTTTTGTTTGTTTGTTTGTTTGTTTTTAAGATGGGAAATGCAGTAGTGCATTTAGGTACTTTGTAATCAGATGAGATCAGATTGTAAATGATTTGTAATCAAATAAGATGTAATCATGAGACTGGAGAGATATTGAAGTTATATTTTCTGACTTCTTATATGTAGTAAGAATCAATTGTACTTCAACAAGAAACTTTTTTTAGAGCGCACATTGTTAGAGATATTTTTACTGATGAAAACAATAACGTTGACATAATTTTACTCTATAATGGAACTGCTGAAATTCAAATCCTACATTCTCAACTTTATTCAGAATTCCTTTCATTTTACTTGAAATAGTTGTTTCCTATTTGAGTTGAGATTGTTTCTCTCTTCACTCAGAAAACAATTGGAAGAAAAAAGAGGGGAGAGGGCAGCTGGGGGTAACCCAGGAATTAATCATCTTTAAAGCAAGCTAACAGACTTTGAGTTGAAGGTCTATCTGTACAGTGATATTCTATTCAGTGTGATCAGCTACAGTATATAAGCATTTTTAATATCGTGATAGTGTAGGCCAACAAAACATATACCTATCAGTACTAACTCCATGGCATCAGTTTCACGATATTACATACTTTACAACTGTAAACATAGATGACTAACATCTTTTTATATGTAGTGCTAAGTAGTAGCAATGCTTCACAAAGTGTGTTGTTAATGAATGTTTAAGAGTTTTATACTCAGTTGCAGCAGTTCCATGTAAATTTTCTTCAAACACTAACACTAAGTCACATTAAATGCACACTAGGGCTCGTTTATTCCGTTCTGAGAGAACTTGTGTATGTGTTTGTGTGTCCTAATATAGTGAATAAAAAGAGGATTTAAATGAAAATATGAAATATTTAGTCTTGTCACTCACTTTAAAAATATTTTTAAGTTCACATTGAGGAAAAAACTAATACTCTTAATTGAGGTTTTTATCTTTTTTTTTTTTAAACTATCTTTTAAAGGCTTTAATGTTGTTTAATGTTTAATTGACACTTACAAAGTCAATTAACTGGCTTAAATAACTCAGTCAAGTGACATATTAAATGTCATGCTTCCTTTTTTATAGCTTAGCCAGATTGTATTACAAAAGAGAGAGCAAATTACACCTGCCAATTTTCCACGCTTGTCAAAATGATTTTTTGCTTAGAACTTGAGGACTTAACTGGAAGTTGTTGGGAAGTTGTTGGGGGCTCCTGAGGACATAGAGGTGATTATTGCCAGCAGAAAAGAACTAGGCAAAGGCAGTTACAGGAGGTCTTAACTCCTCCTGGAGAAACTCTGGCTAGGTGTGGTTGCTGTTAACAAGATCTCTTAGTACTCCCCTGGTAAGAAGGAGGTGGGGCCACTGATCCAGGCGGCCTTTAGATTGGGTGGGCTAAAGCACCCTGTGAGTAAGTGGTAGGAGGAGGCCTGTATAAGAGTCATGCCTAGCACACAGCTCTTAGAACACAGGGAACAGAGGCAGCAGTTTCTGCAGGAGGGGTCCTTTGTTTCCAATCCCAGTAGCGAATGCTTCCTCGGATATGGTTATGATGTGCTGCAGAGGTTATTCCCCAGTAGATGCTGGAGTTTCTGCATCAATTACATAGGAGGTCTTGACCCAGACAGACCCTCTGACAGCAGATGCAGCTCTTCAGATTTTGGGCTGCAGAGAGTGCTTGGGGCCTATTTGGGAGACCTGGCCTGACAGCCTTCTCTTCTGTAGAAGGTGTGTTATTGTCCATGAGCTGTTTTGTCAGGTAAGGGAGGTCAACAAGAGCAGTTCATCATCTTGTGAAGCATCCAAGATGAGTAAGGGATAGTCAGGGAGTTCATGGAGAAAGTACAGTAGAAGAGTTCTCAGAAGGCTCTGCACTGCATCATAGCACTGTAGAAGAGTGCTGGAAGCTAGTCACTTCTCACAGGAACAGACTAGTCTTCCTCCTGAAGCCAGGAGGAATATGGGTGGACCACTCAGTGCATAAGAAATCACCTTGAAGGATGCACCCAGAGAGTGGTAGATGTTAATCTATGTCCAGGTGGAGGCCAGTGATGAGTGGTGTCCCTCAGTGGTCTGTCCTGAGACTGGTACTGTTTGGTATCTTCATCGATGATGTAGACAATGAGATAATGTGCAGCATCAGCAAGTTTGTTGATGACACAAAACTGGGAGGAGTGGCTAATAGCTCAGAGGGCTGTACTGTCTTTCAGAAGGATCTGGACAGGCTGGAGAGTTGGGTGGTGAGGAACTTCATGAAGTTCAGCAAAGGTAAGTGCAGGATCCTTCACATAGGGAGGAATAATATTATGCACTAGTACAGGCTGGGGGCTGACCTGCTGGATAGCAGCTCTGTGGAGGTTAACCTGGTGGACAGTAGGTTAACCTTGAACCAGCATTGTGCCCTTGTGGCAAAGAAGGAAAACTGTGTCCTGGGGTGCATCAATAGAGGAGTGGCAAGCAAGTTGATGGAGGTTATTGTTCCCCTCTACTCTGCTCTTCTGAGGTCCCACTTGGAGGCATCCCATCCAGGACTGGGGTACCCAGCACAAGAAGGATATGTGTGCCCATTAAAGTGTGTCCAGAGGAGGGCCAAGAGGTGATCAGAGAGCTGCAGCACCTCTCCTATGAAAAAAGGTTGAGAAGGCTAACAATGCTCAGCCTGAAGAAGAGAAGATCTGATTCATAGGAGATCTTATCAATGTGCATAAATATCTGAAGGGAGAGTGGGGCCAGATTCTTTTCAGTGATGCCCAGCAATTGGGCAAGAGGCATGAGAGGGCACAAACTGAAACTCAGGATGTTGTATCTCACTATGAGAAAGCACTTTTTTACTTTGAGGGTGACAGAGCAGTGGAATGATTTGTGCCTTGGAGTCTCCTCTGGAGATGTTCAAAACCTGCCTGGATACGGTCCTGTGCAACGTGCTCTCAGTGAGCCTGCTTGGCAGGGGGGATGGAATAGTTGATTTTCAGAGGTGTCTTCCAACCTCAACTGTTCTGTGATTGTCATTCATATCATTATTATTACAGTATTCTCTGATTATTTTAATTATTGTCAGTCATTTGCTTATTAACAGCATGTTCCATGTTAACAGTTAAATCTTACATGTCGTCATCATCATCAGCAGGTATACAAAAGACTTACTTTTGGACATTCACATTCTAAAATGTCTCTGCATATGCATGGAGTTGATACTATGCAGCTGATGTTGGTGGCTGCAGTCCTTGTTGGCTCTTATTGGTGGTGGTCAAGGTGCTCAGGCTGGAGAGTGCTTTGGTGAGAAATGTTTAAAACAAAATGGGTTTATCTTCTTCTTCCTCTGTTGTTCTTCTTTGGGCTTAGTATATTCATGTTAATTGCCCCCCTCACAAATGGGAGAGTCACATCTTCTTCTGATATTACTTTCCTTGGTTTGTGGTTTGTTTGTTTGTTTTTTTTTGTCATCTCTTTTGTGTAACCCTGGTAGTGCCTGTTTGTAATCCCTTGTATGTAATTGATGTGACAACTTTTTGTCATTGGATGCCTCTTACATGCAACTACATACATCTTTCTTTGTTCCTTTTGTGGTTGCATTACTCACACGTGTATGTTAAATACTTACTCATTATGTCCGTCTATGCCATTGCATTGCTACAAAACACTTGTTTGTACTTGAGTTCAAGTCAAGCTAATATTAGTGTTATCCTCATCAGTGCTCTTATAATTCAGTCAGAGTTTGAGTATGTTTAAACAGAAATATCAAAGTGAAACAAACATTTTAAAAAGAAAAGTGAACTCCAGCTTCTCAAAACCAGAAACAATGTATATCTGGTATATAATAATCTACAAAAAATCTACATAAAATTTTGCAGTCAAAAGCACAAAGTTGTCTGTGTTTTAATGCCACTATTTATATATATATATCTTGGGGCTTCTGTCCACTTAATAGTCTTTTTCAAGGTAGAACTTACTGAATAGAAACATGCTTTCCATGAGGCATGTTTTATGTAGTGTGAAAACAGTACAGTCTAGTAATGTGTCCCAGCAGGTCTGGGAACATATCAGTCCTCCTGTTAATGGCTATTCTGTTACCCCTAATAGGACCTAATAGGGCCAGAGTTATGCATTGACAGATGCAATTTCTAAAATAAAAATATGCTGGATTTCATGTTTGCAAGCAACTACATAAAAGTGCATATCTTTTTTTCTTGTGTTATAAATATTATAAAGTAGAAGCAATAAAGATTCAGACAGATTAGAGTAGTAGTTAATCACAGTGTATAATATATATAATATTTATAATACATATTAATAATATATATAATATTTAAATAGGACCTATCTTAGCATTATTTGACACGTAGTTCCTACTAGTTTCCTTGAAAATTTTTCTGAAGAGTCAAACTTTCTTTAGGAGCTATGAGATCAGTAAATTGTATATGTTGAAGAAATAGATACAAGACCAATTCACTGTCAACAGCAAGTATAAAACTTGAGTAGTTATGGAGACGTAATCTAATAACCTTTGAACTTTTGGACTTGAAAAAATCCGGGGGGGTGGAAGCCCTAAAATTTAGTATTAAATTTTATGCCAACATGAGGCTGATTTATGCTACTTTGTTATTTTTTTTTCAGTGTTTTCCTTCAACAGAGGTCGGTCTCTGTCCCCTCATTTTGATGATAAAAAATAATGAGGCACAGAAGTAAAATTGACTTGTCTAAACCTATCTAGCAGGTGCAGGTGAGTTTGGAGGCCAAGTTCATAAGGTTGAATGCTACCAATTTAGTTCATCCAAGTTAGGGAATGGACTGCTTGAATTCCCACAAGTTTGTTACACCTATAGTCTTTCTCAGGACGAAAGAAACAAACCTTGTATACAAAGCTAAGAATTTATTCCTGCTCTAAAGTCATACTCTAAAGAACTGTAACTAGTACAGTTACAGTGACATTAAAACTAACTGGTCAAATTGTATGTACAATCATGTATAGTGATCATGTATACACAGACTTCTTAACTTTCTCCTGGTATTATACTTGCTCTTTCTCTGCTACTCTGGGTCCTAGTCTCAATGGCTTCAGATTGAGGCTGGGCTGGAGAGGATTATGGTCAGTTGTTATCACTCTGAGACCCTTGCCAAGAGAAATTTGGTGTTGATAGCTGCTTCTTCCTCTTTGTAGCAGTAATGTTTGAGATGATTTTTGTGTTGGGCTTTACATATTCTTACTATCTCTAACATGTTTTTATAATTTTGCTAACTTTTTTCTTTAATTAAGTGAAGGTCCATGTTACATCTGCAACACCAAGCTTCTCTTGGGAAGGGTCTCAGAGTGATAACAATTGACTCAGAATTCTTCCTTTAATGGTGGCTTATCAACAATAAGTCTGTGTCCTGTTATAAGACACTACAATACCATATTTACTGGCCTATATAGTTACCATGAGTCCCAGGTCTGTGGAGTACACTTAACAAACCAAAGATGATATTTTGCTTAATCTATAGGGTAAAACTGGAAAGTAGGCCAGCACAGGCTGTTAATGCAACACGATGAGGAGTAAAGACCTGTAGAGACAGGATAAAAGGGTATTGTCGCTATTATAACTTAAAAGGTTTTAAAGTCCATGCAGTAAGCAAGCATCTTGTAAGATCTATGCCACTTATGAAAAGCATAATGGCAATTTATTGTCTAGTGTCATTCTTATTTTGGATAAAAAAATCATAAATTGTAAGTTTACAATTACAAGTCAGTGATGTGGTCCTAGGTTTGCATAGTACATTCTATGGCATCTACAATGTTCACAGAACTCTCACAATTTTACTGTCTTTTTTGGCTAAATATTATATTTCATCTAAGCCATTTCTGAAGACCTAAATTCCATATTTACTTCATACCTTATATGTGACTCCTGTTTTTTTTTTTTTTTTTTTTAAAAAAAAAAAAAAGTAAAAAAGTGTTGTTTAACCACAGTGTGATCTTATGTCATTTTTATTTTCTTTTGTATCGGTGAATGATGATGACATTCATAGAAATCATAAATATAAGGTCTCTGATTGGATAATTGCCTTAATAATTCACAGTCAGGCAAAACAGCTCTGATATTTCAGACACTATTTTTTCGTTTGGGGAAAAATATCTTCTCAAGCATTCTGAAAAGACTTCTAACTTCATTTGTCTGAAATATACAGACACATAGACAGTTCATATTGCAAATGATGTGTTAAATATATTTACAGTATACCTTTATTCCTGCTCTATATTTGCAGTAATATAGACATATTACTAAATATTTATATATATTTTCAGTAAACAGAACATATTTTTATATATTTATATATATATATCTACAGTAAACAAGCTTGTTAAGCATATTTGTTAAAATGTTCATCTAGCTTCTAAAAGAAAAGTTGTCTTTTCTTTTTCTTTTATAAAAGAAAATCATGATTGTGTTTCTCTCTCAGTAAGTTTAAGCAAAACATCTAAACTGTCATTATGAATGTTTAATTATGCTTGCATCCAAAATGCATAGGAAAAAAAATCTGTGTTGGGAAAGGTGAAGATAAGCAGGAATAGGGAACTTATTTCTCTTTACATCCTCCTGATACTACCCTTTTCTCAGGCACGTTGTCTCTACAAACTTGAGATCTTTACTCTTTGAGACTGGAGGGAGTCTTTTAAAATCATTTTGAATAATCACTTAATAATGAAAGAAGTAGTTTTGAATGAACATGTGGTACTATTGCTGAAGCTTCAGTAAGAAATGGTACCTTAAAGACTAGACTGAAATTTCTGAAGAGGGAAATGATCTACAACCTGAAAGGTATGTCATGCCACACCATGATATGCCATGTCTGGGAGCTGAAGCCTGAAGTCCTTTTTCTGGCTTTTTCCTCTGAACCATTGTTACTGCTCAGTGGACTATTGACTTTTTGGAGTAAGAAGAAAGGATTAAGTTGAAAAGCTTTCAGATTCACATTAAGAATGATTTTCAGCTATATAATTGTTACCAATGAGAGGAAAACTTTCTCATCTTTCTCCTCTTTCATCTTGTCTTTTAAGCCTGAAATTGAGTTCCATTTGCCTTCCATTCCAATTTCTCTAACCTTATTTTCTATTTGATATCATAAATATAACTTAGCAACAACTTGAGTGTGAAGAAAAACAAAACTATATAAAATATAAGTCTTCAGGTATTTCTCTTTGACAAACTATACCTTTCCTTCCGAAAGAGAGAGAGGAAAAAAAAATCTATGGCAGATTATAACTGCATAAATCTAAAAAAATGAAAAATAGAATAAGATAGCAATAAGGGAAGCGAACAGAGCAAGTAGAAAATTACTCTATTCTACCTGAAGAAAACTGACTGTAGAATAGAAATAATCTTCTATAAATACAAGCTGTGTTCACATTTCTAATATAAAAAAAGAAAAATATGTAACAAAAATAATTAGACATCTCAAAAATATGACCTATAAGCAAATATTGAAAGAGCTGAGATAACTTAGGCAAGGGAATACAAAAGGGACATGTGGGAATAGTCATCAAATAAGTAATAGGATGCAAAAAGTGTTGGAAAAATCTGCTCTGAGGAGAATAAGTCAAGAGTAAGGGCTTAAATTTCAGCCAGTGACAACAAAGTTAAGAAAAAGGACAATGCAATATCAGTGGAGACAGTCTGAAGAACGCGTTCTTGGTAGTAACTGCATTTCTAAATGACTTGGTTTCAGAAGAACATGTGTTGGTCTTGTCATTTCTGCAGGCTCTAAAACCAGAAGGTGTCTAAAACGGCAATACACCTTCTTTTAGACAACTGAAATTCAGTGTGGATAACCTCTTCAAGAATTGTTAGCCTGACATGCTTATGATTCTTCCAGTAAGAACAGCAAAGAAGAGATTTCTAATTCAAGGTGACCATTAGACTATGGTTTCACCTGAATTAGATTTAAAATATTTTCTTTTTCTTAAATAAATCCTGTTTCTACGGTCCTATTTTGTCAAAGACCATTTCTAAGATTTTCAAAACTAGTATCTAGATTAGTAGATATTGATATGAACTAAACTTGGACAATACATAGGTACTAACTGACAATGTCAAATGAATAAAATAAATGAAGTAGAATACCAAATTTTTTTGAGTGGATATAGAGTTTCTCCCTTTATGTATTTATGCATTTCAGAATAATCAGTGTTACCAGAGTAGTTTTAAAGCAGGAAATTGAAGAAAAACTTTATGACATCAGGTTTTAGCAGAAGCTTTATTCTGTTTGGAACAGTCTATTGAGCAGATTAGCAGCTGTTTAAGGAATGTAAAATGCAGTCTTATTCAATTCACAAGAAAACAATCTCAACTATCCTAACTCAGAGGGATATGGGAAATTACGATATTGTTATGTACAAATAAGATAAATATCTAGATATTTTTCTGTCTAGACTTAATTTTTACTCTGGTGTAGTACTGTTTAACAAATGAAATTGGTTGCACAGATGTGTAATGTTATGGTTGCTTCAGAATAAGATTTTTTTTAATAACTGTGCGATAACCCATTTAATCTTTTTACGGGATACCCTAACTGTTGGCACATGAAAATATAAGATATCACTTGTGCATATTAATTCTAAAACATTTGTTAATTCTGAAAATTGCATGGGGTTTGGCTGAGAAAGGGAAAACGAGACAAATGGTTTCTGCAAACAAATAAGTGTCAGGAAAGTTTATAAGAGGGTTTAGTAACTTACAAATTTTCTGTTGATTTTATTTTCTTTATCATCAGTGTAACAGTATTAACTGCATTAACAGTAAATATCAAAGACCTTTTTTTTCTTACCAACAATCGGTATTTATAACGTCTTTATGTTGTATATAATTCTCAGCATTAATTAAAACAAAACACACCCCCCGCCCCCCAAAAACAAAACAAACAAAAAAACCCTCTAGTTTATAAAGTGTCTAAGAGACCTGCTGGGATCATGTTCATTTTACCTTCACCTCCAAAGTTTGCCATTTGAGCCCTGGAGGACACCTCTAAAGCAAAAGCTTCATGAAATTTTATTCATATCCAGTGAAGAGATATTGACTGTTGGCTCAGTAAATTATTTTTTTTGCAGCAGCATTTTGATCTGTATGGGGAGGACCATCCTTGCTTTTTGTGTGGATATATTTTTTATGGCATTTGTGAATTGTCATTGAATTGATATCACATGAAGTATTTGTCTAGTAACATACAAGGCTGCCTGATTTTTGCAGCTCACCTATATTTCCTGTTTTTCATTTGGTCTTCCTCACATTTATTTTATATTTGACTCATTGCAAGTATAGCATCTCCCAGAGGCATACTGAGGCATCTGCAATATTTTGCTGCCTGATACTTAAATTGCCATTTGTTCTAGAGCTGAAGCCTACAGTGAATTGTATCTTTACAGAGGTCTGTGATTCACATCATCAATACTCTATTTTCACACTCAGAAGGGAGCTGTTTCACTTTAATATTCATTTAATATTTTACCACATGCTCCTTTCATCCCATTTTAAAAAAAGAACATGTTATTCTTGTTGTTAAACCAGACTGACCTGCTTGTTCCTAACCAGATGTTGGTTGGGGACAGTCCTCAAAGACTTCAGTTAGATATGTTCTAGGATCTCCTCTAACTGAACACTACAGATAATCATGTTCTGTGTCTGTCAGCATCTTCTGGTTCCATTTAATGGATTAAATAGTAATGAATAACACTAAATACACTCTGTATTCTGAATTTTCCTAAAATTCTGTCTTTTATCACCACTGTTAAGCTCATGTCTTCTCAAGCCTTCTTTATGGTTAACAGCATCAGCAGTGACAGGAGCAAAGCTTTGCCTTTCCATTTGCATTCACTTGCAGGAAAGTGTTGAGGGGGACAGAAATTTTGCAGCAGCACTCACTGCACCTGATCGTACCCTAGAATATTAACAGAGGAACATGCATAAAACTCATAAAACTATCCCAGTTTCTTCTCTACATGCCCATCCTAAAATATATATATATATATATATATATAATGTGTCTTTTTTTTTTTTTTTTTCTTCAGGCGATGACATCTTTTAGAGGTACATACTGTATGAAGTTACAATTCTTCAAACAAAGGTAGTGGTTCAAATAAAATCATTCTTTTTAGTTATTTCACTCATCACAAACACAGATCTCTGTGGTGTTAATTAGTATTTAACAACCAAATTGTGTTCTAAATTCATACCTGACAATAAAGATTTTTCTTAACTTGGAGATGTATACTTTGACATCAGAATGCATTAATCATTTATTATTCCTATTTGACTGAAATATCATAGAATCATAGAATGGCCTGGGTTGGAAGGGGGGTTCCCAGAAAGAGTAGTCACCCATTGGAATGGGTTGCCCACAGAAATGATAGAGTCACCATCCCTAAGGGTGTTCAAGAAGATGTTGGACTTGATGCTTAGGGACATGGTTTAGTGGGTGACATTGGTAGTAGCGAGATGGTTGGATGAGATAGAGGTCTTTTCCAACCCTAATGGTTCTGTGAAGGAAGTTGTCCTCTATGGGCTACAGTATTCTTCTGAATTGTTTACTTCCCACCATGTGGCTTTCCCAGCAGACATCTGTATGGTTGAAATCCCCTAAGAGGATTAGAGACTCTGATGTTTCCTGTATTTGGAGCAATAAGGCCTGATCAAGAGACTCCTACTCTTGATAGCGTGGCCTGTAGTAGACCCAAATCACATGATGTCCTTTGTTGGACTGGTCCTTAATTTTTACCCACAGGCTCTCAACCTGCTCCTGGCTGTTTCTCAGAGGGAGCTCTTCACAATCTATCCCTTTCTTAACATAGAGAGCAATGCCCCCATCCTTTCTTTCATGATCATCTTTCCTGTAAAGCTTGTAGACTTCCATTTTAATGTTCCTGGTGTGTGATTCATCCCACCACATTTCCATGATAGCAATTAGTTTTCTAGTTGCACTATGGCTTCCAACTCCTCCTGTCTATTTTCCATGCTGCACGCATTGATGTAGAGGCACTTCAGCTGGGCTACTATGCACACTCTCTTTTTAGAGGAGTCCTTCCTAATTCTTATGGGTGTTTCTACAGGTGCTTCCTTGCTATTTAAAGTACTGGCATTAAGGGTTTTTTTGAATCACTTACAGGTACATCCCTTTCCCCCACTGAATATAGTTTAAAGCCCTGCTAATAAGTTTCTTATTATTCCTCTTTAATTGAAATATCTGCAGGGTTGCACTGGACAATCAGAGTTAGAGAACATTCAGAGCACACACATACAATTACTTTTGAGGAGTTGGAAGGCTTTATTTGGTAAATATGTTCTGAATTCTAATCTTTTTTCTGCAATAGATCAATAGCTATCTCTGCTAAATGGAGAGTGAAACAATACCCTCAATAGTTAAAGAGTGACACTGTATGAAGGACATAGTTTCCAATGACATCTTAGAATGTTTACAATGAACGCTTCAGATCACTTTACTAAGATGTCTTATTTTCCAGATGGTAAAATAAAGTATTTGATAGAATTTGCCTGCAATCAGAATGTTCTTTTTCTCTTCTCCTTTGTATTTTGGGCGATTGTTTTATGTTGGGTAATACTTGCTTGGAATCATCCAACAGTTGCACCAAGACAGGACAAAATTGTAGTGGTGACTCCACAGGTCTTAGTGGCTGGGTAGATGAAAATTCATTTCATGCTGAATGTTCAGACCAGGGAGAAAATGATGCAGAGAGAAAACATGAAGAAAATGAAAGAAAAGCTAGAGCTGAGCAACAGCTCCTTTGTCTGTTTTACATTCTTATGAAGGTTGTATTTTTTTCTTTTTCCTGCTGCCTTTTAGCAGTTTTCTGATGCTAGTCCTAAAATTTTTCTCATCTTTTGTTAATCATCTGATAGCTATAGCTTTGCTCATTAGTTTTCAGAAATCACGCTGTAAACCCAGTGCATTTCAGTAAAAATGCACAAATATTTCAGTCATCACCAATACACACACATTTGATTCATTTGAGAATGCACTTTGAGAAAGAGTCATTTTTCATATCTGCCCTTTTGAACTTTTGAGGACCTACAATAACATTAGTGATTTCAGAATTTAATAGGATTTGTATTTTCTTACTGATCTCTGTTCTGGCAAAATAATCCCATAAAGGACCTTCCATATGTTAACAGGCAAATGTAGGCAATTCAGTGCAGACATGTTCCTCAAATGACCATGCGACTTTCAGATGCTTTTGGGAATGCTTCAGACTGGAAAAGCATAAGAAAAGGCCTCCTTGAAGACACTTTCACTTGTTTTTGTTGTTGTTGTTTTCATGTGGTTTCTACTGAAGAAAAGAAATGAAAATGATTTTTTCATCCTATTCCAGTATCCTATTCCAGTATTTCAGACTGGACATTAGAAGAAATTTCTTCTCAAAGAGTACTTAGGCATTGGAACATTTGCCCAGGGAGATGGTGGAGTCACCGTCCCTGGGGGTGTTTAAGGAAAGGTTGGACATTGTACTTAGGGACATGGTTTAGTGGGTGACGTTGGTAGCAGGGTGATGGTTGGGCCAGATGATCTTGGAAGTGTTTTCCAACCCTAATAATTCTATGATTCTATCTCCAAACACGGCAAAGACTGTGAATATTTTTTCTGTTGTTCTGGATGACAGTCTTCCATGCGTTTCCCACAGATATTTATAAAATGTCTTCAATTAGAGACCCCAATAGCTGACAGAAGGATGTTTCCTAATGAACATGGAGGCTAGAAGTACCTCAGTTCTGATATACACCTTATGTAAATTTTTCCTCTAAAACAACACACAAATCCAAAAACATTGTATGCCACTTTTCCTTGTACCCTTTTTTATTTGCCACTCTCACTGTGTACTTCACTGCATTTATTCTATATTTCAGTGACTGGTGCATCTTTCTTTTCTTCCTACCACAAGCCCCTTTTTATTGAAGGCTGGGACTGCTGCATGTTTTGAAATTTCTGGACCCAGGTGACTCTGTGGAATTCACCTTCGCTGGCCAGCAGAGCATACATGCTGTGACTCTCCAAATACACAACACACCAATATTCGTATCAACTACAAAGATGCCAGTATTCATACCAACACATCTTGCAAATATCAGCATGGGCTTTAAGTCCAATTAACACTCATGCCTGAAACCAAAGTCCTTTACCCAGTAACGAGCTCAGACCTGGGGTCTTTCCAGATGTGGGTCTCCTGCTGCTCAGATCAGAGCCTTGTCACTTATTTGTATGACTTAACACTTAAAAACTTTATCTGACACACTTAACACTTAACAACACTTTATCTGATAAGAAATCTGACATTATGTTCACCTTTTGCCAATCTAATAAAAGCCAACAAATAAAATGGAATTACTTCTTTCCCATATCAGCTGCAGAGAGGATAAGAACTAATGAACCTGAAATCACAAAGTAAAGTTGCAGGCTAGAAAGCAGGAAAACTCTGCTCAAAATGAAGGTGACAGCAGATAATAAATACATTTTCTTGGAAAGCTGAAAAATCTGTAGCATTATCTTAAAGTAATTGGGAAAAAAATCTGCCTAGAACTGCACAGACATAATGAAACCTTACGCTGAACCTAAACATGAATTCAGTCACTGCTTATTGTCCTTTCCAGATATTTTGCTATCATTCTATACCAAATACTACCTTTTCTAACTGTCAGCTTTGATGACACTGAAATTGGTGGTAAACCAAAAAGAATGGTAATTATCTCCTTTTATTCACCAAGCCCAGAATTACCTTTTCTTTCTAACTTAATTTTGAAATGACTACATTTAATATAGAGTCAGTGTTTAGAAGAGGTAGCTTAATCTTCAAGTCTGAATAATGCATAGGTTAGCACTGGCTGAACTGTAAAACTTGGATGGCCCAGCAGACAATTGCACTGGGAAGTCTTATGATGACAAGCAAAAGCTGATCTTCCGATGGAATGCGTAAAAAGAAAATATCAGCGTAAAGAGTGCAAAAGCAATGTCAAAAAAATATTATTTCTGTTATATTTCTCACCATAGAATTCTATTTTTTACAAATATTCTTTCTTAAATCTCAGTGTTTTAAATCTTGCATATCCAAAGCACGCATGTTTCTATTCAGGGCTATTTACCCCTTCTCCCAGTTTTTCACTAGTTCTGTGAAATTTTAGTGGGAGTCTCCATCCAAAGATCTTAGTTTACTGATCTTGGAGGTCAAACAATATTAGTCTGTTGCCTTGAAACAGTGTTTTTGTTTGTTTGTTTCTTTCTTTTTTTTTGTTTGTGCTTTTTGTTTGTTTTGTTTTGTTTCAAATATACAGCACCACTGGGATTGGTATTCTTTCCAGTGCTGCTAATTAAAACTGCATGTATTTTGAGAATATCCATAAAAAGCTTCTATTAGCTGGCTTATTAATTTACTATTAAAGGCTAAAAAAATTCTTAATTTATATTTTTCATGGCTTCAGATTACGAAAAGATGGCAGTCATGTTTGCTGAAGTTCTTGTTAATGCTTCCATCTTAAGTAAGCAGAGTAGAGTAAATGCCATATGGATGAAATCCAGTTTCTCCTCATTATTAGAGTTCTTGGCTGGTTATTATGTAAACAATGTAATAAATACACATAATATGAATCACCCTGGCTTAGTCATTTGGCCAGACAGTAAAACAACTATAGTAGTTTATATAGTTCTCACAGCTGTTGCTAAGTGAATTGGCAAAATCATGGTGCTTAATCTCCAACAACCTGTCATACAGAATCACAGCAATAAAACTTTAACCTTACACATGAAAACATAGTGTGTTGACTAGATTTTCTGCTGGGCTATCTGATTGCAAGGAGGGAAGCTACAGCTGCAAGGTAATTACATGTATCTGATGAAAAATTTTGTAGCCCTCCACCTCTTTAAAGGAAGGCTCACTCCAAAAACATCTGGTCATATCTACCCTTGATCTTTCAGCTACCACAGGAGGTGGATATATCAAAGCAGCGACATTTTTGTTCCCCAGGCACCACATCAGTTTTTTTCAAAGTCCACTAAGGTCAGTAGAAATACTAATTTTAAGCATTCAGCAGGTTTTAAACACATTTTTTATGAACAATCTAATTAAGCCTATATACTTACTATAAAGTAAAAGAGCCCCTGTTCATAATAATGAATTATAATTAGGGTAGTTGTGATATTTAAGTTATTCTTTGGGTTATTAGCTGTCAGCCAGAAGGAAAGGCAAGAGCAACAATTATTTGTGGGGCATGATTTTTGTGTCTGAAAAAGACTTAGGGGTTTTAGAATACTTGTGTGGACTAATCAAAGCAATCAGTAAATAAATTTGACTTCTAATATATACTCTCCCAAAAATTGAAAGTTAAAATTATTTATAGAACTTCTTGAAGAAGAAATGTCAAAATTGGGTATACCAAAACTAAACAAAATGTTAACTCTTTGTAACTCACACCTCTCTGAAGAACAGCTCTGATAAACCTTTTTATAATAATAATATTAATAATATTAATAATATTAATAATATTAATAATATTAATAATATTAATATTAATGATAATAATAATAATAATAATAATAATAATAATAATAATAATAATAATAATAATAATAATAATAATAATAATAATAATAATAATGAATCACTAAGAAATTTGGTGCTATATTTTAACAAACAGTTTCTCCTCAAACCACCATGGATCATAGCATAAGAATTTCTGCTTTGATGAGCAAAGCAATGTCCACCTGAATAAGAGAAGGGACTGTCAAAGCAAGGGAAGCCTTTACATCTACACGGGCAAATACAGCAGAATTGAAATTCCCTTGCCTGAAAAATTATCACATATCTCAGTTTTCACTTGTGGATTTCTATCTTACATAGTTGTTTTCCAACACAGTTCTGTTCCTACTGTTGCAGAAACAAATCTCCTTTCCTTTTCTTTACCCAACAGCTTCTCTTGAGCAGGATACTCTTTACTCTTCTAGAGGATATAAGGGATTTACCTGAATGTTTCAGTCTTTTCTTTTTAATATAAGATATAGAAGCTACTTAGAAAATTGAAAGGAGAAATTCTTAGTTGCTTTAGTTTATTTAGCCCTTTGGTCTTTGTTCAGGGTGGCCTGATTCTGTGCAAAAACATGAAATTAAATATAGACAACTTTGAGAGACATTTTTCCCACTCAGGAATATGTTCCCTGTATGTTGTTTGTGGTCCTACGATCTCTATGAATGGCTGAGTCCATTCCTCCTCACAATCCCCATCATAAATGACAGGGAAGAGCTGAAACAGGGCAAAGGTCAGCTGAAGGTATGGTGAAGATACATTGTAATCCAACCAGTGGGAGAAAGAATGGTATTTTGGTTTTTATAACTCATATCAACAGTTGCAGAGTTTATTGCCAATGGTGAAACTCCAGGGCACAATAATGCTTGGCTGCACAATTTTAATACAGAAAGTGACAGTGGGAATGACAAACTCCCAACCGACCCTGAACATGTGTGGGATTTGCTGCTCTGCCTGGATCCATACAAGTCCATGGGTCCAGATGGGATTCATCCCAGGGTGCTTAAAGAGCTGGCTGATGCCATTGCGGGACTTCTTTCAATTATTTTTCAACAATCTTGGGAATCTGGAGAGGTCCCAGTAGACTGGAAGCTGGCAAATGTGCCAGTTTTCAAGAAGTGTTAGAAACAAGACCCTAGCAATTACAGGGCTGTCAGTCTCATGTCAGTGCTTGGTGAAATTATGGAGAAGATGATTCTTGAAGTTATTGAAGCGCACCTGGGGGGCAATGCGATCATTGGTCCCAGTCAACATGGGTTCATGAGGGGTAGGTAGTGCCTAACAAAGTTGATTTCCTTTTATGATAAGATCACCCATCTAGTTGATCAAGGGAAAACAGCTGATGTGATCTTTTTGGACTTCAGCAAGGCTTTTGACACGGTTTCCCATAGGATCCTACTGGACAAAATGTCCAGCATACAACTTAACAAAAACATCATATGATGGGTGAGCAATTGGCTGATGGGCAAGGCTCAAAGGGTTGTGGTAAATGGGGCTATGTCTGGTTGGCGGATGGTCACTAGTGGGGCCCCTCAAGGCTGCTTTTTAGGACCAGTCCTCTTCAATGTTTTTATGAATGATTTGGATGTAGAACTAGAAGGTGTTCTGAGCAAACTTGCTGACGACACAAAACTTGGAGGAGTCATGGACTCGGGTAAGGGTGGAAAGGCCTTGCAGAGAGCTCTGGACAGATTGGATAGCTGGGCAATCATCAACCACATGAAGTTTAACAAGAGCAAGTGCTGGGTCCTGCACCTGGGACAGGGCAACCCTGGCTATATGTACAGACTGGGGGACAAGACGCTAGAGAGCAGCCCCGCAGAGAGGGATCTGGTGGTTGTGGTTGACAGCAAGTTGAATATGAGCCAGCAGTGTGCTCTGGCAGCCAGGAGGGCCAACCGTATCCTGGGGTGTCTCAAGCACAGCATTGCTAGTCAGTCAAGGGAGGTGATTGTCCTACTCTACTCTGTCCTGGTGCGGCCTCACCTTGAGTACTGTGTGCAATTCTGGGCACCACGGTACAAAAAGGATGTAAAACTGTTGGAGAATGTCCAGCAAAGGTGATGAAGATAGTGAAGGGCCTAGAGGGGAAGATGTATGAGGAGTGGCTGAGGTCACTCGGCCTGTTCAGCCTGGAGAAGAGGAGGCTGAAGGGAGACCTCATCACGATCTACAACATCCTCGCAAGGGGGAGTGGAGAGACAGGTGACCTATTCTCTGTAAACACCAGTGATAGGACCCACAGGAACGGTGTTAAGCTGAGACAGGGGAACTTTAGGCTTAACATCAGGAAGAGGTTCTTCACTAAGAGGGTGGTTGCACACTGGAACAGGTTCCCCAGTGAAGTAGTCACTTCACCAAGCCTGTCTGAATTTTAAAAGCGATTAGACTGTGGACTTAGTCACATGGTCTAATTTTTTGGGTAGACCTGTGTGGTGCCAGGAGTTGGACTTGATGATCCTTACAGGTCCCTTCCAACTCAGGATATTCTATGATTCTATGACTCTGTGTGTCCATGACAACAGCCCATGACCAAACATCCTGAAACTCTCTCACCAGCACTCACCGAAGGGAGGGGGTTCAATAGCACGACAGGATGGAAGCTGGCAAGGATAAGGACTAGCAGGAAGAGGAGTCTTTCCCCAAAACCGCTTCATTCCTCTGCAGACGGAAAAGGAAATACTCATGGAAGGGTGTCGAGCTGGGTAATACAGCCCAGTTTTCTCCCTGCAAAACAACGAGTCCAACTAAGAAAAGGAGATGAGTGGTAGTAGTAGGAGACTCCCTTCTGAGAGGTACAGAGGCACCCATCTTCCACTCTTGAGGGAAGTCTGCTGCTTACTGGGGGCTCTTGTCAAGCACTATTATCTGCTGCTCCTGTTTTACATGGGCACCAGTGATGGTCAGACCAGTTATCCTTGGGGTACTCAGCCTCCAGACCTAAAGATCTGGGACGTGGGAGCAGAATACACCCCCCACAACTAAGGTAGAAACTGTTATAGACCTGCTGCTCCACCTGGACAGTCACAAGTCAATGGGGCCAAATGGGATCCACCCAAGGATGCTGAGGGAGCTGGCAGATGTGATTGTCAAGCTATTTTCCATCATCTATCAGTGGTCACGGTCAATCAAAGAGGTCCTAGATGACTGGAGAATTGCTACTGTGACACCCATCTACAAGAAGGGTCATAAGGAGGATCCAGGGCATTAAAGGCCTGTCAGACTGACCTCAGTGCCAGGGAAGATTATGGAACAAGACATCTTGAGTGCAATCACCCAATATATGCAGGACAACCAGGGGATCAGGCCCAGCCAGAATGGGTTTATGCAAGGTAGGTCCTGACTGACAAACCTCATCTCCTTCTATGACCAGCTGACCTTACTGGTGGATGAGGGAAAGCCTGTTGACATAGTCTACCTAGATTTCAGCAAAGCCTTTGACACAGTCTTCCACAGTATTTTCCTGGAGAAGCTGGCAGCCCATGGCTCAGACAGGTATACTCTTTCCTGGGTTAAAAACTGATGGGATGGCCAAGCCCAGACAGTAGCGGTAAATGGAGTGAAATCCAGCTGGTGACACGTCACCAGTGGTGTTGCACAGAGGTGGTTGTTGGGGCTCATCCTCTTTAATATCTTTATTGACAGTTTGGATGAGGGAGTTGAGTGCACCCTCAGTAAGTTTGCAGATGACACCAAACTGGGGGTAGTGTCGATCTGCTGGAGGGTAGGAAGGCCCTGCAGAGGGACCTGGACAGGTTGGGTCAATGGGTAGAGGCCAATGGGATGAGGTTCAACAAAACCAGGTGCTTGGTCCTGCACTTTGACCACAACAACCCCATGCAGCAGTGCTACAGGCTTGGGGCAGAGTGGCTGGAAAGCTATGCAGAGGAACAGGATCTGGGGATGTTAATCAATGCTCACCTGAGCATGAGCTGGCAGTGTGCACAGGTGGCCAAGAAGGCCAACAGCATTCTAGCTTGTATCAGGAATAGTGTAGCCAGCAGGGCCAGGGAGGTGATTGTTCCCTTGTATTCTGCTCTGGTGAGGCCGCACCTCGAGTGCTGCGTTCAGCTTTGTGCCCGTCATTACAAGAAGGACATTGAGGCTCTAGAACCATGAGCCCAGAGAAGGGTTACAAATCTGGTGAAGGTCTGGAACACAAGTCCTGAGGAGCAGCTGAGGGAACTGGGGTTGTTTAGTCTGTAGAAGAGGAGGCTCAGGGGAGACCTTATTGCTCTCTCCAACTACCTGAAAGGAAAGGGTGGGAAGATGGGGGTCAGCCTCTTCTTGCAGATAAGTAGGACTAGAGGGAATAGCCTCAAGTTGTACCAGTGGAGGTTTAGGCTGGAAATTAGGAGACATTTTTTCTCAGAAAGAGTAGTCAGGCATTGGAATTGGTTGCCCAGGGAGGTGATGGTGTTGCCATCCCTGGAGATTTTGAAGGAAAGGTTGTATCTGGTACTTAGGGACATGGTTTACTGGTAGTAGGGAGATGGTTGGATGAGATGATCCTGGAGGTCTTTTCCAACCCTAATGATTCTATGATCGAATGATTCTAAAATTCCTACCATTATTTGGTCCTTTTCACTTTTGCTGCAGCAGCCTTTTCCTGTCCTGTATGAATGTCTCAAAACTCAAGTTCCGTATATTTTTCCAAAGTGTTGTCTCTGAAGTAGTCCCCCTTCTGTCACAGCTACCTTGAATCCTTTCCCTTGACTTTTGGCCATTTACCAAGTAAAACTAAACTAGGAAATCAAGCCAAGGGGCCTCATAAGTCCAGAAGGTGATCCTTCGGTAACCTTATTGAATTTATTTAGTATTTATACAATATTTTGATATCATCTTCTATAGGAATTTGTCTGTGTTCTTAAGAAAGAGGAAGAAAACAGAGAATATGCTTCTACTTATATCTTCTTCATTCTCTTTTTTATAATCAGTTCCCTACTTTTGCACTGAATTTTTTATTTTTATGTTTAGAAATAAAAGGTGAACACCTCCAACCATTAGTTAGTTTAGCAAAAGAGAGGTCACAGGTGAATACCATCCTGATTTAGTTCAGCACAAAGGAAACTGCTGTTCAGCAGTTTTCTTCCTACTGGCAAATATTAGTATTACTAAGAGAAATATGTAGAACACACAGAAGGACAGTAGATGAAAAACATTTAACTAGCCAAATACAAATAGAGCTGAGGCTATGGAAAAAAGTCTTGAAAATACAAACTCAAACAAACAAACAAAACCCAGTATAGATTAAGACTAACAATTTATTTATTTATTTATTTTGGAAGGAATACAAGCTTGATTATAAAACCCTTATTCTCCTTGTTGGATCCGTTTTAACATGCTTTGGAGACATTAACATTCAAGGTTTCACCAGTGAAAGAACACTGAAGATGACATTGTACTCAAAGGAGCAACAGTGATTTTTAAAAAGGGCATAAAAGCAAGAGCTTCTTCCAATTTTATTTTTTTTTAAAGAAAAAAAAAAGGAAAAGTCCATAATTTCTTGTAGGGATCACAGAATGTGCAGTGTGGCATCGATGATGTTTTGAAGACATTAAATTAAATGCAAAACATCTGCTGTGTCAAGTATTGAGATAATTTATCAGTATGAAGTTTCATGATGATTATGTGTATTCAGCTCTTTCTCTGGATATCACAATTCCTCTTCCTCATTATCTTGAAAACCAGAAAAACTGCCATTAGAAAACAAGCAAAACAAATACTGTATTCAAGCCATCCATCTGGGTGCTACAATAATGAAATTGCATTCTGGTTTGAAATTGAATTCTGGTTTGACTGTTTCCCATGTCCTGTTGCAGGAAGACTAAATGGGGGCTTGTAGTGGGTTTACGTGGCAAGGTTTTGGTAGCAGGGGTCCTTGCCACGTAAACCCACTACAGGGCTGTAAACTCTCAGAGGCCATGCTTATTCCTGAATAACTCACCTACATGTGAGTTCATCCATTTGCTAATGGTTCTCCCCAGTCTGAGGGGGAAAATTCTTGCTTACCCCTTTCACTGGAAGACTCATTTGCTGGCAGTACACAGGTGAAGCAAGGATTATAACAGGCATGTATATGCACAGATAAAATAAAGGGCAAAGGATTATGACATTTTATGGAAATACATGTACATTGTAGTTCTGTGCAGTCATACTAAGATTCTCTCATCTTACAAAGACTCTGATTTCCCATATGGGAAACATAATAAAAAGAAACAATGTTTATTTCTCTGTTTGATTCTCTAAAGTTATGGATTGTTTGATTCAATGGGAGAGAGAGACAGAGAAAGGAAGGAAGGAAGGAAGGAAGGAAGGAAGGAAGGAAGGAAGGAAGGAAGGAAGGAAGGAAGGAAGGAAGGAAGGAAGGAAGGAAGGAAGGAAGGAAGGAAGGAAAGTCCGTCCTCACAGGAAAATAAAATCAAGAATTTCAAAACTTCCATAATTACAGACAGAAGCTTATTATTAATGTGTTTTTCTTTATGTAACTTCTTCACTGAAATAGAATTCAAAACCCATGCTGCGGCTCTGCAATATTGTTCACTGCAAGAAACTATTTTGTTCTGCCTCAGAGGCAATACATTTTTGTGTTTAATTTTACTCTGACTATATACAACACTTGTTTATGTCTTTAAAATGCCTTTTAAAGAGATTGATTTCAATGCATCACTACTAAATCCAGCTACAAAGATTTAATTCTCTCCCTTATGCAACAAGACAACATTTACTTTTTATTTTGGTAGCTCATATGTGTAGTAGGCAATGATGGACATAGTATCTAAATGCATGCATAAAGATATACGCCTATATTTATTTCATATCTTCAGTGTAGCTTTAATTATATAATTTTAAAGTTTTATTACTAGCTTCAGATCACTCTTCAGCCTCAAGTGCTGTTACCAGATTTACATCTACAGTAAATTAGGTTCATGTAAATACATCCTTTTTCTCTGAGAAAGAGCAGTGAAAGGTATACAAACATTTTTGACTTTTTTATGAGCATAACCCAAGGTTTCACAAAGATATAGGCATGACTGTGTGTGTCTGTGCTCTTCTTTTTACATTCATTATGGGCATGAGGAAATCAGGAGGTAGGTTTGACTCCTGTTCCAACCATGAACAACAGGGATTCTGAAGGAAAACCAAAAACCATAAGCCTGCAGAAGTTTATCAACCTGGTCTGGTATCTCAATATGAATGCTATTTTATTTTTTTTTTTGTAAAAATGACAAGGGAAAATAATATCATAATTATTTTGGCTTTACTCATTGTTATTCAGTTTGTTTCCCCAGTTCTTTAAACATTAGTGCACTCAGTTAATCTCTTGTCATATTAAGCACATTTATAACATGGCAAATTTACCTCCAAACCTCATCACAAAATCATTATCCTTTCCAAAATCTAAATCACACCTTATTTCAAATGCACTAAGTGTGACCAAGTCACCCATCAACTTAGAATAACAGAATCATAGAATAGCTGGAAGGGAACTTAAAGGTCATCTAGCTCCAATCCTGCTGCCATAGGCACAGACACTAGACCAGGCTGCTCAAAGCCCCATGCAACCTGGCGTTGAACCTTCTAGGGATGGAGCATCCACAGCTCTTCTGGGCAGACTGTTCCAGTGCCTGACCAACCCCTGCATAAATAATTGCTCCCTTATATCTAAGGTAAACCTACCCTCTTTTAGTTTAAAGCCATTACTCCTTGTCCTATAACTACACTCCCCGACAAAGAGTCTCTCTCCAGCTGCCCTGTAGGCCCCCTTTAGGTACTGGAAGGTGGCTATAAGGTCTCCCCGGAGCCTCCTCTTCTCCAGGCTGAACAAGCCCAACTCCCTCAGTGTGTCTTCACAGAAGAGCTCAAGTTCATGTTCATGAACAAGCTCACGATCATGTTTATGGACCTTTTTCTGACATCATCTTTTTTCTTCCCATTTTCTGACAGGTGGACCCCATCAGCCCAGGTTCCTCAAATTAGACTGGCCCTTTCAATCCCCATCCTTTTGACTGGAAGGACTGATGAAAAGACTGCCTGCACTCCTGAGTCACTTACAGCTGCTCCCAGGACTATGTAATCCCTCCTGACACTCCTCAGACTGCTCCTGGATGCATCATACAGTCATTAAGATTGGAAAAGACCTCCAGGATCATCTGTTCTTACCATCCACTTACCAGCAATATTACCCACTAAATCATGTTCCTAAATACCACATCCAACCTTTCCTCAAACACCCCCAGGCACAGTGACTCCACCACCCTCCTGGGCAACGCATTCTCATGCGTAAACACTCTTTTGCAGAAGATACTTCCCCAAATTTCCAACCTGAACCTTCCCTGGTGCAACTTGAGGCTATTCCCTCTAGTCCTACTCATCTGCAAGAGGCTGACCCCCAGCTCCCCACCCCTTCCTTTCAGGTAGTTGGAGAGAGCAATAAGGTCTCCCCTGAGCCTCCTCTTCTACAGACTAAACAACCCCAGTTCCCTCAGCTGCTCCTCAGGACTTGTGTTCCAGACCTTCACCAGATTTGTAACCCTTCTCTGGGCTCATGGTTCTAGAGCCTCAATGTCCTTCTTGTAATGACGGGCACAAAGCTGAACGCAGCACTCGAGGTGCGGCCTCACCAGAGCAGAATACAAGGGAACAATCACCTCCCTGGCCCTGCTGGCTACACTATTCCTGATACAAGCTAGAATGCTGTTGGCCTTCTTGGCCACCTGTGCACACTGCCAGCTCATGCTCAGGTGAGCATTGATTAACATCCCCAGATCCTGTTCCTCTGCATAGCTTTCCAGCCACTCTGCCCCAAGCCTGTAGCACTGCTGCATGGGGTTGTTGTGGTCAAAGTGCAGGACCAAGCACCTGGTTTTGTTGAACCTCATCCCATTGGCCTCTATCCATTGACCCAACCTGTCCAGGTCCCTCTGCAGGGCCTTCCTACCCTCCAGCAGATCGACACTACCCCCAGTTTGGTGTCATCTGCAAACTTACTGAGGGTGCACTCAACTCCCTCATCCAAACTGTCAATAAAGATATTAAAGAGGATGAGCCCCAACAACCACCTCTGTGCAACACCACTGGTGACGTGTCACCAGCTGGATTTCACTCCATTTACCGCTACTGTCTGGGCTTGGCCATCCCATCAGTTTTTAACCCAGGAAAGAGTATACCTGTCTGAGCCATGGGCTGCCAGCTTCTCCAGGAAAATACTGTGGAAGACTGTGTCAAAGGCTTTGCTGAAATCTAGGTAGACTATGTCAACAGGCTTTCCCTCATCCACCAGTAAGGTCAGCTGGTCATAGAAGGAGATGAGGTTTGTCAGTCAGGACCTGCCTTTCATGAACCCATTCTGGCTAGTATTTGTACTTTGTGTGGCCATCATTTTTGCACTTCAGGAGCCTTATCATGGAAACTATTAACAAAAACAGACTTTACTCCAGATGAGTTCAAATATATTTTGAAAACTTTGAATGTTCTTTGAGTGTTGAAATTATCATCATTCTTTTGTATGATTTCTACATGTATTCCTGGTTTAGTCTAAGGTTAGATGACTGTTTAAAAATGCCACCCAAAGATCTTTCCTGAGGGAGGATGGTTATAAGTGTCAATGTGTGTGGGAGATACCTATTATGATCGTCACCACCGACGGTTTTGGAATTCACCTCTGAACAAATGCAGAATCCTAAAATGTTTAGAGAAAGTTTTAAAAAGATATGTCCCGATCCTGGCAGTGACAGAGATTTACAGCTCACATCACTGTGCTGGAGTCTGGCCTGCAGCTATCAAACACTACTGAACATTATTCAGCACCTTCAAGAAGAAGAAAATGCCTCTGGATCTAATCCAACTCTTGTAACAGGAACTGTGGCCTCTCCAACCCCCACAAAAGGCACTGCAGCTGAAGCAAGGAGCTCACCCATGCCAGGATCAGGTACCCTTACACAGAAGCCAAAACAATGGGTGCAAAAGTCATCTTATCTAGTTAGGGAAGAAACTTCTACTAATGAGGGGCAAGAGGAAAAAGTGGATGAGGCGGTAAGTAGGGCCATCATGGAGGAGGAAGAAGCAGAAATAAATAATGCAGTAACCACATGATCCCTATCCCTAGGTGAGCTGTGAGATACATGAAAAAATTCTTTTTTCAGAGACAACATGCTGAACAATAAAACTGGGGAGAGTTGTCCACGGACAGTCACAGCCTGTGCTTGGGGACTGGCAGGGCATCGGTCAGTGGGTGGTGAGCAATTACATTGTGCATCACTTGTTTTGTTTATTATTATTATCATTATTATTATTATCTTCATTTTCTGATTTTCTATCCAATTAAACCATCTTTAGTTCAACCTATGAGTTTAACCTTTTTTCCAGTCCTCTCCCCCATTCCACAGAGGGGGAGCAAGAGCGCAGTTACATGGTGCTCAGCTTCCTTCTGGGTTAAACCACAAGAGTAGATAATGGTTTTCATAAATGAAGCAAAACATAACCATAGGAACAGATGATTTTGTTTTGTTGAAAAGTCTTCCTTTTTCTGAGTTAGGTAGTATTCACCTGGAGAAAAGAAAAAAAAGAAAACTTTTTTTGTTTGTTTGTTTTTTTTGTCTTTTTAGAGAATTCAGAGGAAGCCAAGGACAGATGAAAAATGGGCAGAACATTTGCAAACAAAACACATCACCATGTTCTGTGGACATAAAAAGCATATCTATCAGTCTGTCAATTCATTCCTTTCTAAGACTATTAATGACTTGAGCTAATGAGAAATGTAGAGTTCCAGATATAGTAGTTCTGTGCCTTCAGTTCTTCCTTTATGGCACTAATGAGGCATTTCTTTGCTGTTGAAAAGATTTTAATTCTTCACTCTAAAATCATAGCTGAGATCTGTAGTTGCAGATCCCAAGGATCTGGTAGATCATTTGCTGACTTTCAGCAATGGATACTATCTATCTTCTGGATCAAACCATCAGAATATCACAACATTTTATTAGGGGCTCTGATAAAAATAAAACTTGGAGGGTTGTAAACTTTTATTCAGTTGTACTACAAAATAGACTAAATGATATGCAAATTTGCACAAAATCAGGACAGTCTCTAATCTTCTGCTTTAATTAATAGGTTCTTTTTTTGTTGTTGCAGTTGCAAGGCATTAGTGTATTATATATTAGTGTATATATAATAACTCTTGGAGTTATTCAGTAGCTTAAAATACATTGATTTTCCACAACATTTTTTCACCTGCAAAAACACTGGTAGGAACAGTACATCTAATCATTGTCTGAAAGCCCCATAAAAATATTTGAGTGTTCACTATTAAAAACTTACTGTGATGGGAAGCTACAGCAAATGAATTCTTTTCTCAACTTTTTCAGTGTAGGGTCTCGTCCTCCTTTTTCTATCCAGTTCCAGCTGGGAAGCATCATTGTCAGACGAATGAGGGCTGCTATGTATTGAATAGAGATAACTGAAAACTGAATAGCTGGAAATTTCATTTTGAAAAAAAAAATATTTTGGTCTTATTTTTAAGACCTTTGTATTATTATTACTTCCTCAGAAGCTCTTGGAGCTTGCTGAAATTGATTCTTTGGTAGTTATGCTTTGCAACACACAGCAATGTTGATGTTTTCCCACTTTCTGCTCACAGATCTAATGCATCCTCCAACTGACTCAGCCCTCATACTGAGATCTGGGATAGAAACCTGCTTCGTCCCCAGACTGAGGAAAGATATTTCTGAAATCTGACACATTCTGCCTCAAAATTCAACTACAAAAATTGGCTTTGATTTTTTTTTGTCTTTAGAAAATTAAGTATAAACTCCTCTGATACTTTGTCTATTCTTGGATTGCAATTTGAAGCTGAAACTACACTGACATTGAATAACTGTGCTCTGAAAATACTCCCAACAGATTATTTCTCTATATACAGCTACATAAGTAAAGTAAATCTTAATGTAAGAGTTGTTCATATGTGGGTTCATAATACATTGTAACTCAGTAACCTTCTATTTTACAAGCCATAGGACAGCACAAACTTGATCAAATAGATAGAGCCTGAATTTCACCTCATTGAAGTACAGTGTGGATTATGCATCACTCTATGTAAAAATACTTTCAATATTTAGTTAAATTATCAAAATTCATTTTACCAAAACTTTGTCTTTAATCTATCAGAATGTTGTCACCAAAAACTGTAATTATCACTTTGGCATGTCATATCACAATATTGACCAACCTGGTTTTCTCACACAACCACTTATTTTAGTGTTTTGTGCTTTTCCTCATTTAAAAGTTTTCTGTTGAATTAGCCCTCTGCCATAGGCGGCTGATCACTACAGCAGCTTTCATTACCAAGCGTGTCAAAAGACTCATTACAACAGAGGCAGCAGCAGCTCACACTCACAGACTGCAATCACCATGACAATAGGCAAAACTGCCTAGAGTAAGGTCACATTTCCACGGCTAACCACCCTGCTGGGAAAGATACTGCTTTGATTGTGAGTCAGTAGCTGAAGCTTGCTTTTCTATTCAGAAAAAATGCTGAAACTGGACTTGCCAGCTCTGAAATTGAGATAACTCTTGAGTGAGTGCATGCAGAAAAGGCAACATTCTGAATTTCGAAAGAGTGTGTGCGTGTATATATACACATATATAAATACATTTTCAACATAACTATCTCAGCACTATCTACTCGCATCTGCAGCAAAAAGCCAATTCTTAAACCTTTTTTTATCTTCTCACTCACACCTGGATTTGACTTCTTTAAACTTTTAAACTTTCATTGTATTGAATTTGAAGGAATTATCTCCTATTTTGAAACAGCAGGGTACTTCGGAGGAATCAACTTACTTATACAGAGACATTCCAGTTTCTATTTAACAAAATCCAGCTCTAATTGCTTTGTTTATATTATAAACAGATTAGTATGACATGTTCTTATGTGTTTGGTAGGAAAGGTAGGGAAATGTTATCACTTTGCATATATGTCCTCCCAAATTTTAAAATTAAAGAGATACTCTATAGTTAAAATGTAGTGTACAAGAGAAACACATGGTTCTTTACTCAAGTAGACACTTCCTAAAAGCTTATTCCTGTTAGACCAATATTTTTACTTTATAGACTGTTTTAGTAGTTTTTATAGACTGTTGTTGCAGTCAGAATAATCCTGTGTTCAAATATCAAAAACTATGGAAATTTGTATTTCATGCTTCTCAAAGCATTTTGTCAAATATCTACTTGACAAGTTACCTGTTATTTTAGTAAAGACCAGCTGTCACTTATGAGATTTGACAAATAAATGAGAATCTTCAATAAACTAATAAACCATGTAATTCAGAATGTAGATTTTAACTTTGCATTCATGCTCCTTTGAAAATAGGAATCCAAGTGCTCAGAAAATGAAACTATGAAAAAAATAAAAATATATAAAAAAAAAAAAATAAAAGTCACTCCCTGTTGATCTCCTTTAATAAAGACACAGTATAATTTCTCTCATACAATCATAGAATAGCCTGTGTTAGAAGGGAAAGACAAAGGGACTTCAGGGATCACCTAGACCCAACACCCCTGACACAGGCAGGGATGCTACCCACTAGACCAGTTTGCTCAGGGCCTCATCTAACCTGGTCTTGAACACCTCCTGGCATGGGGCATCCACAGCCTCTCTGGGCAACCTGTACCAGTGCCTCACCACCCTCTGAGTGAAGAACTTCCTTCTAAGCTCCAATCTAAACCTCCCTTCTTTTAAGTTAAAACCACTCCCCCTTGTCCTATCATTATCTACCCAAGTGAAGAGTCCTTCTCCATCCTTTTTATAAGACCCTTCTAAGTATTGAAAGGCTGTGATGCTGTCATCCCAGAGCCTTCTCTTCTATAGGCTGAACAGCCCCAGCTCTTTCAGCCTTTCTTTATAGGAGAGGTGCTCCAGCCCCTTGATCAACTTTGTGGCCCACCTCTGGACCCACTCTAACAGCTCCACATCCTTCTTGTTCTGGGGGCTCTAGACTGGGACACAGCACTCCAAGTGGGGCCTCACCAGGACTGAGTAGAGGGGGACAATCACCTCCCTTGACCTTCTGGCCACTGCTTTTTTAATGTAGCCCAGAATGTAGTTGGCCTTTAGGTAGACAAACGCGCAATGCCAACTTATTTCTCTCTTTTAGGTTTTTATTAATACTTTACATGCAACATTACAGTCTATAAGGGAGGCAAAATGACATTTAATTCTGTTTACCTATTCAGGTGTACTTTCTGTCAATTAAGAAGTAGTTACAGAAAGAGCAGCACTCAAGTAATTAAGAAGCAGGTGTACAATATGAAATGTCAAGCTTTAAAAATATTAATTTTGGTTTATTGTTGAATAATGAACATTTTTGCCTGCCAGTTCTCATCTTTTAATTTAGCTTATAAAATGTAATACCCTGTATCTGTCCCATCAGGGTGCTCTTATAATTTCATATTTTGTACAGGAAAGTTTTGTCTCATCATCTGTTCTGTTGTCTCATTCCAATTTTTTGCTACAACTGGTCTTTCATCAAAACCACTCCTGGTATTTTGGCTTTGAACCAACTCTGTTCACCTTGTACTACTGAAACAGCCTATATGTGATAATCTGTCTGAATTTCTGTTTCATTACTATCACTTATTATTTTCAGCACAAATGTATTCACAAGACAGATGACCATGTTAATTTAATTTAAATCTGCTAGTCTGGAAACTGTGATGTGACATGGACAAATGACACTCTGTTGTTTCCATTGTTTCCACTCTTTACTGAGCAGAAGTCATGTTTACTTCTGTATGGCTCCTGGCAAAAAAAAAAAAAAAAAAAAAAAAAAAGGTCTATCTCTGATGTAAGTAATAATATAAAAGAAACATAAATAACACAATAGATTAATTGCAAGTAACTCCACAAATTAAGGAAGACTCAGCATTCACAATCCTTAGGTTGAGAGGATACTAGCATGAAGACAAATTGTTTGCTTTATCGTGTGACAAAGATGAACAATTACAGCCAATTCTTGGAATCTTATTCCCAAGAACCATATCACTGAGAAGATGAACTCAGTAAATACGCTGAAAAGAGGAACTAATTAGCAAATAAGTTGCTTCCACTGCGATGAATGGGCATTAATCACACTGCAACTGAGGCAAATCCACATACAGCAGCCCTGCTCAGCTGTTAATACTTGGTTAGTGTGCTCCTGAGGTGTTCAATGAGCTGCTAGCTGTAGCCTGATGTAGAGGTAGCAAGGCATTTGTCTTGCAGGGCTTTCATGTATTTAATTTACTCCCATTACTTTTGTTTTGTTTTTAAACAAACTGCAGTTCTGTGAATAATACTCAATCTAATGCTGATCCAGATCAGCCAGCTATGCAAATATGATTTAGATCCTTCTAAAATTTAGATCATTGAGTACCTACCTGTTTGTCCTGGTTTCAATTAGGGCAGAGTTAATTTTCCTTCTAGTAGCTGGTAGAATACTATGTTTTGGCTTAGGGTGAGAAGAGTGCTGATAACACGCTGACATTTTAATTGTTGCAGAGCAGTGTTTACACCAAGCCAAGGACTTTTCAGCTTCTCACTCTGTCCTGCCAGCGGGCAGGCTAGGGGTGCAGCAAGAGCTGGGAGGGGACAGACCCAGGGCAACTGACCCAAACTGGTCAAAGGGGTATTCCATACCATCTGATGTCATGCTAAGTAATATATAGGGGTGGCTAGCCGGGGGCGGGGGTGGGGGGGGGTGGGGCAGCTGCTCAGGGATAGGTTGGGCATCAGTCAGCAGGTGGTGAGCAATTGCATTGTGCATCACTTGTTTCATACACATTATTATTATTATTATTATTTATTATTATTATTATTTTCCTGTCTTAATAAACTGTCTTTATCTCAACTCACAGGCTTCACTTTCCCGTTTCTCTCCTCTATCCCTGAGAGGAATCACAGAATCACAGAATTTCTAGGTTGGAAGAGACCTCAAGATCATCGAGTCCAACCTCTGACCTAACACTATCAGTCCCCACTAAACCATATCCCTAAGCTCTACATCTAAAAGTCTTTTAAAGACTTCCAGGGATGGTGACTCCACCATTTCCCTGGGCAGCCTGTTCCAATGTCTAACAACCCTTTCAGTAAAGAAGGGAGGAGGGAGGGTGAGTGTGTGTGTGTGGTGTTTAGCTGCCAACTGGTTTAAACGACAGCACTGTTGAATGAGCTACATCATACAACTTTATGCTGTATTCATACCATTATGATGACTTTGTGCCAGCTACTGCAGAATGGGTGATATCCGATCAGTCAGACAATCTGTTGGCACAAAATAAATCCATTAAAATTTTTGAACAAATTTGAAACACTAATGTGAATTTATAACATTGTAAAGCTTTGTGTCATATGATCATGACATTTTTGTGTGATATTAAAGCCTTAGAATGCACTTACTAGTTTGTCAAACAGCAGTCAGTACCACCCAGAGGAGTTTACCCTTGCACAGCAGTGGCAACAAGTTGTGATGAAAAGAGGAGCTGATTGACAGCACACCAGGAATGAAAAGCTAAAAACCAATGTTTCTGAACTGAATTGAGCGTATGTCCACTTCTGGCTCCACCTCTGTCAAACATTATTTAATATGTGTAATTGCTACGGTAGCTGAAGAGTAGCTTGATCAATATAAGTATAAGTCCAGTATAAGTATTTTATAAGTATATTATAATATAAGTATAATACTTATATACTTATATATAATATACTTATAAGTATATTATAATATAAGTCCAGTATAAGTATTTCCCTTGCAACTCAATAGACTCTTCAAAAACTCACTTCCGCTCCTATTAAAATGTCATCCACCTCAATAGGAGCAGAAGCAAGCTTTGCATATTAAAGACATCCAGCTTGTTTTCCAGAGTGAAAAGGATATATGAGAAGGTGTTACAGAGAGCCATCGTGAAGCACACAGTGGAATTAGAATAAAGAAGCATATCTCATGAAATAAGAAGTATATGTGTGGGCAGGTAGATTTTTTTTTGGGGGGGGGAGAAGCATTTCTCTGCTGTTGAATGGTTTCTTGCTCTATATTGTCATGCAATTTTCAGGTTGGGGTGATGAAATGGTTAAATTGACAGTGAAATATATTTTGTGCTGAGAAAGGGAACAAGATAAAGGATGTTGATTCTGTAGGTCTTAGCTAACACAATTGTATGTTAAGGACCTCAGAGATAAGGGAGTAAAAGACTGTATGCATAGATAATGGAACCAGCAAGAACTGGCTTAACTGCTGAAGTCTGTCAAAGAAAGGAAAGGTCAGAAGTTTAGCAAGAAAGACTTCTGGCCTTCACCAAAAGACCACCAGAGGATGCCGGACCACCACCCAAGGACTCCAGTAGGCATGCAAATAGAGGTGGGAACCTATGTTAATGATTCTTAGGAGACTTGATGAATATGCTTTAGGAGACTTGATGACTTACAGAAAATGAAGCAAATATGTATATATCCCACTAAGATAAGCACACTGTCAGTAATCCTTGGTGTGTGTGTTAGGTGGAGCGATCCCCCACACAGCCAGCTCCGTAATAAAGAATACCTGGTTAATAGCCTTGGTTACTAAGTTTTCACTGTGTCAGTGCTTTATTTCTATGAACGCTGTCAATGCCTACTGACTCCACCATTGCTTTACATTCACAAAAGAACGAAATCCTGTCTTCTCCAAATACTGGTACCAGCATTTGCAACTGAATAAAATGTCTTCATTCTCTGCAATTAGCCATTGTCAGATTACATTTCCTAGAGTCTTACTCCTGAATATACAAGGGTAAACTTCCTTTTTTCCAACCTGTAATGAACCTCTCATCTAATGCAAAAATCTCCAACAAAGTCCACACCTATGCTTGCACAGGACTTCTAATTTTACACTAAATGTCCCCAATAGCCAGCTTACAATGCAAGACTAATTCTAGTTTTTAAATAAATAGCTTCTTTGTCATTGACACAAAACTACTTCCTTCTTTATGAACGTACCAAAGTTCAAGATATTCCAATGGCTTTGTTTCATTTGACTTAGGCAAAATCAGAAAGCTTTAGACACGTTTTTAAACTGTTTAGAAACATTAAAAAAAAAAAAAGTTAAATATTTTTTTAAACAGTTAAATGTTTTTGTTTCTACTGTAAATAAAATAAAATAAATAAATAAAACCTGGATTTCAGAAGATTTCTGGGGTTCTTTTTCTTTCTTTCTTTCCTTCTTTGTTTTTTCTGCACTCTTTCAACTTGTTAAATAAACATCAAGGATTACATGCAGAGGCAGCATAAAAATACATTTTTCTGATACTGGCTATAATGCTTATGAAAAGTAACAGATGGATAGCCTGGAAAAATGATTTTTTAACTATTCCTTAGAAAAGGTGTGGATCAGACTTTGTTTATGTGGATAATATGTCAGCAGCCAGTTATCTTCTGGACCTGGAGAATAAACCCTGCTTTTGGGGCAGTTGTTTTGTCTACTCAGTCCTGCTGAGATAGTTTGTGCAAGTGGCTGGGTAGTTAGTGGTGATGTGCTTATATAGGTATGTAAATTGTCTCGTTACAGGCTGGTCAGGAAATGCTAATCAGATGATAAATTTGGTGTTATGATGCAGCCAGACAAGCTTCTGATTAGTACCCTTCCAACAGAAAATGTTTGTAGTCAGCAGTCACAAAAGGTTACCAACATGTGAGCTTCAAATTTTTGAGACTGAAAGACACAGTAACTAAAATAACTGAAAATCTGGATGAGATTCATTGTGATAATTTTGGTCTCCTGGAGTCTACTGAAATATTTTAAGGAGATACAAGCTGGAAAAGATTGAAAACTGCTGCTCAGTCTCCACAGAAGATAATTGTCTGCACTTTAGGTGACTCATAAGTTCTTTTTTTTATCCCCAAAAGAAGAAACTTCGTAAAATATAAGTAATCCCCTTTTTTACCTGTCATCTACACTTTACAGTTGAACTGTGAAAATTCATTTAAAAAAACATCTGTTCAAGTCCCCCTTCTATCTTCCCTTAGAATATGTGTGCAGAAATTCCCAGGGGAAAAAATAATAATAATAATTTAAAAATCCCGCTCTTGGCCCTGAAGTAAAAAAAAAAAAAAAAAAAAGTAAATACTTTCCCAAAGTCCTCATTTTCCCTCGTGGAAAGACACAACAGATCTTTCATTGGGTGAATTTTTACATTAAGACAATAACAATTGCCTTGCCTTTTATAGATCATTGACCACTCAAACTGTAATCAAGTTAAAGAAGATTCTCATCTTCATTCCACTGTTGGGTCTTATCCCCTTCTCTTCCTGCTCCCTTCCTCAAAAAAAAAAATGTTACTTTAGAGATATCTTTGGTATAGTCAGGCAGAGCTGAATGAGACCACAATATCTCCTGTACAACACTGAAAGCTGAACATTAAACTTATGCCAGAAATCAAACACAGTCAAGACAGTATTTGAAATGTTGACTATAAGATATTAAACTGGTGTGAATTGAATGGAATTATAGAGAAAAAGACACTTTACCAAGGTGCTTTTTGGCAGGTAGAAAGTCAAAGACAAAAATTGGATCCTTCAACTGGGAGAATGTATTGGAGGTAAATTGAAGTGAATGGGATTTGGTACACAGATCTGCAACACCTAAGAGGAAAAGGGCAACAAAAAGAAACTCATCCAATAGTTCTGTATTTTAACACAATAATTTGTATTGTCATATGACTGTACAGGTTATTTTTCTAGAGAATGTGACAGTCACTTTTAAATAGGTTTCTATTTAAGAAGGAGCATAATTCTGTACTACAGGTGTAAGAGTATGTGGAAGGGAAGTTCGTGCTTTTTCAAGAGCATCTGGTCAATGACCTTTTTCAATGTGAAAAAGGTGTAATAAGAAAAGGTGAAAGCCACAAACAAGCATGCAGGAATACAAACGTGACCAAAACATGACATGGGATGCACTGAGTAGAATAAATCTGGTCAGTACCACTGACTGATGATGATGTGTGGGGGTGTTTATTCCAGCAAGGATACCTAATCAGGGACTTTATGGAGTAGGAAACTAAGCAAAAAAAAGTGGGAAAACAAAAACAGTTTTTAAATTCTTTAATTCTTTTATTTTGACCACCTGTTGTGTTAGTGATTAAAAATCAAAGTCATCAGGCCTCATTTTCAAATGTCTTTAAACATAAAAAGTAAGTTGTTAAAGAGGATAAAAGAAATATGAATTGAAATGTAGTAAATATGTTTCTTTTCACAGTGGTTACAGAGATTAATATTATCAGCACCTTTTAAAAATGAAAGAAACCTTTGCTAGGCAACGCTGTGATGTATATATATATATATATATACATACACACGCATTGAGCAGAAAATGTTGCTTTAAGAAAACTATGAATTTCAATGCATTGATTCATCAAGATTAGTGATAAGCCTTTTAAAAAGCCATTTAAAAACTAACGCACAATATATATATATATATATATATATATATATATATATATATATACTTTTACTTTATGCACAAACTAATCAGAAACAGCAAAGTCCTATCCTCTGTCAGGTTTAGAAAAACTTAGAGGTTGCTCCGCAGAAGATAAAATCATCTGTATTTCTTAGGTATGTAAGAAGGTTTGATTTCCCATAAAGTACTAAATAATAATAATAATAATAATAATAATAATAATAATAATAATAATAATAATAATAATAATAATAATTTGCTATCATATAGCCAAGCTCATTAGAATAATAACGAATGTGGCCCAATTTCTGTCTCCTTGGCTAAAAAATACATCCTTCACAAATGGGTATATTACTCCTAACCATGCTGTATTATTGCAAGAATCCATCGATGTCTATGACCAGAATTCATAACTAAATGGATTAAGACAGCCATAAGGAATTGTGTTGTTGTATATACAAATAGTTTTATAATTATAGCTATAGATAATTTATGATATAAATCAAGTAAGTGCAGATTTATATATCACATAATGAGAATTCTGTATCAATGTTTAGCATTGCTTCTCATGTCTTGGAAATTTCAAATGTTTATATTGATTTTCGGACCAAAAAAAAGAGTGTTGATGTACCAAAGTTCCTACAGATAGATATTCTGGATATGATGCCATCTGGTACTTAAGGAAGTACTTTAGTATCCCTAGTATGATCTTGTTTGCAGGGATGCTATTGGGGAAGACATTTGTTTTATTGTCTTATCTGAGACTTTGGGCCTCTGTTACTGCTAATCCTCTCATGTGAGACAGGGTTTATTTTGTAGTTTTTACCTTAAAAAAAAATTAAATGTGAGAATTATTTTTCCCACTGTGAGTCTTTCTGAAAGAGTTATCTTCTAAACACTGAGGTAACTGGAAATTTTTTATATTTGGTGCTTTCCAAGCCTTCGCATTTTGCTGAGACAGAGGAGTCACTCTGGCTTCCAGTGCCAATCAAAACAGCGACAAAATTCTGGAGTTTCCTTTGCACGGTCTTAAAAATTCTGGAGTAAAGAACACCACTAATGGCATGTGCTGTGTCAAAAAACTGGGGTATCTGCATGATTTAACAATAACTCAGTAATTCCTTCTTTACTCCAAACACGGAAGGAACTGAAAATTCAGTGTTTGCAAACAAATGCTTGATATATAATGTTCTGATTGTTTATATGCTTACTGTAGTTTTAATTAGACTTTTAAAATAAAATATTATTAAATATGTGATTTTTATTATTTTTTATTTATTTATTTATTTTTGTTCCGTAATAACTTAAACTATAATGAATTAAATACTAATGTTGTGGCCTCATGTGAAATGGGATTAAAACAACAAACAAACATAGAAGCACATTAGGGTATGCTTCAATTTAAAAGCCAGATATTCAATAAAAGGGCGAACTGAATTGAGTAAAATTTAATATATTCATGACAAAGTCAATGAGTAGAAGAAAATCATAGGTTTTCACAGCAGAAACTAGGTAATGTTTTGTGTTTGCTCACCATAAATAAATAAATAAATAAATAAATAAATATCTAGGACAAACTTTGGCTTCAGACACTGGTGTAAATGTAATTTGAAAGGGTATCAACACACTAAAAAATAAATATGCCACTGTGATTGCAACAGAATTTCCGTGTTCCTGGTTGAAGGTAGTGTGCCTGCACAGAAGTAGCATTTTGTCCTGTCCCCTCTTGTCTCTGTCAGTGAGTGGTGTGGTGTCCAACTCTGCAGTGGCTGTGGTTGCTCACAGTCTCATTTGTTGACTCTCGGCATGTATTACCTACCTCACTGAGAGTCATGAAGAAAATTGTGTTACATTTTCCTGAAGCGCTGTGTTAGAATAGGTTCACAGAGAAACTGTTCCTAATGGTCTTCATGGCTTTTAAAAAGCAGCTCATTGTAGCTATATTTTAGTGTAAAAATTGTGATCATGACTTCTAAGGTAGGACTTATGCCCTGAAGCAAAATTTATTGTATGTGGTGGGTTGCTAGTAGAGCACCAGAGATAAAAATGCACAAGTTTTGCTGCTCAGCAAAGAAATGAAAGGATAGAAAGGTCCAAACAGATACCTGGTGCTTGGCAAACTCATATTCATGCATTTATTTCAGTTAAGGCCTATGCAGTCAGAACAAGAAAGGTTTAGTGGACACAGTCAGAAACAACTTGTTATAAGAGGGTGACTAATGTCATCACTAACATAGAATCAATGTGGATTCAACCAAAATTGCAGCAACTGTAATGAAAATCATACTTAGATTTGGGAATATTTCACCATTGAAGGGAACACTGCATATTCTGAAGACAAGAGTGAAGTCCAAGCTATCAAATATATCTTCTAAATGCATGAATTAATTAAAAGTTACCCAAATTAATAGCAATGTCTTATGAACTACAAAACCATATAATAAAATATGATAAACACAACCAAGAAAATGAAAATCAAAATAAAATTATTCCTGAGGAGTGGAATGCTTAGCTGGAAAAGATAATTAAGTAATGAATGGTTGCTTGGAAGACCAGAGGTGGTTCATAGGTAGATTAGAATTTCCAATAAAGAAAAAGAGAGAAAAAGAGGAGTTGATATTGTTTCTCTTCCCTCCATAATGTCTCTTATGAACAGAGGTTTATAGTTTTGTAAATAAGATCTGCATAATGGAACTTCAGATGATGGTGTCAGCACTATATATGTAAATGCATTGTTTTGTATGTGTAAAATCTAGATTTGTTTTCATATGGTGCATCAGTTGAAAAAAAAAAAGTGATGGCTTTCACTTTATTTATTTATTTTTGGACAGAAGAAAAATACATTTTCTTAAAAAAGAAAAGCAAAGTCATAGAATGAGGTAATAAAATGACAGAATGATTCTGCAAACTGCATCCTGTTCTCTCTTCTTGCTTTAATGAGGATACTAGCTGAAAATACCTGATCTTTGGAAGGGTTATGGCAATTTGTATACATGAGACATATTTTCTAAATTATTTTTCACTCTACTAATTTGAATATTTTTCAGAGCTGTAGTTATTGTTTTGCATTTGTCATGGAATTTTATATTGCAGGTAGCATTCATCTGTATTTCTTTAATGTTTGCAACTGACCTGTAAATGCCCCTTTCAGGATTTAAATTCTGTATTGCTAACATTCTAATCTTTCAGAACAGGAATAGTATAAAATTAGCATGGCCTTTTTTTTCTGGCTTTAGACGCATGCTGCTCACAATATTCTTAACAGATTTACACATTTCCAGTGCTGTAACATTTATGACTATATGCACTAATGTCCAAAGATGCAAAATATTTTTTTTAGCACCATGTGAAAATATTATTAAATATTCCAGGTTAAACAACTGTCTTGAATTTTAACATGAGTCTTGTTTTTTTCTATTGAGACTGCAACAAATACTGTACATAATGACTCTCTGATCTGCTCTATAGCAACAAATTGTTTTCCTCCACCTGGGCCATAAAGCTCTTTTATCTCTTCCACTAATTCTATGTGGACTCAACCCTTTCAGTTCTCCTGCACTAGAACCACAGAATCATAGATAATCTTGGGTTGGCAGGGACCCACAAGGATCACTGAGTCAGTATCACTCCTGGCTCCACACAGGACCACCCAAAAAGTAAACCCTATGTCTGAGAGCATTGTCCAAGTGTTTTCTTGAACTCTGTCAGGCTTGGTGCCATGACTATTGCCCTGGGGAGCCTCTTCCAGTGCCCGACCACCCTTGCGGTGCAGAACCTTTCCCTATCACTCAGTCTGACCCTCCCCTGTCACTGCTTAATGACACTCCCTTGGGTCCTGTTGCTGTCCTCAGAGAGCAGAGCTCAGAGCCTGCCCCTCCACTCCCTTCACAAGGAATCTGTAGGACTCCATGAGGTCTCCTCTCAGGCTACTCTTCTCCAGGCCAAACAAATCAAGTGATTTCAGCTGTTCCTCAATACATCTTCTAGACCTTTCACAATCTTCATAACCCTCCTTTGGATGCTCTCTAATGGCTTTATGTCCTTCCTATATTTTGGTGTCCAAACTGCACACAGTGCTCAAGCTGAGGCTACACCAGAGCAGATCAGATCCCTTCCCTCAATCAGCTAGCAATGCTGTGACTGATGCACCCCAGGACATAGCTGGCCCTTTTGGCTGCCAGGCCAAAATGCTGGCTCAGGGCTATCTTGCCATGCCATCAACCAGAACCCCCAGATTTCTTTCCTCAGGTCTGTTCTCCAGCCTCTTGTCCCCCAGTCTATACATATACACAGGGTTGCCCTGTCCCAGATGGAGAATTTGGTAATTGCTCTTGTTACATTTCATAAGGCTGGTGATTGTGTAGCCCTCTAATTTGTCAAGATCTCTCTTCAAGGCATCTTTATGCTGGATGGAGTTAACCACTTCTCCCAATTTAGTGTCCTCCACAAACTTACTTAGCATGCACTCTAGACCTGCATTCAAGTTAATTATGAAAAGAAACAGAACACTAAGAAAGCTGCCTTTTTCTCTGAGGGAGAGGGGAATTTTTATTTCAGCAGTGAAGAGTCTGATTATATTTAAAAGTCTGTGTTCTTGCATAACTGAACCATTGCATTACTAAATAAAAAAATATATATATGTTTCAAAAAACTGCTCCCAACAAGTAAGTACCTTCCAACAACCTACACATATTGTCTGTACACAGCACATTTGTCATGTCTTGATAAGAAAAGAAAGTGTGTAGCATGATGCTTGCATTGGAGTGAAATTAGAGACAGTAACTGAGGAAATAAATGGGCAAGAGCACTGCATTTTAAAGTTTCAAATCACAGCCTTGAAGTTGATTGAAAATTCTATAAACAATGAGACCAAGAGGACAGGAGCTGATATGCTTACAGTAGTATGTGCTGCTTAGGAGATGTCATTTGAAAATATGCATATTAAACATAAAGAGCAATTTAAAATGTCAGAACAAAGTTTGATGGTGAGATCCTTTCTGATCTTGATCATCTCCACGTCCCTGATGACTGACATCTCCTACAGAGGTTTGGAATACACAGATGTGGACATGCAACTCTTATATTTTTTCTTTTTGGACAGAGTGGAGCTGGATCAGAGTCCTGTAAATTCTGTTCCTCACTGGTACACCTGTGTGAATTAGAAAAATTTTGATCTTTACTTTCTAGTTAACATGATTATCCACCTTTCTTGCCACAGTTTATAAAGAAAACTTCCTGGAAAAAAGTAATTCGTAATAATCAAAATGTTTATCCTTTGGACAGGAACTAGAAGTCCTATGAAGGGAAGAGTCTCAAGGAATTTTTTTATGATTAGGGGCAGGATAAGCTGAAATAATATGTTTTTATGAAAATGTAAATATTTACAAGAGGAATTGTAATTAACTGCTATTTTATTTTACTTGGAATGTGCTGTTCCCATTACTTCACTACTGCCATGAACTTCGAAATAGGTTTATCAAGTTGTATGTTTGCTGTTAAATACAGATATTTCCAAAAATTAAATATCTCTTTTAGTGGAGATGTGAAAATATGAAAAAAAAATAAATTCATATATGCAAAGCATATTCAGAATTTGTAACTTTAAATAGTCTGCTGTTCTTAGGCTCTATCTATGTTCAATGCAGAGGATAGCCAAGAAAAAAAGCTAGCTTACAGCTATTAAGAAGGTTATCATCATGATTTATGCTTTCCATTTACTGTAGAGATAAGCCTTGTCAGACGAAGGTTGGCCTTCAGGAATACCTTTTAAGTATATTTGCATGTATAAATTAAATTAATTCAAACAGTTGTATGAATTTGAAACACTATTAAAATGATGACTATGTCAAAAAGAAATCAGAAATTACAGTCAACAGTGCTGTGCAAACTATTGATATTTTTAAGTTAAATGCAGGCTGTTGAGCTCCTCCCCACTTTTGCCACATGCTTAAAAGAACTTATAGTGTAAGTTCATCTCTATAACATAATGGAGGCTTTTATTGCTATTCATCAAATAACGAATAGTATGAAAGAAAGGCAGTCAGAAAGTGAATACTGGCAGCCTTGTACACATCTGTGAAGTTATAGTGACTGATTCTGATTCTACTTAGGTATTCTTCATAATTCATATTCTTTAATTTCCATACATCTTTGCAGAACTAAAAATGTATTGATGAAACTATAAAGTTGAACAGGAAAGGAGATAGAAAACACAAATACTCAACATAACAAAACTCAGGAATGTTCTATAAACTCCAGAGACAAAACAATGCAACACATTTGCACACTGGACATCCCTGAGTTACTTCATTTTGGAATCACATTTCAGAATGAGAAAATATCTAGTAGAGCATTTCTGGAGTTAGATCCTATTTAATAATGTAAAAAGGAAGCAGAATCAGAATGGCAAGTGTTTTTCGTGGGCATTCTTTTGTGAGGATCCTAATTTTAGTGTCTTTATTTATTTGTTGTCCACTTGCACATGTTTGTTCATTAAAATGAAACTGAACTGGAAAACAACTAACAGCAGTAAAAATCCTTTCATTTTTATATTGGATTTTTATTTATTTATTTATTTATTTATTTATTTAGATTTTTTTTTAGAATTTAGCTCATAGAAAATAGTTTACATTTTACTGAAATCCCAATAATAAAGGTATTAGCAGATTGATCACAGGGGAAAAGAAAGTGTCTAAGTATTTTCAAAATAGAAAATAAATTTTCTTATTTACAGATTCATTTTTGCTTACAGCATGTATTTTCTTATTGTAATTTATAAGTGAGCCAAATGTAGGTTTGTGGATATCTACAAACTTTCATGAAGCTAAATGAAGATGGAATATTTTAAAGCTTAGTTAGTAAAGTATAAAGTTAAGTTTATTGCACATAGTAGAATTGATGGTCATTCCCTAGGCAGAATTTAAAGTTTATTAACTGGTGTGGAAAAATAATGAGTGTCACTGTAATTGCTGCTGTGCTGGTAAAAGTACTAATATAAAATAATATAAAGTGAACTTCTCCTACCTAGTAAGTGAACAATAGGGAAAAAAAAAAAAAAAAAAAAGAAAAAAGAAAAAAAAAGAAAAAAGGGAGCTGTACAGAGGAAATTAGTGTTTGAAGTATTTTTCCAAAGAAAAATACACAGAGAAAAAAATGCTCAGAGCCTCATGACATATTAACTATATATTTATAAGTATACATACATGTACCATCACAGTTTCTTAAGCTGAGAGTGGTTGCTTGAACATGACAGTTTGTAACAGCTTCACTATGAGATGACCAAGTAGATAAATTTAGCAGCAGAAGGTGTTCATTTCCCTCAGGAAGCAGCTATAAATGCTTAAAATCAGTGGGTTATCTACTTAACCTTCTCCTCAAGGACATATCAGACAGGGAAATATGTACTTGCTGTCGTATGTTATATAAAATCTTAAAGACACATGTTGCTCATTATAACTTAATTTTACTTTTAAAACTGCAAGATACCACCAAGGCCAAGAGTTCTGAAGAAGTTTGAAGTCAATTGGATAATTGTAGTGATCCATGAGTTGTTATATTAAAGCCTAAACAAAGATTCATTTCCTCTTCCTTTGTAAAGAAACAGACACCTTGGAAGGCATAATACATTTTCAACTTTCAGGACATAAGCTGCCTCTCACTAATATGGTTTTGGAAGAAATACTCTGAAAGATACACCTTACCTTTGACAGACAACAGTTACTGTCTTAATGCAGGAATTACAAGTTGCTGTACCATTAGGAAATCAGTTTGTAGCTGTACGCAGTAGCCTCTGCAACACCTTTGAGAGCTGCCTGGCTGTTGATTGCCTTGTGCAGAATTTCTTTACTTTTGGGGTAAAGAGAAAATGTCATTACTTTCCTTATATTCTTACTTAGGGCTCTTTCAAGATAGGAGTGGAAATGCACGGAGATGCTGTGTGAATAAGCCTAAGCACGCTGTGGATGGACAGGAATCAGGTCGTTAATTACAGTAAATTAAAATTTCAGTGTCTTTTTATAAAAACTGCTTCTGTTAATATGTGGACAGAGGTTCAAATCTTAAAGTTGATATGCACTTAGCAACAGATTTAAGATTAGTGAAAATCTGATGCAAGTTGTGGCAGTTTTACTCAGATAGGCAGCCAAGCTCCACCACAACCACTCTCTCATTCCCCCTCCTTAAAGGGAAAGGGGGAGAAAATATGATAAAAAAGGCTCAAAGGTTGAGATAAGAACAGTGAGATCACTTAGCAATTATCATGATGGGCAAAACAGACTCAGCACAGGAAGATTAGAGAAATTTATCACCTATTACTAACAAGCTAAAGAAATGAGAAACAAAGAAAACAAACTAAAAACACATAATGCGTGCGTGCGTGTGTGTGTGTGTGTCCCCACTCTCTTCTCCCTCCTCCCCTGGAGCAGCACAGGGAAACAGGGAATGGGGACTGCAGTCAGTCCATGATGCTTCATCTCCCCAGCTCCTTGGCAGTCATTCTCCACCCCTGACCATGATGGAGTCCCTCCCATGGGATGCCATCCTTCCCAAACAGATCCTGCATGGGCTGCTCACAAGCAGCAGCTCTTCAAGAACTGCTTCCACATGGGTCCGTAGCACGGGGTCCATCAGTCAGGAGCAAACTGCTCCAGCACAGGTCCCCCATGGGCGGCAGCTCTCCCCAGACCCCCTGCTCCTGCGTGGGCTCTTCTCCATGGGCTGCAGCTCCTGCGGGGTCTCTCCATGGGCTGCAGCCTCCTCCAGACCACAACCACCTGTTCCACCAGGGGCTGCTCCACAGGCTGCAACGTGGAGATCTGCTCCATTAGGGACACGTGGGCTGCAGAGGGACAGCCTGCTCCACCATGGGCCTCTCCACAGGCCTCAGGGGAAGTTCTGCTGCGTGCCTGGAGCACCTCCTGCCCTCCTGCTGCATTGACCTTGGGATCTTCAGGGAAATTTCTCACTACTCACACTCCCAGCTGCTGTGGTGCAGCGGTTTTTTGTTTGTTTGCTTGCTTGTTTTTTCCCCTTTATTAAATCTGTTCTCAGAGAGGTGCAAACATCAATAATTTGGTCATCTCTGGCCAGCAGCAGGTCCTTTTGGAGCTGGTTGAAACTGACCTTTATCTAACACTGGGCAGCTTGTGGACTCTTCTTACAGAAGCCACCCCTGCAGCCCCTTGCTACCAAAACCTTGCCATGTAAACCCAGTACACAAGTAAATTGGGTGGGGGGAGAGAAAGGGAGGGGAGGGGGAATGGGGACAGGAAAAAAAAAAAAAAAAAAAAAAAAAAGAAAAGGAGTTAATTCACATTTCAAAAGAATATTTAAAAGTTTTATTTCAACCCAGGCCAATGATAATCTTGGATTTTCCCTGAGCAATTTGATGCTCTGCAGAGCTACAGTTCAGATTTCAAACACCTTCCTTTAAAGGAGGTCTGCCAGGCTGGCATCATCTTCTGCAATCTTCTCTGAAATATCCTAGTTAGACACGTATTTTTTTCCTGAGTGAACACATAGGATGGGAAGTGACCTCCCTTCCAGTTTCCTTGTCTCACAGGAATCCAGTTAATCTTTTCCTTAACAGGTGCAATGTTTGCTTACGTGTTAGGAATCAGTCAGATTTATTGCACCACAAAATCCTGTTGGAATTGTGTCCCCCTTTTTATTACAGTTTTAATTAAAATGTAGGTATGCAATGTTGAAGCAATAAGGAATTTTTGTGTGTACATGTATGTGTATATATATGTTTATAGATATAGTCATATCAGTATAGTATATCCAAAAGGTTTAGACAGATAATTGCTAGTGTAGGTATGATCTGTAATGACCTTTCTAAATCTTCTTGCTTCCACCCTTGGAAGGAAAACTGGACATTGAATGTTGTTGTGATCCACCTGCTGGTAGAAATGTGTGCTATATGATGCTGAAAGACAGAGAAATCACAGGACATGAGTCATGCCCATAATGTACCAGATTGGATGGTTAGACTGTTGTAAGGCTACAAAAATACCTTTTCTAGACTTAAGAAAGAGAAGAAAAGAAAGAATACAGGACAGAGATAACTATTTGCTTAACATTTGTGACTACTCCCCCAAAGAAATGAGTCACTCCTCTTGTGCTGACAGGCAAGCAGCTAAGATATATTGTTCCTAATAATCTCACGGCAGCCTGTGCTCTTGCAAAGTGAGACCATCATTTCTTGTACTGCAGTGAAACCTGAAAAATAAGCACCAATTGTCCCTTTCAGAAGGTAGACTTCATTTATGCATGGTGCCATTGAAAATAATTACCTGAAAAATGGTGCATAATGTCTAAAGACATGAAAATAATAAAAAGCAAGTGACTGAAGATATTTGTAAAATATTTTAAGCAAAAGTCATTAATTTATGCTGGCTGAAACCTAGAATTGCAAGTCTGAATTGCCAAAATACATGTGTAATAAGACAAATAACAAGCACTTATAAAATAACTGTCTCCTGTTAAAAATCATACACTTTCTGAGGTCTGGATCCCTGCTGTAGGAGGGCAGCAACCAGCAATGTTTGTTGTATGTAGTTACAGCAGGTCAGTGCTGTGACTGGAGCTGCTGACAGGACAAATGTCCACCTGTGGGCTACATGATGTAGGAATTTTGAGGAATAAGCCACTTGTTTTGCAGACTTTTTGTGATCTGTGTCACAGAATTTTTTTCAGATGCCTGAAATAATCACTTTGCTGATCAATAATCTTTGAGTTACAGGTGAAATCACAGAAAAATGTCATAGGGCAACTAGCAGATTCTGACAGGGACCTTCAAAGAGTTCTTTGCCTTGGTCAAATCCATTTCTGGAAAAAAAAAAAAAAAAAAAAAAAAAGTAATAGCAAGAAACTGGTTATTACAAAACCTGCAGCTAGAATATTATTTAAGAGAAAAGGATAAATGATCATACCTCTATTTGTTTTCCTACATTCAAACAAAACAGTGTTAACGCAAGGAAGACCAAAGCTTGAAAACTAATTTTTCTGAAGATAGATGTATTGCTACTAAGTTAGACCTATTAAATGAACAATTAACAATATTACTTCTTGTCAAAGAATCAGATTGTATTCTGCTATACGTTGTCAAGTCTAATGGAGGCTGGTATCTACCAAGCCAATGGAAAAGAGACTTTTCTCTCCCCTCCCCAAGAAAATTCCACTGATGACACTGATTTTTTCTAAGTAAAATCCAATTATAGGTGCTGAAACCTGAATGTTTTCTGGATCTTCTTAATACAAGCATATTATGTATATACATGTATATATATATACACACACTATTTGTCCTACTCCAATAATACAACTGCAAAAATACTATTTATTTTTATAGAAATCAAAATTCAACTTTTACCATGGGAAAATATCCTATATATTTGCTCAGATATTTATAAGTAATAATTATTTATAAGATATTTTAACAGATATTTATAAATAATAATTGTATTATTGTATTATCTGGTTTATTATTGATTGATTACTCTGTTGCCCTCCTATAGTCTGTGTTTACATCCCCCAGAACCTAAAACCAGTTTTTCAGAGCGGTTAGTCCCAGCTTCAAATCCAAAGTAGTTAGGCACAGTACTCCCCGTTGATTTAAAAAAAGCCTTTGATTTTTAAGAGCATGTATGCCTTTCATTTAGTACTTTCCAAAACTTAAAGTACTAGTATGGTCTGGACTTACACAGTCACTATGTGGTATTTTCAGACAAGGATTTATACAGTCAATTTTAGGAAAGCAATTGACTGTATTTACCTGTTTTAATTACACAAGTAATTACGTGTGTGCTAAATTAGTTAATCATGGTGACTTAAAAAAGTGTGTGCATCCTCATAAACTTGATAAACGTAATAATTAATAGGAAAGACAAGTCTTTGACCACAGTGGTGCTAAAAGAGTAAATAAATCTTAGTATTATAATTGGATGAATCTTCAGAGGCTGATTATAGATGGTTTTGAGAAGACAAAATAAACCCATATTTCAGGTTCTGGACTGGAACCAGGACAAGCTGAGAGGTAATGGAAAACAAGCCACTTCATTGGCCTTACTTTTCCTTTACAGAATTGGGACGAATATATTCATTTTATCACTTCATACAATGAGGTTCTGTTTGTAAAGAATTCTGTATGGGAATTATGCATTTTTATTCTCTCTATATTACCATTTATCAATAATATACTTTGAGTGTATAATAATTTCTTTAGAGTGCCACAATGACAATACAAAGAGATATTCAGATATTTCCTTCGTATGCAGTTCATGTATAATAATTGCATGTAATTAGCACAAAAACACTGTTAAAGTTTGAATAGACTGTTTTTATTTCCAATGTTCAGATTTGTAATTATTAAAAATAGAAGTATTTTTTGTCTTTAATTTTCTTCTCCCAAATATTATTCTACTGCATTTTTTTAATTATTCTTTTTTCCTAGTAACCAAAAATATGTAGTTCTAAAATAATAACACTGTTGTGATGTGTATATTTGAAGAACAGAACTTTAAAGGATCCATTAATGAAAGACAATCATGTAATAATAAAATATGTACTTTTTTAATATTTTCATGTGGCATTCTCTGCTGTGTATCTTCATAGCTGGATTTGACGATCTGTGTATTAAGCTACTGCTTTACTATTTCGTTATTTGTTTTCTAAAGCAGAGTGGTGTGAATATCCCTTTTCTTTTGCAGTTCTTTTGTACATATCTTCTCTCAAAAGAAACTGCACAATTTCTGCTATTCCTTTCAGTTACTGAAGGGATAACCCATTTTCTTGAAGCTTTATATGTAGTTAGTGATTTTTAACTTACTCAGGTCTTCCTGAGCACTGGTATTCTTTCATTTGTATTGCTCAGCAGTTGGAAAATATGGTTCCATTTATTTATACCATTTCACCTCAGATTTCCCTCATGAATACCGAGAAGTGCAAAACTCATTTAATTTTTCTACTATATCCTGCTTACTTGTTATTAAGTTTTCCCCTAATCCCTTAGTGGGCTAATTATTTTTGTTTTCAGTCCTTTATCTCTTTCCCTTTAAATATTTAAAAAATATATATATTGTTTTTAGTCACTCCCAAGGTAATAATTCCCTTCTTATTATGTTTTTTACATCACAGCATTTTTGAGACACTGACATCCATTCTGCTCTACTTCTTCTGTTATTTTTCAGGGTCATTCATTTACACAGCTCAGATACATTTTTTTCCATTATCCTTTTCTTTCTCTGGTGTCTCTTCCCTTTGGGATGGACAATTCATTTATTTATTTATTTATTTATTTATTTATTTATTTTAGTTGGCCCAGAGCAATTATAATTAAATTAAAAGGGAGCCAATATCAGCAAAAATTTTATTTCCCCTAAATGTTGCCAACCTACCTTCCAAACCTATGGCAGTTTTTTTCCTCTTTTTGTAGTCAAAAAGATATGTTAAAATGGTGAGTTACAGGAGTTCCAGGGTATGTAGTCCCAGAAAAATCCAGGTGTCAGGCATGCACACACTGTTTTTCTGCCCAATGCCACCCTTGGGATCACCGCATTCCATGAAACAACCACTTTTCAAGTGTTATCTTCCATCTGCTACACTTCTTGTCTGACTTCCAAGCAGTACACTTTATGCTTCTTACAATCGTGGATGCGATGTGCTCAGCATGTCCTTTCTGCTTGTAACACCAAATTTGGCCCAATAAAGTACTACAGTAACTATATAATGTAAATTCTCTGTCTTGCTTAGATCAATAAAATCAGGAACTTTATACTAAGTGTGTTTCCAGAGAGATAAAACTCATTTGATTAAAACTTGCATGTCTCTCTTAACAAGTATCTCTATACACTTATAATTTTATATTCATATAATTACAAACATAAAACATGCATAGATATTCTATATTTTTGTGTGTTTTCACCAGAACTAGGTCTGAATTTGGCATTTCAGAGAGCTGAAAAACTTTATGAATAAGTAATAGATTCCAGATAATACTATTTTTCCTTTTCTATATTTTATCGTGTTAAAAAAATGTAGGTGGCTTAAATCTGCCTTGCTGGGCTACACTTTTAATGCTCAACTCATTCCTTTCCACGTAAAAAAGTATACATAGGGAGGCAAATAAGTTCTGGTTTGGGGTTTTCTTTTTTTTAATAACTCCATTTTTCCTAAGGTTTTCAATTTTGTTGTCTGTCTAATTTCAGTTTGAAAGAAATTAGACCAGGCACCTTTTGAGACAGAGAAAAGCCTTAGAATGATTTAGTAGATTACCATTAATTAGTCTGGGTGGAATCCAATCAGTTCCTTAATCTCTAAATGAGTAAGTGTTGTTTGGAGCGCTACTGACATTCTCTGTATGCAGATGTGTTCAGAACTATTATACTCTTTAGCTCATGTAAATTAGAACAAATAATAATCTTAACCTCAGTTAAACAAGACTAATAAATATTCCTTAAAATACAGATTTGATTTCCCCAGTTCATTCAGTGTAGAGCCATAAGAACTTTTAATATTCAGCATTGTTAAAGGCACATAATTGGTATAGCAAAGGAAGAAATCCCTACAGGAAAACTCTGCTTAATATCTGCATGATACATGCATATGTGATTCAAGGCTTATCCAGCACATGGCATTAAAAAAAAAAAAATAGAAAAAGAGAGGTAAGATGAGAATATTATTACTTGTGCATCCTTTCATGTTCATCCAAGAGTCTAGGGTTTCAAATTCTATAGGTAACTAATAAACATGTTATTTATTAAATTACATTTATTGTAACACATCTTCATATTTCATCAGTTGGATTTCCAAGTCATTTTAGAAATGCAAAAGGTCTGTTTCCAAGCTATTCTATCTCACTCAGTTACCTTGCACAGGCAAAGCTATTCTAATTAGAAGTACCATGAGTGAAAAGTATTGTCTGAACACCTTTTAACCTCCTACTGAACAGGAAGGAAAAAAAAATGCCAGAAGGCCTGTGTGGATCAATAAGGAGCACCTGGCCAAACTCAAAGAGGAAAAGGAAGCAAAGATGGGTACTCTGGGAGGAATAAAGAGACTTTGTCCAAGCATCGAGGGATGAAAATGGGAAGGCCAAAAACCTAATGTAACTGAATCTGGCCAAAGATATTTTCAAAGACAAGAGAAAGGGCTTCCATAAGGCCATGGTGACAAAAGGAAGACAGGGGAAAATGTAGACCCACTGCTGAATGAAATGGGGGACCTGGTTGCACAGAACAGGGAAAAAGGCTGAATGTCTTTCTTTGCCTCAGACTTTACTAACAAGGCTGGCCCTCAGGAATCTCAAGTCCCAGTGACTAGGGAGAAAGTCTGGAGCAAGAAAGACATATCCTTGGTGGAAGAGGATATAGACATGGAATACTTAAGCTAACTGGACATACATAAATCCATGGGCTCTGATGGAATGCACCCATGAACGCTGAGGAAGCTGGTTGATATCATTTCAAAGCCACTCTCAATAATCCTTGATCAATCATGGCAACTGGGAGAAGTGCTCAAAGACTGGAGGAAAGCAAAGGTCACTCCTGTCTTCAAGAAGGATAGGAAGGAGGATAGGAGGAACTATGGGCTGGTCAGCTTTACCTCAATCCCTAGGAGCAGCTCATCCTGGAAACCATTTCCAGGCAAGTGAAGGAGAAGAAAACCATCATGAGTAGTCAGTATGGATTCACCAAGGGGATGTCATGCTTGACCAATTTAATAAGCCTCTATGATTTAATGACCAGTATGGTAGTTGAGGGGAAAGCAGTGGATATTTTCTGCTTGGACTTCAGGACGTCCTTTGACACTGTCTCTCGTAAGATCCTCATAGAGAAGTCATGGATTAGATGAGAGACTGTGAGGTGCATTTAAAACTGGCTGAATGGCCATACTCAGAGGGTGGTGGTCAGTGGTGCGATGTCTAGTTGGAGGCCAGTAGGTAGTGGTTTCTTGATGATGGGGCGGAGTGCACACCCAGAAAATCTGCAGATGACACAAAACCGAAAGGGGTAGCTTATACACCATATGGCTGTGCTGCCATCCAGAGGGACCTGGACAGGCTGGAGAAATAGGCTAAGAGGAACCTCATGAGATTTGACACGGAGAAGTGTCAAGTTCTGTGTATGGGAAGGAACAACCCCAGGCACCATGACATGCTGAGGACTACCAACTGAAAAGCATCTTTGCAGAAAAGTACCTGGAGGTCCTGATGGACAACAAATCGAATATGAGCCAGCAATGTGCCCTTGCTGCTAAGAAGGCTAACAGTACTATGCTCTGCATTAGGCCAAGTATTATCAGCAGGAGGTGGTGAAGCAGGAGGTGATCATTCCCCTCCGTACTGGTGAGGCCATGCCTGGAGTATTGGGTCCAGTGTACTGTGTTCAGTTCTCATCTTAAAGAGGATGGAGCCAGTCTCTTTTCAGTTGTGCCTAGCAACAGGACAAGAGGCAACAGGCACAAACTGAAGCACAGGAGGTTCTGGCCGAATATAAGGGAGCACTTCTTTACTGAGAGGGTGACAGAGCACTGGAACAGGTTGCCCAGAGAGCCACCTAGAAGTCATCCTGCACAATGTTCTCTAGGTGATCCTGCCAGACAGGGGGTTGGACTAGATGATCTTCAGAGGTCCCTTCCAACCTCAGCCATTCTGCGATTGCCTGACATGGCAAACAAATCACCACAAAAATGATGGAGTGGAGCTTCTCTCCTATGAGGAAAGGCTGAGATAGATGGGATTTTTCAGCCTGGAGGAGAGGAGAATCAGGGGTTATCTTATCGTTGTCTACAAATACTTGAAGAGAGGGTACAAAGAAGATGGAGCCAGGCTCTTTTCAGTTGTGCTCAGTGCCAGGACAAGAAGCAATGGTAACAAACCAGAACACAGGAGGTTCCATCTGAACATGAGAAAGCACTTCTTTACAGTATGGGTGACAGGTCACTGGAATAGGTTGCCTAGAGAGGTTGTAGAGTCTCCTGCTTTGGAGATATTTAAAAGATGTCTGGACATGGTCCTGGGCAACCTGCTCTAGGTATGAGCAGGAGGGTCGGACCAGATGACTTCCAGAGATCCCTTCCAACCTCATACATTTTATGATTCTATTATTCTATTCCCTTTACAGAGGGAAAAGAAAGAGATCAACAACCCTGGATCACTGTGGATGCCTCATCCCTGGAAGTGTTCAAGGCCAGGTTGGATGGGGCTTTGAGCAGCCTGGTTTAGCAGAAGGCTTCCCTGCCCATGGTAGGGGATTGGAGCTCGATGACCTTTTAAGGTCCATTCCAACCCAAACCATTCTATGATTCTAAGGTAATAAATACTTCTCATGATACTATCATCATATTTGGAAATGGTTTAGGACTGTTTAAGGAAGGACTTGAGTTATGTTTGATCTCTCAATTTGCACACTGAGAATAGGGTTTTTCTTATGATAGCAAATATCAGACTCCAAGGATGTAACAACACAAGTATAGTTTAATATAGGCTAGATAGAAGCTTTATTAACTATGATCATAGTGTTCCATTTGTTAGGATAAATATATTAGCCAGACCTCTAAAATTTTAAATATTAATAATTGTTGCCACCATACTCCCTTCTTTGTCTCCCACTTATTCCAGATTGCAACGTCTAGGTATTTGGATTAAATTTGCCTGCAGATTAACAAAGCGTCCACAAAGGTTTGGAATGTGCTGCAGGGGTTATTTTTATATGCTGGCCAATGTTATGGTCCAAGCCTATTGAACAATCACTGCAAAACTGCCGTGTGTCCCTTGAAAAGTGTGAAATAAAACAATCTCACTATACTGAAGCCATCACCCCCCTTTATTTGTGTGTACCATGGAAGGTAACACATAAGCAAAGGAGATTAATAGTGAGGCACTATCAGGTGGACATCATATGGAGTGCCATAAAGCATCTGCATGTAATTGGCAACCACTGAGGAGTCAAGTCCTTCTCAGCTGCAAGTGCATTGATTTGCAGCAATGAACATCCTTAATCAGATTGAGAGACAAATAAGAACAAAATCAGGAACCTGAGGGCCGGGAAGGGCTGTGATCCTTTCAGAATGATCAGCCAGGTCATTTCCTTGTGTGACATCATGATAAAGGGTGGCATAGGCCTTATATTTAACAATAGTTAAATAAGAGGGTAGAAGTCCTTGTAGAGGTGTAACAGCTGTTCTTAACAGAGGAACCTGTAGAGGTAAAAAAAAACATACTGCTTCCAAAGCTGACCAAAATTATATATGACACCAAAGACATTGTGTGAGTCAGTGCAGATAGCTGAAGATTCACTCTGATTCAGAATACCACATATATATAGCAAAGGCACAGCAAAGAACTAGGAAGGTGGCTTTGTCCCTAAGCAGAGATGGGTTGCCAAATGTGTACACATACTAGAGCACATTTCCATCAAAACTAGAATACGTCAAAAATATGTCATCTGGGGTGAGTATGATATGTATTCTCTTTTCTATATCTGGTTTTAGTGATCAGAAATAGTTAGGGGTGTATTTCTGAAAAGAGGGCAGGTTGATGATACTCATGAGTTATTTACTGTGTATATATATTTACATCACTTATATTAATTAAGGGAGTAAAACAAATTAGTGTCACAGTTACATGTGATGATTTTTTATTGATTTTTTAAATTTTGTTTAGGACTTTTTTCACATTCTACGAATTTATGGTTATTGTTCTTGGACTATTCTGTGAAATTTTGCAAATATGGAAGAGCTTTTTTTGGATGGTGAGCAAGGAAATTTTAGTCCTATTCCTTGGAATAAATAGACAAATACAGCTCAAACAGAACTCAAGAAAGGAGTCTTAATAACACTAACAGCCCCATAGAACACAGCCACCCCATGATACACTCCTGCAGAAAGCCTCTACATGACTATTTCAGGATTTCTAATGGCTAGATTTTTGAAGTGATTGGTGGCAGAAGGGATCAAGTGACGTGATGTTTGAGAAAGGTCATAGTGAACGTTTAGAAATATAGATTTTTGTAGAAATTACAACATCAGTTGAGATAAAAAAGTAATATATTTAAATTGAAAAACATGATCTGCCTTGAAGCTGTTGGCAGGACTGTCACATGCAATTGTGTTTCTGTGAGTTTCAATACCAGCTTCATGTATGAGTTTAGAAACTGGGTCATTTTCTGGAGGAATATACAACAAATTCTACATATACTGGGGAAAGAAGATGAACTTGGTAGATAATATAATACACAATTCTACCCGTTTAAATGACTTACCTGGCATAAAAAGGAGTATTTTTGTGTGATTCTAGAGGAACAAGCACTTTCTTAAATTTGTGTTTACAGAAAATCCTGGTGGATGAAACTGGAAGTTTTCCACAGGTCAATATGTAATTTGGAAACACCAGAAGGTTGTGCATTTTAATGAACTTTCTGCTCTTTCCCTGATACCTCTCCCCTCTGTCTCCTTTCTGCTCATAATGATTAAAAGACAAAATCTTGCCCCAGTTCCATGCTCAGAAATGCTTCCTGATTTGTTTTCATTAACTTCTAGTATGCAAACATCTTAATTATTTATCTGATTATTTTCACAGGAAATCCTACAGAGACATAAGCCTTGTTTGCAGGGTTGTCATGTCAGCAGGAGATGGAAAATCCAATCATCCACTGTTAAGGGAATCATTAAAACATTAATCTTCCAGTAAAGGAAGTATACTTCCATTTAGTTTAAGATTTGAGGGTCAGAGACATGTAAAATCAGCTGGTACTTCTTGTATAAGCTTGACAGCTTGCCATTAGGAGAGCTGGAAACTACCTCTTTTAATATTGTGGGAGAAGAATGATACTGCGGTACCTGGATACAACTGTGGTCAGGTTCATGAATGGGATATATATCACATATGATTCCATTCTATAAGCAAAGCAACCTGAATCCTAGTGGTTAGTGTGGTAGTCTGCCTTTTCTATTGACCCGTGAAAACAAATGTTTTCCACCCAGAAAGACACCTGCTGTCTCTGTGGATGATTTTATGCCCACCTCTGCAGCACCTGTAGGACTGGAAAGAGATGTAGGGATGTTGCAGGTGACAAGGTCTTTGGGAATCCGCCAGCTAGCAGCCATCTTGCTAAAAGAAGAATGTCTGGGATTAGAGCCTTCAGACATTCCATATTACATACTTAATTAAAAGCTAGTCAAATTCAATGGGAATTTCTATTTCTGTCTATAGGCTTTGGCTTCTGGGCGTTGAGTTTAGGTTTGAATTCACAGAGTCAAGTAGCTTAAGCCAATTCATGCACACTACAGATTATTGCAGTGTGCATACTTTTCCTGTGTCACATCCTGGTTGTTCTGAGCCTGAGCCTGTCTAGAGAGTGACTTGGTACCCTCAGGATAAGAGGCAACATGTAAATCCAATCCTGGCTGTGTGGACAGTCAAGGAGCTTGGCTTGGATTATAGGACCAATTACGGAGTTATTAGGTGACAACAGCAATAAATTGAGTTGGCCCTGGGTCAGGCTGCACAAAAGTCAGTTTGTCAACATTTGAAAAATGTCTGCATTTGGTTTTGACAAATCATCTACTAGTAATTTTATTTCCTAGTCACTTGGTTAAGATTACTATTGACAGAAGCCAACACTGCACCTGTTGGCTTCACATCTCTACCTTTGTTTTGTTTAATTACACAAAAGAGACAGTCGTGATGAGGTATAAGTAATCTACCCTAACTTCATAGGGTTTAAAAGGAGATTAGATATGTCTAAGGATAAATTGTAATTGTGCAATGCTAAATTTCTGGGATTCAAAGCTTCACAATGGGGACATTTATCCAATAGATATGACTGGATAAAACAAACAAACAAACAACAACAAAACAAACAAACAAACAAAAAACAGCAACTCTGTGGCTTATTGTCCCATCCCATTACATGGTATATCATATCTTATCATGTACTAACTACTGTCAGAGAGGTTCTGTGTGATATTGATGAGTGCTCTCTGCTGGCATATATTGAAATTCTCTTTGCATTCTATTGCTACTCCTTTGCATTTTTATTGTCCAAAATATTACTCATTTGAAATACACCAAGTGCAGTACACATACTGCTTATCTTCCTAAAAATATTCTCAGTTCTGGTTCTGGTAACCTGTCACTAGTAGTGTTCCATAGGGGTCAGTGTTGGGGCCCATCTTCAATTTTTCATTGATGATTTGGATGAGGGAATTCAGTGTATCCTCTGAAAGTTGGAAGATAGCACCAAACTGGGAGGAAGTGTCGATCTGCTGGAGGGGAGAAAAAGGCTTTGCAGAGGGACCTGGACAGGATGGGTTGATGGGCAGAGGCCAATGGGATGAGCTTCAACATGGCTAAGTGCCGGGTCCTGCACTTTGGCCACAACAACCCCATGCAGCGCTACAGGCTAGGGCAGAGTGGCTGGAAAGGTGTGCAGAGGAACAGGATCTGGGGGTGCTGATTGATGCCCACCTGAACGTGAGCTGCCAGTGTGCACAGGTGGCCAAGAAGGCCGACGGCATCCTGGCTTGTATCAGGAATAGTGTGGCCAACAGGGCCAGGGAGGTGATCATCCCCTTGTATTCTGCTCTGGTGAGGCCACACCTCGAGTGCTGTGTTCAGCTTTGGGCCTGTCATTACAAGAAGGACACTGAGGCCCTGGAAACATGAGCCCAGAGAAGGGTTACAAATCTGGTGAAGGTCTGGAACACAAGTCCTATGAGGAGAGGCTGAGGGAACTGGGGTTGTTTCGTCTGGAGAAGAGAAGGCTGACAGGAGACTTTATTACTCTCTACAACTACCTGAATGGAAGGGGTGGGGATCAGCTTCTTCTCCCATGTACCTAGTGATAGGACTAGAGGGAATGGCCTCAAGTTGTACCAGGAGAGGCTTAGGTTAGAAATGAGGAGACATTTCTTCTCAGAAACAGCAGTCAGGCATTGGAACAGGTTGCCCAGGGAGGTGGTGGCGTCACTGTCCCTGAGGGTGTTCATGGAGAGGTTGGATGTGGTTCTTGGGGACATGGTTTAGTGGATGACATTGGTAGTAGGGTGAGGGTTGGATGAGATGATCTTGATGGGCTTTTCCAACCTTAATGATTCTATGGGTCTATGATTCTATAACCAAAGCCAGGACACAAGCTGAATATCATCACAAACAAAGGAAGTTCAGCAACCCACTAAAAACCTCAGAAGATTCTGGACCAAGTTTCAAATAAGGATTCAGGCTGTGCTCTTCAAGTAGTTCATATACTTAATTGTAATTACAACCTGTATGCTTTATGCAAAGGAAGTATTTATACAATGAGGCTTAACTTCAGATTCTTTTCAGCATTAAAAGCACAGAAAATACATAGGGGTTCCTCAAGACCTCACTAGAATATTGGATATGAATTAAATCTGGGTCAGAAAATCAGAGTGCAGACAAAGCCAGCTGCATCTAACAGCCTGTAACTAAAATATCAGCATTTGGTCTAATTTGGAAATGAGATGCAGCACATAGAATTAAGATGTTTAGTGATTCTGGTTTAGGATACACTGAGGAGGAAATTGTGTTCTTTCTTTGGGAGTAAATATAATGAAAGAAAGAAAATGAAAGACAGGCTTAGACTACAAAACTAATGGCCATCTATCCCAGCACCAACGATGTACTACAAATTATTTCCAAAATGGAATGAGAGGAAAGAGATTAAACTCTCTGTAGTGGGTAGTATTGACTTTTGTGTGTGTGCTATGAACCTTTATGAAAGCAACATCTGCTCCCATTTGTATGTTAATTTTTGGGGGCATTTAAAATTTGGCTTTTAAAAAACATTCTCTCTGCTCTCCCTCAGAGTGAGAAACTGAGAGATAAAGCAGGTGTTGTGCAGGGCTATGAGAGCATCTGAATTAAATTAGAAATAAAATCATCTCAGAGGAATAACTTCAGACATTTCAAAAAGTGAGAGTCAAATGCCAGGCCAGGGCATGCTAATAAAATTTGATCTCATATTGCCAGATTAAGTATCTTCATGTTTATTTTTTTTGCATTTTATTTTTGAGATTACTCTGTCATTTCCACTCTCCTTATAATGTTCTATATTCCTTCACAAGGTAGCCATTTCAAAAGCAATGGAAACTTCTGATTTCCTGCATCCATACTTTTTATGTACCCTAAATATGAGTCACGGTTCTCGATACTTCAAAGAGAAAACACATTAGTTTTTCTCTTTTCATGCTTTGTTGTTAAAAGGAAAAGACTGCAATGCTTTTGCAGGACTTATGAGTTCATAAAGATTGTAAGACCACAGAAAAATGTAGGTTCAAAGGGATCTCCAGTGGCCACTTGACCTTGTCTGTGTTACATTCTGAATATCTTCAAACACAGAGATTCCACGGTGCCCCCAGACAACTGAAATTTGACTACTCACATGATGAAATTTTCCCCATATAAATTTCCCATTTTCCAGCTTGTGTCCACTGCCTCTTTTTCTGTTGTTTTGCACATCTAAGAACAGTCTGCCTCCATCTTCTCTATACTCTTCTATTAGGTAGTCCCTGGACTGAACAAATCCAAATCTCAGCCTCTCCTTGCACATCATGGTTTCCAGAACACTAATAATCTCTGTGGACCATCACTGCACTTGGTTCAGTCTGACCAACTTTCATGAACTAGGGAGCCCAGGGTGTGACGCTGCAGATGCAACTGGAAGGGTTTATCTGTCTCCTTTTCTTTGTCAGGTGGACTGTGGCAGACATTTATTGATTCATGCTGGTCTAACCTGTGATCCTCACCCTCTTAATCACATTTCCACTTTTTAGCTAACACTAATGTTTCGCATGACTGTTTAAGAGCTCTGAAAACTTAATTTCTTTTTTTAACTAGAGCAAATCTAGTCACCTCAGGTGTTACTGCTATTGTATAGCAGAAATGCCCCCTTGAATTCTCCTTACTTCTGTGCTCACCACTCCTATACACAGGGCATCTGTTCTGAAGCCTAACTATGGGGACATTCCAAGATCACAAATTAAAAGTGACTTTGTTCCAAGTGGCAGAAAAATGTCGAAATGTGTATCAGTTTTTCAAGTTGTTCCTCAATTAACAACAACAATAAAAACAATAACAATTTATTAATAGGCACATAATAAATATTTTATAATAATAACTAATATATATTTATAATTTAATTATGAATGATATAAATATTATAGATAATAATAATAATCCTGCCTAATAATTTATTATTAGACAAGACACAGGGTGATGCCAGGTCTGGAGACCAACATCCTGCAGTGCCACTGGGATGCCTCTGGGGTGGGACTAAAATGTTTTCCTGGGCTGGAGTGGGGACCTGGAGGGGGCTGGTCAGCACTGGGGTGGCTTGTGAGTGCCCTCTGGGCCCTGATAAACTCTGCAGATTTACTGTAGTCCCTCTTATTTGACATAATTTTTGAACATGCCAGTAAAGTTTTATGGTGCTAGCATACTGTAAGATTCACAGCCTGGACTGGGAGTTTTTCTTAAGAAGAAGTTTGTAGGCTTGAAACAACAGCAAAAGAAGGTTAGAGAAGTCACTCTACAAAACCTTGTCCTGGCAGGAGTAAGTTTAAAAAAGTAAATATTCTTTAAATATATAGTTCTTGAACTCCTTAGTTTTTTTTAAAAAATGGAAATACTTGGAAACCTGTCCTGATTCCAGGTCAAAAATATCTTGAAATCTTGGGATTTTCTGCTAGACTGAATTGCACTCATTACAGCCCTGTTGGCTATTATGTCTATAAGACTAGATAAGCATTAGAGGGAATTATTTGTCTATTTTTCATAATCCTTTCATAATCTATTTTGTCATTGTCCTTACAGGGAGAGTAAGTAAACTGTTATCCCTGATAGGGTTTTAAAATGCATAGTTGTGTAAAATCTAGTAGAAGCACCTTGTTTCTGCTTCTGCAACAGACTGGTTTTGGGAAAGATCATTACTACACATGCCTACATAAAACAGTCTAAGCTCTGTTTATGCATGGTGATATACAGGTCCTTTTTCTTGCAATGCTGTAATGATAATGGTTCACATATCTACATTTCTCTAAACACATAGTTTCAAGAAGCACATGATTCTGTAACTCTTATCTTCCTTTTTGCTTTTAAGAATAATTTTAAAGCCAAAAAAAAAAAAAAAAAATCAGTCTTCGTGGTCAGAAATGAGAAGTCGATAATAAGAAATATTTTGAAAAGCAAATAATCTAGAATACTCCTCAACGTAAAGAACAACATCACTTCTGTCAGATAATAGAAGACATCTTTGAGATTATTTATCCTTGTTTTGACTTATCAAAGCAGCTCTTTCTGCCAAAACCCATGAAGATCAGGAAGACTGCACACAGTAAATCAAGGCCTATTTGATTACCTCTCAGTATTTTCAGCACAAACCCTCAAACATGGGAAAACCTTTTGGACTGTATGTTCTAACTCATAGTTGAGAGTTCAATACTGAGAAGATGTTAATTCTTATTTTCAGACCCTGTAATGTTTGCTGCTAATTTAATTCTCTTGCTCAGTGGGAGCATTCATATACATTTTTAACATAGCATTCACTGAAACAGAAGCTGAGTAATAATTAGGGAAGTCTCAAACTGTACTTAAAGTGTCTCATCATGCCTTGTTTGGTGTCTTTTTTATATCCCTTGTGATGCCTAATCTAAAGATGACAATACATTTTGTAGAAGCAGGATTAACAGAAAACTAGAAAATCCTGTTTGTAGAAAATTGCTTGTTCAGGGTCAAAAGCAAGGGAGTAAGTCGGAAGTAAGTCTTGGGGTTGTGGAATTGCTATAACTACTTTTGCATCAGTCTGGGACAGGCAACCCAGGAACATGGTCACAGCACTGAACCTGCTGGAGTTCAAGGAGCATTTTGTCAATGCTCTCAGTCACATGGTTTGTTTTTTGGGTGGTCCTTTGGGGACCCATGAGTTGGACTCAATGAACCTTGTGGGTCCTTTCCAGCTCGGGATATTCTATGATTATCTGATTTTACAAAGAGTCAGGAATGAATGAATGAATTTCTAGGATTAAGAGGGGTTTTTGGAAGCTGGGTTTAATTTTATCTCATTCTCACCATTTTATTCCATTTTTAATTGGAAGTTAATTAAATAAACCTTCCCCAAGTTAAATCTGTTTTGCCTGTGATAGCAATTGGTGAACAATCTCACTGTCTTTATCTTGACCCACAAGGTTTTTCAGAATGCAATATAAACTGACTATAGATTTTCTAGTCCAAAATTTTAAAATAAGTTTTATCTTTATCAATTTGCAAAAATGAAGGATAAAATGTTGTCCTAAAATTATATCAGCCATCTTCCTAGCCCTCAATCTACATTTTTAGGTCACTTTAAGCAGAAAAAAACATGTATTTCAGCTCCTAATGTATAACAACTCATTTTCCAACTCTGTGGCCCTTGCAGAAGACTGCAATAAACCATCAACATTTGAATTTCCTAAACCTAGTCTTAAAGCTGCCCAAATTTGAGGGACATAACTGCCCTCTCTACTAACTTTCTTCCTAACTTAGGGAGTCTAGAAGCACATAGGAATACATGTATATCAGGCTACAGCGCCATTAGATTTACAAGACCTAACATTTAAACCTTACTTGTTAACATAATCCAGTTTGTCTACCTATATCTAGTTTTTCTCCTAAATCCATGCTAGCGGCTTCCCAAACTCGGAGGGTTTTGTAGAAGATACAGATAGTTTGATATAGGGAAAAATAGGATTGGACTGTTATCTAGTCTCTTCCTAGTTGTCATGGTCATGCAGCATCCAACAGTATAAACAGATTCTCCTATATTTAGCTACCCTAACTCTAACCAATACCATATCAATAGAGTGAACAGTAACATCCAAAAAATGAAAAAAAGCAACATAGTTACGACCAGCTGATATACACCATTTTCCTAACTCAAGAGCCCATTGGGAACACCCCACAGCCCAAGCCCTAGTCTTTATTTCAGCCAGAGGTTATGCAAAATGTGACAAAGTTCACATGATCCCATGAACCTGTTCCTAATGTCAGGGCCATGTAGCATCCAACCATCTAAAGGTCTTTTAAAGACCTCCAGGGATGGTGGCTCCTCCACTATCCTGGGCAGCCCATACCAATGCCTCACAACCCTCTCAGTAAAGAAGTTCTTTCTAATATCCAACCTAAAACACCCCTGGCACAACATTAGCACATTCCCCCTCGTCCTGTCATCAGGCACATGGGAGAACAGACCAACCCACACCTCTCTACAGCCTCCTTTAATGTACTTAGAAAGAACGATAAGGTCACCCCTGAGTCTCCTTTCATCCAGGAAGAACAAACCCAGCTTCCTCAGCCGCTCCTCGTAAGACTTGCTCTCCAGACCCTTCACCAGCTTCATTGCCCTTCTCTGGACTCTTTCGAGCACCTCAATGTCCTTCTTGTAGCGAGAGGCCCAAAGCTGAACACTGTACTCGAGGTGCGGCCTCACCAGAACCGAGTACCTAGACCTGCTGGCCACACTGCTTCTTATGCAAGCCAGGATGCCGTTGGCCTTCTTGGCCACCTGAGCACACTGCTGGCTCATATTCAGCTGACTATCCACCATTACTCCCAGGTCCTTCTCTGCCTGGCAGCTTTCCAACCACTCATCTCCCAGCCTGTAGCTCTGCTTGGGGTTATTGCCCCCAGGTGCAGGACCCGACTCTTTGCATTGTTGAACTTCATAAAGTTAACCTCAGCCCATCGGTCCAGCCTATCCAGATCCTCCTGCAGAGCCTTCCTACCCTCGAGCAGATCGACACACACACCTAACTTGGTGTCATCTGTGAACTTACTGAGGGTACACTCGATCCCCTCATCCAGATCATCAACAAAGATATTAAAGAGGACCGGCCCCAGTACCGAGCCCTGGGGGACGCCACTAGTGACCAGCCTCCAGGTGGATTTGGCTCCATTCACCACGACTCTTTGGGCCCGGCTATCCAGCCAGTTTTTAACCTAACGAAGCATATGCCAGTCCAAGCCACGAGCAGACAGTTTCTTGAGGGAATCCTACAATGCTGTGGGAAACAGTGTCAAAATCCTTACTGAAGTCAAGGTAGACCACATCCACAGCCTTTCCCTCATCCACCAAGCACGTCACTTTGTCATAGAAGGAGATCAGGTTCGTCAAGCAGGACCTGCCTTTCATAAACCCATGCTGACTGGGCCTGATCACCTGGTTGCCCTGTAAGTGCCACGTGATGACACTCAAGATAATCTGCTCCATGAGTTTCCCTGGCACCGAGGTCAAACTGACAGGCCTACAGTTTCCCAGGTCTGCCCTCCGGCCCTTCTTGTAGATGGGTGTCACGTTTGCTAGCCCCCAGTCAACTGGGACCTCCCCCAATAGCCAGGACTGTTGATAAATGAAGGTACACGGCTTGGCCAGCTCCTCCGCCAGTTCTCTCAGTATCCTCAGGTGGATCCCATCTGGCCCCATCGACTTGCGTACATCCAAGTGCTGTAGCAGGTTGCCAACCATTTCTTCATGGATAGTGATGGCCACTTACTGCTCCCCATCCCCTTCCACCAGTTCAGGATACTGGGTATCCAAAGAGCAACTGGTTTTGCTTCTAAAGACTGAGGCAAAGAAGGCATTAAGCACCTCCACCTTTTCCTCATCTTTTGAAACTAAGTTCCCCCCTACATCCAATAAAGGCTGGAGATTCTCCTTAGTCCTCCGTTTTGCATTAATGTATTTGTAAAAACATTTTTTGTTGTCTTTGACGGCAGTTGCCAGAATGAGCTCCAGATGAGCTTTGGCCTTTCTAATTTTGTCCCTGCACTGCCTCCTCGGCAAGTGGCTGCTAAATGGCGGTGGTGCCTGATTTAAATGGCCTGCTGCTGACACTGCTGGATCCGCCTTCACTGCTGGCCTGCCTATGCCTTGTTCTCACCTTGTTCACCTCCCTCACGAGGGCTGCCACATCCTGGCGGCTCCCTGGAGTGGGATCAGTGCCGGAAAAATTAGCCCCGCCTGTCCGATCCCCTGCTCTGCTGCAGAACGCGTCTGCCCCGGAGCCAATCGCCAATTGACACAGGATTGCTGTGACAAAATTGGATGTGTGATATAGAACTTTGATAACAGCAGCTTGCTTCCTTTTCCTGCACTGTGAGGGGAATCCTGCATTAACCTTAGATATTGAAACCTCTTCTTGTAAGATCTCCACAAGTACAGCACAACTGGCTCCTAATTACAATTTCCAATTCTTTTTCTGGACTTTGCTATTTTTATCTCCTATGATAAAATAATGAAAAATCATGAAAAAATCAAACAAAGTTTAGCTAGTTTTGCTTCCCTGTTCCAAAAAAGGATGCCAAAGAATGTATTTGTTGGGGAAAAAATATGCTAAGTACTCCAAAATTTCTGCAACTGAGGAGAAAGTAATCAAAATCAGAAATTCTTTCAGAGAGCTACATAAAGATATACATTGCTTCAGCTACAACTAATGGATAAAATATACTCCTGACTTGACTGTCAGTATGTTCATTGGAAATAAAGAGCAACAAGAAGAGACTGAAATTTCTAGCTAGGTCTTGTCTGAATCTAAACACCAAAAGGATTGGTAGACAAGCTTACTAAACACTTTCTTTTTATAAAGATTTTCTCCATTTCCAGAGGGAAAAATAATTCATCCAGCAGCTGTAATCTATTCTGGAGAGTGGAATCAATAACCAGCAGGAAGCAAAATAATAAATAACTCTGCCCTGCTGGATGGAAAGAAATGGAAATAAGATTTCTGGTGCAAATGAGGAATGACAGAAGCAAGGGAAAAAAAAAAAAAAAAAAACATGCTGTGTAACTGCATTTGCAAGAAAATGGGGTATGCCTGAAATCTAACTGTGAGAGAACTAAAAGTGGAACAAAATACCTTTGCAACATGTCCTGAACAGAATGTATTTTCTTTAGTATAGGAACACAACTATTCAGTAAAGCTTTTATTATTATTATTATTATTATTATTATTATTATTATTAATATAATTAATAATATAATATAATAATATAATTAATAATAATTAATAATTAATAATAATAATTAATAATAATAATAATAATAATAATAATAATAATAATAATAATAATAATAATAATAATAATAATAATAATAATAATAATTTATTTATTTGTTTATTTTTATGTACTAGCTTTAGAACTTGGACAGGCCACAACGTTATTTATTTTGCTGTTACAAATTGTCTCATTATCAGTTAAATGGTACAATTCAGAACTGTATAACCAGCATTGAAACCCTGCTGAAAAGAGTTATCTGACCTTAGAAAGTACGCTAGTCCTGTAAGTCCACAGGTTTGACACAGGATTTCTCCCACAGAAGCTCATTTGCTTCAGGAGTGCAAGTTGTTATTTTGATCCTGCTGGGGAAGGGACAGGGGTAGGAAGAGATCCATGCTCCTAGCTTTTCTTTACACTACATTTCTTTATATGTCTTTCTATTGGTAGTGTACATTATAACATAATAGCAATTATTATAAGTTAGTATTGATAGTATTATAACAACGACAATTACAATCATGTCCCTCACAACCTGCATGAAGATTTGTATGTCTTAAGTGTGGGGAAAACCAGAGGCTGCTACTGAGTGCAATAGAAGATTCTAATTTTAAATTCAGTACTCTTGCACTCTCTATTTAGGGTTTATTACTTCTTACATCTTAGCACGTTAATGTTATACACTGTTATTGCCCATACTTTGAGAGTCTCTAGTCTACTGAGACATCACAATTTAACATATTTTTCTTTTTCTTTCTTTTTCTTTCTTTCTTTCTTTCTTTCCTTCTTCCTTCCTTCCTTCCTTCCTTCCTTCCTTCCTTCCTTCCTTCCTTCCTTCCTTCCTTCCTTCCTTCCTTCCTTCCTTCCTTCCTTCCTTCCTTCCTTCCTTCCTTCCTTCCTTCCTTCCTTCCTTCCTTCCTTCCTTCTTTCTTTCTTTCTTCCTTTCTTTCTTTCTTTCTTTCTTTTTTCTTTCTTTCTTTCTTTCTTTCTTTCTTTCTTTCTTTCTTTCTTTCTTTCTTTCTTTCTTTCTTTCTTTCTTTCCTTTCTTTCTTTTCTTCTTTCTTTCTTTCTTTCTTTCTTTCTTTCTTTCTTTCTTTCTTTCTTTCTTTCTTTCTTTCTTTCTTTCTTTCTTTCTTTCTTTCTTTCTTTCTTTCTTTCTTTCTTTCTTTCTTTCTTTTCCTTCCTTCCTTCCTTCCTTCCTTCCTTCCTTCCTTCCTTCCTTCCTTCCTTCCTTCCTTCCTTCCTTCCTTCCTTCCTTCCTTCTCCTTGAAAAAACAAATAGATCATCAATAACCAATATGGTATTTACCAGTTAAAATCAAACCTCTGTTAGGATAGCCTGAAGCTCATTAAATTTATTCTGTTTCTCTTGTGAAATGATACAGAAATTTCAGACTATATTTTAGTGGGCAGGCTTCTTCGCAGAAGTATGAAATTGAAATCAGTGCCAATTAGAAAGGAGAAAGGATGTAAAGGTGTACAAAAATTTGAAATGAACATGCTGGAGAGGGAGAAGATTGGCCCGGTATTCTCTTGGATCTGAAAAAGTCATTTGCAAAGTTATTACAGTCATATGAAACATAGATTGTGAAGTACTGAGATATTAATAGTGTGCACGGGGAAGTTTGCACTATCACAGCTTGTGATATAATGGGAGAAATTTTTTATCCTTGAAATTGTCAGTTGTAGTGAGATATGCATCTTACGTCCCTACTAGGAGGGAAAATAGGAAAAAAAAAAATCCAATAAATAGATCTTACACCTTTCACTGGCACTAAAAGCTCGTTTAAATAATTTTGAAAAATTCATTTTGATAAAAGATTAAAGATCAACTCAAGCACTTTTGCACAGGCTAAGGCACTACTCTCTGGAATAGTCTTACCTTACACAGGCAGGCACTTAGCAAGGAAATGAAATATATTGGGATCAACAGAGCTCCAACAAGCAGACAGAACTACAAAATTATGTTGTTAAAACGACAGCTAAAATGGGAACTGGTACATTACCTGTTACAATCATTTTCATCCTCTGCTCTTATTAAAAACTTCACTACAAGAATAAAACATTAGTATTTTAATGCTTATTTAGAAAATAACTTTTTTTAAATTTGCTTTCCTTTGGACTGTTATTATTATTTTTTAAAATTATACAAATAATGAATGACTACACTAAATACATATATTTTTAAGTATATCTCCTGGCAGGTACTCAGGTACTTTATATTACTGCTGTTTGTTTGTTTGTTTGTTTGTTTTTGATTGTTGTTGTACATTTCATGCAATATTAGATATTAGTGGTTAGGTCACTTTGCCTGGTTTCTTATGATCTTTATAGTATAAGTAGTACTATATCATATCATATACCATCAATAATGTACAAGAATTTTACTCTACATATACACGCTTGAGACTATACATTTTATTTATGTATGAGAAACCTGCCTTGTAAAAGCTGAAGAAAACACTGGGGTGTCAAAAAATAATCATCCAGCTCAGTTAAACATGCCAATGTTTCTGTTGAGGAGGAACCAATCTGACACAAAATGGTTTGTTTTTATTTTTCCTATTCCTTTCATGTAGAAGCACTGGGAGGAAAACAGATATTTCCTTGTGAAAATTGCAGCCATGTGGAAACCATATTTTCCGTTGAAATGTAGCTTGATTCCTAGGAGCTAAGTTAGTTAGGTTATCTGACTAACAGCTAATCCCATTAAACACAAGGGCATGGCAAAGATCAGAGGAACAAGGACAGAAAGCATAAGTAGAGCTCAAGCCATTGACTGGGTCAGTCAGAGAGCTATCCAAGGTGAAGGATTCTTCTGTAGTCCTGAAGTAAGATGAATTCAAGGAAAGAAATTTTCTCCACAGAACAGCATACAAAATAAAAAGACTTACAACCTACAGAGGCATAAGATGTATAGGAAGAGTCGTTGGGGATAGTGCAAAGTTTGTTATTCAAGGCATTCAGAGGATTGTTGAGATGTAAAAGATTTCATATAGGATGCTTAAAGGAAGGCCCAGAAGCAGGAAGAGAGGGATCATAATCAATTGGGGAGGGGAAGTGTGGGAAAATAAAGGGAAAAAAGGGATAAAGGGGCCAGTCATTCATAAGCAAGTCTTGCTTGACTAAGCCCTGTGCCTGATCACCACAGTCAATTAAATATTCTCATTATATCCTATTTCCAATTGTCTTCTGCATGTGTGTGCTCCCTGGTCTGGACCTTTGGGTCTGAATGCCAGCAGACTCTTTGTGAGATGAGACAATGAGCAGAGAAGTCTCAAGATAGTCATGAGACAGAAGGACTGTAGGAGTAATGAAGCTGCATATCTCATCATTGAAGGCTACCAGGTTGTTTAAGCACAATATCCACTTCATAAATTCATGCTGACTACTTTCCTTCTCCTTCATATGTTTAAAAATGGTTTCCAGGATTATTTGCTGTATCACCTTCCTGGGATTTGAAGTGAGGATAATCAGTCTGTAGTTGCCTGGATTCTCTTTCTTGAAGATAGGAGTGACTTTTTTTTTATTATTATTTTTATTTATTTTCCAGCCCTCCTTCTCTAACTGCTGTAATTTTTAATGGATTTATGAAAATTAAATGCAGAAAATTGTTAATAGCACCCAGATAGAACTGCAGAAACTTAGAAACCTTTTTCATTGTTAAACGTTATAAAGTTATTCAAATCTAACAAACTCACTAATTTAGGGTGAACTACCTAGAAGGAAATTGCTAGACACCAGTTCCTTCCACTTATGAATGTGAACTGTCTTTCTTTTTGTTCCTTTCACCCTTTTTAAAGAGTGGTTTTTTCATAATTTTTCCATTATTCTTTTCTATTTTGAATAATGAAACCAAATAAGAGATAAGGACTTAGTTCAATTACCTGAGCTATTGCTGGCAGAGGATGAAGTCAAGATTACAAAATGCTGTCATTCATAATGGAAGGGAAGAGAAACCTCTTAAATGCCATTGTAGGAATTTTTAGTGTGATGCACAAAGACTGTTCTAACAATATCAGCTTAGTAAATGAAAGCAATAAATGAACAGATTCAGGGCTAAGCCTTCTGAAAATAATAAATGAAATAGCACTGTTTAGAAATATTAAAAAAGAAACACACACTGTGGTGAAAAGGGTAGCCACTGTTACATGTAACTTCTTAAGTTTGGGGAAGATCCACATAGCTTGTTTTGCTGAAGGATACAGTGCCCGGTCACACTATAACTCAGCCCTGGCTCAGCCCAAGTTGTTTTTGTCCTCTCTCAATTAAGAATGACTCTGGAACGTCTCTTGTCTCTTCAAAGAGCTTTGTACAGTTTCTTAAGACAACAAGTTGTGTCTGATGGTTCTCAGCCACATTAAGATTTTGTTGTGTAGCCTGTGGGCTCAGGCAAATTGTCCACTATGAAGAAAACATTAAATAATTATAAAGCACTCCTGTAGAAAAAGTCATCTAAATTTTTCATAGTCCTTGAAATACTGAATTGCAACATACCTTTATTTTAAAATATTGCATTCTTAAGATTAGCAGTACTGTCTGTGCACACACCAACACATTCTGCCCAAGGTGAATATATCTTTTTTTTTTTTCTTTTTTTTTTTTACACCTATCACCACTGCTATGAATAGTTGTGAATAATTTGTTCTATCTTGCAAAATTATTTGCATTATATTTTCTAATTATGGCTGTCTGTTGACAAGTATGCAAAACAGAAGCTGTAGCATATGTCCTTATAAATGAAATAGACTGTCAGAGATGTCTAGAAGAGCTAGCCCAAGGTATTTGTTGAGGTGTCTATCCCATGCCAGAAGTGGCTGAGGCACTTCAGGAAAAAATCTTTTCAAAAAGAGAGAACATAAATTATTCTTAGATCATATAATGAGGTTGCCTATAAATGACAGGAAACGTATGTATTCTGCTTCAAGGCTCACTCAGTTTTCTTCATAAGCAGTTTGTTTTTCTACCTCTGAGTCCTGATTGCTTTGGTAGATGATCCAATAGTAACAGTATGTAGCAGTTGATCCACCCAACTCCTGACTGTTGCTGATGAGGCATCTGTGCCTTGCATTGGCTTGTGCAGCAGCTAATTCCAGGGGTGGGAAGCATCGCAGCAGCATGTAATTGCTAACACAACAATAGAGTTATTCTTCTTTTCCATTAGCACTTGCAGCTTCATGTTCCCTTTCTAATCCCTTTGTTGCACCAGCCCATCTCTTTGTCACTGTCCCTGCAATTATAAAAGTTGGTATTATTATGCTGGTGCAGGAGATAAGCTAGACTGCCACACACAGAAATTCCAAAATGTAGGTGAAACATGATGATCTAATGCAAGTGAAAAATAAAATATAAACAGAGAATAAAACAAATATAGTCAGTCAAATATAGTCAGTATAATAAATGTGATCAGCCCAACACTGTAAAAATACAACCAGCCTGTAAATAGTTGTTAAGTATACTGATTAAGTAAGCCTTTAATGTACATCATTTCAGCTTGTCAAATTCCTAATGGTATAAATCCATCATGTTTCCCTCTCTCCAAGCTCACTGGGACAACTATGAATTTATAGAGTAATTAAAATGCATCTCATTATACTTAACCATCTTTTTGTTGTTGTCGTTGTTTTTCTAAATATATATAAGGCACTGGTATTTATCACATAATTTCCTTAATCCCTTTTTCAGCAGATATTGTCCATTAAGTATCAGGTATTCTTTGTTATTCCATTGTACCTGTTTAAGGATTATAACAGAGTACCTGGAGGAAAAAGAACTGACCATAAATGTGGACCTGATTTACAGATAGAAGGATGCTTTTGAATTCATGTTATTGTGTTTGACAGCTTCTAGCTTCCCTGGGCATTAGTAATAGAAAGCCATTGACAAGAGACATTCGACAGCAAAACAGTAAGCTGGCCAATAAAGTAAATATAATTGCACTATTTTTAATTAATTAATTAATTTTTTTTTTCAGATCAAGAATCTTTCCTGAGGATGGGCTTTCAGCTCCTGAAGATGGGGAACAGGAGTGTAAGTACATAGATCAGCCCTCTGGGAAAGAGCTATAATTAGACATTGCCATGGACTGAGGCAGAATGTTAGCCTGTGAAACCTTTTCCAGATGGTAATGGGACAGAGAGGGTCAATAAGAACAAGGATTTGGGAGTGAATGGTTATTAAAGAAAAACAGTATGCAGCAAGAGCAAATGTTAACAAGTCAGTAACTGTTATCAATAGATATCAAAACTCTGTTTTCCTCCTGGCAAAGTAGAAAGGTCCCTTCTGATGTCCCCAAGTGTACTGAGAATGTGTGCTTTAGATGAAAGGTGTTCTGAAAAAAACGAACTGCAGTTATGCTGTTACAGATCATTTTGTAATGTGCAGATATGCAGGGCTCTTATTAAGGTTTGCCTTGCCAGCTTAGATTATAAATCTTTAAAATATGCTTGCTGATATGTCATTAGTTATCTGTTTATCTATTACATAGTAGGAGAATGATGTCTCTGAATAGCTGAATTTAGAATTATTATCTGAAAAAACACTACCTGTCTTGCAAAGTTCATAACAGGCAGAATGTGAGCCATGTTTGCAGTTCACAATTCTGCATTTAAAAAGAACCTTTTGTTTGTTTGTCAGCTCCCTTGTTTTCACACTATCCTTCCAGAGACAAAAGAACAAATGTCATCCTGTAAACAATGGGGAAGTACAAAACCCATATAACTTGGTAGCCAGAGCTTTAGCATAAATAATGACGTTTTCAAGTTATTACAACGCAGAAATTCAAGGGCATGTCAAAAGGAAGCAGCTTGTTTTCCATTAATCTTATAGACACTTATTTATTACACTTTCTTTGAAAGGAGGCTAGTATTTCAGATAATAAAACTTAATGAGAGAGTCATTCCTATGCTCAGTCATAAAATATGTTAATGTGATCAACAATTTTCTAACACATCATTGGCTGGAGAACATGGGTACCAAAGAGGAGAAAGAAAAACAAGGTTTCTGTAGGGAATAATTTATCCATATGTCTATTTCGTTTGTGACATAATTCATTGTTAGGGAAGTCAGGTATGTTATGTTGCACCTACAGCAGAGACACACTGAGACATTTTACTAGAAGCAGGAGACAGAAGAAATACTATAGGCCAACAAAGTCTGTTTATTACTTTTCATTCTGGAGTTCACTGTTCTCTTCAGACTCTCTGAGGACACATATTTTCTTGGGTATATTATAAATGCCCTGTCTAGATCAGTAGGATTGTAATACTGTTAAAGCCTCCCATAGAAGGGTGCAACAAATGCTTTCAGTGAACACTTGACAAATCATGACTTTGCTGGAAAAATCCTCTGCAGTTTGGAGGACATCTTCAAAGCCCAGCAACTACTTATGCTCAGCTTTAATTCACCTTCATAACACAGCTGCAAACATGCTATGTGCCTTGAAACACATGGTTTGGTCATCTAAATACAGTTGATATTGTTATGGTTAAAATATCTATGTTTTGCAGTTTATGGTTAAGCTATGCGTAGAGGTAACCTAAGACGTATTTCTTATTAGACTACTTTTGAAATTGTTTAATCATACTGTAGGACACAGATACATGATGTTTAGAGATTTCTTAACTGCTTATAGAAAAAAATAAACATTGAAACTGAAATATTAAATGGGAGACTTTTATCAAGCATTTTAATTTTTGGATCACATATTTGTGAAAACATTAAACTTTTCATATATTCATATATTTAAAACCCATTGAATGAATTCTGAGTGTCTCCATATTGTAATGGTTTGTTTTTACTAGGTGCATACTGTTTGTCACAGTCTTGGAAGAAGAAAATGCATGTCAAGCAAGATAGCTGACACAAAATAATGAGACCTCATACTAGAAAAAAAAAAAAAAAAAAAAAAAATCTCCCCTTTCCTTCTCTCCTTCTCTGTTTCTCTGCTCTCCCTTCCTTCTTCTCGTAGCTGTCACTTAAACTATTATGTTTCATCACATTTGACCAAACATTCAAGTAAAGCAGAATTGGTTGGAGTTGGTATTTGGGGACATGGTTTAGTGGGTGACATTGGTGGTAGGGTGATGGCTGGACCAGATGACCATGCAGTTCTTTTCCAACCCTAATGATTCTATGATTCTGTGAATTCAAGAGGTTTTGTGAAATTATAGATATTGTCCAATCCATACTAAGATTTTGTGCTGATACAGAGGAATGCTGCTTTTTCATTATTATTATTCTTTTAATTCCAACACCTCAGTGATTCCTTTACATGGTGTTTTACCTTAATTTATCCTGTAATGTCTATCATTTCATGGAATGATACTCTATTAAATATGTTAATAAGATTTCAAACTTATCAAAAAAGCACACCATGCACAGCTGGAAAGTATAATTTATCAGGGAGAGTTAGAGCAGTCATTGTAGAATAAAAGTCATATTAAACTGTTTTTCTCATTGTATAAAACAAACCTATAAAACAGAACAGTATTCATCTGATATCTTAGTACAACTTTGTTGTGAAAAAAAATAATAATAATAATAATAATAATTGTAAGTAATGCAGAATCACAGAATGGTCAATGGTGAAAATTGAAAGTGATCCCTGGAGGTCATTTTGTCCAACCACACGTCCTTGAATGTGTCTTTTTTTCATGGCTTTTGAAGATCTCCAAGGAGGGAGAATCTATCACTTCTCTGAGCAACCTGTTCCATTGTTCAGTCACCTGCAGAGTTGTCTTCTATGTTGCATGTCTCTTTGGTGCTAGGGAGCCCAGAACTGGGAACAGTATTCCTGGTGTGACCTTACCAGTGCTGAGCAGAAAGGAAGGATCACATCCATTGACATGCAAACAACAGTCATCCTAATGCAGCCCAGGACACCTGAAGAGATCAGTGATCAGTGGTCTTTCTTATTTAATTATTTATTTGGTTGGTTGTTCAGTTTGTTTTTTTGTTTGTTTGTTTGTTTGTTTGTTTTTCTTTCTCCAAACTACAACATGGATGACTAGTGTAGAACTGTACAAATGAGAAACAAGAATCCTATTTACATTTCCTGTTGTGTAATTGGAATATATGTAATCAAATCTGAATTTGGCACAAGATTCATTTACCTCATCAATGGAAGTAACAATATATGCGTTAAATATATAAAAAATATATTTGTTACGCAAATATGCGTAACAAAGAACGCAGAAGTTGAAAAAAACAGTAACTAATTCTACAGTGTAAATACCACCCTATTACTGAATATAAGGGTCAGAAATATGTACTCTATAGGAATCTTTCACTAGTAAACCTGGGATATTCTCAATGGAGAGCTAGAAATGTGTTTTCAGACTCTTACAAATGTCCAGAGAATGCTCCTGTTCCCTTACACCTTGACTTTATAAAAAATCCTAAAAAAAACAAAGTCACTCCTAGCTTGCATATGAACTTATACCAAAATGTTTCAAACAATTCCATACACCCTAAATTTTAAGTATGAACTGAGCTGAGTTAGTTTGGACTCAGGAGAATGGTTCAAATGCTTAAAATTAACTCTGCTCATTTGCAGATTTGGCTATTTGGTATACTGACTCATTCTCATTTATGATTGAATTTTTTAATGGTGCACATTTCAGTGACACTTCCAGAGATGCAAATATTATCTCCATTTTATGACATCTTTTCTTTTTCAGCCATGTGTTAACTCAGAATATCCTCCCCACTCAGCAAAATCAATAATAAAATAATTTTAATTATTTGGTAAATAAAGGTAAATAAAAAAAAATATTTTTATATTTCCTGCTCATATCTCAACCCACAAGCTTCTGTTTTTATTTTTTTCATTTTTTCTCTTGTGCTTCTGAGTTGAGGGAGTGAGAGATCAGCATGGTGGTGTTTAGCTACCTACAGGTGTGAAACCACCACAAAGTGGTAGAGGATAGTCAAGTGAAGAATAACTTCCCATCTGGAAAGTGCTAGAGAGAAAAATAAGCAAAATAGAAAAATAAGTGAACATGAAAAAAATATCTTTCATACTCATCTGAGTCTCCAATTTCCGTGTAGCAACCAGTGAATTATCCATTATTCTATTATAGACAATGCCCTTTGTAATATACTGGACACTAAATAATTACAGAATTTTAAAAGATGTGCATAAGTTAATAACTGGACCAGTTCTGTTCAGTTATTAACTGTTCAGTTTTTCAGTTAGTCTTTGAACCATGGTACAAATATGCCAACAATTAAAACTTTAAAGAAGCAGCTAGAAGTAATCTAAATTCACTTCATAGTTTGTCTTTCTTCACACACACACATACACACAAAGATTAATAATAAAATCTAAAAAGTTGACAAATTTTAAATATTGTGCCCTGCTAAAACAGTGTCATCAGTGGATCATTAAACCTGGAAAGGCAGATGTTAATCTGTCTGTTAATGGAGACTTTACTCAATGTAGTAGCATTTGGAAGGAGCATATAGCAGTTTTCCAGCATCTTCTGGCTACAATGCTCCTCAGAAGCACAAAAATATTTTATGATTTTTTTTTCATCCTTTCAGCTATTTCTGTGGACTAGATTCAGTTAGACTATATGCCAGAGAGGGAGACTGTAAGGGAGTGAACTCTGGGAAGGGAAAGCTGACTTAGATGGATGCCTGAAGCTTTGGAGGAGAGAATGGAGAAGGTGGATAAACAATACTTTGAAAGATTTTGACACTTTTTGAAGTCTGCCCTCAAAGACAGGATAATACCACGCAGCAACAAAGAGTGTCTGCTAACTGGCTGGAAAGCAGTTTTGTAGAAAGTCTTGACAGTCCCAGAGGACAAGTTGAGCATAAGTTGCCACAGTTGCCAGTGTCCTTGTAGCAAAGACCAACACCTTCCTGGGATGTTAGCAAGAGCATAGCCAGCAGGTCCAAAGAAGTGATCCATGCTTGTATATGACATTTGTGAGACTGAGTATGGAGTGTTGGGTCCAGTTTTTGGCTCCCTATATGACAAAGATATTCACAAAGTAGCATGAATTTAGTGATTGTCCAGCAGGGTGATAAAGTGACTGGAAAACATGATGTACCATGAGAACCTGAAAGAAACAGTCTTCAGAGAGATGGTCTCATTGCTAAGACTAATTGCTTATTTAATTAATTAATTTCACTAGGGTGCTAATTGTGGTTTTCATCTCCACCTTGAGTGCTTATAGACATTGTGGAGCTAGACTCTTCTCAAAGATTCTCTCTCTCTCTCACACACACACACACTCTACAGACAGATTAACAGACACCAGAGCAGAATACCTTTGCAGGCACTTATATCAATTAAGACTGCAATAATATTCCAATCTTGTTTCTAACGACCTTTGCTTACTAGAAATACATTTCTCACAGGTCACTAGCATGTACACACACACAGAAAGTAGTAAAAGTAGTAAACATGGAGTTTCATAAAAAGATAGGTCAGAGTGCTGTGATTAGATGAAGGCATCAGAAACAAACAAGCATCCTGCTCACACATCACTAGCTCTTTATTCTCACACCCCTTCTCCCCTTGCTTATCCCTCCCTGGTCCACCTTGATAAAGTTTGCTTTCAGAAGTTCTTTTTCCATCCTCTCCTATGTCAGTAAACTCAAAATGCCTTATCTAAATAAAGAGATAGGTAAACATACTGGTGTTTTGTTTTTCTTTCTTTCAAATCATTGCCCCTCTTTCCCCCCTCCCCCCACCTTTTTTTTTTTTTTTTTTTTTTTCTAACTAGAGCATTTTCTGGTTCCTACTGGTGATGCTCCCTCAACAGGAAAGATACCAACACAAATGAGGAGGGTTGTACTAGTTATGACACTATCTGCAGCAACCTTTCATTTCTCAGATAAGAGAGACTATGGGAGGGAAGAGAACAAGAAATGGGACTGAACTATTTCTTCTTTCTGAGCTCATAAAATTCAAAGAGAGGCATTCTAGAAAGTAGTGGGAACCACTCATCAGATGGTTCTCAAAAATCTCTATGAGAAATTAGGGTATGTTAAAGATGTTAGGAGAATGGTACCCCGCAAAAGCACTTTGAGCACCTGAACTAAAATCCCCTTCTGGGAAGCATTTTTCTTTGTTCACATTTTAAACCTAGAAAGACTAAGTTCCCTCCTTCACACACTATTCTTGCAATAATAAAGTATTCTGAGCAGAGCAGCAAAGCATACATACCCTATATATTTAAAAAATGTCTTCCATTGGTCTGCTAAAACCAAGTTTAAGACTGTTCATTTATGAAAGCTGTGAGACCTTTTTTCATGATGTGCTAATTTGTAACAATCTATTAAGTTGCACCACCAGCTCCGTTGCGTGCTTAGGCACAAATTGCTGAGAGAAAATGTTTTAGTGCATTTCATTTCCGTGTATTCAGTTGCAATATATTTACAATTCTGTGAATTATGATGTAGATGTAAATAAGTTTCCCCCTTGTATATAAGTAAGCTCTTTGTGGTATATTTCCATGCTGATTGAAAGTAAATTGATAGCAACATTACTGTGCTGTGAATCATAATTTGTGCCTGGCTTCTTGGATCATCAATTTCAAAATATATCAGAACATATTGTTATAGAATAAACAGTACAACTCAGTTTGAGTCTTTCTTGCTCTCCCGGGAGCTGAAAGTACTGCAAAGTGCTCCGGAATTCATTCAGTTGCCTCCCTTTAGAGGAGCTAATAAACTGAGGTTCTTTCATCCTGTCTCTAGGATTAGACTAAATCCAATTGTATCTTTCAAAACAAATACAGCTGCTGGTTAAACATCCTTTCTGGTGTATGAAAAAAGTAAGAGAGTGGAATTCTTCATGTCTTATCAAATCCTGTTAAAACACAGGTGCCTTCAAGGTCTCTAATCTTATATCCTTACACATATAGAAAACTCCCGTAAAAGCCAGAAGCCAATTTCTGACACATAATGTGGACCCCTTCCCCTCTCCTTTTCTAATAGAATCAGTGTGAAGGTCGTTTTAATCACTAAACGAAGAGCAACAAAAATGATAATTCAATTGATCTGTCTTTGTCATCTCTAAGTATTTGCATTACCAACTTTCTTTTCAGATTAAGTTAAATCAAGATCATCCCTGGTCAATCTTGTTGACATACAGTCCTCTTCTAATCGTATTTAATGAAAATTGCATGGATATCAAAATCATTTATAAGAAATAGGAGAAAAAAAATGAGCCTTTCTCGCCAAGGACAAAGCATGACTTATTTAGAATGCATTGACTACATCACATATAAAAATCACAATCTTTTTTTTTTTTTTTTAATTGATTTTGGCTTTGCAGGGGACATAATGCATGTAATCAGGGAGGTGCACAAAACTGACTGCAGATGTCACATAAATTTACAAGAAGGACAATAAGGAGGATTGCGGGAAGCACAAGCCTCTCAACTTCACCTTAATCTCTGGGAAGGCTAAGGAGTGCATCCTCCTCAAGTCTCCTCTTCTTCATGTGTTTCCAGGCATGTGCTGAACTGTTCCAGACTGGGAAGAGCCAGCATGGATATTAAAAGGGCAAACCAAGCATGATTGACCTGATTGCTTTCTGTGGTGAATCAAGTGGACATGTAGACAAGGAAAAAGCAGTGGATGATTTTTACATTGGTTTTAGCAAGGTCTGTGACAGAGTTCCCAAGAAATGTTTCCCACCAAACCAGTGAGATATGGACAGGATAAGGGCATGATAAGGTGCATGGAAAATAGACTGGAAAACTGGACTCAAAGGGTGGTTATTCATGATACAAAGTCTAGCCAGTGGAAGCCCTCAGGTATCAGTACAGATGATCTTTATTAGTAATGATAGGACAAAGCACTCTCTCTCATAGCAAGTTTGTAGACAATGTCACACTCAGGTATGACCAGATATTCTGCAGGGACCTCAAGAACATCAAGAGACCTCAACAGAACTGAGAAATGGGTTAAGAGAACCCTCATAACCCAGGGTAAATGCCTCGAGTTTAGATAGCCTCATGCATTAATACAGCCCCCAGGGCAAATGGCTGGAAAACAGTTGCACAGAAAAAGCCTTGAGAATTCTAATGCACTATGAGGTGACCATGTGTCTGAAGTATGCCCTTGCAGTAGCAAGTCAAGCACTCTTTTGGTTGTATTAAGAGCTGTGTAGCCAACAGTTCGAGGGGAGGGACTCTTCCTCTCCATTTGGCCCTTGTAAGACTGTGTCTGAAGTACTATGTCCACTTTTGGGTATGCAGTATAAGACAGATTTGGGCATACTAAAGCAAAGCCATTAGTACTTAGGGGGTTGGCCAAAGTGATATAAAGAGATAGGCTGAGAGAAATTGGTCTCTTCAGTCTGAAGAAGTGAAGGTTTTGTGGAGACCTTAGTGCTGTCCACAGCTACCTGATGACAAGGTGTAGAGTAGATACTCTTCTCATATGCAGAGCAATAAGAGAAAATTTCAACAGAAACAAGCCGGAACATGGGAAATTCTGATTAGATGTAAGGAAAAATGCTTGCCATGTGGTTTGCCTAACACTTGGCACAGTTCTATCAGATATGTTTTGGAATTTCCATCCTTGAAGATACATAGCCAAAATTCAACTGGAAAAGACCCTGAATAGCCTGCTGTAACTGAGAGATTGGACTAGATGACCTCTGAAGATCCCCTACAACCTATAATATTATCCTATGTCTCCAGTGTATGGCAGCATACTTGTTAAGTGTTATGTTTTTATCCTGGACAGAGGAGCAAAGAAAGCAGAGGAGGGAAATTTGTTATAAGTCACATATGCTTGGGTTACTAGCTCTTTGACATTACCTTTCAATCATTAGCCAGAGGCCATTATTTCTGCTTGTCTGAGCATATATTTTCTTATATACATCTTGCTTGATGTATATAAGAAAAAAAAAAAAAAAAGGATAAAGTGTCTAAAATGTTTTCCAACAAGAAAATTTGATGATAGAATGTCTCCTCAAGCTATTATATGAGCATATATTTTCTTATATACGTCTTGCTTGATGTATATAAGAAAAAAAAAAAAAAAGGATAAAGTGTCTAAAATGTTTTCCAACAAGAAAATTTGATGATAGAATGTCTCCTCAAGCTGTGCTTGTCCTGTTTTCTCTTTCTTGTGAAGTTCCTAAATTCCCTTATTTTCTGTTTCAAAAACAGCTATAACTTTCCAGTATTCACTCAAATTAAATGGATGAATTATCTGTTGGTAAATTGTACCTTGTGAAATTATTGCAAGATGGTAAAAAGGAGGAAGATTTTATCTTTAACCTTTCTTATATGATTGAAAGCAGTGTAGGAACACTTGCATAACAACGGTAGCAAAGTCATGTTTAGATGAGAGAGGGCAAAGGTGCTGGAACAGAGAAGAAAAACTCACTAACTACATCTATATCTGAAACAACAGCTGAGAAAAAAAAAAATCAAAGGAAAGGTAAATTCACAAATATTTTGTAAACTTTCTCTAAGATTGATTTCAAACCTTGAAAGTGTCTAACTTTGATATTCTGCCAACTTCAATCTGTCTTACTTTTCTAAGCAACTGCCTGTACTGGAATCATATACTCCATCCTTGGAAAATAACCCTATTTGCAGAATAAAAAGGAATATCTAAAGTTAAAAGCTCTTCTATCTTGGTCTACACGAACACCTTGAAAGCTGTTGACCTGTTTGGATTAAAGTATATGTCTACAGCATGTTAAAATTACACATCTGGCATTTTTTATGAGAATGTTTCAGGAGACTTGATTAACCTCAAATGATAGCTTTGAATCTTAGCTTACTGGGAAGTTGATGGTAAATTAATATCTTTAAACCTGACAGAAACTATCAAAAATGTAAGTTAGCAGAAGTTTTTACACTTGTATTTTCCTATGTTCTCTGAATGTGTGTGGAAAAACCTGTGTAGCAACCGGTCTCATTTTTTTTTTTTTTTATGTCAGTAAATTTTTCTAAGATCAAGTATCTATTTACTGATGATTGTAAGTATTCTAATATTTTACCTCTATGCACAAAACCATTGTCCCCAGTGCCATGGAAGGATAGGAAGCTTCTCAGGAGCATTATGTTCCTTATACGAAACATACATATATGTATAATAAAGTACACAGTGGTTTGTCATGGCTCCAAGTGGGATTCTGTTATCCCCATGGCCAGACAGTTTTTCACACTGAGTTCATTGGCACAGAGCTATTATGGACACATGTTTACTGTAGCGTGGAAGAGAGGTATACACAAAGAAGAAGAACTTGAACCCAGTGGAAAGCTAAAAAAGATTTTACCTTCTTCCAATATCTTACTGTTGTCGCAGACTTTAACATGCTGTCATTCTGTGTGTTTCTTTGATTCCTAGCGTATATATTTTACTACAGATTGATAAAACGTCCTCAAAACAGCCTTAGAGCTGTCTGCTCTAATACCAGCACCAAAGGAATCTCCAGGTAGATTTGGAGCTTGTAAAATCATTTTATTTCAGTAGTTTATTGTTATTATTTTCATTTTAATATATTACAAGACAGAGTAGAAGTTAAGACCTTGCTGGGTCTTCAGATTTTCCATTTTCTTCTCCTGCCTTTTAACTACCCTACAGACACATGTGATAGCTATACAAAAAGACATCACCTATGAAGCTGGTTCCCCTCCATGGGAATATGCAGAGTGCTCTAGTGAGTACCTGTATACTAATAAATTACACAGTTAACGGTGTTAAAGGAATAGTCCGTAATGTCTTGAGGCCAAGAATGATTCTTTCATCCTGATATGGTAATAATAGGTATTTGTAGATAATTAACATTCATGGTGACAAAACATGTATCTAAGAAGCATTAATTTGAAAAATATCTATTAATCAAGAGTTAAGGAATTTTTATTAAATTGTACTGTAAATCTATGAAGCGGGGAAATATACAGTTGTCTGTTAAGTCACATACATATGCACAATACAGGGTTTAATAAAAGTCCACATGAAATTAATGCCATTTCCCACTGTAGCATAACCACCATCCCACTCCAAGAAACAGTAACAAGACTAATGTGACAAGTTCCAGTATTTTAAATACAAAGCCTAAATTAAAACTCAGTCCCTTATATTTTCATTATTGATTTCATAACCTTATTTATTAAATTCACTGAGAAATAAGGTAGTGGTTTCTATGGGTATTCCCATGAAGATGATACACTGATCAGAGTTAATTATGTAAGTGAATAAAAAATTAATAATACCATTCCAAAACTCCTAAATCTCAAAATTGCTTTTGGACTTATTGCAAATGCTTCACATTTCCAAAAGATGAGCATAGAAAAGAGGCCATCACACTGTTTCTTCTGGTATATTTTCAAGCGCTTTTGTCTTGTCCTGTATTTTTGTTTGCAAGCACAGACTTGTAGAATAAGCACAAGAAGTATTAACACATGCTTCATGTATTTTTGAAAGCATGTAAGTACTAAATTCCAGGTGCCTTCATCACTTCCAAACTCATCTATCAATCATATTTTTTTTCTCTCTACTTTCTCCCTAAACAACTATGAAGTGCTTTCCTGCCAACATGAATGCAAAAGGAGGTGGAGTGGGTTCACAAGTGTATAGCCATTTTTCAAATTATACTGACATCTGTGCTTAAACACTCAGGAATTCCATTTCTGGAAGTATTATGACAGAAAAATACTCCCACCTTTATTTCTCTTCTTTATACAGCTAAAACTCAGACAAAATTGTTTTCAGAAACTGTGTATATCAATTATTTTATCCTTGATGGGAAGAATAGCTAGCAATAACTTATCTGATAAAATAGTAGAGAATGCCATTAAAGAGTAACACTAAAATGTGATATAATTTTGTAGCTGGAAAACAATAACTAAAAAAAATATTAAGGGAATGTGTTCTTTTTTTTTTTTTTTTTTTTTTTTAGTATGCCAACAAGTCAGAAGTTTTCACCACCACTGGCAAGAAAGAATAGAACATTTTTCTATTTTTCAAGGTAGTAGGAGCAAACTGAAGCTGTAGAAATACAGAGATCAAAATCACAAAAAAAATTCACAGTTTTTGATATTTTGCAAATTGACTTATTTTTAATTTTGCATTAAAATTTTGTCAAATGTTTCAGTTGTCAAAAATGTCTGAATCCTTTTATAACACGAGGGAAAAAAAAAAGGGGGGGGGGGGAGGGGAGGGATTGCATTTAAAATGTGTTGCTAAAAATACCAACTGTAGATAAAACCATTTGTTCACATATATATGTAAGTCTATTTTCATCTTGTCTCTGCTGTGTAACCTAACACTTCTTTTTATCTGTGTAACCAAGTTTTTTATAGTTGCCATAAGGAACATATGACAAAGTGCTTTGGGAGTTGGAGAAAGAAGCCATCCAGAAGACAGTCTTTGTCTAACAACAGTACAGAAGTGTTTGCAGTATAGTAGGTAGAAATGTGTAAACACAGCTGAGATAGCTGGAAGAGATTTCACATTGTGCTCTGTATCTGTAGAATAAATCTGGCATTAGGAGTTTGGCATACCTTGTGCTATTTTACATCTGTATCTCTAAGATTAGAAACCTCACAATTATGGAATGATTGCTTTTCTGCTAGGGAGAGAGTGGAAGACTGTTCAGAAATTACCAAGAAGGTTGAAGGAAGGCAAGGGAAGAGGGAGAGGGTAGGAAAAGTTGTTACATTTCCATTTTGCTTTAATATAAAATTCTACTGGAGTAAATAAATTGGCAAATACTTGCACTTCTTTATTAGTACAAATGCTTGTTGTCTGATTTAATATATTAGGACACCAATAAATCTGGTATACTTAGTCTCTGCTTAGATTGATGTAAACAGCAGGAATACACTACCTCACTCCTATGTACTGTAATTAAATGGCTTTTCAAAGTTATGTATGTATAACTGCATGGGAAAAAAATAACAAAAACAAGAAAAGAATTACAGGTCATATTTTTCTCAGGTATTTGCAAAGGAAGCTAAGGATGGAATACTACAATCTTTTCCAGAAATGCTTTTCTGAATGTGAAAGAACTGTTTCTTTAAATAGCCCATGGATATATCTTTAATCTTAAATAATTATTTTTCATTCTGTATTTCCTAATTATATATATATATATATATATATATATATTATGTATGTATAAACTATGCAAAGAAATAGCTACCGTAAATGAAATGCATATGTAGGATACAGGTGTCAATAAATGTATATTTTTTACTCATTCTGAATGTACTTATTACTGTAGCCTAATAAATGGCGAAATATTAACGTTGATGCAGATTTTCATATGACTCTCCATTTACCGTTTCCACACCTTACCATTCCTTCCAAATGTGAGAATGACTTCAAACACCTATGAAGATTATTCTACCTGTAGTACAATGTCAAAATTTTCTTAAATGTCTTCTCACATGAAAAGGGATAATGAATTCAACCTACTATGAATGAGAGCTTGAATTTTTATGTCACTGCGTTATTTCCAGCTAAATGTTTTTGATAGGTTTGATCTCGGCTGGGCAACTCACGGTAGAAAGGCAAGTTATTTGGAAAATACCAAACAAAATAAATTTATGTTGTAGAAGCTTGGCAATTTAGGGAATATGGAAGCTTCAGGCAAACAGGGACATTAAACACCTACACTTTGTATTTTCAAGCATTAGAAATATTAAATAAAAAAAAAAAATCTACATCAGGGCAACCAGAATGGCTAGCTGTGTCTGACTTTGGTTGAAACGGTCCTGGTTTATGCCCAGGGGGTCTTCCATGGTATTCCATCACCAACTGCATTGATGCAGTGACCCTGAAGTCTAAGCCTTGTAGCACCTAATTGCCTGAAAATCCAACCATAAAGCATTATCTTCCTACCTTATTGTGTCACAAAGTGTCACATTATTATCTGAATGTAAACATAAGGGCAAAAGAGAATTATTTGAACAAAAGAAAGGATTAAATCTCAGTCAGAGCACTGGAAAGACCAGATGAGAGTGGCAATTGGTAATTGGACATCTTTGCACTGCCTAGTGAATCAGCAAACACTCAGAAGATTTGTGAGACTTTGAGTATTCAGAGACGTGATTGGCAAATTCTGCAGTAAAACACTTTAATCTTTCCATAGGCAAGATAAAACTCCTGTGGTTTCACGTATGTCTCCCAGTTCTACTTCTAATCCTCTTTTTGCTTTCAGATTTACAGTTCCTCCCATCTCTTTTTTCTCAGAGCTGTATTACAAAATGTAAATGCAAATGTAAAAGGCCATATCATTCCTCTTCATATGTTGTTTTGTTTTGTTTTGTTTTCATCAGATTTCATGGGATCACAAGATAACTCAAGCTGGAAAGGACCTTAGGAAATCTGTCTCTGTTTCACCTTCTGTTCAAAGCAGAACAGCTTTGGAATCAGACCAAGTTGTTCAGGACTTGATCCTGTCATGTCTTGAAAACCTCTAAGGATGGAAATGGCACAACCTCTGTGTTGAGTCCTCATTGGGAAAAAGCTTATATCTGGAATCCCCATGTCCTGTACCTTCAACGTGAGAACCATGTAATCACCCATGAATACTGGAGGACTCCCCTGGCAGAGTCACTGCTGCCCACAGGGATGTGCAGCACAGACATGACTTTACAGTCTTTCTGCAGTAATCTGGACTCTGCTTACAAGTAACCAGCAAACCTCCCCAGACATGAAATTAGTCAGTTTATGGGCATCCATTCCCTGCAGCAGTGAATCTCCAATACCTACCAACCTGCTTATCTTCTTTCTGTGAGTATTTGATTAAGGCTCAGTTGACGTCTGCACTCAAGGAATTTGTCTTCCTCATTTTTTCCCAGCATATTAATTTGGTCTATAACTACAGGTCTGGATGTGGAGAAGGAGTTGTAGATGTTACCAGAAATCATGAGTTTCCAGTCTTTCTCAGGAGTTTCCATCCACAGATCATTTGAGGATAGTTTCTAAATCCCCTCCTTTCTCACAGTATGAGTCTCTTGGGTCCACAGAGTCTCTCTGAAAACCCTGTTGATCACCTGTTCATCCTCCCTGATGGCCACCTCTTCTTCATCTCCTTCACCTGGTGCCTCAGAACCTCCTACAAGTGAGGCCACTGCTTCCATTAGTTAATGAATCTGGAAGTACCTGTCCCTTGAGACATGAGCTGAGTCCCTCAGGAGATCTGCCACTTTACAGAAAACATTCTGGATTAACATTCATTGTTTGATAATGATTAACTCATCAAACAATTAATGTATTATCAAATTCCTTACAACATTAGGTTTTCTTAAGTCAGAATTTTTTAGATTTCAGCAGTACTTTATAAATGATGTCTCCATAAGAACTTATAAACTAAATTTCGTATTCCCTTTCCCTGTTATATAGAGCTGCAAGCACCTAATTAACTTCTGAAAAGAGGAGTCAGGACTCTGAAAAATATAATTCCAGTTTATATCAGGATTAGCAACATCTTTATTGCAAATATCTCAGTTCTTGACCAAATGTAATCTGAATACTTAAGTTATTAAAGCAGGGTTCTCTTTTGCTCCACTTTAGACAGCTAAGATCTTACGAAAATAGGGAGATGTATATTTTATCCTCTATTTAAACAGGGTATAATGTTATAATTTTAGTTTCACATGGAAACATAGCCACATGTTTTGTAAAACTGCCATACACTTTTGTGTGCTTAGTGACAGCCTAAACCCTAAATTTTTCCTTATGCTCATTATCAGCAAAGTGATAAATTGTATTTCTATTTATTTATCTTCCTCTCTATTAATTTATCATAAGCTTAGAGAATCTGAAGTGTGGTTTGTGGCTGTACTTTAGGTCTCCTTGTGCACAACTTGAAATTAATTTTTCCCAGAATACATTAGGGCATTACAAGATCAACAATGAAGCTAGTTTTGCACAGTTTAAGTAATTTCCCCAAGTCAATCACATCCTTGAATACTTGAAAGGGTGAAAGGGTAAAAGTGTTTTTGAGCTTCCAAACACTAATGAAGTTAGTTAGTTTTACCATTTTGTTGCAAATAAACATGATGTTAGGTCCCATTAGAAATATGTATGTGATATATTTCACCTGAGTACATTTACCTTTTCCCCTTCTTTCCACAGTGATGTGAATTACTTGCTTTGTTACAAAATTAGGCATTGGTTAGGCATTGGAACTGGTTGCCCAGGGAGGTGGTGGAGTCACTGTCCCTGGGTGTGTTTAAGGAAAGGTTGGACGTGGTACTTAGGTACATGGTTTAGTGGGTGGTATTGGTTGAACTGTTGGACCAGACGATCTTGGAGGTCTTTTCTAACCTTAATGATTCTATGATTCTATGAAAATATGTTATCCGTATCTTGTTCCTCATAAGAAGAAAGTGGTTTATAGATAAAAAGAAAATATAAATACCCACAAAACCTGATAAAAACTGACAAGTTGCTAAAAATATACTAGGTATGTTATACATGTCTTTCCTTTGTCTGGAATAATTGCCTAAGGTGACTTGAAAATTAAACTGATATTCACATTTTAAAGAAAAGGTACAGCACTGAAGAAGCTTCCAGGGTGGAGTGTAGCTGCACTACCTAAGCATTCCCTAGGCCTCCAGCCTTAGATGTTATTGTACTGGGGGAACCTGGTGGGCTGTCTCTAAGGAACAGCATGGAGCATAGAGAGGAGTGGAGACACTGCGGCTAGGCTCTGTGACAACAGGAAGACCTGATTGTTCTTGTGCACACCAAAACTGATAAGCCGCACATTTGCTGCCCCAAATGCTTGTCATGTTTTTGATGAAATGCTGTACTCCAGTGAATTTTGTTCATTATATCATTATAATACCAAAACACACCTCCATCCCAAAAGCTACCTGCTTCCAAGGTAAGACCATCTCTCCCTGAGTACGCTTTCTGAATTTCTCAGAGCCTATACCTTTAAACAAAAGTGAGAAAACTTTTCACCAATTGTAAACAAGATATGCATGACTAGCTGGTAGAATGCTATGTTTTGGCTTAGGGTGAGAAGAGTGCTGATAACACGCTGACATTTTAATTGTTGCAGAGCAGTGCTTACACCAAGCCAAGGACTTTTCAGCTTCTTGCTCTGTCCTGCCAACAGGCAGGCTGGGGGTGCAGTAAGAGCTGGGAGGGGACAGACCCAGGACAGTTGACCCAAACTAGCCAAAGGGTTATTCCATACCATCTGATATCATGCTAAACAATATATAGGGGTGGCTAGCCAGGGGAGGCAGGCCAGACTGCTCGGGGGTTAGGCTGGGCATCGGTCAGCGGGTGGTGAGCAATCGCATTGTGCATCACTTGTTTGTACACATTATTAGTATTAGTACTATTATCATCATTATTGTTGTTATTGTGGGAATAGAAATGTTGTTTTTGCAGAGTTACATTGTTTAGAAGGAGGGAATGTGGTACTGAGATATGCTTATAGTGATAAGAAAGTTTAGCAGGCGACCTAGTAAAATGCAGACAGACTCCTTAGGACAATTAGGTGAAAATCACGGTGTTAAGTCAAGTCAGATAAGTGAAGAAACATTACCACTTCAAGCAGTAAAAATGTCAAAAGAAATTTAAAATTTAACAGGCCAGCAACTGAAGGCCATGCATTGTTTGTGAAGCATCAGATAGATTGTGAACCTGGATTACCCACTCAGTGGGGAAACAGGGGAGGGTCCTGCCATCAAAAGGTATATAAACTGTGTTTTGGAACTAGTAGATGCGCTCTCTCCTGCTTGTGGGGCGCCCGCCATTGCAATCGCGAATAAATTACTACTTCACTGAGATCCTCACCTGAGCCTAAGTTATTGGCTACAGAGTGTTTCTCACATTATTATTATTATTGTTGTTATTATTATTATTATTGTTATTATTATTTTCCTGTCTTAATAAACTGTCTTGTTGTGGACGGAAGGAAGACACAGACGCTCAATATGAGTGAACAGTGAACTTCAACTTTAATGGATAGCTCAGTCGCCTTTTATCTAGTTCGAACATAATCAACTCATACATATTGCAGAAACTAAGCTCAGGATTGGCTAACACTTCCCGGGCTTTTCAGACAGTTCCTCCTTCTTTTAGCTACCTGTCCCGCCTTAAGGACTTTCCCCGATCGCCCAAGGGCATCGTGTCCTTGAGCCTGATTGGCTCTCAGCCAGCTGAGTACGTGCCCAGGCTCATATGAGTTGGGTATGGTACTTCACTAGCCTATTGCCTCCTAACTGCTCAACATCCACATGTCCTACTTCACTTAACCATTCCTCCACACTGTCTTTATGTCAACTCACAGGCTTCACTTTCCCATTTCTCTCCCCCATCCCAGAGAGGGAGGGGGGAGGGTGAGCGAATGGCTGTGTGGTGTTTAGCTGCCGGCCAGGTTAAACCACGACAATTAAACACGACCAAACCGTTTAAGTGTAACCGTGGTAGTTCATGGAATGCGATTAGAGTGAGGGTGTGCTATGTTATTTGTGAATCAGTAATCGTGATAGTTCAGTACCCTGAACACTAACAGACCTATAATGGATAATTGACTACACTCTTATGCACAACACTGTGTTAATGAAAGCTCTGCCATTAAGGGGTATTAACAGGACGGACATTTAAGCTGTTCCTGTAATCAGTTGTTCAGTTGGTAGATGATGACAATCTTATCCAATTAGAACAGTGGCAAGCGTATAATTATTGTATTTTCCAGAGTGAAAAAGAAAAAAGAAAAAAAGTCAATAAATTTCAGCTAAGTATGCACAGTTCACTCACTAGTGATTTAATGCAGAGCAGAAAAGATTCACAATATATGTGGTGTACAAATACATGCAAAACAAAAAAGAATAGCAAGAATTAATTTTTCTGATTTAATAAGGCACTATTTGACAAACATATTCAAAATGTTGAAATTACAAAACATTCATTCATATGGCTGAGTTTGTTTTGATATAAGACATGGACAAAATTCATAAATATATATTAATAATTATGTCCAGTGAATTGATATATGCCACTGTGAGGACCTTTTTTATGTTCTGAAAGATCAATTAGATATGTTTATTGAACAAAGTCTATTAAGAAACTGAAATGCATTGTTGAGTGACTAAGAATTTGTGGGAAAAAAAATCCATTGTGAAAAAGCTGTTATAGTAAGATCACTAAATCATGTTGGGGCATGTATGTTATGAGCTCTTAATACATGAGTAAAACTGTTTCTTTTGTTTCTTTGCTGTTTTTTTGTTGTTAGCTATCAAATATTTTTCTCTGTCTGCAGCTTTCTAGTTATTACTGATCCTTTTGCTGCCTCATCAGCAAAACTGGCCTTTTTCTATTGTAAAAATGACATCTACTGATCACCTCATGGAAAGGTTGAGGGAGGTGATAGAATTAGACTGCAGTTGCCTTGGTTTCTTCCCCTTCCCCTTCCCCTTCCCCTTCCCCTTCCCCTTCCCCTTCCCCTTCCCCTTCCCCTTCCCCTTCCCCTTCCCCTTCCCCTTCCCCTTCCCCTTCCCCTTCCCCTTCCCCTTCCCCTTCCCCTTCCCCTTCCCCTTCCCCTTCCCCTTCCCCTTCCCCTTCCCCTTCCCCTTCCCCTTCCCCTTCCCCTCTTTCTTTTTTTTTTAATTTAATGTATTTTTATTTTTTTAATATATAAGGGAGATAAAGAATAATCCATTTGGGTAGTGTGATACTGTTCACTGTCATACTCTGTTAGAGAGATTGACTGTGTGTATTTTTTTTCACCAATAAAAATAAATACATTTAAGTTAGGCATTCTCTCAATCTGCCTTTAGAAACAGCTTATAAGTAAACAAACAAATATATAAACTTTTCCTCCAGCTCTGTTACACATTTTTGAATGAGCCTCTCAGCTCTTGACAATAGATAAAAATACGCTTTTGTGTTCTATGTTCTATAAACTTTGACTTTTTGCCTTTAAAACTTCTGAAACTGAGCAAAAGAGTAACAAGCTTTTTCAGGAAAGCAGAAGACATACAGTGTAATTACTTCACAATTTCCAGTCTCAGCTAAACTAACACTTGAAAAATGTTTCACTGAAATGAATAAAGCAGATTGTCAAAAATACTGGCATTCAACATAATGCTGATTAGACTGTGATAGTCAAAGTGGCCATCAAACCAGAAGGTTGACCCTAATGAGATTAAAGTAATAGTAAAAAAGAATAATATATGTATTTATTTATTTATTTATTTATTTTACTTTGAAATCTGAGAGCTCTTCCAACAGCTGAAGTCTGTTTCATTTACAGCACTTAGTTTCTACAGTAATAACATTCTTATTACAGTAGTAGTTCACCAGACTTTAAATAAGTGCTTTTACTGAAAATATAAGGATTAATCCTTTTTGCTATTACTTTCAATCTTACTTCTTAAAGAGTCACCCATATATGACATTTATAAATGTGTGTACACTGTGTATTAATTCAAACTAAGCCCTGTACTGAAGAATGCTAAGGCCCTTGAGTTAAGCTATTTAATTTCCTTCCTTATCTAATTGCTGAGACTATTATTTAATGTCTCTTGTTTTTCTCTCTATTAATCTGTTTGCTTTAGTAAATTACATTCCATTTTTCAACTCAGAAGTAGTACAAATGAGAGGGAAAGCAAAGGCTTTAAACAAAGAAGCAATACATATATTTGAAAAAAAGAAGTAAAAGGTGGCTGAAGAAACATCAAAATTATAGGGTACCTGTCACAAATGGCCATCTGTAAATTAGGAAAAAGCTGGAAAGGGTCAGTGGTGTGAGATGACTACTCATAAAACGAAGAATTATCACAAGGGCCCTAAGCTGCACTTGTAGCTCCAGAGAGTGTTGGACCTTATTGCCCTTGGGCACCTCTGGCCAGGGTTTAAAGTTGCTGGGTTCAATCTTATTGGTGGACTGGAGATGACAGAGATAAACTGCTGAAGCCAGAAAGACAAAATAGTGTGCTTAGGATTTTAATTTTAAGCACGATTGCCACCATCCTTTTCATATCTTGTAACTGATAGGTATGAGCAGGCACAACTACAGAGAAAGCTCTAAAAAGCTTGTATCTCTCTCAGTGTTATCTTCCTGGGTCACTCAGTTTGTAAATTATTGCTTGCATTTAACATGCAGTGCGATTTCTTTTATTTTCTTTTTTCCTTTTCCTAAGGACAAGCAGAGCAGAAAGGTTACATGGAATAAAAATATGGCTCCTGCTCATTCAGTAGTTTTCAGGTGTAGCTCTCATGATGTTGATAACATGCTGTACCTGCCCACCTCAGAAAATACGTCTTGTTGCTGATAGAGGAACTGCTGAAACCCAGTATATGCTTCAGATAGGGCAGGTAGCTCTTCCAAAAGAGGGATAAGGTGTCATGCCCATAAATAGCTTAAATATGATGTGTTGCCTTATGGTGTAGTTTGGACTCCATACCACTCCAAGAAGACTATGAAAGTGCAGCAGGAGAGGTTTCTTCCCATGACAGAAATGCCTCATATGTTTGTTTGTTTGTTTTTCAAATTTTCCTATAATGGTGATAGTTGTTATAAATTAAAAATTGTTTTTATATAAAAAGTAATTTAGCCAAAAAAAAACACCCAAACAAAAAACCCAACAAACAAAAAACTAAGTAAGTTAATCCTTACTTTACTATAACACCAATGGCTTTAATGTAGTCTGTAAAGACTGATTTCAGGATTAAGTTTGTACACAAAGAACACACTTGTGTTTGAAGTTCATGTTGTTCCCAGCATGACTAAAATATTCTGTGATATGTAAATAAAGTAACTACATCATTTCTGAAAAATAGTTCTCTTTTCCTGACTGAGCTATATTGTTGCAATGAGATTTGCATTATTTTCTGTATTCACAGTATGCCTTTGTACTGGTGACCAGATACATAGATGTTTCAACAAAGTTGTTAGCAGCTCAGAAAGTACCTTATATATTTCTCATTACATCAGTCAGTGCAGGCATGTAGTATGAAGGGCAACAGGAATTACAATGATCCCTGCTTTGAATGCTAATAGATATGTGTGCTTTGGTGGTATCTGACCTTCACAGGATAAATCCACACTACTCATGGTTTGTGCCGAAATATTATAGAAAATGTCCTTTTAGTGTTATAATTGTCATTCTAGTTACATGAAAAAGTAGGTAAAAATATTCAAAATAAGTATGGTCTTGATTTCAGATCCTTTTCACAAATCAACTACACAATAAGTTTTTAATTGATATGCATCAATCTGTCATTTTTAAATGGATAGACACACTTTCTATAAATAAATGGTAGTCCATAAATTATTCACAAGATCTTTATCACATCCATTTTCTCTGTTGCGTATCACACAAAACTTACTTGTGTACATTTTCTTAACACTGAGCTGACAGTTTTACCTGTAGAACTTAACTTTGGGGAACGCAGAAAGGAATGAACAAATAAGTCTCTTGTTTTCTTCTACCTATTGCTGAATTTTTCTTATATTAGTCAGTGCTGTGCTCTGGGGTTAAATATCCTTCCATTTGCTTCCACAACATATTGGCCACGGCATCAATGACAAAATCACACAAGAGCCCTTCTCCAGTTAGAGAAAAGAGGTAGTTTTTTGGATGCTTCTCTGGTTTTCTTAACCATGTTAGTGTTGGGAAGACTGGACCACTGACTGAGTTTGCCCCAGGTGCGGGCAGTCTGGCAGGTTTCTGTGTGAGACTATCACAAGGGAAGCATTGGTTTGCCATTTACTCTCCGGGCAAGCACAGGGAAAAAGATTCCATAAAGTCCCTGCTGTGATTTTAACCATCACTGATCATAATACTATTGAAATTCTCAAAAATAGCCTTGGGGTTCCTCCCAAGAGAGTTTTGTTTTCCTGATGAAAGAACAGAGCCTGCTAAAACCATATTAACACACCTTTCCATCAGGGATGCTTTCTAATGCAACCGGGTGGCATTTTTCCTGCCACCAAAAAGACTGTCTTTGGGGACCAAGTGTGGCCATTTTTGTCCTCCCCAACTGATTCTGCTATGGTGACCTATTAGTGCTCCCATATGTACCTGATATTAAAATCCAGTCTCTTCAGGTGGTCCCTAATTTGTTGTGCCATGTGATTTGAACACTCAAATATGGCATCTACAAAAGAGTTCCTGTATTTTTATGGTGATATTGCATATAACCATCAAAAATATATCAGCTAAAATTGAAAGCTTGCAGCAACTCACCAGTAACTACAGAGCTGTCCAAAAAGCAGGTTTGTGCTTAGTATTCAGTATCTTGTAACACATGGCAATTCTGAATATTTTTCTTTTCAGCCATATTCATAAGCCATTGATTAGAGGTGGCCAAATACCTCCACTTCCTCTGGTGACAGCTACTGGGACTAACATGCTACCATGTTAGTTTTAAGGTTTATAAAGAGGTGTGTTTCTGTGCAGATGCTAAGTGGTAATATATTGAAAGGGAAATATAGTAACTCACCTTTGCATTCTCATCACCCAGTTCCAAATGGACTGTTGTCGTGGTTTAACCCGGCCGGCAGCTAAACACCACGCAGCCGTTCGCTCACCCTCCCCCCTCCCTCTCTGGGACGGGGGAGACAAATGGAAAGCGAAGCCCGTGAGTTGAGATAAAGACAGTTTAATAAGACAGGAAAATAATAACAACAACAACAACAACAATAGTAATAATAATAATAATAATAATAATAATAATAATAATAATAATAATAATAATACAATGATGATAATAGTAATAATACTAATAATGTGTACAAACAAGTGATGCACAATGCGATTGCTCACCACCCACTGACCGATGCCCAGCCTAACCCCGAGCAGTCCGACACCCCTCCCCCGGCTAGCCACCCCTATATATTGTTTAGCATGCCGTCAGATGGTATGGAATACCCCTTTGGCTAGTTTGGGTCAGCTGTCCTGGGTCTGTCCCCTCCCAGCTTTTACTGCACCCCCAGCCTGCCTGTTGGCAGGACAGAGCAAGAAGCTGAGATGTCCTTGGCTTGGTATACACGCTGCTCTGCAACAATTAAAACATTGGGGTGTTATCAGCACTCTTCTCATCCTAAGTCAAAACATAGCATTCTACCAGCTACTAGGAAGAAAATTAACTCTGTTCTAACTGAAACCAGGACAACTGTCCAACAAATCACCATGATCATCTAATTCCTGATTCCATAATATGCAAGTCTTTCTCAGAATTTTCACATCTTGTAGACAATAATAACAGAATTCTTCTGCAGATCAAAAAATCCTCTTAAAATTAGTTGTGTACCACACAAAGAATTAAATTTTCTCCTTAATCATTGTGCTGTCCACTCTAAAATATTCAGGGTGTGGGACAAAATTTTGCTTTTCAGTAGCATTAAAAATAGAGAAATTAATCATCATCAGAGTATGAATGATGAAGGAATAGTGGCACAGTGCAATCTCTACATTCTTGGTCTCTCTCCAAACATTCCATTACATTCAAAACTTTCTGTTTGTATAAGTATCATTAAACCTAGGCTTTACTTTAAAGAGGTAAGCTGTTTGCCTCTTGATCAAATTACGATCTCTATGTTCATCAGAAATAGTAAACTTATCTTGTAGACATAAATAATCTTTTACATGCAGAAAACTACTTCCACATGTGAAAGATTTTGTTTTAGGATCTCACTTGACTCACTGAGGTCTTAAAAGTAATTCAAACAATTCAAACCTTTTTTTTTTTTTAACCTTCAGAAGCAGTAAAGTAAGCCTTTTGCTGTAGGCAATGTAAAACATTGTAAGACAACGTAGACAAAAATTACAGGAAAGACAAGTCTGGTACACTTTATACGAAGCAGTACAATTTGCTTGCAAATTGAAAACTGTATGAAATAGAGTTGAATATCTGAGAAGTAGAATTACAGTTTCTTTAAATTCAGTTAACTCATTGAAGAAATACTCAGCTATTGACTGAGTTTATTGGTGTGACAGAGAAGGGCTTTGTTACTGCTGAATTCAGTTTAGTGAATGCACAGTGAGATTCTTCAAATTAGTGAAAAGTCTTTGGATGGCTAATATCTCAAAAAGCCTGTCTGTATTGACTACAACACTACAGAATGTTATAAAATAAATTATATTCTTCATAGCTTAAAAAATGATTTAGAAATATAATTACCCAATGTTGAGGTTTTCAGCCATATGAGTGTTTTTGTTTTGTTTTGTTTTGTTTTGTTTTTGGTTGGTTGGTTTAGCAGTGTATAATAACTTAGCTCTCCAGGCTTCATTTCCCTTGCCTCCTTCCTTTCCTTGTAAATATTGTTTCATATTTTAGGTAACTTTTTTTTTTTTTTTCCCTTTTTTAAATACCAACATTTAATTTCAGATATTTGATGTCATTATACACAATGGACAGATTGACTCTAAAATAGCATCCTGGCTAATAAAACAAGAAACCACCAAATGATTATGGATTGCTCTGTAATATAGTAGGTTAGTATGAATAGTGTCCTCCTCAACATTTGAAAGCAGGACAAGTTTTTATTCAGGAATAAAAAATATGATTAATCTTTTAAAAAGATAATCCAAAAAGACACAATTAGTCAAATTAAAACCCTGAAGATCCTTTTCATGTTTTTTCCAAGAAAACTTTTTCCAATGATTTTTGTTTCAATTAATAGATTTTTTTTTCAAGAAACACAAATATTTTTCCCATACACACAGCCACAATAAAAATACTGGGCTTGTCCTTATACGAAACGTATTTTCTATTTGTAATTACAGTACATAGGTAGAGAAATAATTGCTAAACATCAAGTATATTGTACAGCATCCATCTTTTGTAAAGTTAGTTATCCAAATTACAGCAATCCTGCCATCTTGTTTATGCATTTGTACTTCCTCATCCAGGTATAAATCTTTGAAGCAACAAAGATTGTGAAATACTGAACAAAGACAAAGAATATGTTTTGTTACTGTTATTTTTCATGTAGATGTTATTCCATCTCCTTGATGGTATCAGATATCATCATTCTCCAGAGCTCTTAATCTGACGTGTATTGACATTGTGTGATTGTAAAAGATGCTATTTATTTTCTGTTGCCTTACAACTCATATAGAAAAGAAATACTGTGATTCCTCAAGACTTAAGAAGAAAGTAGCAAGAGAGGAAAATTATAAAGTATGATAATTCACGTGCAAGCAGATCAGATCCTAATACTCAAGACTGTTTGGGCCCTAAAACTACATTTTTTTCTTTTATTTATTTTTTTCCAGATTTAGCTTAAAATTGGAATTTAGATAACTGGCTTGAACATAGTTTATTAGGCATGGTGCTACTTTATTCCAAAACATTTTGTTTTTAAATAAAATACATCACTAAAAATTGCTTAGTCAGTAAAATAAATGAGTGGAACACATCACTGGCTTTGCAGCCCCTTAATTGTGTAAGCGATTATCTAAAACAAATCTGTAAAATGAAAAATACGGTTGGCTATTACATAGACTCAATATGTCAAAACAAGTAATATATATATATATATATATATTTTGTCTCAGAGTAGGGTTTTTTACCATAAAATCCTTTAAATACATCATGACAATGTATATAGATGTAATGTTAGATATACTGATGATTACTTTCACAACCACAGTATCTAAATATATCTAATATATAAAACAATGTTTTAATACAAAAACTATTACACCCGTAGAACACTTTATCTGAGTACTTGTGAAATTCTATTTCATTTTCAGGAATAACTCAATTTCTTGTATCAGCATTATTGAGTATCAATGTTATTGAGAAAACAAGAGGTCTTTATGCATTTAGCATATCCATATAGTCAAAAATATAGCATATGGTTTATAAATGCAAGAACAAGTGATTAATTTTGACAGTTGTAAATTTGCATAAGAAATTTTGCTTGATCTTTATTTCACATTTTTTCACAAATTTCAGATTCACTACTTGAAATAGGCTGGCCATTTGATGATATGATTTTTTTAATTGTGCATTCAAAGATTAAAAAAAAAAAAAAAAAGAAAATGACAGCATACAAAATCTGAAGCCTCTTATAGTCTGAAACAATGTGAAGGATGAGTTGCTAGGAGTTGGACTTAATGATCCTTGTGAGTCCCTTCCAACTCAGAATATTCTACGATTCTACAGATGTAGTCATGGCACCAAGACTGTCAGAGTTTAAGAAGGGTTTGGACTGCGCTCTTAGTTACAAGGTCTTAATTTTTGGGTAGACCTGTCTGGTGCCAGGAATTGGACTTGATGATCCTTGTGGGTCCCTTCCAACTCAGGATATTCTATGATTCTATGATTCTATGAGGTGTTATATCTACATGTATAAATAAAGACATTAAGCACTGTGAGTCAAAAAAAAAAAAAAAAAAAAAAAAGACATAGGTTTCCAAACTGAGGGACAGTTTCCAAACTATGGGTATTGGAACTGACTTAAAACAGGCAACAGAAACATTTTAAAAAAATCAAAGTTTCTCCAGGAGTTTCTAAATGAAATCACAGAGTATGTACAAACTATTCCTATTTTATGATAGTTATATAGTTTTATCAGGCTCAAATGGTGTTACAAACTTAGTCAATGGGATTTTTAAATAAAGTTGTGTACAAAGTGAGGAACAAAGGCTATACAAATTACTACCATTAAGAACTCAGAAAGCATTCTTATTTAGGAAAAGTCAGTTCAATCAATGGACTTTCTCTTCAATCATACAGACCTAGGCATCTGGTTCAGACAAGAACACCAAGAACTGGTCTTTTTGCAGGAATTTTACAGGCATTAAGGAAAATGACAGTCCTATTCATTGAGCTGCAAACTAATGATTTCACATTTGAAAAGCAAAATATAGTGCTGAAGGTGACAGGAACTGGTCTTCAACATCTCATAATGTGAAACTTCGCACAAAATAAATATACTATATAGGATAGAAGACGATGGAAATAAAAGCCTTCTTCTTTTAAATATTTGATGGAAAAAAACAAACAAACAAAAAAAAACATAAATCCCTGTTTTGTGTACACTGAATAGTCCTGTCAGATGACATATTATATTTTGGCTGCTGTCACATATGAGTTTATTTCATCATGATGCAACTTTCTACTGCCTTCTTCTGGGTAGCCTATGGCACTGACCCTTCTAAGACTTTCTTCCCTCTTTGCAAGCTTTACTCTCATTTGGTACAGCAACCACACTAGCATATATGTGCCCTATACTCTCTGAAAGCAATAAATAAATAAATAAATAAAATAAAGCTGTTTTTAATCTTTTGAAACTTGTCAAGCTGTTTCTTCTCACCTTGCTTTATCAAAAAGATATCAAAACATTTGCTAATCTTGTAAGCTTATGTTCTCAAGCATCTATTCCTTGGGTTTGTTTACAACTGACCATATTAATATTGATTGGCAAGAATTATAAATATTTATTTTTCTTTTTATTGCAGAAACACCAGAAGTTTCAACCCTGGCCTGAAATTGATTCTTTTAGTAAAGACTTATGAAAAATAAATTAATTTTAAGAATGTAAAATATGAGCTTGGTAATTCTAAAATATAATTTTCCCGATAATCACAAATATTTCTTTAACTTAAGCATGTGCATTCATATCAAGAAAGTCTATATTGTTTTGATGGAAACTCTTCCACATACTCTCCACATAGGAGAGCCTAGAGTTATTACCGAGTTGCAAACTTTAGACTGTACCATATTTATTAAGTTCATAGCCAGGCCTTTCTTCTAGTCTTAGTGCCATAATGGTGGTTACTTTGCTTGTAGACAGCAGCATGCTTTCATATGGATAAAATGACTCAAATCCTTTTCCTTTTTCCTTTCCTTGCCTTGCCTTCTCTCCCTCTCCCTCTCCCTCTCCCTCTCCCTCTCCCTCTCCCTCTCCCTCTCCCTCTCCCTCTCCCTCTCCCTCTCCCTCTCCCTCTCCCTCTCCCTCTCCCTCTCCCTCTCCCTCTCCCTCTCCCTCTCCCTCTCCCTCTCCCTCTCCCTCTCCCTCTCCCTCTCCCTCTCCCTCTCCCTCTCCCTCTCCCTCTCCCTCTCCCTCCCCTCCCCTCCCCTCCCCTCCCCTCCCCTCCCCTCCCCTCCCCTCCCCTCCCCTCCCCTCCCCTCCCCTTCCCTTCCCTTCCCTTCCCTTCCCTTCCCTTCCCTTCCCTTCCCTTCCCTTCCCTTCCCTTCCCTTCCCTTCCCTTCCCTTCCCTTCCCTTCCCTTCCCTTCCCTTCCCTTCCCTTCCCTTCCCTTCCCTTCCCTTCCCTTCCCTTCCCTTCCCTTCCCTTCCCTTCCCTTCCCTTCCCTTCCCTTCCCTTCCCCGCTCTTCTCTTTTTTCTTTTCTTTCTCTTCTCCCTCCCCTGCCAAGTAGAAGATGAATTACATTTTTAAAGCTTTTTAGTAGAATGCAAGTGCTCTTGCCTTGCAGTCATAGTATATAATGTGCTGATGCATATAGTTTTGGTATGGTGCTTGTAAGGTAAATTGCATATGTTTAAATATTCTCCTATGAACAAACATACATATGCATACATACACACACAAAATCACAAACACATTTGATGTTATAAGGAAATTATTCAAATACCTGTTTCATATTGAAAACGGATTTTTCTTCTTATAAACCATTGGAAGAGAAAACAAACACCAGAAATAATGACTGCATCAGACGTTTATCATCTTGTGTCCCAGAAGCACTGTGAAGGTACAGTGTTGTCAAAAAAAGGGAAATGAGCAAAGACAAAAGATCTTAAGATTTGCAGGCACCATTGTTAATGTTATGTGAATTGAATTCAGACTTAATACTCCCCCACAGTAACACAAAAGAAAACACTTTTTTAAGAACTCTGCACAATGTAAGAGAAAATGTAATTTATTTTTTGATACATATGTGAAAGGGCTACGTGGACATTGCAGCACACTAAAGATTTTAGCTTGCACAATTCCATTTTATTTCACTTTCATGCAGTGCAAGTCTGGGATACAATACCAAAACTATGGATTCACCTTTCAAACAGAGATCATGAAGTCAGATGGTATCAGACTTTGATTTTTCCTGCTGTTGACCCTAGAAAATAGAAATTTCTTCTTCATATGTGCTGATTGTTGTCTGATGAGATCCCCTGGTTAGAAAAGTAGTTCAGGCTCAGTTTCCAAAGCTCCTTATGCTGAATGACAGCCCATTGAGGTTAGTGCAATGAGCCTACTGGCTATGCTGGTGTTTCAATAGTCTTTAAGGGAATCCCAGCAATTTTTAAAAGAATCTGCAATATTAAAAAAAAAGAAAAGGCAGAATTTGCTAACTGAAAATGCTGCAGATGGCGAAGACATTGCCCATATGTGTCCCTGGGTATTTCACTTCACCTTGTCTCCTCCTGTTCCATCACTTGTCTGAATTGTGTATGTAGACTGTACGATTTTCAATTTAACAGTGGTTTGTTTTTTTTTTTTCAAAATACACTGCTCTTTCTCTTATATTAGGAGCTCCTGATACTGATTGAGCGTATAGATGACATCACTTTTGCAATTGATAACAAAAATAATCATTATATATATTAAATATCATATAATAAATAGTAATGTATAAAAATATATATATTATATATATATAATTATAGTTCTGTTAAGAACTAGTAAGTAAATTGAAATTTTCTGCTTTTGTGTTTGCTTCTGGTAGTTTTAAAAGAAAAATAAATAAAAAGCAGAAATAAATAACAAGTAGATTAATTCCTGGTTTAACTCACTTTACTCCTGAGTTCCTTTGTTCCTTGGCTTAAAAAAAAACAAAAAAAGTATATATGAGCTAGTGGTCAAAAGGAAAGAAATCCAAGGCTGAAAGTATAGGGAACTTTTCAACAGCTACAACATGCAGAGGTGTCAGAGCTGTGCCAGCAATGAAAGAATTTACATAACGAAAATTTTCCCCAGGTATCCCAGAACCAGGTATCCCAGAATGTCACTTGTGATTTCCACTGAAGATTACCCATCAGTTAGCAGAAATTTGCTTTTTAATTGGCCTGTATTGCACCTGCCATATTCTGGCTCCCCAGTCTCTGAAGCATTGGCAAAAGAGGGAAGGTGTATATCTGTGGGGATTTAATCTTAATATATTACAGGAAGGGCATGAACAGCAACAATTAAAGTTTAAAAGACAAAAATCATGTGCACTAGCACGAACTGATGAGGAAGAGGCAATGGGACCTGGGGAGTAACTAATGAACAAGATTAATTAGCCGCAGCAGAAAGATCTAAAGCTCTGGTGAACGCAGAGGAAAGCTTTAATTTTGTTGACTTTTCTGGGTCCTGGGAACAGCCCAAGGAGGCCAGAAGTAGTAAATCTAGCAGAAAGGTTACATTTAGCTAGTTTTATTTAATAATAATAATAATAATAATAATAATAATAATAATAATAATAATAATAATAATAATAATAATAATAATAATAATAATAATAATAATAATAATAATAATAAAAGTATTGTGTGAAATGCAGGAGGCTGACAAGCATGTGGAATGGCAGCATTGGCTAGCAGTATGACTCAATGCACTTTGACTATGTTCATCGCTCATGAACATCAGGTGATCATGGTGGCACTGCTCTTGTTTGTTTGCTTTCAGGGAGGAAAAGAAAGAAAATAATTAAACTGAGAAACAGTGTGTTTTCATCTAGACTTGCAATGATGTAGAGGCTCTGACTCTCATCAGGCCTGGTATGCTGTGGAGTGTAGAGACATCCAATAAGAGTTATTTTCTCCTTTGAGAGGCTTAAATTGACCAAAGATAAACAAGGTGAAGAGGAAACTGTGACAGAAGAACAGGGACATGTCAAACTGCTGGAGCTCAGAAGGAGGCTTCCAGGAGTCCAAGTTGTGGTTTAAGCCAGCAGGCAGCTCCACACCACTCAGCTGTTCACTCACTGGCCCCAGTGGGATGGGGGAGAGAATTAAGAAAAGGTAAAACTCATGGCTTGAGATAAAGACAGTTTAATACGACAGAAAAGGAAGTGATTATAACAATAACAATAACAATAATAATAATAATAAACAAAAGAAGTGATGCACAATGCAATTGCTCGCCACTTGCTGACTGATACTCAGCTAGTCCCTAGGCAGTAGCCATGCCCCTGGCCAACTGCCCCCATATTAATTGCTCAGCATGATGCCATATGATATGAAATATCCCTTTGTCCAGTCTGGGTAAGTTGTCCTGGTTCTGTCCCCTCACAGCCTCTTGTGCACCCCCAGCCTGCTGCTGGGTAGGTGGCGTAGGTGGGTAGCTGGCAGGGTGGTGTGAGAAGCTGAAAAGTTCTTGACTTAGTGTAAGCACTGCTCTGCAACAACTAAAACATCAGTGTGCTATCAGCATTATTTTTCTCCTAAATCCAAAACATGGCATCATAGCAGCAACTGTGAAGAAGCTGAACAAAACCAAAACCAGGATACAGTTGCAGGTTACTAGATGCAGGATACTGCAGATCACTGTTTTCCATATCAGAAAGGGCATAATGCAGATGACTCCACATTCATGGGTGCTACCTGACATGCTGGTTTTCTGCAAGGTCAACCAATGTCAAGGCAAGCAGCTTGGTACTTTGATGTCTTGTAGCAGCAGGGATGGATGAGAGTAGAAAAGGTGAGAGTGGCCCTGGACCAGGGGACAGGTGAATATGTGTCAAATATTTCCCAAATAAAAAATACAGCCTCAGAGGACAATTTTGCACACTATTTGCACAGATTGTTTCTTACAAGTGACATTGCAGTGTCCTAACAAGGGAACTACTAATAAAAGTGAGTTTGTTCCGTAAGTGATGGAAGTTACTAACATCTTGCTTGTGCCTCATAGGTAGACAGATGGAGGCAGAGCACACTGCTTGTTCTGCAGGTCAAAGATAACATTGTACAAAAAGATGTTCTGAAGGCTGGAAAATACTTCCGCTGTTAATTATTATTTACTACTTATAGGATGACTGGTAACTGCTAAAGCTATAATTATAACAGATATACTATCATACCAAACTACTGTTAAATCTTATATCAAGGGACATGGTACGTAATGTCATTGTTCTTGCTCCTCTACTCCAGCTGAACATTGCTGTTCCATCCAGCATTATCTAAACAAAATATTTTAGTTAAACCTTGCCTTATTCATCAGATTCAGTAAAACAGTTTTCCTATAGATCTCGAGTAAAGCTCATTATTACATTCAGGTTCTTCATCCTCAATTTAATCTATATGTATATGAACGAGAGGTGGGCCTGTGCAAACTTCATGAGTTTCAACAAGGCCAAGTGAAAGGTTCTGCATCTGCTTTGGAGCAATCCTAAGCACACGTACAGGCTGGGTGGAGAATGGATTGAGAGCAGCCCTGAGGAGGACTTGAGTGTGCTGGTAGACAAGAAGGTTGGTCAACACAAGCTGGCAAAACTTACTTCTTCTCCATTTTTCTGTTTGCTTCCATCACTGATCTCAGTATTTGAATGGATTTGTTTATTTATTTATTTATTTCCCATAAGAAAGCGTCAATTCATTTGGATTTCTTCGGAGCAATAAAAATTAAACTTCAAGTGTGGAAGTTCATTAGAATCTGCTCAGGCTGTATGTCAGTTTTATTTACATGTTCAAACTACTTTTTTTTCTCCCTCTGTTTCAGAACAGTTGAATTCTGTTTGCTCAAATTACTGTACAATTCTATGAGAATATATGTTGGGAAGATTTGCTTCCAAACTGTGCAGCTTTCTGGCAGCACTGCTGGCTAAAAGAACATATGACTTGGCTGAAAACCACTCCCAGATGTTAGGGCTCCAGAGAGATACGTCATGCAGATGGCACCATCATTACAGATACTAAACTCTAATGCCTTGTCCTGGTTTCAGTTAGAACAGAGTTAATTTTCTTCCTAGTAGCTGGTAGAATGCTATGTTTTGACTTAGGATGAGAAGAGTGCTGATAACACCCCAATGTTTTAATTGTTGCAGAGCAGCGTGTATACCAAGCCAAGGACATCTCAGCTTCTTGCTCTGTCCTGCCAACGGGCAGGCTGGGGGTGCAGTAAGAGCTGGGAGGGGACAGACCCAGGACAGCTGACCCAAACTAGCCAAAGGGGTATTCCATACCATCTGACGGCATGCTAAACAATATATAGGGGTGGCTAGCCGGGGGAGGGGTGTCGGACTGCTCGGGGTTAGGCTGGGCATCGGTCAGTGGGTGGTGAGCAATTGCATTGTGCATCACTTGTTTGTACACATTATTAGTATTACTACTATTATCATCATTGTATTATTATTATTATTATTATTATTATTATTATTATTATTATTATTATTATTATTATTACTATTGTTGTTGTTGTTGTTATTATTATTTTCCTGTCTTATTAAACTGTCTTTATCTCAACTCACGGGCTTCACTTTCAATTGTCTCCCCCGTCCCAGAGAGGGAGGGGGGAGGGTGAGCGAACGGCTGCGTGGTGTTTAGCTGCCGGCTAGGTTAAACCACGACATGCCTGTATCTCTTTTCAATAAAACTAGGGGAATGCAGGAGATCCAGAAACAGCAAAGCTTATCAGAGTTGGGTATCTAAGGTTACTCTCAGTCCAAATTAAATAACTATTTTTCTCTGAAATCAAAATTAAAAAAAAAAAAAAAAAAAGAATTCTCGGAAATGTGGGCATTGTTCTTAGAAGACACAGATACTATTTTAAGCTACTTTAAACTTGTGGGGAAAAAAATATTTCCACCTCTTTTGTTGAAAAACAAAAATTTTTCTAAAACTTACTGGTCTCTTTACAGTGGAGTTTCACCACAACCAGCTTAAGTTAATAGATTCTGTGTTGCTGTACATGGACAGCTTCTCAGCTTCTCTTCTTACCAAGCACATCACTCCCTTGGCTGTGTCCTCTTGCTTGTTTCCTTGGGGAAATATGCAGATGTGTAGTGCATTGCATGAGTTGGCTGAAAGCATATTTTCCCACCAGGGTTAAAATTCAATCAAGTCAATGAATGGATCTGCCTTCCTGGAGGCAAATAAGTATGAAATGGCAGTGGGGAGAGATGGCTATGGGTGGAGAGGAGGTGGGATTGCCCCCAGATTTCATGTGATCCTACACTCTCTTACACCGATCGTGCTTTTATTTCTTCTTTTTCCTCCTCCTCCCCATGATGTTTGTTAGCCCAGCATGTAGCTTTTCATTGAGTTTATTTTTATTTGTATATATTTATATTTTTATTTATTTATTGGTTTATTTTCTGGACAAATAAAGCTGTCCAGCAAAATTATTCAAAGTAAAGATATTCAGATATATAAGCGTGTATATATGAAATTTTATCTTTGCAGTTCTGTGTTGTAATATCTGTGATATATTACAGTTCTTCATAACAGTATTACTGTTCTTTATATTACTGTTCATTGTAACAGATTGTCTATTATAGAGGTAAAATTTAATAAGGACATGTACATTAATATTATGGCATAATTTCTTGACTGCCAGACAGGAGATATTTTGATTGTTAAACTATGTTTGATATGTTAATATATGATATGAGTACCAAGTGGGGCTCTATTAACATCACTTACTTAAACATTTTCCAATTTTCCCGTTAAGTCAAAGTGGGGTAAAAAAGGTACTTAGTTCAGAGTGAAAAAATGAGGAGCTGTTTGATACAGTTTCATAGCAGCACAGTTGTTACAGTTAGTAGCTATATATGTGAAAATCTAGCAGGAGAACACATTTTGTTAATGCTGTAAGTACTAGCAGAAATGAGTCCACGCAGAGCAGCTTTCTACTTAACAGGAAAAAAAAAAAGGGGAGGGGGGGGAGAAAAAAGAAAAATAATTGTCCTCGTGCACTTGTTCAGCTGTCAGAGTAATCATTTAGAAATGGATGGGCTCTGTGAGGCAACTACTACACCTTGCCTCTTGAATTTACATTTCCAAGGTTATCTGCACATTTTCTTTTTATGTAACATGTACAACATGCTGTCTAGAGGAACTGTAAAAGGTTTAGGAAAATTGAGAACAACTGCATTTGCATAGATCAACAGCCCTAGAGGCAAAGTCCACCTCTGTGAGAGACCTTCATTTTGAATAGGAGCAAATTGTTTCTCTTTTTCATCTGGTTGCATGTATTTTGCTTTTATATCACTTTTAAACTGTTTTGATTAGGAGCTCTTGTTTTGTGTTGAAAAAACACAGATATAATAAATCTATGAGCCTGTATTCCTCTATAGGGTTTGAGGTAACTGAGCAAATACAAATATAAATAAAAATATAAACTATTCACATATAATTGTAAATATAACTATGTTTATATAAACATAGAAAATCACAGTGGTTTGTTTTGTTTTGTTTTGTTTTGTTTTTGTTTGTTTGTTTGTTTGTTTTTCCACAGGTCCAGATTAGGGCAGGTTCATCATTGCTTATAGATCTACAGGCTAACCAGCTAAATGGCAGTGGTATCTACTCTCTAGTCCAAAGGACAGCGAGTACTCCAAAGCCCAAAAGGACAAAAAGGAAACTCTTAAACAAGTTTTTGCTATGCCTGAATACTAGGTAAATTGGTGGCTGTATGTAATCTCTATCTTTGTATTACTTATTGTATATATACCAGCCAAAATAAACAAGTAAGATATAATTAAGATATAGCCCAATCTGGATACAGTCTATCCTTAGAAGCATTCAAGCCTAAGGAACTAAGTATGTGACCAATGGTAACACGAAACTACATGAGACTTGCTTTTGTTGATCAAATGTGACATTTCAACTAATTATATTTGTTATACTTTTGGTGCAAAAACTAGTAATGTCAGAAACAGAGCACAAGACACTGTTAAAAATCAAAAAGGCAGATGAATTTGCCTTCTATCCATAGTAAATATTAAATTAATTATTAAATAATTATTTCCCTTTTTGTCCTGTGAAATGTTTGAAGATACCCTGAAAACAACTAAGCAAAACAAAACTCTGTTCATGTTTTATTTACAGTAACAATACAGCATGTTATATCTGCTGGTGTCACTCAAACTTACATCACTAAAATCAGTGAGAAAGATTTTTTTTTTTTAATCTGAAGATCTCATCCTGGTTTAGCTGCAGAACTATGAGACACTCTTCAACCACAAATATATTCCAGATATTTAAGACCAATGAGGACATGAGCACTTGCAAAGGGCAGCTAAATCTGGTGTTTATTTTAGGAATACTTTAGGGATTTTCAGCTCAGAGTCCTCAGCTGTTCTGTCCTGGACAATAAAGCAACCACAGAGGACTTTGAATAATTCTGCCCTGTAGGTGGCACATGATTTATGAACAGAGGGTTTATTTCTGCAAAACAGTTAAGACCAGGAATGTTAATTCAGTAATGTTAAGGTGATGGGGTGGATGGAAGGTGTCAATGAAATAAAATGCAGGAATAAACAGTTATGAATTATATGTATTGAGGAATTGCTGTGAATCCAAAGACATACAATTGCAGATCTTGTGCTTTAGCAAAGGGAGGAAAGATGAAACGAACAACAAAAATACAACTGGCAAAATATATCTGGTTGGCTTTCTGGGCTGAAAAGCACATTGCCAGCTTGTGTCAAGCTTCTTGTCCACCCACACCCTCAAGTCCTTCTCCTCATGGCTGCTCTCAATCCATTCTCTGCCCAGCCTGTACGTGTGCTTCAGATTGCCCCAGAGCAGATGCCAGACCTTGCTCTTGGCCTTGTTGAAGTTCATTTTGTTGAAGTTCATGAGTTTCTAACAGGCCCACCTCTCAAGCCTGTAAGGGTCTATGCATGGCATCTCTTCCCTCCAGCGTACTGACTGCACCACACAGCTTGGTGTCATCAGAAAACTTGGTGAGGGTGTGCTCAATCACAGAATCACAGAATGGCCAAGGGTGGAAGATCTGTAGATCATCTAGTGCAACCCCCTACCAAGCAGGATCACCTAAAACACATTGCGCAGGATGGCATCCAGGTGGCTTTTGAATATCTTCAGAGAAGGAGACTCCATAACCTCTCTGGGCAACCTGTTCCAGTGCTCTGTCACCCTCACAGTAAAGAAATGCCTCCTCATATTGAGCAGGAACCTCCTGTGCTTCAGTTTGTGCCTGTTGCCTCTCGACCTGTCACTGGCCACAACTAAAAAGAGACAGGTCCACCTGACACCCTCCCCTCAGATAGCTATACACATTGATGAGGTCAGGTTAAACAGGCCCAGCTCTCTCAGTCTGTCTTCATATGACAGGTGCTCCAGTCCCCTCATCATATCAATAGCCCTCCTCTAGACTCGCTACAGTCTTGTACTGGGAAATGTCTGGCAGAGGGCCGCCAAGATGACTGAGCAGGCCTGGACTAGAAGAGCCTGGAGATGCCTCATGACCCCCACCTTGCTGTGAGCCAGTGCCTCAACGGGAGTCTGCTGGGAGCAGGCTGACTCCATGGCGAGCACCAGGGCTCTGTGACAGGGGTGACATCTGGCCACTAGGCCACTGTAACAGAGGGGGTGTCCCCACAGTGACAGTGTGCCTTGTGGGGCCTGAGTCCCCGTGGTGCCCACTCCCAGGAGCGCAGCACCGTCAGAAGGCAGCAGCTGCCCTGGGTGCTTGTTTCTTTCTCTCTGTGAGAGGACAGAGAGATGCCCAAGAAGCACACACCCCCTCCAGCAGGGGCCTGATTCTCCCCACAAAACAAATGGAGATGCTGCTCGAGAGGCATTCAGCAACACACGGAGCGCTTCTCCTGGTCTGTCAGGGCCAACAGATACTGAACCACTAGCTTCTGTGCATTCTGCAATTGCAAGCTCTGCTCTGCAATAACTAAAACTATCAGTGTGTTATCATGACTAGTTTCATCTAAAATCCAAAATCACAAATGGAGCATTTTTGAGCCTTTTGAGCCAAAAAAAAAAAAAAAAAAAAAAAAAAAAAATTAACTCTGTCCTAAACCAAACAGCAACATTTTGGAGGTAAGAAAAAAAAAAAAAAAAAAAAAAAAAAGCTCTTTGGGTTAAAGTAAAAAATCAGGTCACATGATTTTACTCTGAAGTTATATGAATTTGATTGAGCTCTTGATGCATAATAACTCATAATTGAAAAAAAAAAAATGTTTCTTACAAAGGTTACTTCTTTCCATTTCACTAAAAGTACTGTCCCACTATCATCATTCATCCTAAGTTGTAGGTAGGAAAGATGCAGCTTTCAATTTGACTCTGCCTTTCACAGTACAGAAGAACAGACTACAACAGAGAATTTGAAACTTTCACGTTTCTCCATAATTCAGTGAAACAGTAGAAGCATATCATGGGGTAAGAATTCTAATACAATTAAGAGAAGCATCTGTCTTGGATATCAGGGTAAAAGCATTTATATTTTTTAGCAGTTAGCTGGGAACTCAAACTTTAGCTTTGTCTTTATAGCATTGTCTTCCACACTGAAACACCAACCATCCTTTTTTTTTTTTTTTTTTTTACAAACTTACACACTTAACACATGATTAGACACCTGCTATAGGAAGAAATAAAGAGGAAAAAAAAAGAAGAAGAGTGATTGCCATAGACTGTGAAACAACTCAGTGGTTGGTTTCTGCATCAGTCCTCAGAAATGTACCTGTTTCCTTACTTCAGCCAGTGCAAACTTAGATGTGTAGCTATTTTATAGCTTTCCTATGAAACAAGTGTCTTCGTGTGCATACCGTCTCCTCACATGCTCCTTTCTCTTTCTATTTTATCCTCTGCCCTATTCTGCATGTTATTTCTTGACTTATATTTCCTTCTTAATATTCCAAAACGCATAGAACTAGTCTTTGTATTTAAATAGGATTACTTGTTTTCTAACAACTCAAAGAGAGCTAAGACATCTGTTCCTTCCCTTACCAATCAATTCCAAGGTCATTCTTCAAATTCAATTCAGTAATCAGTCTGAAACTCAGCCACTATGGAGTAGAATGAAAATCCCCTGCCAACATTTTTTGTTGTTGTTTGTTGTTGTTTTTGTTTGTTTTTGTGTTTGTTGTGCGTGTTGTTTTTTTTTCCTAAGCAACCCATACTCAGCAGTTCCTCATGCATATTTGCCTTCTAGAGATCTTTACTTCAGAAAAAATAATATTTCAGTCAAATTAGAAATAAATAAATAAATCTCTGGCTCACTAATCACCTGCTGCTAAGTCGCCTGTATTCTAATTTTCAGAATATGTTGAAGATTAGCAGTGCAATAAAATCTCCTTTCCTGAATTTCAGCTATTTCCTGCAGCTGCTCATTGCCTTGATCATATTTTTGCAGTGCATAATCAAAACCTCATCCCTTGGGTTGCACCACACTGATGGAGCCTGGAATTGTCAACTGAGTAGGAAGCTCAGGCCCAAACCTGTCTCTGAAATACCGTGCTTCTACCCCTAGCACTACAAATAACATTTCTTCTTGCTAATAGATGTGAAAAGCTGTGGTTCAGTAATTTAGACCAGAGATACCAGACCTTAGGAAGATACAGCAGTACACTAGATGAAAAATAAAAATGAGTGTCCAAAGGAACAAAAGAATAAGTCTGGAGTAGTCAGGAATGAAAAAAAAAAAAAAAAAAGAAAAAAAAAAGTGACACTGAGGTTAGGAGAACTGAGAGGAATATGCATATAGTGAGGATATAAGACAAACTGTAGACAACTTACAAGTCAATATTTAGAAGGCTACTGCATCATGTTAATGAGTTGAGGGGTGGCTGGAAATGTACTTATTACCAGCCTGCCTCATTAATTTTGAAGTTTCTGAAGTTTCTACATATCTCGCAGCACATTTTCTGGAAGATTGGCTCAGCTTGAAGTAGAAAATCAGGCAGAGATTCATGACAATTAAGTAGAAAAAGGGACAGTATCAGACTCTTTCTCTTTTTTAATGCCTTCAGCTGACTTCAGAGGGAGACACAGAGCAGATGCTGGAAAGAAGTCAGTCATTTATGAGGATGTTTACAGCACAGTGATGGTAGCTTACAAGGCCATAGGCAAGCTAACTTTAAGCCATCTTGGTCAGGCAGAGGTCATGGAAGAAGGATTATAGCTCCATGAAAGCCTGGAAGCTCAGCACATTTGCCAATGACACCAAGCTGTATGGTGTGGTTGACATGCTGGAGAAAAGTGATGCCATCCAGATGGACCTTTACAGGTTTAAGAAGTGGGCCTGTTCAAACCTCATGAACTTCAACAAGACCAAATTCAAGGTCCTGCACCTGGGTCAGGGTGGTCCCAGACATGAATGGGCAGAGAATGTATTGAGAGCAGCTCTGATGAGAAGGACCTGGGACTGTTGATTGACAAGAAGCTCAACATGAGCCAGCAATGTGTGACTGCAGCCCAGAAATTCGACTGTATGACAGGCTGCACCAAAAGAAGCATTGCCAGCAGGGCATGGGAGGGGATTCTCCCTCTCTGCTCTGTGCTCGTCAGACCCCATCTGGAGCACTGTGTTCAGGTCTGGGGCCCTCAGCACTAGAAGGGCAATACTAGAAGTATTAGAACGACTCCAGAGAAGGGCCACTAGAATGATCAAGGAGCTAGAGCTTCTCTTCAATGAAGACAAGATGAGAGAGTTGGGGTTGTTCAGCCTGGAGAAGAGAAGGCTCCAGTGAGACGTTATAGTGACCCTCCAGTACTTAAAGGGAATCTACGGGAAAGCTGGGGAGGGACATTTTATTGGAGAGTCTAGGTATAGGACAAGTAGTAATGGTTTTAAAATAAAGGGGGATAGATTTAGATTAGATGTAAGTAATAAATTCTTTATTATGATGGTACTGAGGCACTGGCACAGGTTGCCCAGAGAAGCCATGAATGTGACATCCCAGAAGTGTTCAAGGCTAGGCAGGATGGGGCTTTGGGCAACCTGGTCTAGCAGGAGGTGTCTCTGCCCATGGCAGGGTAGATGGAATTATATGTTCTTTAAGGTCCCTTCCAACCCAAACCACTCTATCATTCTATGATTCATTCTAAGGATACTGAGAGAAACAGTTAAGAAAGCTTCGCTGAAATCCAAAATGATTTCATCAACTGTCTTCCCTTTATCAGCTAGGTGAGTAATCTTGTCATAAAATGAAATTAAGTTAGTAAAACACGACTTTCCCCTTATGAACCTGTGTTGGCTATGGCCAATGACAAATGTTTTTCGATAACTCCCAGAATAATCTTCTCCATAATTTTACCAGGTACTAAAGTGAGACCGTCAGGCCTGTAATTGCCAATTCTTACCCTTCTTGGGAAAACTGGGACATTTTCCAACTTCCAGTCGACTTGGACCTCTCCAGATTGAGTGAGTTCTCAGGACAAAATCAGCCAACTCTTCAAATATCCTGGGATAAATTGCAGGGAAAAAAAAAAAAAGTGTGAATTTCCCAAATCAGAAGAGATATTTATAGGGAAACAGTGTCCACCCTTCTGCCAGATGTCAAATTGCCAGAGCAAACTATGGAGGCATTTGCAACTTGAAAATGTTGAAAATGAACTGAAAGAATAATAGAAAACTGTGTGGGATCTGAAGGTCTGCAGTTCCAGGTACACCAAGAAGTCAACAAGGATTACTCATTTATCACTAACATGCTCACATTCTCAGATCACTGCCAACCCAGAAAAATGAAAGCTCCGCAGAGACACAGAGAGAAGAGAGATTTCTCTTTAAATCATGCCTACCACAAACCCCTGTCAAAGGGTTTCATTAAGCTTGAAAGTTGACTAAACAGAAGATAAAGACTGGCTGGCAAAGTGTATTTAAATTGAAGTTTTCTGGTGCCTGCAGTTTCCTGATGTTAGACAAATGACATTCCCCTCCTGCTTTCCATCTTTGAGTTCTTACCTGTATGTACTGTGTAATATTGCCAGCATTCATTCACTCCATGATATGTTGTTTTTTTTTATACATGCTCTGGGGCCATTCTCAATTACATGAAAATATTTGCCATGGTTGTAAGCTATGACTCTTAATAACAACGTCTGGTCAATACAACATCAGCTGGCATTTAGGACTACTCATGAGTAGTGACTAAAAGATGAAAGAAGGACTTTTTAGCAAAGAAGAAAGAAGAGTAGGATACCAGCTGATTGGTTCATAAATACAACCATGATTCATAAATATGGGATGAAATGCTTAGAAGAAAGGATAGGACTATAAAATTCATTGCCCTTTGCAGAAAAAGTGATATGGCCTAATTCTCTGGATATGGCTCAGGTCTTATGTTGCTTTATTTCTCAAGGCCAGATTCCACCAAGCTTTTCATATGACTTCAAGTAACTACTTAAAAAAATGTTTTCATGTCTGTCAAATATGGAGATTTACAGGACCTTTCAATGGTCTGACTCATAATAACTTTGTCAAGAGCTGTGCTTTCAAAGTACTCTTACTTCCAGGAGGTTTAAGTATCTAACATACATAAAGGTTTCATGAATAGCTTTGGAAAACATGCTTCCATTAAAAAATAAGCCTGAAAGTCAGATGTTTATTTATTCAATATTTAACATACAGCTATCGTTACCCACTGTGAAGAATTCATATAGTGTTTAATGTCCCATTTTATTTTGAGCAGACGTATAATTATGGGCAGCCCAGACCAGTTTTGGTCCTTATTCATGGAGTGAGCTGAATTTGTTCACCTATTTTTTCTATAGCCTTTTTGTCAAAGCTGATACAGTTGTGTTCATTTGAATATCCACACATATTTTGAGGCAGATTTTCACTGTGAATTCTGAATACAATTGCTACTTGAAGGAGGCTAGAAGTACTTCTCTAGCTTCCCTGCTGGGTGTTAATATTTGATACACTCCAGAGGAACAGCAGGTGGCATGCTACTTGCTTTTATTTAAAGAAGTGCTGTCTGAGCAAGTTGATAGCTGATCTGTCATTTAAACTGATGATGAATTGTGAAAGTAACATAGGCTATGTAATTATCACTTACATTAGGAGTAGAAATGAGTTGCATATTTTGGTCTCACAGCAACATACTTGTGACAAATACACAAGCAATTTGCCATCGGTTTGCATGTCCTGCAGTTGTGTTATATCCTGAAGAATAAATCAGTCCCTGGCAGTTCCCCTAGTGTTGGTTTGGAAGTGCACCTCTATCACCAAATTCGGAGTTTATCTCCAGTAACTCACTTTGTAGTCACAGAAATATGCAAGTTCATTTTATGTGTTAGTGCTTGAGAACACAAATGCAACCTGGAAGATGAGTCTTTCACTGGCAATGTGCAACTAACCCTTTGAACATCCAAAGTGCAATACTAAGTGGCAAAATCAGGTCCTGGACATGAGCAATACTGCATTTTCACTGACGGACTCATTAAGGAAATCTCATAAGTTCCTGTACAGCAGTATAAGTACTCTGAACCTGTCTGCTCTCATACTTCCATTTGCAGGCTGGTCATAAACTGGTCAAAGTTTTGCAGGTGATGCTTGATATCCTGAAAGACTTACTGCTGCCATTTACATCCAATATTGGAGAGCTATCCGGTGCATCCATTTAAAAAGGGCATCCAATTTTCTCCTATTTATTCAGCATGCAGGTCACATTTGCAGACATATATTTCCATGTTTTCAAAGAGTATGTGAAGAGAAGGTTCACTTGTTTGGATGCATTTCTTTTCACTTTACTTCAGTCTCAGAAATAAATTTAGAATATTTTTTTTTGGTTACTCTTGGAACTAAAATCACCATTTTCATACCTACACTCTTCATATAAAAAAAAAAAAAAAAAAAAAAAAACTTTCTGTGACAAAGCATGGTAATTGCTAGAAGCCAGACTGTCTCAGTGATCTTCTCTGTGACCTGTTTGTTGTAGTGGTTTCACACTGATCGCTAGCTAATCTCCACCATAATGCTCTCTTACTCCCCCTCTTTGAAAGGATGGGGAAAAAAAACATGATGAAAAAGCTCCTGGGTTGAGATAAGAACAGGGAGATCATTCACCAATTACCATGATAGGCAAAGCAGATTCAGCATAAGAGAGTTTAATATAATTTATTGCCAACTAATAACTGGTTAGAGGCTAGAGCAGTAAGACCTATAAAAAAAAACAAAACCACCTTACCCTCATCCACCCTCTGCTACCTCCACCCCTCAAGCGGCACAGGAGAATGAGGAATGGGGACTGTGGTCAGTCCCTGACACTTCTCTGCCACTACCTCACGGTCACTCTCTGCCCCTGCTCCACGTGGAGTCTGTCCCACGTGATGCTTTCCTTCCCAAACAGATCCTGTGTGGGCTTCCCACAGGCAGCAGCTCTTCAAGAACTGCTCCCACACAGCTCTGTACCACAGGGTCCATCAGTCAGGAGCAAACTGCTCCAGCACGGGTCCCCTACAGGCAGCAGCTCCCCCCAAACCCCCTGCTCCTGCGTGGGCTCCTCTCCATGGGTTGCAGCTCCGTCCTGGGGCCTGCGCCTGTGGGGCCTCTCCAACATCAGATTCACCTGCTCTACCATGGAGATCTGCTCCAATGTGAAACACCACAGGCTGCACAGAGGTCAGTTTGCTGCACCACGGTCCTCTCTATGGGCTGCAGGGGAACTTTGCTCTGGCGCATGAAACACCTCCTCCCACTCCTTCTTTGACCTCAGTGTCTGCAGGGCTGTTCCTCTCACATTTTCTGACTCTTTTCCCCTGTCTGCTGTTTCACAGCATTTTTTCCTTTTCTTCAGTGTGCTCTCTGAGGGGCACAGCAAGCATCGCTTGTTGGCTCAGGTTTGGCCAGTGGCAGGCTCTTATTTGGAGCTGTCTAGAACTGTCTCTTCTCTACTGTGGAACAGCTTCTGGACCCTTCTCACAGAGGCCACCCCTGCAGCTGCCCCACTACAAAAACCTTACCATCTAAACCTAAAACACTCATCAAATTCAGAGATTCTGAGGGTTCTATCTTCGTCTTGAAGAGATGAGCTGATTTTGATCTTAAAGCTTAGAGGAGCAGGCACTGAATGCCCAAGTCATATAGAGCATTCACTGGAGCTTAAAAAGCAAATGTCAATTGACTAATGAGTTGTAAACAATAATTTGTGCTATTAAATTTGTTGCAACTGAATATATGAAGACTTTTATATATGTGTATCTGTATATACCTGTATTTATATCAGTGATGTGGAGAGTACTTTGATGGGAAAGCTGATAAAATCATGCTAGTTTTAAACTTGAAAATACATTTTTGCTAAATTCTCTCACTAACAGCATACTTGAAGGCAGTGGTTAGATCTCAACCATTATGTAACATATCAATACATATACAAAACTGTTTTTAACCATTTTTTAATGCTTGTATCATAAATGATTAAGTGCATAACATATCACAGAGCTGAAGCTACACAGTAGGAATGGTCAAGACAAGAACTCTCCCAGAAGAGTGGTTTCATCAGCTGCTTATGATGGCTTTCTTGGGTTTTGGTTTTGACAGTCATCCTTATCAAGAGGCTGTCCTGCCTCTTGGCATTTTGGTGATCACATTTCTTACATACTTACATGAAGTCCTTGCACACTGTTTCTGACTGTACTATCGCATTACCAAATACTTGCATACTGATGTTCCTTACACTATTTTAAATGCTTATATGGGGTTGAATGGAAACCAATATTATTTCTGTTCTGATTAGTACACTTATAATTTATAGATCTTTCAGGCATCTGCTTTGGCTACAGAGTTATAACATACTCTAGTCTGGGCTTGCTTAGATACTCAGTAGTGGTTTCTGTCTAAAACTGGTCCTTGGTTCAGTGACTATCACTACAGTGATCATTATAGCACTCACCCAGGGAGACTGCCCAGTCTTTCTGCTGCCTGATGAAAACTAGAAATTGCTTCACTGAACTCTTTCAGACCTGATGAGTGTATTAGTTATTTAAAGTAGAAACACATCAGCTGAAATGTCCTACAGCTTTACCAATGCAGCAGTAGCTTGATGATAAGGATATTCACTGAGGATTTGGGAGACCTGAGTTCAGGTCTTATCTTTTAATAGATTGAATGAGCCTTTGAGTTTACACCTCATTTTTCTTGATACTGCTGTAACTGGTACACGTGTAGTTATTTTTTCCTATGGTATCTTCTTAATAAGCTTCATTGAAAATGTTTCAATTGTTTATATGATCTTTGCACAGGGATTGCTTCTGGGGCATTGCTGAAATAGAATCAATTATAAATATTTATTTTGGTGTAATCCCACAGCTCTTACAAGCCCCAATTATAAACTTAGGTAATCCTGTTGTGCTAGCTATCATACAAATATAGGTAGACAGGACCTCATGTGAAGACCTTATTACAAGCAATATAAATAGCATATATATTTTAAAAGGCAAAGAAGAAAAGACTCTAAAAATTGGGTAAAGATCAAGTGGTTTTGCTTTATTGCTCTTTATTGCCTTTGAAACAAAAGTAGGTTTTCTTAAGAAGAGGAAATTCTGTTCATGTATCACTCACATGCATTTTGTTTCCCTGTAAATTGGCTGCTACTGTACTTAAAATCAGCTTATGGTGATTATTCTAGAAAGATGACCAATAGGTGTTCAGGACTTTCAGGATCCATTTCGGTATTTACTTCTTGATATTTCCAGTTTCCTTACTTTATTTTATTATTATTATTTAAAATTTTTATGATACTTGGCACTGTTATAAAGTAGAACTTTCAAATTCAATGGTTCTGTAAACATTACAATGTTCTTTCATTAAAAATATCTGAACAGAGCAACCTGATAGTAATTTTCACCATTTCACAGTTGCAAAATAAATAGTCATATTTCAAGTTTCAAAGGCACGTGGCAAAATGATAAATGTGATGCTCAATTAAGTACCATACTTCTGCAGGCTAGCCTGGGATTTTGTGAGGACTTACCCATGTGGTATGTACTGTGGTGTTGCCAGAGCTTTGGAAGAAAAATGTTGCTCCCGTGGTTAAACCAGGTATTCACTCAATGGTACTAGAAATGTGATTCACCTGAAGATGGCTGAAAAATCCTATTTCAAGTTTACATCATTTGATTAAGTGATTCACACAGTATCAACTGATGCTAATTAATTTCTGCTTGCATTAGGATTACATAGACATTCAGGCTTTGTCTTAAGTGCAGTTAAAGGCTTCCTTTCAAATACTTTAGACCCTGTGATATTCATTTAATCAAGCAAAGAAGATGGCTGACATAGCCTGAGCAGTCCAATGTAGTCAGGTGGGATTAGACCCTGAAACTGTTGGGACTCCTTCATCTACAGGCTCAAGAAAGCAGGATAAGAAAGCACAGCTAAGGTGACAGAAGGTGGCAGGGGATTTTTCTGAGACTAATGTATGGGCCTCACAAAAGCCTGATTTCTCAAGGGCATAAATGAAAGCAGCAGAATTATTTCTGCCTGAACTTTGATTAATACAGTGCCTATGAAAAGAAACATGATAGCTGGCAGTGTACTCCTTGGAGACAAGCATTTTTTGTAAAGTTGAAAATTTGCAAGAGATGCCTGTAGAATACGTTACAAGACAGGGGGCTGAAGAATAGCTATCCATAAATATACAAGCCTACTTAAAAAATGATTTTCAAAAGCAGTATTTTACATTTTCTCTGAATATTATACGGTCTTACCCTAAGGAATCAATTTTATCATCTATTACATCATTTTAATATATGGCTTTGCCAGGATGTGAATTGCATATATAATTTACTTATGTATAATTGAACAGTTTCCCAGGTCTGGGACTCATCCTAACATAGTTGTCCCTTGTCAGCTTCATTTGACAATGAGAAAGGGTAGCATTTTTACCTGTTTTATTTTTCAGAACTAATTTGTGTCACATCTCTTTGATTCCAGCTGTTTAAATTAAAACAAAAAAAAGGGGGGAGGGGAGTGAGGAGTAATTGTTTTTTCCCTCGTTGAAGCAAAATTCCTCAGAGAGGATAAATTAGGAGAACAGTCTAAAATCAGTAGAGTTGAGTGATTGGGTTGAGTTCATGAGTTCATGCCTTCTGAGTAAGCTTTCAGACAAACAATTGGGACACCTCCTCTTTTGCCTGCTGCTTGGCAGGCACCGCTATACCAGGGACTCAGAGCTGCAAGTAGAGACACATGATATGGTTTGCATGTCTGTGTCTATTCTAGAGGGAGATGGATGGACAACGAGCCTCCTGATGGACTGTCATTTCAGAATTTCAGATAAGTGTCTTGCACATGTTAGAAACAACAATTAGCAGGAGGATTAAAAAAAAAACAAAGTTCCCACGTGTGGATGGACCACACACGGGAGCTGAGACACCCAGTCAATGGGACTATGTTATCTTTCCTACTCATTATAATTATTGGAGCAATTCTCCATGGGAAGGATTTACAATCTCTGTCAAAGAGCTGTGCACAGGGATTTTCATTAGGAAGTCTAATGTCTTTCATTACATTCCACTTGTATTTTTCTGTTGAAGAGAAGGAAATCATCTTATGTCAGTAGTGTGTTTTGTTTTGGTTTGGTTTGTTTTTTTTCCTCAAGGCATTCTCACAGAATCCCTTAATGTTTTTTTGTTTTGTTTTGGTTGGTTGGTTAGTTGGTTGGTTTTTTGTTTTGTTTTGTTTTTTCCCCTTCCCTATTCATCTGAGTTTACCAATTTTAACATACAAAAAAAGAAAATGAATAGACATACATAACAAAAGTGTAAGATCTACAAGACAAGATACAGGACTGAGAATTATAGCAGCAGTTTGAGAGTATTTCTCAGTGTATTTTTCCCTGTGAACAGGCTGTCTTTACAGCCTAAGAGCTCTGGAAATTATTATTATCATTATTGTTGTTGTTTTTGTTTTATTTGTTGTTATTGTTGTTCAGTTCTAGTTTTTCTTACAAAAAAAAAAAAAAATTAATCTGGTCCAAAGACCACTGAAATCAGTGAGAGTCATTTCAAAGACTGAAATACTTTCTCAGACCCTCTGTGTCTTTTAACTTGTGCTCTTCAAAAACTGCATCTTTGGCTACGAGGAGCTTTTCTTTTTGGCTCAGGCTCCAGAGTAACTCCTGGGAGCTGAGCTCCTCTCAGCACTGTTCACTTGGCTTTAGCTAGTGAAGGTCTCTTCAGAGCTAGCAGAAGAGCTCTGATAGGAGAGCTAAGGGAGATTTTCCCTGTTGACTTGCAGGCAATATTATGGAAAAAAAGGAACACAAGCTACAGACCATAAAACTTTAAAAAGACAACAGAAAAAATATTTTCTAATAAAATTATATATTTATATATATAATATATTTCTAATGTTTCTAATATTTCTAATTTCTAATAATATATTTCTAATGAAATTTCTAATGAAACATTTTGTTTGTCCCAACTTACTTTTTTGTGGGAGAAATTTTGCTTTAGAAGGTTAGGCAAGCAAAGCCTCAATATATCATTGCAATTTAGAAATAAGAGCTTTTATCCAGAAATGCAGTTAAAGCAACATATAAGGCAGCCCCAGACAGGGGCTTACTTACTAGACTGCTATGAAGAAAAGAAATTTCATCCTAGAAAGACTCACTCTGCTACTTCACCTTGAACAGCTTGTGTAGGTGTACTTAGCAAATTATTGAGTTGATTAACAGTGTTCTTAGATTTCAGAAATACTCAGGTAGATGGCAAGTACCAGTGTACTTTGGTCAGTGTCAGTGTTTTGCCTTAAAATTAAGGAGAAACACCTTAATGAATGATGCTTAAACACCTTTGGACTAGCATGGTAGAGAGGATGAGCCTGCATGCTTATGAAGGGAATGACCAATAAGAGAAGAAGCTGTAAGAAATGGTATGATCACTTGTTTATGGACTGTACTTAAAGTCTGGAAGAGCATTTGCAATGCTCCTGATGGGACATTCAAATGCCTTTTGAATAGGACTGAGAATTTAAAAAAAAAAAAAAAAATTGAATGGGCTGGAGAATGAAAGAATGAAAGGAAGGAAGGAAGCAAGGAAGGAAGGAAGGAAGCAAGTTGGACTAGGAGTCGCAAAGAAGTCCCTAGCCATCACCAGATATGCCATTTCAGACTGTGGAAGGAGAACAAGGAGAACATGAATATCCTTATTCCAACATTCTGATTGTCCTCTGCAGTAACTGGCAAAAGGGTTACTTTTGCAGGTAACATCACCACCAAACAGATCTTCTCTGTGTATTTGTGCAATGGGAGAAACAGGTAAGAGCTGTCAGACATGAACTGAATTTGTTTTTAACCTTTTGTGCTTGACTATGAGCCAATCTTAACTTTAACTTTTCCTTACATTAAAGAGCTTTCCTTTTACACTAAAGGCATCTTGGAAAAATAATCTAAAAATTCCTAATTTTGTGTGCAAAGACAGAAAGGTCCATCTTGAACAATGTATTCCTCTGGAATTATCTTGGGGGTGAGGTGGAAAAGATACCTTTTTTTTTTTTCTTATCCCCTTTTCCCTCTCCTTTTCTCCTCTTCCTCTCTGACTCCTTGTTTCCTCCAAATCTATTGACAGTACAGAAGAAAAAGTATTCATGGCTCAAGAAGTTTCTAACCTACAGTCAGAGTATTCTTGCTTGCCAGAAGGTCAGCATTCCAGAAGAGAATTCTTAAAGAATCTGAAATTTAATATTTCATGCTTACTCTGTTTTAAAATTCTTTGATAAGAGCTATCTTTAAAATTAATTATTTTGGCCTAAAATCAGCTTGTATTTTCAGACAAATGTATTAATCTAAAGTTCACTGCACAATGCCTCCCATTTTAATAACTTAAGCTCATGAAAAAAGTGTCCCAATAATTCAGACAATTAACCCTGATACATTTACAACTCTGGTTTTCCCTGAAGAACTCTGAATCTTTTTTTATATCTTTAACTGGGGAACTAGCTGCCTAGTAAAGTGTATGTACATTCCCATTAGAACAGCTATTTCTTACATTAGAAATATAGTAACCATTAAACCCTTAAAAATGTAATCATTAACATTTAGCACGCTGTGCCTGATGCATAAAAAAAATTATGTGCAGCTGATCTCTCTGACTCACTTAGGGAAATATCAAATGATTTCAATGTAGCTTTGTTTTATATGTTAATTTTAGGTGATATTGCTGTGTTCTTAGTAATTTACTTCAGTAAGTTCTCTTATTTGTAGCTGTTTATAAGTTGAAAATTATAAAATATAATCATATACAGTGTTTTAGAAAGCCAAACCTGACTCGTTCATTGATTTTTCATCCTGACTTTCAAAAAGTTTAAGTGACAGCTTGTGAAATAAATTCACTATCATTAAAATATATTTATTAAACTAATAACAACAGTACAGTATGACCTATGGTCTGATTTATAATCATTCTTTGTAGGTACCACACACTAAACCTTCATACCTAATGATCAGTGTGACGCCAAGATTTCATGTTAGAAGAATCTCCTTCTGTTTTTGAACCATGAGAAATTACTGACAAATATATCCCAAATGTTATCCGTCTCTAACCAGGATGTACTTGACTTCTCCATATAGACATTAAAGGTTTGATTTTGTAGCTCATTGGAATATTCACTGGTACTTTCTGAAGTTTTTCAGTTTGATCCGGACCTATGTGGAAATTTTCAGATTTAATAGCACGACAATTTGAAATTCTCAGGAAAAAAAAAAAAAAAAATCTCATTTACAGAGACTTTGTACATATATATATATATATTTCCCATTTGTTTGTATTTCTAAAAGGTTAAATACGGAAAAGATCTATACTGGAAAGACATTTCAGCCATTTTTGAAACTGTATTTCAATGGCTCAGATCTAGAATTCTATTTTCATAATGTTTTCATAATATAATGTTATATTTTCTATTTTCATTGTTCAGGTCTCCCATGTTTTACTCTGCATTATATTATTATTATCTTAAATTTGGAGGAAGTCAATTTTGTTTTTTTTTTACTCAACTACCACAGTACTTCTGCATCATAATTGGAGATACTAAATCTAGTGTTTCATATATTATGTGTGTAAGAATCTCTACATTTTTTATTGGGAAAGCTATTTTTTAGAATGAAATTCTCTTATGAGTGTATGTAACTAAACGAATCCTCTCTTCTGTCTCTGGCTCAGGGAAAAACCTTTACAGTTAGGCTCTCTGCCAAGAGCTGTGGGAACAGATCCTTTACTGTATCTTCTTCACTCGATTCATCTAGATATAGTTCTGTGAATGATTGCTGGTTTGGGGATGATTTGTCACCCAATTAAATCTTAAAACAAATTGAACCTAAACTTCTAGAATTTTGTAAAAAGTGCTTCCTTTATCATATGGCTTTTGCTGTTTTTCAATCCAGCTGAAACTAGAAATTGGTAGAAGTCATAGGAGAAAATGTCATCTCTATGGAAACTTCCAAACTCTATTGGGGATAGTAGGATAAAGTTTAGACAAGAACTTATATTTTATTCTGAGCTTGTTTCTAAGTCAGGATAAATTAAACTCATAATTGGGTGATTGCCCCTAAGGATAAATGTTAAATTCCAAATAGAGGTGAAAACTTCTGAAGTGGACTCAGTTGAATGTGGAGTATCTTTGGCTGAAACCTCACAGGGCAAGAAGGAATGGAAAAAAACAAGCTGCACTGGGGATAACTACTGTAAAACACTAGCTGACTGGATCAAAATGGAGAAGTATCACCTCTTGCTGTGTCTTAAATGTTAGTAAGGATGTAAGAACTGTTGATTTTCACTGTTAAATTGAGTGTCTAAACAGCACAGGATTGTAGATTTTATACCTCTCTTACTGTCTCATTTTTAATATCTTGTCTTCACCTCTTCTTTTTTATCACTTGTCTCCATTTATATTTTGTTCAGTAATCTAGAGGTCTGTTAGTTCTGGGAAAGCTTTTCCTTTTTTTCGCCAAGTATGCCTGGGCCTGTCCTTACAACTAGAAACCATTATGATCAATGGGAGGTACACAGTCTTCTTGACATCACTGTTTACTTCTTTTGACTTGAACTTAACCTGCAACCCAATTTTCTTTTATTCACCTGTGTTTCAAAATTATTTTGTTCCTCAGTCCCATCCCTTCCTTCTATTCTCCTCAACTCTATAGATGTTTCAGAGCTGGGCTAGGTCTATCACTCTACCGGAAACCAGAGATGAGGTGTAAGCAAAGGGAATAAGAACAGGAAGAGTGTGGAGTAATCCCCCCTCCCAGCTTTTGGTAGTAACTGTATGATTTAGGAATAGCCGTGTATATATTCCAATTATCAAGTAATAGACAGCAATAGAATTTTATTTTTTTAACTTTTTCACAATTATTTATAATTTATAAATATTTATAAATGTATTTTGGTTTTCAGCAATGTATTTCACAACAACACATGATATGAAAACATAATTTTTAAAGCTATAGCACATTCAAAACCGTTGATTTCACTTGGTTTTTATTGTGAGAAAATGCATGCACTATGTCTCTGCACTATATATGCTTTTGCAGATTTTGCCATAGCCACTCAAGTAATTTATTTTCTATGCAAAAATGTGTTTTTCTGTTCAGTTTTTCTTCTACAGAACTGAAGATGCAGCGCATTTTGCATTGAAAACTGAAAGAAAGACTGCTCTTAGCCATGCCAACTAGATTGTCCAGAACTCCCTATCCTGTTGGTTAGCAGAGACAGCTTCCCTGTGTGGTTTGTGAAGACCATTTTGAGACACACAACGTTTTCTTTCCAAGACCCAGGACATTGAATTCCACTCTGAGTGTAAGGTAACTCAGGATGTGCTTGCAGCAATGAAATCCATTCGGAAATCTAACTGTTTCTGCCTCAAAAAAAAAAAAAAAAATGTAGTGAGACAACATGAAAGGACTAATCATACACATGCTTTGCAATGCATATTCTTAAGGTACAAAATCTGAGATACGGTAATATGCTACAATGGACATGGACTATAAATATTTTTAATACATAAATAAACATATGTTTTGTTCATCTTTTCTGTCTCAGGCACATGATTCCTCAAAGAACTAGAAATTAAAATGTAATATGTGCATAGCTGAATGGGCTCCCTAATCTATAAGTAGATGCCAGGCACTCAGAGTAGATAGAGTACATGGAGTGGAAAACCAGTTTTATGATGCTGTAACTCTGGTAGTCACGTAAAAGAGGAATAATATGGGTTGAAAGAATCTGTTTTTTCAAGTGTGTTAAAAGCAAAAAGATAAAGTCCTTCAGTTGTTGTTCCAGTAAAGGGAAGACTTAGTCTTCTGTAACAGATGTTAAGCACCTACCAGTACCAATCCTTCCTGGTGTGGTGGTATTACAAACAATGGGCAGCTGAGGATCACCATGATGCTCCATCATTCTCCCTCCTCAAAAGTGCAAGAAGAGAAAAGATGATTAGAAGATTATGTATTGAGATAAGGAGATGGAGATCACTCACCAATAACTGCCATAGGTAAAACAAATTCAGCATGGAGCAATTAATGTACCTTATTGCCTATTAAGAACAGTTGAGAGCAGTGAGAACTAAAGCAAAGTAAAAACACCTTCCCCCCATCCACACTCTTTTATGTCCTCCCCCATAACTGGGTGTTGTGGCCAGTCCATAATGCTTTGTCTCTGCTGCTCTTTTTTCCTCACTCTCTTCCCCTTCTCCAGTGTCCTTCCCGAAGTGATCCTGTGTGGGCTTTCCACAGGCAGCAGCTCTTCAAGAACTGCTCCCAAGAACTGCTCCCAAATGGCTCCGTACCACATGGTCCATCAGTCAGGAGCAAACTGCTCCAGCACGGGTCCCCCACAGGTGGCAGCTCCCCTCAAACTCCCTGTTCCTGCGTGGACTCCTCTCCACGGCTGCAGCTCCAATCCAGGCCTTCTCCTGCATGGGCTCTCCATGGGCCGCAGCCACATCCATCACACATCTCCAGGCCACATCCACCTGCTCCACTGGGGGCTCCTCCATGGGCTGCAGCATGGAGATCTGCTCCATGTGGGACCCATTCAGGGGGACAGCCTGCTCCACCAGGGGCCTGTCCACAGGCCACAGGGGAACTGCTGTTGCGTGCCTGGAGCACCTCCTGCCATTCCTGCTGCACTGACCTTGGGGGCTGCAGGGCTGGTTCTCACTCCTCTCCTCTCTCTCCCAGCTGCTGCTGCCCAGCAGTTTTGTTTGTTTGTTTGTTTCCCAGTTACTTAATTCTGCTCTCTCAGAGGCCCAAACTCACTGTGTCAGCTCTGGCCATTAGTGGATCTCCTTTGGAGCTGGCTGGAGCTGGCTCTGATCTGACCTGGGGCAGCTGCTGGGCTCTGTCCACAGAGGCCAACCCTGCAGCTCACCCACAACTAAAACTTTGCCACACAAATCCAATACATATGTTTTTTCGATCTTGGACAATATGCATAGTTTGTAATGCCTGACTGGCGCCTGTGTATATATAATCTGAATCTACTGTATGTCAGCACATTTTTTTGCATGTCAGGCAGAGAGTCTTTTTTAATCTCACAACTGATAAACATTTTAAACTACCTGACTTGCCTGTAGCTATTGACTGAGACATTAGTCCGATTGGATATGACAAATAGAAGTGAAGCCAAGCACTATTGAGACTGGCTTTATTATACTCTGGTTCAATTATTTTTGCTGATTTTGTATAATTTCAGTGTGTTAACTATCCTGGATCTTGATTTGCATCAACCATTTCCATTTTCCTTGTATGTGGTGTTGTTTGTTTGTTTGTTTGTTTTTATTATTTTTTATTTTATTTTATTTTTTTTTTTTTCTGGCATGGCCTAACTGCAAAATGAAATGTCACAATATTTCGGTATAAGGAGTGTTGCTGGTAGAGATATTTGAACACAGGGATAAGCTTGATAGGAAAGAAAAATCAAATGAAGAAGTACAGAAATGATGGGAACAGCTTCTGTAAATTATTTTTTTAAATGAACACTATGCAGTTAACAAAACTATATTTTCCTGACTATAAAAGATTATAAAAAGCTTCTAAGTTCAAGTCTTTCTGAAAACAGAAGAACTGAGTACAGATTACATATAAATAACCTGCAATCCTGAATTTGGGCAACCAGTCATGAACTTTCAAGGAGTTAGCCACTCTTTGCTGTTCAAAGGTTCCTCTTTATTTAATTCATTTTTAACAAAGGTATTTAATTTGGTCCTTTCTGTGTCAAAACCATAGTAAGTATTACTTTATAGAGAGAGAGCTTGCCTGCTTCTGAAGCTGTGTGTCCTATGTGTCATTAACTAGGTGTCACAGTCCATTTTTTTAAGGAACCATAGATCATATTATGCTTTTTGTCCTCTACCAAGACACCTATTGTGCTGGTAGGTATATGTACAATACAGGGATGTTCACATCAGGAATTGCTCTGTCACTGCTTCCTGGCCTTGCTGCACAAAGATGAATCCTAATTTAAATTCCATTTCAATTTCTCTTCTCTTACCAAGAAGGGAAATAACTGCCATTGCTGAAGATGCCAACATGAGTCTGCTGCACTAGAAGAGTTCAGTTTTCTGAAATGAAGCATTTCTTAGCAGTTATATTTGAAGAAGACATACAAGAATGTACCATGAGCTGAATTTTTTCATACACAGCAAAAGAAGGCTTCCTCACTGCTTTCATTTAAACAGCAAATATTTAAAAGCAGACAATAAAGGGAAAAATGTAAATCATGAAGCTATAGGAGAAACGTATGGGGAAAAGCATGGTTTAGATCACTGAAGACTGTGGTACAGTAAGTGAACCTAAATGTTGCACTGTTTCTTGCTCACTGGATAAATATTTAAGTTTAAACTCAAGGGAAACTTGTTCTTAAGGGGGAGAAGAAGCAAACTACGAAAAGCTTTTGACAATGTAAAATGCATGCTTTCCCAAGCTAGCTGATCATAAAGAATACTGCCTTTTAACATGCCTGTGAAAGCTTTAAAAATGACTCAATAGATTGTAGAATTCAGCACATTTTCTTCCCAATTATTTTTGAAGAGATTCTGACAAATGTTTTCTAAGGGAGGAATGGCAGACTGTCTATTTTATTTTAGTTTTATGAAACTTTTATTTTTATCCTGTCATGAGAAGCAAATGGCAGAGCTATGATTAGGGTAAGCCATGTAAGAGGACTCAATCTGCACAATTTATGGTACATCTTGCTTTAATCTGTCAAGGAATATGTGTTATATCGCCTTTCAATAGAGGACAGAGCTCTGGCTATATATGTTAATAAATTCTATCCAGACAGTATTAAAAGATGCCAACAATTGCTGGAAGTACTTGCAGCAGAAACTGTCTGTAAGTTTGAATCTTTGGAGGACTCTTCTGTGCAGCATGGATTTCTTTAACAAAAAAAAAAAAGAAAAAAAAAAAAAAAAAAAAAAAAAGGAAGCCCCCAGCAACCCTGATCTCCAAAAAACTCTGGGCATGCAAATAATATTGTAGCTACCATTATATTCTTTAGTAATTAGGATTCTAAAATTTACCAGCCTTGTATTTTTGTTTTGTTTTATTTGATTTTATTTTATTTTATTCTGAATTTAAATGTAACAGCATGTTGTTTTTTTCTTAGTTCCTGACTCTGGACACCAAGAACTACTTCCCAATACCCTGGGGACTAGAGATTGAAATACACCTTACAGACTCTATTTTATGGGCTGTTGTGGCTCTTTAATTTTCTGTGATTGGAGATATCAGAGGCTGTAGCTACAAGTTACTGAAGAGGAAATGAAAAAGTGGGTATTCGTGTCTCCTTTTGAAAAACTATTTCACTGCTGGAACCAAGATTTCGTATTTTGATATTACTTTTATACATGGAAAGAGTTGCTTTTTAGAAAAAGTTCATGTAGCATCACATTAATGTTAAATTAGTAGCATGTTACAGTGTTAAGAGCAGTAGAATCGTAGTGTAATAAATAGTCAGATATGTCTGATTAGATGCTAAATTGCTTTTCCCAGTGGTGAATATTTATGTGCTGCAAAAACCCTGATGTTGTGATAAATTTTCTGTAGCCATCCACAATCTAGTGTTGTTTAAAGACATGCAGTACATATTCAGTAAATCTGAAATTCTGCACTGGTATAGTGTATTTTCCCCATCTTCTTATGTTCTTATTGGATTATCGCTGTTATCCTAAGTACCGATGATCTGTTTTCAGCTCTTACACTTTACGATGGATAGATTTTGTTCACTTAATAGATAAATGTAATGGGAAAATTAGATCCAGTGTTTGGACTGATAGACAACAAGCTTTGTAAGCTGAATAACAAGATTCTTGGAATGTCATGGAAAATAATTGAGGGCCCCTAAAAACAAGACTTTCCACATTTTTCTATTAAAAAGTACGGTTGTTTTTGCAGTGAGAGTTGCCAGTGAATAAAGTCCCAAGTGTGAATTTGGAATGTCAGTCTAATCTCAAAGGAGAAAAAACTGCCTCCCCTGCTTAGAGTTAAGAAAATGAAACATATGGTCTTTTTCATTGATTTCAAATTGTTCTTCAAGAAAAGCCAAACTAATTGTTTTAAGCAGTGGAATAGAAAAAAAAAAAAAACAAAAAGCATGATAGTGTGATGGCTGTCTAGTCAAAAATCACATTTTGACTTGTGTAAGGATCAATGACAACTGTTCATTATAAGCACAGTGCAAAACAATAATAGGCAAAATCTCAGGTGAAATTACTATCTCACATTCACTACAACATCAAAGCTACAAGCTTGCAATATGAAACGTTCAGACCACTTATGTTGCGTCATCTTGAGGGTTCAATGAAAAGAGCAACATTATACCCAAAAATGATTGAGAAGCACTGTTTTTCTTAAAAGCAAAAGATCACCTTTCAGGACCTGTGAAAAATTCCCATTAATTAAATATTCTTCATATCCTAGATGCATTTTTTTAGAGGTTTTCATGATCTGTGGGACAATGTCCTTTCAGTGTATTTGTCAAAATAGTTAATATACAATGTGAGGATCATCTGCATTCATCATCGAGGCTGGTGTCTTGATTTCAAGTGACTTCTATTATTCTTCACTTTCAGATTTTTTGTATATAGGCAAGTGCTAACAATTACATCCTATCGTTTTTGTTGCTAGCTAATAGCAGTGTCAAATATGAGTGAATGGCTCTCTTGTAAAAGGAGAGACGCAAACACATTTTTCTTCCTTCTAGGCTTCTGCAGAATAGGAACTACCTATGAGAGGCTGATTCATGACACTTCATTACTATAAATGTATCCTAGCTATATTCTACCGTTTGGTTGTGCAGAAGACCAGACAAAGAAAACTGGTTCGCTGCTTGTTATTGATGTTCCCAAACATGACCATTTCCAAGGATCTAGAGTGCAAATTGGCTTTTTAACCTTAAAAACAAGGTTTTGCAGACACTTCTTAAACACAGCTGTGGCTTATAACCTCTTCTTTCTTTATACTGCTGATGCAAACTTTGAGCAGAACAAATGCAAGGTCTTGTTTGGAGCTATGGAGTTATGACTACCTCCATCCTTTTTTTTTTTTTTTCCTTTTTATTTTTTCCTCTCCAGAATTATAAATAGGTAGTGTCAGCACCCATTTAAGTTTATGAGTAAAAATTACATAATCTTTTATTTCTTCCTTTTCCTAAAAAGGAATAAACCAAAATAAAACATTGCCACATGTCTTGTGGTGGCATTAGATCATTGCTTATTTAAAAGCTCACCAGAGTAACTCTGTAAAATACCTATTAAGATTCTTTTTAAAAAAACTATCAATAGAGGTCAGCAACATTAGAAGGTAGATAACATTTGTAATTAAATTAGTGTATTTGATATAGTCACGTCATATTTACGTATAAAAGATAAGTTCATACTGCGAGAAAGATATAATCTCTTATTAGACCCATTTTTAACCTGTGGAAGAAGCAGACAAAGTTGTGGACCAAGACTGCTAATTCAAAAGCAGGCATGTCCTAGTTAAACTCTAGGTCAGATAGCTTCTGGAATCCTCAGTTTGATATAAAATGGTTAATCTAAAGTCTAGAAAGTTGGGAGAAAAAACATAAAAGCATTGCATTTGATTTGGTATTGTCCTAATGGAAAGCACTCTCTGAAACCTACATCATCCAAACCATCTGTTCCACAGAAACACAAACTTACCTCACAACTAAAATTCTACAATTTCATCCCAATTTATTGCTGAGATATTGCCTTTTCAGTGCTTGACCTATAAAGTTAGATGTCAAGCACTCAATTATTTTTTCACATCAGAAAGTTCTCCCAAGAATTGATTGAATTCTTCTGGAATGAATTTTTGCTGAGACACACTAGACTCTCTTATAAAGCATTCCAGGTTGTATAGCTTTAACACTATTACATGCTCCCTCTCTCTGCAATGCATCTTGTTGTAAAACAGGTTATCCTTCAAAACTGTGACCTCACAAAGAAACGTTCCAGTATTAAAAGTAATCTCAGTATTTTATTGTAATGTTTCCAGGAAGCTTTTTTTTTTGCTTTTTTTTTTTTTTTTTTTTTTTTTTTTTTGTCTAACAATTAGAGAATAACTTTATGCAGTTTTGTTTGTTTGTTTAATGACAATCTATGAAAGTATTAAGGGTATTCATGGTAGTTGCAGTAAGAACTTGTGATTCACTATAAAAAGATATAGGTTTTACAGAAACCTGAAAAACCCAATTGGTATTATCACTACTGTATCATATCAGATTCCACAAAGAGTAACTAAAACATTAAGAAATGCAGATCAAAACCCCCTGAAGCTAATTTGCTGTCATTATTCAAACCACTTCAATAACCTGACACACATTTCTGCTAATGAGCAAGCAGTAAGTTCACAGGCATCAGTCATTAAAATGTGGAGCCTGATTCTCATTTGTATGAAACTCCAGGTATATTTTTGCACTTAACAGTTCTTAAGGCTCTCTATCTCAGCTGATCCCGTAGAACAAATATGAAAAAATGAACAGGAAAGAAGCAAAAATGCACCTTCAAATATGTAATAGCAGAGGGACAAGTTTAAAACTGGTAAAGGAAGCAATGAACTTAATTCCCAGAGAAATCTGCCTGGATGGAGGCAATTCCATCGGAGAACTGCAGTCCCTCTGCTTCCCTCTGCTGTTGACTCTTGACATTTCCCAAAGGAAAATGTATAATATCTTTGAATTATAAGTCTGTACCTTGTGGCATGTTCAGCCAGACTGTAAAAAAGCAATTAAAATATAATATACAGTAGGAATATAAACCCTCCTGATTCAGATCTTAACTAAATCTCCAATTAGAAGTTACAAAACCAGTTTCCCTGAAGGTAAGTTATCCAATAACTGCCTTCTTGCAGTTGTCAATGAATTCGCCCCTCTCTGCCAGAAGTCTTAGCAGTGGGTTGGATTCTTTTTTCTTTTCTTCTTTTTCATTATTATTTCAAAAGCTTATTAAAAAAAAAAAAAAAAAAGAGTTTTATTTTGTTTTGTTTTGTTTCCTGTTTATGCAGTGGCATACTAATCTTTTTAGTTCCATGAAAAAAGTACCGAAGATACGCAGATCAATGCAGGTAGTTAACTTTGTTGAGACAACAGATAGAGGGTGACAGAATGATCGGGAAAGCTATGTGTTTGGTGGAAAGGACTGCAGATGGTAACAGATGAGCTTTAAATCAGAAATTTTCTTTATTTCCTTTGGAATAACTACCAGAACTGACTTTTTGCCAAAAATGACCTGTTGCCGCATCTCATTTGAATCACTATCTAATTTAGGTCAGGCAAGCTTAGTAGTTTCATTGTCACTTTATCACCATGATACTCAGACAACTGAGATTGCCATATGATGTAGGCAGAAGTTAAGAAATTCACAGGGTATACCAAAATGTTCTTTCACATATTACATGAAAAACTCACCAAATATGGTATTAATTTAATCATTTGTGAACTAAATTCATCAAATGAAGGAACTAGAAATTGAACCTGAGACTGACAACTCGTGGTGTTTCCTTGTCCATTCTTATTGTAATGCCATCAACAACATTACTTTTCTTGCAATTAGTGTAATCAAAAAATAATTGGCTTGTCTTTAAGTTTTCCTTACCTTCTCATGCCATTTTTTTTTTATGATAAAAGCCTGCATTAATAATTTCATTTAGTTGTTTGTTCCATTTTTATTTTTGTTTTCTAACCAACTTGATGCTATTAAGGAGAATTCTTAAAAAATAAAAAATAAAAATTCCTGAATTATTAAGTTTGAAACATTTCTTTACACACTTAGTGTTGCATCTCAAAAAAACTACTTTGCAATATTTCCTTTTCATAAGCAAAACTAATTTTTTTCTCAGGTCAGATTAGATTTTTTTATGCCTAAGTGTCATCAAATTTCACCTCCTCATGTTGGAGTTAGTGAAGTTTTATGTAATGCTTGTAATAAGCTGGAAAATACAAGTTTATAAATAGTTGAAGTATTGTGTAGAAGTATAAGGTGACACTTAAATCTCCCTTGGCACAACTAAAGCTCATTTCCTCTATTTCAAGCACTTGGTACTTGGGAGAAGAGACTGATTCCCACCACAATACAACCTCCTTTGGGGTGATTGTGGAGAGTGAAGAGGTCTCCCCTGCCTCCTCTTCTCCAGACTAAACAACCCCAGCTCCCTCAGACACTCCTCATAGGACTGCTTCTCCAGACTCTTCACCAGCTCCATTGCCCTTCTCTGGACACACTTCAGCACCTCCATGTCCTTTTTGTAGTGAGGAGCCCAAAACTGAACACAGTACTTGAGGTGCAGCCTCACCAGAGCCCAGTACAGAGGGGCAACCACTTCCCTGGTACTGCTGGCTACACCACTTTTGATCCAAGCCAGGATTCTGTTGGCCTTTTCTGTTGGCCACCTGGGCACACCACTGGCTCACATTCAACTGGCTATCAACCAATATCCCCGGATCCCTTTTTTGGCTAAGAATGGTTTAATAAAACTAGCTGGGATAGACCTTAATATGATCTTATTTTTGATTCAGTGCACATGATTCCAATTCACATTGAAGTTTTAAAGCTTTTTACTGGAGCCAGAAGAAGATGAGATTCTAATTAACATTCTTGACTACGGTCTGGCATTGATCATAGTGCAACTGGATGTTTGCACTTGCTCCAACATGTAGGTAATTATAAGCAGCCTCCGATATTCTTCTTAGTTGTTCAGCTTCTGTGTCATGGTGCATTTGAAAAATGAATATTTTCAAGAATATTGCGTGCAGAGGAAAATAACACAATAGTTTTTCTTCTGAAGCTATTTCTTCCTTTTCCACTGTAATTTGCTTAATTCTTTATCAAATCCATGCAGATGTTGAAGAATGTATGTTTTTGGTGATGCTGGCATACTGTAAGGAAAGAGGTTCTAAGACAGCATGAGCAGTAATCTTCACTTTACAGAAATAAAATATATCATGTGAATGAATTCTTAGCAGCACTGCAGTAATGTATTACCAATGACCTGGGAAAATGACAGGTGTAGTGTAGTATATATGATCTCAGATAAGTTAGGAAACATTAATTACAGGCATTGATGCAGCAAATTAGTTTATACACTTTGCTAGCTTAGAACAAAGAGTAATTGTTCTCTATGTGTGTTGCAAAGATCTAAGTTTGAAATGTACTTGTTATTTCCTGAAAATATGAATAATATTTGGGTAAAAATGACCTCAATTTTGTGGTATGCAGTATTTATTTTCTAGTTATAACAATATGCCATTTTCTTTTATTCCTACTAGTGTTTTTATTTGCTTATTTGTTAATGTTCTCAAAATATAGCAGCACACATACAAATACAGTAATGAGATGTACTCCTCCCTGTCTACCCTTTGTCTGATATGTATGTACACACGTATGATAGGGAGAAGGCACTCTCTCTTATCAGCACTATTGCTGTATTCATGCCAAGCATTTAGAAATTTTAAATATATCTTCTGTCTTTAATTCAATCTTATCTCAAAAATAAAACACTTATGCATACATCAGTGCTTTTCTTGGTGTTACTCGCTTTAGCTTGCAATGATATGACTACTTTACTTTCCTGTAAACCTTTGCCCTATTCAGATAAAAATCACAATGCTGTTATTCTTTTCTTAAGTCATAAGTTTAAGAAATTTAAGAATATCTTGTCATGTATTAGATAATAATTATGAGACTTGTAAAGATCAGAAATGATGTACTGTATTTCAACAGATAAGTAATAAAATGAAATAATTTGAAATGAAATAAAATAAAAATAAATTAAATTTAAAATAAAATAAATGGTATGAGGTTTATACAGAGATATTTGATTACAGAATTTAGGGAATTCCTACCCAAATCTTTGGTTATTGTATTTTTTTTTTCTTAAAACAACTTTTGACTTAAAACAACCCATACAAACTGGAATTTTCTCCATTTTTTCCCTTTTTTCCCCCATTCATCCTACATCTAATTAAATGTATTGCAGTCTTACTTGTGAATATCCATGCTTAGTCTCTGCACTTTTTCTTTTAACATTGACCATGACAGACAAAATATCATGCATTAATTCCAGTGTAATGTGCTATCATTGTAATGTAGCCCACCGTATATTTTAAAATTCCTTCAGCGGATGCATGAACTTATTATCCATCTTTCTTTTCATTTACAGCATATGTGGCTTGGGTATTGCTCTATTAATCATGAAAACCCAAAAGCCTGTCTTGATTTAAGAACCCCGAACTCTCCATTAAACTAATGTCTATCTGTCAGTCATAACATTAATGATATTACTAATACATGCAAACTATGTTAAAGTAAAATTAAAGGTTCTGATTTAAACTTGGCAATGAGAGGAAATGAATGATTTCTTCTTGGTTATTGTCTCATGAAAGATTCTCTGAGTATTTCAAATAATTTTCTGCTGTCCATCCTGGAAGAAAAGAAAGTCACTACAAGTCCAAACCTGATCAATAGAATGGCATTCTTGTAACAGGTGGTTTATTACTAAGATGTCCCTGTGTAATTGGAGCTACACTTAGAAAGACTATTTATAATATGACTTCAGTGCAAAACCTAATTCATTTTTTTTAAGTAAAAAATAATAATAATCTGTCAAATATACACAGGCTTATACTTGTACACTCATACTCACATATATGCACAGCATGTGCACATATATTCCAGCATGTTTCAGTGGAAACAGGTACCTTTAGCTGTAGATTCCTTTCATTCTCAGAGAAGCTGGTACGTTGGCAAACACTGTGCCTGAGTTATTTTTAGAGTTCACCTGAACCTACTAACTAATTACAAGATGCACTGTTAACCTATGCTAGTTTTCATTACATGTAGTCAAAAGTGCTGATATTTTGAAATATTTTATTGGATTGCATTTTGAGCCATGTAACTTACTATATTTAAATTATTGTACTCCTTTTCTTCGGGCTAAAAATAGAAATTACTGTTACCTCTGTTGCTTAAACTTGTCTGAGCCCACTCTCAGGCAAGCAATTGCCTTTACTGTTCAAATATTCCAGGGGATGCTTGCTTGTCCCTACACATAAGCTTCAGTAGAGAGGACTTAAAAGATGGAAATATGCATTCTTAAGAATTTTATGGGTTTACTGGTAAGCACAGTCTAATATATAATTTTTGCACTTAGGCCTTAGGACTCTCAATATTTTGTCTTCTGCCTCCTAGATGACTACTTAAGCTATTTTTTAATATGAGGTGGTCATCATTCTCCTTCTTCCCTTTGCAAAAGGGATGATTATGGCTACAGCTTATGTAGCAAGAACTAGAAGAGTAGTTCTTTCAAATGGTCAAAACAGTTCCCTTTTGATATGAAAGAAATGGTTAGAGCATTTCAGAGATGCTTTACTTTTTTGATTCAGTAGATATTCTCCCCTGAGTTTGATACAAATCCACAGGTCTCCTGAATTGCTCTTTTCAATGAAGGAGAAGAAAAAATAATAATAAAAAAAAAGGTCAAAAAGTTTTCCTTGTCATATGCCAACTACACCTATAGCTTCCCGTGGGTTGCATAGCAAGAAAACATATTTATCCAAAAGAAGTAATAACTTTTAATGGCAGAAACCTTAATTTCACTGGGACTTTCTTCTGAAATCTGTGAGTTTTCTGACCTCCACTTTGGGTAATCCAATGCCTTATGTGGAAATCTTTGAAGAGGAGGCTATTTTGGCTGTATTCCAGCTGTCTTCATGGCTAGACTCACCCCGGTATGGTAAGCAAGCCTGACCTCAGGAATAGGAGAGGGTCCACGATGTCTGGGGAAGAACAGACCCACTACAGGTCATTTGATGTCTGGAAGACATCTGTATGGATGTGCATGTCTGTAGCTACACAGATGCCATATATTCTTTTAATACACTTTTAAGGGTCAAGCTGGGAATGAACAGTACCACCTCTGTACTGTCTCAGGTGTAAGAGAGCTATGTCCAAAGTATAAAGGTTCAAGTGGTTTTACCAAGTAAAGGCAAAATTTTAAGCTGAGATTGAATGGAATGCTAGCATGCCTTCAGTTGCTTTATTATTTTTTTTCATTATGCAAAGCCAGTGCTTAAAGAACAGCAGACATTCAGAAATGAATTCTATAATCATGCTATATAAATTTCTTTGCAACTTAATGGCAAAGGAATAAAGTTTTTAATTAAAAGAGAAAGCCTGGTAATATTTTACTTTGGAGACAACTGACTAGAGAGAGTGTGTATGTTAGTATAATCAATTATTGTACTTTTGGTTTCTTAAAATAAATATCAGTTGTCTATTATTTGATTAGATTTCAGGAAAAAGAAAATAATAATAATATATTTAGCTGTTGTTTCAAATCTATTATTTGCTTAATCTTCAGCTGATCTGCTATTTATTCAGGCATCTTATTCTGAAATTGTGCAGGAAACTTTGTATTTTCTAATGCATAGTTACAGGATATGTGAATGGAGCTCTAAACATGAAGAAATAAGATTAAACTTTTTCTGAATTTAGGTTATATAAGTAGCTGCCATGCTGATTAAGTACCCAAGAGAAAGAATCAGATTCCATCCTAAAAGGGTTTACAAATCTTGTGATCCAAGTAGAAGTCCTTATGAACAGTTTTTCCTTGCAGTGTATCTAAAGATCAACAAACCTGGGTTTTGCAGAAACAATGGGAGAAATTGCACTTCATTTTAAAAACCTTTTCTTTCCTCCCTCCAGTACTGTAACTGGGATGGAAATGGGATTTCAAACACTGGAGATACTGAGAGAGGAAGCAGCTGGATGGGAGGTGGTGGTGGCTATCAGCAGCAGTGCTCCAGGGAGGAAAATGATTTAATATTAAACCTTCTAAGTATTTTGGTATATTGTGATAATGCAAGCAGCAGCTATTGCCCAAAGGTCTTGGTCTTTTGGGCTTAAGTTTGGAGGAGAAAAGAAATCAATGATTTGTTGTCATATTTAAGTGTTATATTGCAAAAATGTAAGTCTCTTCTCTGTAGTAGTAGTAAATTGGCTAGTCTTATCAGGTCCCTTCAAAACCTCTAATCCTTTTCCCTTAACATGTAAACCCACCACACTGGCTTTCAAAAACCATTTTTCAAAAACAAAAACAATTTTTAAATTTTCTCTCTTCTGTCATGCATTACTTCCAGAGCCCTCAGATGTGTACTGGCATTGATGGCAAGATATTGTCATGGGAGATTACAGGGGGGCCTCTAAAAGAAGAGATCAGGGCCTGCCCCATGCCAGACACAGCAGGTTCCAGCTGGTCACAGCCTTCCAGCTGAGCTGAGCTCCTCAGCAGACAAGGTGGAACTATTCTGAAAGCTTGTTAGTGAATGGCAAAGTGGTAGGGAGGAGCTGTTATGGTCTGATTACAGACCCCATTCCCATCCTCTTGCACTGCTGGTTGAGGAGGAGGAGATGGTGGCTGGGACAGAGTTGCACAACCTAGTGGCATACGGATATGTAAATCTCTTCAGCACCCAGGAACAGTTTCTAGTTTCAACAGATTTTAGTTTCTATTAAATTCCTCAAAAAGCAGCTCATCACCCAGCAGCTGCCAACATAATATTTACAGCCACATTTTCACAAGAGTGCGGTATCAGTGTAGTGACTTGTTATTAACATAGACACTTCGCAGCTTAAATGAGAACGGGTGTAATACTTGAAATAATTTTATTTGCCAATAGCAGCAGGGCAGTGACAGAGATGTTTATACTATAGGGAACTTGCATATATGGCAGAGCACATTACAGTGATATAATCTTCCTTGTAAATGAAATACTACTTCAAGTTACTCCTTCTCCTTCTTTAGGTTGTTAAGGAAACTTCACATTGACGCAGCATCATGAAAATCAATGGTTTTGAAATAAGAATATGGAGCCTCAAATTTTGTGAAAGATCAAGCTTCAGCTGTTGTGTGAGCTGCAGGTCAGGTCTTTGCTGCTTTACAGAAGCTCTTCATTTGTTAAGAACAATTTTGGTGTTTGGAGGCGATCGGCTCCAAGGCAGACGCGTTCTGCAGCAGAGTGGGGGATCGGACAGGCAGCGCTAATTTTTCCGGCTCCGAGCCCACTCCAGGGAGCCGCCAGGACCCGGAAGCCCTCGCGAGGGAGGTGAACGAGGCGAGAACGAGGCGTAGGCAGAGCCAGCAGCGAAGGCGGAGACAATAGCGTCAGCGGCGGGCCATTTAAATCGGGCGCCACCGCCATTTCGCAGCTACTTGCCGAGGTGATCGGCTTCGGGGCAGACGTGTTCTGCAGCGGAGCGGGGCATCGGACAGGCAGGGCTAATTTTTTCGACACCGAGCCCACTCCAGGGAGCCGCCAGGACCTGGCAGCCCTCGCGAGGGAGGTGAACGAGGCGAGAACGAGGCGTAGGCAGAGAGTACAACACAGCCCAGAGAAAGCAGTCTAGGAAGTTTCTGGAGAGTGTGGAAGATAGCTTCCTGGCGCAGCTGGTTAGTGAGCCTACCAGGGGAGGTGCTCCGCTAGACCTTCTCTTCACAGAGAAGGACTGGTGGGAGATGTGGTGGTTGGAAACTGTCTTGGGCAGAGTGACCATGAAGTGGTAGAGTTCTCCATTCTTGGAGAAGCCAGGAAGGGGACCAGTAAAACCGCTGTACTAGATTTCTCGAGGACCGACTTTGAACTGTTCAGGACACTGGTTGGTAGAGTCCCTTGGGAGGCGGTCCTGAAGGGCAGAGGAGTCCAGGAAGGCTGGGCGCTCCTCAAGAAGGAAATCTTAATGGTGCAGGAGCGGTCTGTCCCCACTTGCCCAAAGATGAGCCAGCAGGGAAGAAGACCAGCCTGGCTGAACAAAGAGTTGTGGCTTGAACTTAGGAGGAAAAAGAGGGTTTACAATCTTTGGAAAAGAGGGCAGGCCACTCGGGAAGACTATAAGGATGTTGTGAGGCAGTGCAGGGACAAAGTTAGAAAGGCCAAAGCTCATCTGGAGCTCAGTCTGGCAACTGCTGTCAAAGACAACAAAAACTGTTTTTTACAAATACATTAATGCAAAACAGAGCACTAGGGAGAATCTCCAGCCTTTACTGGATGTAGGGGGGAACTTAGTTACAGAAGATGAGGAAAAGGTGGAGGTGTTTAATGCCTTCTTTGCCTCAGTCTTTAGAAGCAAAACCAGTTGCTCTCTGGATACCCAGTACCCTGAACAGGTGGAAGGGAATGGGGAGCAGTAAGTGGCCATCACTATCCATGAAGAAATGGTTGGTGACCTGCTACGGCACTTCGATGTATGCAAGTTGATGGGGCCGGATGGGATCCACTCAAGGATACTGAGAGAACTGGTGGAGGAGCTGGCCAAGCCATGTACCTTCATTTATCAACAGTCCTGGCTATCGGGGGAGGTCCCAGTTGACTGGGGGCTAGCAAACGTGACACCCATCTACAAGAAGGGCCAGAGGGCAGACCTAGGAAACTGTAGGCCTGTCAGTTTGACCTCAGTGCCAGGGAAACTCATGGAGCAGATTATCTTGAGTGTCATCACGTGGCACTTACAGGGCAACCAGGCGATCAGGCCCAGTCAGCGAGGGTTTATGAAAGGCAAGTCCTGCTTGATGAACCTGATCTCCCTCTATGACAAAGTGATGTGCTTGGTGGATGAGGGAAAGGCTGTGGATGTGGTCTACCTTGACTTCAGTAAGGCTTTTGACACTGTTTCCCACAGCATTGTGGGATTCCCTCAAGAAACTGTCTGCTCGTGGCTTGGACTGGCATATGCTTCGTTGGGTTAAAAACTGGCTGGATAGCCGGGCCCAAAGAGTCGTGGTGAATGGAGCCAAATCCACCTGGAGGCCGGTCACTAGTGGCATTCCCCAAGGCTCAGTACTTGGGCCGGTCCTCTTTAATATCTTTGTTGATGATTTGGATGAGGGGATCGAGTGCACCCTCAGTAAGGTCACAGATGACACTAAGTTAGGTACATGTGTTGATCTGCTCAAGGGTAGGAAGGCTCTGCAGGAGGATCTGGATAGGCTGGACCGATGGGCTGAGGTCAACTGTATGAAGTTCAACAAGGCCAAGTGCCGGGTCCTGCACCTGGGGTGCAATAACCCCAAGCAGAGCTACAGACTGGGAGGTGAGTGGTTGGAAAGCTGCCAGGCAGAGAAGGACCTGGGAGTAATGGTGGATAGTCAGCTGAATATGAGCCAGCAGTGTGCTCAGGTGGCCAAGAAGGCCAGCAGCATCCTGGCTTGCATAAGAAGCAGTGTGGCCAGCAGGTCTAGGGAAGTGATTGTCCCCCTGTACTTGGTTCTGGTGAGGCTGCACCTTGAGTACTGTGTTCAGTTTTGGGCCCCTTGCTACAAGAAGGACATTGAGGTGCTTGAAAGTCCAAAGAAGGGCGATGAAGCTGGTGAAGGGTCTGGAGAACAAGTCTTACGAGGAGCAGCTGAGGGAGCTGGGATTGTCCAGCCTGGAGAAGAGAAGGCTCAGGGGAGACCTTATCGTTCTTTCTAAGTACATTAAGGAGGCTGTAGAGAGGTGGGGGTTGTTCTATGTGCCTGGTGACAGAACAAGGGGGAATGGGCTAAAGTCGTGCCAGGGGTGTTTTAGGTTGGATCTTAGGAAGAACTTCTTTACTGAGAGGGTTGTGAGGCATTGGAACAGGCTGCCTGGGATAGTGGTGGAGTCACCATCCCTGGAGGTCTTTAAAAGACTTTTAGATGTTGAACTTAGTAATATGGTTTAGTGGAGGACTTGTTAGTGTTAGGTCAGAGGTTGGACTTGATGATCTTGAGGTCTCTTCCAACCTAGACAGTTCTGTGATTCTGTGGTATTAATTTGTGTATTAATTTTGAGCTGGGTATGTTGTTTGGAATAGCTGTGATTTTTTCCTCTGGGCAGCTGAACAACTGTCCCTGCTTGGTGACTCCTCTGCCATCCTAAAAGAAGGAAGAAGAGAAAATCCTTCCCTTGTTATAAGGCCTCCATTTGTTTTGTTATTCCTCTCTAAAGAACAATATAACTGTTATCAATCCTATAAGATCGCAATACATAGAATCTATTATGGTTTAAAATTGCGTTTATTACTGTCTGTAACAATATTCCAGATGTCCAGCTGTATAGCATTAAAAGAATAAGCATTCTCAGGGGAATACATGGAATTGAAAAATGTATTTTTGCATGGACCTTTCTATGGAAAAATGCATCTGGTAAAGCCTCCTAGAGTACAAAATCTGCTGTTTGAAAGGCAAAAATTTTTGCCTTTCTCCACTGCTGTCTTGGTAAGTTGTTCTGAAATAGCAGGCTGCGGCTCAGCTCTCCTGTCAATCATCAGAGATCAGTAAAAGTAATACAGCAACACAAGGAGAGGCAGAATGTATTGTGCTGCTCATCTTGAATATGATATATATTTTTTTCTGTACAAACATGACTGCAAATTCTGGAAAATTCTATAAAGAAAATAAGTCAGATAAACGTTGTAAGCCCAAATTCTAATAATTTCATATTAATAAAATGAGGTTCCATTGAATTTTTCATTTTAAAACATGATTTATGAGGAAATTATAATTATCTGTCATTCCATATGTTTCTGGAGGGCACAATAATCATGTCTGTCAATTATTTTACTGCTGTCTTTTGGAATTGTGTACTGTGTATATATTTTCTGATATTTTGAAGATGACAACATCCTTAGTGACAGTATCCTTAGAAGTAACTGCATAAACAACCATTAAATACATGGAAAAACATATCTGATGAAAAATTTTGAGTAGTAACAAGTGAATTGTAAATTTTATGTCCTACATAGTACTATAACAAAAGAGAGAAACTACCAAATTATTTGCAGCATGCTACAGAGAAGAAAAATAGAAGGCAACATTTGAATACAAAAACAGATTGGTATTTTGTGTTGTTTCTATACTAATAATTTTTTGAGTCTTAAGACAAAGTGTTTTTGGTGGTGGTGGTGTTTTTTTCACTTAAACTGTTTACTCGAGGATTTTGAAGAAAACGACTTCATTTAAGTTAGAAAATCTCCTAGGCTCCTTTAAAAGTCACCACTTTGATTTTCAGTCTGGAAAAAAAACAAGGTCTCCAAGTCTCTTCTTGGAGTAAGGAAGTGCCAAATATAACTGGAGTTGGAAGTGCTTAGTCTCTCAACAGAGAACTTCATCACATTCAGGGTAGAGTCTTAAGTCCAATCCAAAGGCCACTGAAGTTAATTGAATGATATGATCCCTACTGTTTTCAGTGGGAATTGAATTAGGTGTGAGGACATCTAAAATGGTCTGATGGCATTTAGCCATGCCACTCTCATTAATTATAATAGGAACTGAACTATTATAACCTTGTCTAACACAGAGCAGTTACCCTTTTTCATACTACGACTGACATTGCAATGAAGGGATTTACATGCTTTTTCATTGCATAAGCCTCAATTATGATTGCTCTATCACTTCTTTTTCAATATTGTGATGCCATTTGCAAACATCCCCTTTCCTTTAATGAAACTTTTAAGGAAAAATTCCAAATCTGAATATGCTTGTCATACTGTCTTGTTTGTTTCCTTGCTTATTCTGATTGAATAAAAAAGTTTTCTTGGAGACATCTTTTTTTTTCTTTTTTTTTTTTTTTTTTTTTACCACTGGGGTGTAGGATTGTGTTATCATAAGGTTTTGGTTTGGCATGTTTAATATAGGCTTCTGTTGTAGGACTGTGGACACTTTCAGAGCAATACTAATGGTACACGTGCTTGTGCTGATAGTGTTCATGATTAGAAACCAAATTAGAGAGCAGTATGCATCTCTGTCTTTTTAATTCCTGAACATGCATGCATTTGAATAATTCTAAAGCAAGAGAACTTTTTTTTTTTTTTTTTCTTCTCAAGTCTGGGTGACAAAGATGATGAAGGGCACAGAGGGGAAGAAATATGAGGAACGGCTGAGGTCACTTGGCCTGTTGAGCCTGGAGAAGAGGAGGCTGAGGGGACACCTCATCACAGTCTACAACTTCCTTGTGAAGGGGTGTGGAGGGGCAGGCACTGATCTATTTTCCTTAGTCATCAGTGCTAGGACCCATGGGAATGGTGTCAAGCAGAGGCAGGGGAGGTTTACGCTGGACATCAGGAAGAGGCTCTTCACCAAGAGGGTGGTTGCACACTGGAACAGGCTCCCCAGGGACGTAGTCACTGCATCAAGCCTGTCTGAATTTAAGAAGTGTTTGGACTGTGCACTTATTCACATGGTCTAAACTTTTGGGTAGACCTGTGTGGTGCCAGGAGTTGGACTTCATGATCCTTATGGGTCCCTTCCAACTTGGGATATTTTATGATTCTATGAAAATTAGACACCTGCTATAACAAGCTTAATTTCCAAAGAAGCTTTACAGAAGTTATCATCTACCTAAGTATGAGCACCATTGGAAATACCAGTATCATTTACATGTTTACATGTTCTGTGCACCTTACGGTGTTACCAACATGAAAAACAATTGCAGTTCTTTTTGGAATTACTTCCCAGGTGACCAAACAGACACAAAAATAAGAAAACAACAACAGTTCTACAAAATGTACATACTGTGATAAAATCCAATCTAAACGTTTTGAATCTAAAACTACTATATGTGATGGAATAAGTACTAGTTGATCATAATAAAAACAGCATTTTCAAAAATCTGTATAGAACAAGCTGGTGCCTTGAGTCCAACGCATTAGCACTCCTTTAGTTTAAAGGTAAAAACACAACATATGTGTTCCATGTCTTGTATCAGTAGACGGTTTTTACACCATAATATAACCTGAAGCTAAACACTGGTTAATCATGTCATCTGGACATATGTTTGTGTCACTGTAGAAAATATTTCATTTTATAAAAGTTAAAATAAACAAAAACAAAACCCAGAAATTGATGGAAATATTGTTTTGGTATTTGCTTCACAATATTCTTTTTGAGGCTGAAGGTTTCTTCATCAAAAATCTGAACATTTCCACATAAAGATGACATTTTTGATATGATATGTTATTGTAAACTTAATTTTTCTGTGGCAGAAGGAAGTTCTTTGGTCTTGGTGGTTTCACACTGCTGGCTAGCTAAGCTCCACCATGATGCACTCTCACTCTCCCTCCTCAAAAGGACAGAGAGAGACAATATGATGAAAAAGCTCCTGGACATGGAAATCACTATCCAATTATCCCAAGCAAACAGTCTCAATGTAAAGGAGATTAATATAATTTATTGTCTAGTAATAACAGACTAGAGAAGTGATTAAATAAAGCAAACCAAAACCAGCTTCCCGACCATCTACCCTCTTCTACCTCCTCCCCCCCCAAACAACATGGGAGAACAACTCTGCGGTCAGTACGTAATGGTTCATCTCTGCCACTCCTTCACAGTCATTCTCTGCCACTGCTCCATGTGGGGTCTCTCCCACGGGATATGGTCCTTCCCAAACAGATCCTATGTGGGCTGCTCACAGGCGGCAGCTCTTCAAAAACTGTTTCCACATGGGTCTGTAGCACAGGGTCCAACAGTCACCAGCAAACTGCTCCAGTACGGGTCCCCCACGGGTGGCAGCTCCCCCCAGGCCCCGTGCTCCTGTGTGGGCTCCTCTCCACAGGCTGCAGTTCCAGCCTGGGGCCTGCTCCTGCATGGGCTCTCCATGGGCCACAGCCTCCTCCAGGCCACATCCACCTGTTCCACTGGGGGGCTCCTCCATGGGCTGCAGCATGGAGATCTGCTCCATGTGGGACCCATGGGCTGCAGGGGGACAGCCTGCTCCACAGGCCACAGGGGAACTGCTGCTGCATGACTGGAGCACTTCCTGCCCTCTCCTGCACTGACCTTGCAGGCTGCAGGGCTGGTTCTCACGTTTCCTCACATTTTTTCTCCCACGTAGTATAGCACAGCATTTTATTTTATTCCCTCTTTCTTCGATCTGCTCTCCCTGGGGCCCAACCACCATCGCTCACTGGCTCAGCTCTGGCCAGCAGTGGGTCCCTTTGGAGCTGCCTTTCATCTGACTAAGGGTCCCTGCTGAACTCTGCTCACAGAGGACACCCCTGCAGCCCTCTGCTACCAAAACATTGCCATTTAAGCCTAATGCAGTCACTTTCATTTAAAATGGATGAGTTTAAATGATGTGTAAGGGTTAATAAAAGTTTTAGTGTTTTGTCCTTAACAAGGTCTTAACGACTTTTCACCCTTCATTGCCTAGGGTTGTGAGAGACCTAGGGCAATCTAACAAAACCTTGTTCTTCCTTCTCACTTACCTGCTGTAGTTATTAAAACATCTCTGTGGGAGCCCAGAATCATTCTCTTCTCTGTTAAATGGACATATACTGAAGAAGAGACTGTTTTGAGAGACATAAACTATCCTTTGTATATTTTAATATGCAATTATCAGCTGCTAACTTCATAAATTCCAGAACCATGATCTCTTTGCACCTGAAAGTGCCTTTAATAAACATTAATTGAAGTTTTTGAGGAATCAAGCAAACTGTATATTAAATTACATCTATATCCATTTTTGTACAACTCAGTTTCATCTAATTGCTTTAATGTTTTCATGACCAAATGACACTCAATGGCAATAGATTATTACAACTCTTTAGAGCTATTTACACACATAGAGTCTCCATTCCCATTGTCTGATCTCTTAATTCACCATTCAGTTAATTATGCTTGACTGTTTCAAAAAGTCTAAGCTTTGTACCAAGTTAAATGTTTATTCTTTTATATATCAGAAATTATATTTCTATTCCATAGCAAGCATTCTCATTTCATTCTTAAAAACACATGAGAAGTTCTTCACAGAACAAGATGAAATATTTCATCTATTAATAGTTTGTAATTACTTCAAAACCAAAACCATAAAATTAATGAAAACAGTAAGAAGAACATAAACTAGTGCATATGCTAACTGAAATTAGAAGGGCTAAGAGGGAATTTGAAAAGGAAATAGCCAAGGACTTGAAAGCCATCATTGAAATGAAATGAATTGTTTAGCAGGCCTATTAGAGCAAAAGAGCAACATTACAAAAATCAGGTTCATGGGAGAGTAAAACTACAATTAAGAGACCACTGACAACTATAATAAATCTGCAGAGCCACAGAATGGTCATAATTTGAGGACTCCTTTCACTTAGGTTTTAATCTGAGCAGCATCTGTATGGATAAGTGAGCACTTACTGAATGTTTGTCACTCAGAAGAGATTTAGGCTGTAACCCATAATATTGGTATAACTGATGATGAGATCATTTTATTTCATAACTAAATTTTGGCTCAGGGGAGTGATTGTCACCAATAAGATTGTGTCTCAGATTTTACTTTTTTCACCGAAGCTGAGATATTGTTACCCATGCTTTTATTTCTGGTTCTTATAATTCCACCTAACTAATCTACTTTTCAAATCTGCCTCGGGTATAAAATACATAGTCCAAACTCATTTTGGAGGGGTTTCCTGATAGAAAACATTGATATATATTTCCTGACGGAAAACATTTTCCTGATGGAAAGCATTGGTATTGAGCTGTTGGATTTTACAGACATAACTTACAGAAGTGACTGAGTCCTCTCCATCATCATGATAATAAAATTCATAAATAACACATCTGTATCAGACTTTGAGAAAGCTTTTTTTTTTTTTTTTTTTTTTTTCTTGAGGCAAGGAAAAATCAGTTGCAACATAGTTATTCTTTACATTGTTTGACTCTCTTGGACCTAAAAACAGTGATGAAGATTTCACAGACTTCCATATATGTGTTCCAGTATTTCAGTCTTCACTATTAGAAAGTTTTCCCCACGATCCAACCTCTGCATCTCTTGCTGCTTTTAAAGAGCCCTTGACCCATAACACTGTGAATTCCTTTTTTTTTATTTTTTTTTCCCATTTGTTTTTTATGTATTTGACGACTGGTGTCATTTTATTATATATCCCTTCAGTCTTCTGAGTTCCAGACTAGTGAATCTTCTGTCCTTTGGCCCTTCCATCCTTTGGTCCTGACAGATCTTCATATCCACAGAAGCAAAAAAGGTATGACTTTCAAACTATCACTTTGGAGCATAAATTTCACTGACTGTCATGGATTAAAGTTTCTAATTTAGTCAGTGCTTTTGACACCTGACTATAAAAAGGCCTTCTTGGTTCTTAAGCTGTCATTTCAACCTGTGACAATTATTACGCATTGATTCATAGAGTCCATTAAGAGGATTTTACAGAAATATTTTCATGAGACATGGGAGAGAAATATCCAGTTGATGATTTATAAAGGACTACTGTAAATAAATGGTAATGAAACCTCCAATGTGATTTAAAAAAAAAGACCTAATCATGATTTTTACAGTTGCTAATAAGTAACGGTATGAGTTAGAACCCTAAATCTTAAACTTCTTGGACAATATCAGTCTTTGCAAATTTATATTTAAGTCCACTGGTTTTCAAACTGTGGTCCAGAGATCCATAGTGATAGGATATACTTATCATTTATACTTTTTTTTTTTGTATATGTATTGTATATTTTAAGGTCTTTGACGTGGTTCTACATGACATCTAGATTTCTAAATTGGAGAGATACGGATTTGAAGTGTGGACTATTTAGTGGATAAAAAAGTGTCTGGATGGCCGCAGCCAGAGTTGTGGCCAATGGCTCTATGTCCAGGTGGAGGCCAGTGATGAGTGGTGACCCTCAGGGGTCTGTCCTGGGACTGGTACTATTTAATATCTTTATCAATGAAATACACAATGGGATTGAGTGCACCCTCAACAAATTTGCAGATGACACCAAGCTGAGTGGTGCAGTTAATACAACGGAGGGAAGAGATGCCATCCAAAGAAGTCTGGACAAGCTTGAGAAGTGGGCCCATGAGAACCTAATGAGGTTCAACAAGTCCAAGTGCAAGGTGCTGCGCCTGGGTCAGGGGAATCCTAGAGATGAGTTCAGAGGGGTGAATAACTCATTGAGAGCAGCCCTGCAGAGAAATACTTGGGAGGTCTGGTAGACAAAAAGTTTGATGTGAGACAGCAGTGTGCATTTGCAACCCACCTGCATCCTGGGCTGCATCAAAAGAGTGGCCAGCAGGGAAGGGAGATTCTGCTCTGCCCTTGTGAGGCCCCACTTGTGGCCCACAGCAGAAGAAATGTGGATCTGTCAGACTGGGTCCAGAGGAGGGCCGCAGACATGATCAGAGGCCTGGAACACCTCTCCTATGAAGAAAGGCTGAGGGAGCTGGAGTTCAGCCGATAGAAGAGAAGGCTCTGAAGACACTTCACTGTGGCCTTTCAGGATTTAAAGGGGGGTTATAAATAAGATGGGCAGATAGTTATAGGACAAGGGGGGATGATTTAAACTAAAAGAGATTTAAACTAACATGTTTGCATTAGATTTTAGGAAGAAATTCGTCATTCAGATGATGCTGAGGCACTGGCACATGTTGCCAAGAGAAGCTTTGGACTCCCCATGAAGTTTTCAAGGTCAGGTTGAATGAGACCGAGCAACCTGATCTAGTGGGTGGCATCCCCTCCCAGGTCAGGAGGATTGGAATTAGAAGACTGTTAATGCCCCTTCCAATCCAATATGGATTTATTATTTGTGATATCTAACATATATATATGTATATATATATTGAAAAGTATTGTTTCTGAACAATTAGTAAAACAGGAAAAGCAATACAGTTATATCATAGTACCTCATTATCAGTAGGAATTCATATTAAGGATTTCAGAAAAGAAGTCTAACCCTCACTGCATCAACCTTCACTGTTGTCTCTGTGCAAATGGATATCATATACCACAGATGGAAATGAATTCACTAATATTGGCCTTATTGATCAGAGACTAATGAACTCTGTTTATGTTTGGTGTTGCATTTTAGACTTCAAATGTATTTGTCATTACTACTGCGTTATGATCCAAAGACAAAGTACCATAAGGCATCATTTTTCTTTGAAATTTGTCAGACATTGATCTAGATGTATGATTTGGTTCTCTTTGCTTCCTGTCTTAAATTACTATATTGTGATACAGGACTTGATGAACCTAATGATTGCTGTGATCACTGCATGTACTCTTGAAAATTGTGAAACACATATATCACAGCCTATTTCCATCAAAGTTAACAAACAGCATTTAGATGTGGATTTAGTGAATCAGCAAAACGGTTTCTTAAAAATTTTCAAATCTACTTGTCCACAAAAGGATTCAATAATGAGTTGCTGCCTCTGATGCTGAATGGTATCCAGAAGAGGAAAATTTTACTAGTTCAATTTCTCATTGTGTTCCATATTTACTGATTCCCCATCTTACTATGATTTATGGATAATAAATACAGAATTTTCCTTAACACCTAAAGATTACTGTGCAGAAATACACAATATGAACACTATTAGCAGCTAGGCTGCCTTCCTCAGGGACCACTGAGCAGAAAACTGTAAATGAGTTACACCCCTCATTGCTGTCAGCACTTGAAAAGGTTGGTCAAGAATGGGGTAAGATCATTTTCACAGCAGAGACACTTCCTAGCACACCGGTAACTAGTTTCACTGTTCTCGTGTCACATTCATAAATCACCTCTGGCAGAGTGTGTTAGCCCTTTTTGATGATCTTGACCTCACTGCTCAAGTCATGATTGGATTTCTGCAGATATTGTCCCCTAAAATGAACTCAGAGTATCTGAATTTCAGTTTTCAGACCTGCTCTTTGAAAAAATCTCCATATTTCAAAGTATTTTAAACCTTTGGGGACAATTCCTCTTCATTATGAGAGTAGTATAAGAAGCATTCCTACGTGGTAAGTTCTCCTCAAATCACTGGATGCAAAAGATATGGGAGAGCTCTGCGTTTACACAATAAACCTAAGACCAGTGTATGCTCTGAGCAGAAACCCTGTATGAAGTCTATCTTAAGTTGTGTGACTTACGGTCCCTTTCACATAACTCAAAGATGAGGTTAGCTCAGCTAGGTGGCAGGTGCACTGATGTAGGCTAAAGAACAGGGGAAAATCACAGACAGAAGTAATTTGTCTGAATAACATCTTCTCAGAGAATTAAAAAGTAGAGTTATGCTATTTAACTGAAAGCAGCCATCTGCAAAGTTAGATGACTCTTTCATATTACATATAAATGCATAATGGAGTGTTATCTAGCTATTATTTGAAGACTAGTTGCCAAAGGCAGCAAGCTCTGAGTTGTTTCCTTCACAGCGCCTGCAAAGAGCAGCTCACGTAATTCCCAGCCTAGAAGCCCTGCAATGATCATGCCACTACATAAATGTAAACTTCAGTGCTGGAAATGCTCTGTCCACAGCTGAACTTCTCCTTGTAAAATTACATATATATTTAGGCATTAAACAAAACAAAACAAAACAAAAAGTTATTAATCTGCTTCCACCCTACAGGAAGCTTGATTGGGTGATAGAGAACAGTAAATAACAGCATGCATGCAGCTGACTATGAGGTAGCAGTACAGGTTCCCCTGACATGCAAGCAATGAACTGACAGGGTCCCTGCCACCCACCTTCCCAGAGAAACCCCATGTCCCCCAAGCATCTTCAGGACATTTTCACCGCAAGTTCCAGCGTTTGTGTGTTGTGATTTGTGTTGGGCTGGCACGGCCAGCCCCCTCCTACCCTTCCCCATCACTCATCAGATCAGGAAGACCCTTGCATGACATGCATTTGTGGGTGGCATCATTTTGATTTGGCCACCATTTTTTGGCAGGGAGCTGCTGTATTTTTTAGGCTTGATACTATAATGTCATTGGTTGATGGCCATTTCTCTACATCATACATGTTGAGGAATGCCCACATGTTCTGTGGCATCCTGGTGCTCAGCTACCTGTTTTTTTTGGACCAGTAAGGTCTCAGATACACAAATACCTACATTTAGGTACAATCTGTACACATATAGATATATATATAACTGTACAAATGTATATTTTTTTTTTTATTTGTATATTATAGATACATAGAATAGCTTAGGTTGAAAGGGACCTTAAAGATCATCTAACTCCAACCACCCTGCCATAGGCAGGGATGCCTCTTCTACATTAGGTTGCCCAAAGCCCCATCCAGCATGGCCTTGTACACTTCCAGGGATGGAGCATCCACAACGTCTCTGGACAACCTGTTCCAGTGCCTCACTACCTTTACAGTGAAGATTTTTCTCCTAATGTCTAGTCTAAATCTATCCTCTTTTAGTTTAAGACTATTCCACCTTGTCGTTTCATTATCTACCCAAGTAAAGAGTCTTTCTTTATCCTTTTTATAAGACCCCTTTAAGTATTGAAAGGCTGCAGTAAAGTCACCCTGCAGCCTTCTCTTTTGTAGGCTGAACATCCGCAGCTATCCCAGCCTTTCTATATAAAGAAAGTATATAGACAGTTTTGTACATATATATAGTGTGATATATGTACAGTTATAAAACAGAGATCTCAAATGGATAGAACGTTTATTAGTAAGAGCTAAAGTAATGAAAAAATAATACTTAAATGTGAATAAGATGTAATAAAAAGTAAAATACTGGATCAGGTTCTCCCACTTGAAAAGGATGCAGAACAAGGTACCTGGGCAGGCTTGAGATCTGGGCCTGTGCAAACCTCATCAAGTTCAAGTGCAAGGTCCTGCATCTGCTCCAGGGCAATCCTAAGCACACATACAGGCTGGGCAGAGAATGGATTGAGAGCAGCCCTGAGGAGAAGGACCTGGGGGTGGTAGTGGACGAGAAGCTTGATACAAGCCAGCAATGTGCTTTTTCAGCCCAGAAAGCCAACCGCATGCTGGGCTGCACCAAAAGCAGTGCAGCCAGCAGGGCCCAGGAAGGGATTGTTCCCCTCTGCTCTGCTCTGCTCTCATCAGACCCCACCTGGAGTCCTGCGTTCAGCTCTGAGACTCTCAACATAAGAACGACATAGTCATATTAGAATGACTCCAGAGGAGGACCAAGAGGATGATCAGAGGGCTGGAGCACCTCTCCTAGGCTGAGGGATTTGGGGTTGTTCATCCTGGAAAAGTGAAGGCTTCAGGGAGACCTTATAGTGGCCTTCCAGTATCTAAAGGGGGCTACAGGAAAGATGGGGAGGGAGTCTTTGTCAGAGAGTGTAGTGAGAGAACAAGGGGGAATGGTTTTAAACTAAAAAAAGGATAGATTTAGGTAAGATATTTGGAAGAAATTATTTGCTCAGAGGTTGGTGAGGCAGTGGAACAGTTTGCCCAGAGAAGCTGTGGATACCCCATCCCTGGAAGTGTTCAAGGCCAGGTTGGGTGGGGCTTTGGGGACGTAGGGGAGGTCTCCCTGCTCATGGCAGGGGGGTTGGAGGCTGGAATTAGATATCTTTAAGGTCCCTTCCAATCCAAACCAGTGTATCAATCTGTGATTTTATGAACAAGCTCCGGTATGTCTGGAGTCATGGGGAAATTCAAGGTGTGCCAGAAGGGTGGGTGACACAGGAACAAGTTGGAATATGCTCAAGCGCCACAGACCCCTCCTCCCACCCAGGGAGCCCTTGTACAAATCCTGCCATTTGGAAAGATGAACTCAGTCCTATAAACCAGATTGAGAGTCCCCTGATCTGGGCCCATCCCAATAGGATGACAAGGATGATGGAGCTCCAATTCACCATCGTTGTGGGGATCTCACAGCTACCTATAAAGCTACGGAGGGTCTGGCACTAGTGCATTTCCTTGTCCTTAGGTTGATGGCCATATCAAATGTTTTAAAAAACTAGCTGTTGTGACTTGTCTGTGTTCAAAGCCGGCAAAGAAAGGAGAATGGGCATAGAAGTGACAGCAGTGTTCAAGGAAAAAAGAAAAAAGGTCCAATAAGTCTAACTGGCAACCAATACTCCTCATACCATGGTAATAGAATTTCTCTGAGTCCTCTTACAAGGGTCCTTTCAGGTCTTGTCTGTCTGTAGTACCTGTACTACCTAAGAGTGTTTCAAACCTGTGCCATCTTACTACAGTCAATCATTTGACAAGTAAGAACAAGCCAAGCTGCAGGACACAAAGGGCTCCATAAGCAATTATGAAGAAGGTTCTGGTCTTCAGTTCACCTTGAACTCTTTGTGCAAGCTCCTTTGAGCAGATAATTTCTGCTGGAAAAGTAAGTAGCCAGTAATTTGATCAGCCTGGTGGACAGTAACTAGTGGGGTACCGGTGAGCTCCATTTTAGGGCCAATTCTCTTTAATGTTTTCATAAATGACTTGGATGCAGGATTTGAATGCATACTAAGTAAGTTTGCAGATGATACAAAATTCCAAGGAGTGGTTGACTCTGTTGAGGGTAAGAGGCCTTGCAGAGAGATCTTGACAAATTAGAGGGCTAGATAATTGCCAACCATATAGCATTCAACAAGAGCAAGTTTCAGATTCTGCACCTGGGATGGAGCAACCCTGGATAGACCAGAGGATGAAAGGATGGAGAGCAGGCCTGGGAAAGGAATCTGGGCGTTCTGGGGTTCTGGTCAGTGTCGAGCTGATTATGAGTCAGCAGTGTGCCCTGGCAGCCAGGAGGGCCAGCTGTACCCTAGGGTGCATCAAGCACAACATTGCTAGCTGGTTGAGGGAAGGGTGTGTCCTGCTCTACTCTGTGCTGGTGCCACCTCACCTCGAGTACTGTGTGCAGTTCTGGGTACCACATTATCAGAAAGACATAAAATTATTAGAGAGTGTCCATTAGACAGGGCTACAAAGATCATGAAGGCTCTAGAGGGCAAGGTGTATGATGAGCAACTGAGGACCCTTGGTTTCTTCAGCCCAGCGAAGAGGAAGACTGAGGGGAAGCCTCATGGCAGCCTGCAGCTTCCTCATGAGGGGATCTCTCTGGTGACCAGCAATAGAGGACTATTTGAGCTGGTCTTGATGGTCCTTGTAGGTCCGTTCCAACTCAGGATATTCGTTGATTCCCATTTTCCCTGCCTCTGTCACTGCAATACAGGGGCAGGGTGGGAGACAAAGCAGTGTTCTGCTATGCTGCATCCTCCCAAATGGAAAGTCCTGTAGCTAAGTTAGTTTTGTTTGTTTGTTTGTTTGTTTTCATTGTATTTGTCTTCTGACAGCCCTTTTTTGTACTCAATGTGACAAGGAGAAAAGTGAAGGGAAATTGCATGTTGTTGGAGTTAGATAGTACTTCTGAGAATCTGGCAGCTGACCCTCTCATATTGGAGATTGCCCCAGAAACACAAAAAAAAATCTGGGATCCTGAGCTCAACCAATGCATTATCTTGTATGAACTGCAGCACTTCAAACACCACACAAATGAGCACATGCTCATCTACTGTTAAAAAAAAAAAAAGCAAACAAACAAACAAAAAAACACCACTTTTGTTTACAGAGAAGTTGTGGAATCACCTATACGCCTCTCATTTTGATGTAATTTAATTGCTTGCAGCTTACTGAAAGGGAGGCAGCACAGAGTCAGGAAACTGTAACTACAGACTCTTTTTTTCTGAAGGCTGCTATCAGACTACTGCTGATTGCCTTCCAGTATTGCAGTGACCAAGCTGTATATGTCACACAGAGCTGTACCTGTAGGAAGCCACATATGCTTTCTAGCCATGAACACATACCTTTGGCATAGCAAAAGCATCAGTGGGATGTTCATTCAAGAGGATCAACCTCTACTTATCCTTTTCTACAGAAAAAAAAATATATATATATATTGCTAACATTTTGATGGCTCTGAGGCTGAAATTATTTGTCTACAATTAAGTTAGAAAATCATTTATACAGAAGGAGTTATTCTGGGCCACGTAAACCTAGAAGCATATGTAGCTCAGTATTTTGGATTTTCGTGATGTATTTGGGGAAATTTTTAATTCAGCTGAATATAGTTATTTTCAAACTCCTGGGCAAGAATGAGTCTCTGGAGGCCTGAGCTGCATTTATTACATGCTCTTTAAGGGACTTATTCGATTCAACACGCTAGCAAAAAAGGAGGAAATTATTCATGGGTAGGCAGTGCCATTCCCTCTCTAGAATCTTCTGGTCAAATTAATATAATCAATATAACACAAACCATCAAATACTTCTTCATACTTATGTCACTTGTATAGCATCTACCTGTACAGCAAAATAGAAGAACTGGAATGTGGCTGTACTGTAGTCACATCTACAAAACTGGAAAAGGATTTTAAAGAAACCTTGCAACTTATTGGCTTCATATTTCCTATTTGTGAAGCCTGTATCTGCATAACACATACAGATTAGAAATATAACAGGCATAAGACATACATATGAACAGTCTGTGGTAATATGGCAAGCAGCTGAGCCCTGCATTTAGACACTGCAGTGAGTTAGGTTTGTTTGCTTTGAACTTCGGCTATCAGCTCCAAAATGTCAAAACCCTATGTTGATATCAGCGTGATAAAGATATTAACCTCCTATTTTCTTTCCTGCCATGCTTTCTTGACAATATGTAGGAGGACCAGAATAAACTTTTTAGGATTAATGATAGCAAAGCCACTGAATTTAATCCAACACCATAAAAGAGATTTACTATAAATGCAGGGACCCAACACACTGAGCTCAAGCCATCATATGCCAGAAACCAATCTGTTGAACAGAAGTAATTAATGCAAAAGTTAGCTTATTGTACAATTAGAAGATGGTCATACTGATTTCACACAATAAAGTGTTACTGTTATGCTAGCAGAACCTCCTTCGCAAGGCTGAATCAATTCATGTTTTTCAAACTAATGGTTAAGTGTTGTAATCTATTTAAACATTGAAATCTTCAAAAACTGTCTAACTAACAACCTTCCTAAAGCATCACCATATTTGATGGAGTTAGTTTCCTGTGATTTAGCCAAAAAAATAAAAAAGTGTTTTGACATTAGATTCTTAAAACCTTAAGACTCAGAATAGAGTTTGACATGCGAAAAACAATTACAGTGTGATTCATTAATCTTTTACTGAACAGTGGATGGCTCACAGCTGAGAGGAATTGAAAATAGAAGGAAGAAATTAGCATGCTTTATGGGTTATCATGGTATGCAATGTTGCTATCGTTATCATGCTTTGCTAATGATTTTAATTTTCATTTTAAACACGTCTGGAACTTTTCAGAACCAGTAGTAGCATAGGTAACACCTACTTCAGTTGACACAATTTTTCTTATTACAAAATCTTCTTTTTCTTGCTTTTATAGAGTTAAAATTTTTATTTTAAGTTAATTTGCTTATGTATTATCAAGAAAAGATTATACGGAAGAAACAAAGTAACTTGAGAAAATCTGATCTACTAAAGTACTGATTTACTTTCTCTTTCTGATTTTAGATGGTATTTGTCAGAAAAAAAAAAAAAGGAAAGAAAAAAAGTAACTAAACAAAAACGAGTCATGAAAATTTAACAAGATGAAGTAATGTTTCACTAATTATGTCAAAAAAATGTACTAGGAATGGAAGCATTCTCATTGTTTGTTTGTTTTGAGTTCTCTAATAATAATTAATTTGTTTTGAACAGCAAATATTACTATGGTGAATTCTATGTTTTATCAGATAAACCTAAGCTTCAAATTGATGCTTTGTCATTAGCATCATCAAAATATACAGCCAGTGGGAAAATAAACATGGACTGGTGGCTAACATTCATAAGAAGAATGGTTTAAAATATCAAAGTTCTCTCCCAGTGCATAGTTTTTGTCTTCTGATAACTTTTTTTCACCTGAGAAGCATCTTTCTCATTTCTTTCTGACTGAGCCTAACTCAGGTGCCATTTTATTCTAAGATGACTCTCCAGTGCCTCAGCAGTCATTATCTGAGTCATGCTCATGTGACAACCATCAGATCACATTAGCTGATCTTACTAGTGAACTTTTTTCAGATTTGCAAGAACATCCTGAAATCAACCTGAATGTAGTTTATTTTGCTATCATTATACTAAGTGCTTTTCTTGTGCAAAAATTCTTTTCAAGGGTACACTGTATACAAAGTGCAATTGTGCAAAACAGTTGAATTAGGCTCACAATCTGACCAATTAATCTTGTAGCAAATTTCTTAGGCAGAAACAAAGAATAATCAGTAGTCACTGTGATCAGTGTTTTATTGTGTATTCTAATGAGATCAAAGGGACAGTGAAACTATCACAGAACTAAACAAAACACTGAAAACTAAATTAATGGTCTAAAATCCTCATTTATGAAATTGCATGTAACTAACTAAATTGTAATGTAACTACAATTAATTACTAATTAATAACTAAAAATTAATTACTAATGTAACTAACTACAATTACTGTTTAGCTGGGGTAAATACAAAAATTAAAGGAAATAAGAGCAGAGAGTAGAATAAAGCACATTCTTTAAGGATGTATTCAGAAAAGCAAGAGTATTTTTGTTCTATATTTGCACACTACTGTCACCCTATGGACAAGGTCATAAGACAGCTCCTAGGAAAAACAGCTCAGAATAATAACAATAACAGTAGTGAAACCACTAAAGTTCAGTGCATTCATAATATATTAAAAACAAACAACAGAAAGCAGGATTCCAAAACATGGAAACAATTTGAGGGTTAATAGGATTACAGTGATAGGATTAGTGACTATGCCTTCTGAACAGCGTCACTCTCTATCACAGTATCAGACAGTGCTCATTCCCAAGCACCAATTCTGAACCAAATTCAACTGTAATTGCAGTCAGTGGGAATACTCATACAGCAAGAGAGACAATACGAATGATAATCCAGATGTAAGGTATTGGAAAAAATAGCTACTTATTAGACACTCAGCTTTTTGGATGAGTCATAGTATTGTTATTGGTAGCAGACAGATAAAAGTTTTTGCTCTTGTTAGGCTTTAACTGGATTTCACTGTCATTTCAGACTACATACAGTGCTTTTGTGGTTAGCAATTGTTGTTCAGAAGTATATCCCAGTGGGTTGCACAGTGCCACTACAAGTAATATTGCTTACAAGGAATATGGAAAACAGAAATTATGTGAAACTACTTTCAGGATTCACACGCAAGTTGGAATAGGTATGTAAATTCTGCAAGGATGTCTTGGGTCAGTAGGAAATACAGATAAAGAAAAAGCAAACAAACAAACAAACAAAAACCTGCTTTGAGATAGCCGAAATGAGGAGCTCATAGTAGTGCAGAGTGAATAGTCATATTAAATGTCTTTGGTCTGTTCTGTGGTCTGTATCACTTCTGAGGTTATAAAAAGCAGTATTTAAGACAATAAAAGTTTAAGGAGATCCCACTTATCAGAAATTTTAATTTACTAAAACCCAAGTTTTGCTAAAGATCAAGGAAGCTTACTTGTTGAAGCAAAACTCCCCTGGAAAAATAAATGATTAAATAAATAAATAATTATTTATGAATATATATATAAATATATATATATATATATATATATTCTTCATTTCTCTGTAGGTTTCAGTCTCTTCAGTTTGCTGTCATTGTAGTTCCATGATCTCCTATGTCCTTTTATTGTAGTAAAAGAAAAATTAAAACCCTCGCTCCCCCCCCCCCAAAAAAAATACTGCATACACTGACACGAGAAAAGATCTCACAAGACTTTTACATTTCTTTACATTAATTTACATTATTTACATTACTTTTACTGTAATGTAAAAAGTAATTTACATTACTTTTACTTTCTCTGGACAGTCAAATCAGTCCTAGGTCACATAAAAACTGCATATTTCTATATCATAGACAAGGAGACACTGTGCCTAATTCAGATAAAGTTTTTTATTTGTTATATGTTTGTTTGTTTGATTAACATTAAGTAGTAAATATCACATAACACCAGAACATCTCCAGGAAACTGTATGTTGTGTTGGCAGGTAGCATGAAAGACTGGTTAGCAATTACCCATCTCTAATTTGTGAAGACTGCATGGCTAGCACGAGAGTTGCTATCCCACCAGCCTAAAACAGATGTGATCTTCCCTGTACCTGGTTTGCACCTGAAGTCTATTGACTACCTTTCCCCTACCATTCTGGGGGACTGACAACTGGACAAGACAGCTAACTTCTGGGAAAAAAAAATAAGCGCACTGCACAGAAATTGAAAGGGATTGTTGATGCATTTGATATTTCATCAACATAGAAAGCTGATTAATTTGATGTTGCTGTTCATTTGATTTGTTCACTTTGTTGTTGTTTGTTGATAAATTTGAATTACCAATCTGTGTTATGTACGTTGGGCTCCTTAGCAGTCTAATTAAGAAACTCAGTACAATTAAAAATTTAACTGGTTTATCTCTTTTGTTTCTAGATGGGACTCTTTGAACTTGAGGAGTCCTCAAAATAAATAAAAGCAGCTACACAATCTATTGCTTTATAGATATACCTTTATAATACCTCTTGTAATCATGACTTGCATTGGAATACAGCTGCTTCTCTATGTTATTTCTCTTCTCTTCCTTTTGTTTGTTTGTTTTTTTGTTTGTTTTAAAGAACAATCGGAATTTTGGTCTCCTACACAATTGATCGGCCAGATTAAAAGCTGATCATCTCCTCAGGGTGGGAAAAAAAAATAAACCTTTCCTCATCAGAAATATGAAAGGAAAGGCTTTTTTTCAAGTATTTAGGAATTTTAGGTCATTTAGAGACCAAAGATCCAATTGAATCTAATCCAATTGAAATCAAGAGGAAATAGATTCCCTAGAAAGTTTTAAATCTGTCTCTGCAAGGATAATCTTCATCCTGTAGGATTTATTCAAACAAAACTTTGCTTCCCTTGTTTCCCTGATTTTCTTCCCTTTTGCTTTTCAAGTTGTCTTTAGACACTGTGTACCAGGATGATGAAATAGTGTTGTGTTTGCCCCTCAAAAGGTGTTTTACCCTTTCTCTTCATTTTCTGCATGTCTGGACCTTCCAGTGAGTTTCCAGTTTCCTGCAGGTCCTAAAGGCTTCATGCTTTCTTTAAATATAATGCCTGCTGGAAGCTTGTCATGACTTTGTGACCTAAGCTGCTTTAACAAAGGTCATCATACCACAGAATATGGAGAATTACATCTTCCTCAAAGTTAAAAACACCTGAAATTTGTAGATCACCTAAGAAATGTTTTCCAACAACCTGAAAGATGGTGAAGTGAGCAGTGCATACTTCATCTTCAGGCCTTCCATGCTACCCAGAATGAAGCCAAGAACAAAATAATTAGCTTCATGAAATATGAAATGTCTTTTTTTTTTTTTTTTTCTGAGCAGTTCAAGAATTGCTGAGTGTTAATTATTGTTTAAGATGTCTTTCCAAAAGCATTTAATGAAGGAAAGATGAAAGCTAATGGAGTAGTATTTGAATGTTGGTTTTTTTTTTTTCTGATTTAAAATATATATTCATTTTCTTTTTACCTGTATCTTTTTGGCTCTAGCTTATGTCCATATATCATTTTGCCTTACTGCTCTAAAATGGGAATAGTGGCATGCAGGTCTGAAAAGTGGTCTCATTATTTTTACCTTACTATCACACAATTCAAGGTACATTGTATCAAATACTCTATATAAAAAGCAAATTAAAATTGTATTGCAGTAAAGCTACTAAAAGAATTCATTGCACTTCACAGAGCTTACAGCTAAATATGTGATGGGAATGGACAATTAAATACAAAGAAAAAGTATTCATGTGCTGGTTGTAAATAACTGTTGAACATGTAGTTATGTATACTTCATTTGGTATGCTTAATTACAAATAATATCAGTGATTCATATATGTTCAAGGCTGCCTCAGTGTGTGTAAAATGATTTAACTGGGAGAATGTTACACATTTCTGTGTGATGGAATGGAGTAATGCTTTCTTCTAGGCACATTTTTCAGAAAAAGATAGGTTGGCTATGCAATAACTTCCAACACAGCCACTATTTTTTGACACTATCTTTAGGTTTTCATATCTCTTATAAAAGAACTCAATAACTGAATTGGGAGTAAGGCTCACATTGTGAACTTTTCTGGGAGGTAATTCTGCTGTAGTGTGCCCTCTGAAATGACTTACACGAATCACTTGGTACATTTAGAGAATTCAAAAGATTTTAGATATAATACTCCATTGATTCTGTTGCTGGGAAAACTGAAATTTTACAGTGCTATTGATATGTCTGAAAAAAAAAAAAAAAAAAAAAGAAAAAAAAGTTCATTCTTCTAAAGTCAAACTCACTTTTGCATTGAAAAGCATGATTTTCTATTTTAATACTACTGTGATTTATGCTATAATTTTTAGAAAATATCTAATGACCTCATACTGTGAAATGCTAATCAACCTCAGCTTCTGCTGAATGTTATTCTCTGAAGTAGCCTTTCCAAAAGAGGTGAAAAATGCATTTTTTCCCCCACAACATAACAATAAACCCTGCAGTATTTCCAGTTCTCCTGCAGCTGAAGTGAGTGTAATTTGAAGCTTCAGGAGTTGCAAATGAGAGACAGATAAAATATCCTATAGGTCTAATCCATAAGAAAATCCAATTCTGTCTTCAAATCTGTGCTTCTCCCCAGAGCTGCTTTCCCAAGAGCTCTGAACATTCCTATTTCATGACTAAAAAGTACTGTCTCTGATTAAAAATAATAGTGTAATATCTCTGGGGAAAAAAAAAAATCGACCTTCAATGTGTTCTTTTTCACTTCTTGTTGCACCCCTGGAATACAAGAGAATGGTAGTAGACTACTGATGTTTATTTTAATATATGTGTAGTCTTTTTCTCTCAGTCTTGGGGAGCTTCAAGTATCTTTAAATTTATTTTTTTTTAGAGAATGTAATCCTCTAAAGGATTCCTAGACACATTATCTCAGATTTCTCAGACTTTCATTATTGTTTCTTCTTGCATTTCAGCATGGATTTGAAATTTCATAACCCAGATTTTAACTGCTGTTTAATCATGGGAAGAATCAGTCTGGACAAAATAATTAATTCTCTAGTTGTGCCATCGTTGCTTGGTACTACATCTTTTCCAGCTTTGAATATAGTCAACTGAGTGCCTGAAAACTTGTGAGTTTTTCAGCATATCTACACATGATATCCGGTGAAGCACTTTCAAGCCATATTCTAAGGTAAATAAGATGAATTCAGAGACATACATTGATTTTCTGCATTAATTTAAAACATAACCTGGCCATCTGTATTTATAACTTCAATACAGGCTTTTTTTTTTTTTTTTTTTTTTTTTTTTTTTTACATTTTTATGTAATAAATCTCTAGTTTTGTTTCAATTTTGTGTTTTAAGCTTCTCAGAAAAGAAAACTTTTTATTTATTTATTTTCTTTACAGGAAACAATTTTGAAGCAGACAACCTTCAACTAATTATGCCAATGGAACATTTATGATCTTCCTAAGAAGTTTTTCAGTAAGACATCACAGTGGTCTCAACGAGGAATATGTTCAGAGTGAAACCACTATGGGTTTTATTACCAAAATGAATATTCAAGTGTGATAATATTAGGGAATTTACTGGTTACAGTGTATTTGTTGTTGGTGGTGTTTTGTTAAATGTTTGATCTACTCAAAATAATTGAATACAGCAAAACAAAAACATTCCCTTCACCACAGAATTCAAATATCCATTGTAAATAAACGTTTCTGCAGGTTTAAAAACTGCTTCCTTGAGTGTTACACTAAGTTCTTACAGTATCCTACTCACATCATTTTCATCATTTATTTTTTTTCTATGCCAAAAGGGTGGTAAGAGGTCAGTAAGATTTTTCGGGGGGCAGGAGGGGCAGAAGGAGGAGAAGGGTACAGAAGGGGCTTAATCTCCTGTAATTTAAGCATTGTTTTTTGATTTTTAGAAGACATATGTTGCAACCATTGCTGATTTGGTATTTAATGTCCCTATGAATATCAAGAACGCTTCTTAAAGATCTACTTATGTTTTCTTGGAGTACTCTAAAATTATTTTTAAGCTAAGTTTTCCAAAAAGGCCTACTATACTACTGAATAGTAACAGGAAGGATAAAAAATAAACGTCTGTTTCTGCCTAAAAGAGCAGAGCAAGGGTGTTGGTTTTTGTTTGTTTGGTTGGTTCATCAGTTGGTTGTTTTTGTTTTGTTTTGTTTTTTTCATATTTTGACAATATCTTCATATCTTCATATGCTTTCAGATATATGGCTTTCATCTGAAATTCATTCTGGTTCTGGAGGATTCTTTTTTTTTTTTTTTTTTCAACTACAATAACTTGTATGACTTTTTACTCTAGTGTTATTCTCAAAGCTTTCTGTAAGAAAGTATTTAGGCAAGAAAGTGCTTAGGCATTTATCAGCATAATATATTATCTTTGCAATTATTAATAATAATACTGATATTTTAAATAACTAGATATTCTCATTTCAGTCATTATAATATAATCTTTTACTGAGTAAGAGAAATACAAAGTTGGACTTTAATCAAGAATAAAAAAATAAAATAAATGCCACTTCCTGAATTTAGGGATTAAAAAACAACAACAACAACAAAACTCATTTTTAAACCTCAGAGCAGCTCTACGAACTCAGGCTGCATGTTTTATCACATATGGCTTACAGTAAGGACCTACAATTCAGAAGGGCCAGATGTTGTAACACTGTCACTTTTCTAAAGGTTACTACTGTGTTCAGTTTTGGGCCCCTCGCTACAAGAAGGACATCGAGGTGCTCGAACAAGTCCAGAGCAGGGCGACGAAGCTGGTGAGGGGCCCAGAGAACAAGTCCTACGAGGAACGGCTGAGAGAACTGGGCTTGTTCAGCCTGGAGAAAAGGAGGCTCAGGGGCGACCTTATTGTTCTTTACAGATACCTTAAAGGAGGCTGTAGTGAGGTGGGGGTTGGTCTGTTCTCCCACATGCCTGGTGACAGGACAAGGGGGAATGGGCTTAAATTGCGCCAGGGGAGTTTTAGGTTGGATGTTAGGAAGAACTTCTATACTGAAAAGGTTAGACATTGGAACAGGCTGCCCAGGGAAGTGGTGGAGTCACTATCCCTGGAAGTCTTTAAAAGACGTTTAGATGTAGAGCTTAGGGATATGGTTTAGTGGGGACTGTTAGTGTTAGGTCCGAGGTTGGACTCGATGATCTTGAGGTCTCTTCCAACCTAGAAATTCTGTGATTCTGTGATACTACTGAAGATCATTTCACTGCAGCACTAGTTATCTTTAGGAGATGAAGCTCCTTTTTTAGTAATCGAACTTACCTCCAGAGAATAGAAACCTGTTTGTATTTCATGATCAGTTGCTGACTGAGATAATGGAGATCCTTATCAAATGACTGAAGTCTTCACTCAAATCCACCTTGGTTTGCCTGAGAAAAGAAAAATATAACTTGTAGCTTCTACATATACTCTTAGCTCTGAGATGAAATTTCTCTGATGTGAAACCTAGGTCATTAGGCTCAGAGTTCATATTCAGGAAGAAATAAAGGCAGTCATTTGCGGAGCTATCTCTGAAGGTAGAGATACCTACCTATTCATTTTTTCAGTTGTGACTAAAAATCAGATACAGTGCTGAGCTTCATAATAAATGGGATGAAAAATGGTATAATTTTTATTATAATAATGTTATAAAAATATGTCTGCAATAGGATGGTTATGTTCAGAACAAGCCTCTCTATCTCAGAACTACCTAAGAGATGTAAGAGATATGAAGAGATATGAATCAGAGCTCTGCTTGGCACACAGAGATGAAATAATATAGGCTGACTGACAAAGTTATCATCTCTATCTGTCTATAGTACCAGCAGTGCATGGACAGCTATGATGCTCATGAATCAGCTGCTGAACTTTGATGTTTTATGACACAGCAGCAATTTAAAGTAAACGATTAGTTTTACCGACCTATAACCTTTCTGCTTGTCAGTCAGATTTCTCAAACTGATTAGGAGCATGGGAAATTCCTATGTGAAGCAATATTGAAAAGATTGAGACTCTTTGCTTGATAAGGAGTAGTGTCAGCGACAAATGAAAGAGAGTCACAAATATACACAGTAGTGAAGACTTAAGGACATAAGCACAAATATTACCCCTTCTGACAATAGAAAAAGCAAGTATGGTATGATGACATGGGAGGGTGGCTATTCCAGGGAGAGGGAAGGAAACACCCTGCCTTGCAAAAGAATATACAGAAGAGGACACAGAAAGCAGTAGAATTTGTTGATACTCAGCACTTTGGGAGCCCAGAGGAAAAAAAAAAAAATGGAAATAAGTGTAGAAAATAACAAGAATAACCTCAGTGATTAAGTTAATAAATTTAACAATTTTAAAAGTACTGTAAAGTGATAGTCTTGGAAGAACAGACCAACCAATCAAAAACAAAACAAAATAAAACAAAACAGCCACCATGAAGCATATATAATGCAAGCATTTTAATTTTTTTTTTCTAATAACAGTATGAAGAAAAAATGCATAAATAGAACAAAGAAGTTGTTCTTAGGATATCAACTAAGTAGGTAGAAAGTAGCTGGAAAAGTAGCTAGATGCCAAAGGCAAACATAAAAAATGGAAAAATAAAAATTGTATCCCAAATTAATTCCATTTTGCACAGCTTCAAAGACCTCTCCATAGAAGCTCAGGAAGGCTCATGCTTAATACTAGACTTTAGATCATCTTATTACTGACTCATGTAGGGGCAAAGGTGACCTCAATTCTGTTGAAGATGTTACTTGCATCAGGAGTTCTCTGTGGATGGGTAGTAAATTCACTATCCTGTTGTACTTTCTGTACTGCTGGCAAGATATGAATAGTTTTACCATTGAGGGGACAGCAGGAAATGAAAAATATCTGCATAAGTAAGAGAACTGGTAGACAGTTTCTTTCCTGCCTGGAGTACAGGAGGAACCAGAATTTAACTCTTTGTAACTGCTTCAGTGGAGCCCCAGCAAAGATTGTGATTTGTTTCCTGGAAGTTTGTTATTATGGCTGCTACCAATTTGTCGCATTAAATTTTAATGAGTCCATGTTAATGGTACATTCTCCACCAATCTGTTACCAGCTTGTGACATCCAATTTACAGGCTATGTTACTTAAATTCTCCATCAATGTGTTGCATTACTGCCTGTGCAGTTTATGTGGTCCAGAGGAATACACCTAATATGCAAAACCAAAAATGTATTGTTAGCTTAATTAAAGTTGTAATAGTCTAATCAAATGTTTTTAGTTCAGTTACAATGAAGCTAACACTGAAAGTTCGCATTATATATAGTTAAATCTGATGCATACATTTTTCTTCTACCTCTTTCTCTGAGGTAAAGAGTTTTTTGCTCTTGGTAGTGCCCCTTTATCTCCTGAGATGGATGATTTCAGCCAGGGAAAGGAGAGTTCAAGTAAGTTGTCAGCATCTGATATGCTTTGCCAAGAGGTGTATTTTGCTGATGGTACACATTTCTTCCTTTGCATTTTTGGATGCACTTGAGCTAATTTCTATGCCTTTGCTAATGCAGACTCTTTGCTTGCTTTTGGTTTGCAGTACATGTAAACTTATGTGTAAGTTTACTACACAGTTTTTATTGCTGATTTGGGAGATTTGTTCTTTGGTCTCTTTGTTACTCCTGAGGTGGTTTTACCTAGCTCCTTAGTTTGTATTTCTCTGGTGATCAAAGCCTGACTGCTGATAAGTCTTTATAGTTCTGGGGACTCCAGCATCAACTTTTGTCTGTATTTTCTGGTATCTCCTATCATCCCAGGCTTCTATTCCTATGTGATGCATTTTATTATCTGTGTTATTACTCTCTATTTGTTACAGAAATACATATGTAAAAATAGATGTTAACCACACAACTGCACAAAACTAAGCAAAAGCAAGACCAAATAACAACCAGTAATTAGACAGTTGTTTCTACACACACAGACCAGCAATGCCATATTAACTGAGATACAAAGTTGCAGGGCATCATAGTGCCAACTTATTGGTTCTCAGAAGGTGCTGAGAAAAATGACTTTTAACTCTACTTCAGTTTTCAAGCCTTATACAGTTCAGGTTTTCATCTAAACATTTTAATTTTTATTTGCAGTGAGGTACGTGGTCACCATGGGAAATACAAATGTGAATTGAAATGCTAATTTGTGGATGATAAATAATTGTTACAGAAACATTTATCTTGGATATCTGCAAAAACAGGGAAGAAGGAAATACAGATAATGGAATGAAAAATATTCATATATATGGAGTCTTTTGAATTTTTCACCCTTTCTTTGTCTTCAAGTATAAACTATTAGCTTTACTTTTGGGTTTAGAGCTTGTGCCTTGCCATTAAGCGTCAAGGAAACTTTTTCTTTTGGCCTTCTTGGCCTCCTTAAACACTTTCATGATGTGAAAAGATTTCTTTATTACAATACTTTGTTTTATGGCAATAAGATCATTACATTTTGATGTAACTGCAGTAAAATTAAAGGATATGATGAAGTGTGGAAAATAGCGGCATAAAAGCCTGTCTTGATAGACAATTTACTGGAAACTTGGGGATGAGAAAATCAATGGAAAATATGCTTCCTTTTTTGCTTGTATGATTTAATTTCTCAAAACTTAATTGTATTTGTAACACCATGAAACCCCATGCCTTTTACTCTATTGCCTTTTTGCAGTCTCTCACAAAACAAATACTAATCTGGAAAATTCTTGAGTTCACTTCATTCCAGATGAACTATGAAAATCTGAGGAAAATCTGAGGTTTTGTCTTACAGGTGATATTTTTGAGTTTTCATCACATGGATCTCATTATTTGAGAACGACATATTCACAAATTTCACCTATACTTCCTAAATTCTGTCTAAGATAATTGCAATTAAAAGGACTAGTTTTGAAAATCCTGTACCTATGACATCTGGAAAAAAAAAAAAAAAAAGATTTCAAAATAAGCTTCACAGAAATAAATCTTTTTTTTTTTTTTTTTTTTTTTTTTTTTTTTTTTTTTCTCCATTTAATTTTATTCTTGTTTATCTGAAGATTACGCACCCAAATATCTGCAATTTAGGTAATGAGATCTGACCTTGCTGGTGATGGCAGTTGTGAGATCTGTTGAGTCTTTTGGAATTTTGTGCTTTTCGTTGTCATATTCATAAGAGTAAACTCTTGCACGACTTCATAGCTTTGCATCTACTCCACATAAAGAACAAGAAATACAGAGGAGAAGACAATACAAATGCTGAGCAGAGAAAACAAGAGGAAAGGAAGAAAAGTTTATCTCCCTGCTTGACCTTTTTTGTATGCAGTTTGGAAACTGTAGCATCATGTTGTTCTAAATGGTTCTTTCTTTCTGAGAATGCCAAAAAGCTTAATAATATAGATCACAGAATCACAGAATTGGAAGGGACCTAGAGAGATCATTGGGTCCAACCCCCTTGCCAAAGCAGGCTCCTTAGAGCAGGCTGCCCAGGTAGATGTCCAGATGGACTTTGAATATCTCCAGAGAAGGAGACTTCACAACCTCCCTGGCAGCCTGTTCCAGTGCTCCATCACCCTCACCATGAAGAAGTTCTTTCGCATGTTGGTGCGGAACTTCCTGTGCTCCATCTTGTGGCCATTACCCCTTGTCCTGTCCCCACAAACCATTGAAAAGAGGTTGGCCAAATCCCTCTGTCTCCCACACTTCAGGTATTTATAACCATTGATAAGATCCTCAAACCATAGATAGATGATAGGAGGAGGTATTATTTATCTCTAACAGTATAAGATGCTTTCTAACCAGAAGACTATAAAAATGAACTTTAAAAAGTTTCACTTCAAAAAAATGTCAGATAACAAACAACTAGAACAACCTTAGAACAAGATTTTGTTTGTAAAATTCACCAGTTCCATAGACACTGTGTATGTGTATAATTAAATGATGTCAGATAAAATTCAAGTCTACACTGTTGACAGCAAAGTTACTTGTGAGTATTATGATTTCTTGTTTGTATCTGGGGAAACTAAAAAACAAAGATTCACAACACAAGAAATTCAGAATAGCTACAATGTCCTTTAGGTACGGATGTACTGGTTCCTTCCTCATTTGTTTTTTGTTTCTTGGTTGCTGTCATTATGCCATTATAATTCATTGGATATTTAACTTGTTTCATAGCTTTTTTTTTTATTATAATTTTTTTAGAACATAATATGGTCAGAAGGAAGACAGGAATAATATTAAACAAATATGCTAAGAACTGGAGTCTGTCTCACTTTATTCCTTTGTTTGACATTTAGAGAACACTTTCCTGAAAGACTTGAATCAGATTTTGATTTTAAAAGAATATATATATATATATATATATATATTAGAAATATATATATTTCTATCCACAGTATCATAAAATAGAATAAGAAGCAAAACCTATTGAGTATCTAGTAGAGATCTGGGATTCTGCCACGATGTTTATTGATTCCCCTATATTTCTTCCTCATTTGCTCTTTTCTCATGTAATTTCTTGAGATAATTCTGGGAATATTTCTGTTCTGTCTCAGACAGAGTAAGCACTGTATGGTGTGTTCAGCTGACATTTCTATCTAAATAATTTAAGTGATTGTCCATTGAAGATTTGCAGCCTCATGACACATTTCCCAATCATGGCAATCAAACATTTAGGTCATCTCAACCTTTCCTGCATATACTTTTCAGTAAATTAACATTTCACCATAATAATAATAATAATAATAATAATAATAATAATAATAATAATAATAATAATAATAATAATAATAATAAAAGTACTGCTGTCAGAACTAAGCTAAGTTACTTTAATATGGTGGCGATGATTGAAACTACTGCATGCCAATATAAAACTAAATTCCCAGGAAAACATATTTTCACATCCTGTTACCCCAAATCAGTATTATAATTTTAATTGTCACCAATTCTGTAATAATGAAAAGGTAGGACACTGTGATTTGGTTATTTGAAGTGGTGAGGAGCTTTCTTCCAATTGCAACAATAGAAATGAGTATTTTGAGATTTGAAAAATGAAATCTATTTCTACTATTCCATAAATTAAGCTTAATTTATTTTGATCTCCGTATTCTTCCTTTCTGTATGGATGGACTGAAATCCATGGAGTCCCGTGTTTCAGCATTTCTCATTCCATAGTGCTCATGGCAGTCTGATATGGGTCACCTGGAGGAAGTTCCTAACTCTGAGTTCCATATATGAAGATGTTCTGGGGGTATGTACTTAAAAAACTACTTACAAACACTTTTTTGGGTGTTAGTATACGTTTCCTGGGATTTTGGTCAAATTGGAAATTAGGAATACTCAAGAATGAGAAATACTCAACTTCTCCATAATCTCTGGAGTGAGATTCTTCAACTTTTCTAAAACTTCATAGTAGCTATAATTTTATTGTTTGGAAATGATATGCATTTAAGTGGTCTAATTAATTCCTGCTCTTTCCCTGTCTTTGTTTCACTCTCATCCAAATTTGGAGGAGTCCTCTGTACGTCAAGGGATCCTCTATGTATATATATATATACACATATACACATATATATGCATATATATATATATACGTAGAGGAACCCTGACTTTATATATACATATACATATACATATACATATACATATACATATACATATACATATACATATATGCATATATGCATATATGCATATATGCATATATGCATATATACATATATACATATATACATATATACATATATACATATATACATATATACATATACATATGAGACAAGGGACACCACCATACTCTTTTAACTGTTGCAGTAGATTAAGGGCTGCAACCAGACTTGGATGTCTTTCCATGCCAGGCTTTGTTGTATTGTACATCTTCCACTTCCTAGTGACAGCTCTGCTGAAAATAGTAGCAATCTCCAACAGATGTTCCACTAATTGATATTTAAAGAAGAAGTATGATGAAAGCAAAAGAATCTTGTATAGAGAATAACATCCCTTCTGTGGTATGGCACTTGATGACTAAGAATTTGTACTGCTGTCACCCAGTTCTTAGAAGAGAACAAATGAAATGAAGCTACAGAATAGTTCCTGCTGAGGTGTTCTAGCTGTGATACTGAAAAGGTGAATGAGTGTAAAAAGGGATTTCAGATGATATTGCAAGCAAAATGTGTGAGTGGGTGGGACATGTGGCACCATCTTATGACCCTCAAATCTTTAAAGTGTTCTTTAAAGGTCTTTCTGAAATACTTTTAGCTTCATCTAGTAATAAAAAATCTTTCTTTGTAGTTGATTCTTCCTTCAAATTCTCCCAGTGAGCAAGCTTCTTTCAAATGAACAGGCAGAGTGCTGTTAAGTACTTAGATAAGATCCCTTTGCATAACCTACTATCTACTCCAGAATTCCTTCCAACTGTAGCCTTCAAATTCACTTTACAGCATAATCTGTTTTTGTTCATGCCTTTACTAAAGATTGTCCCTTAGAAGGTCCAGCAGTACATAATGAATCAATTGCTGCTGCCCTTTTGACTCACTAGACTCGATTTCCTTCTCATACAACTATAAAGCTTGTAGGAGTTAACTGAAAAGCAAAACAGCAAGGAGCTAATGGAGCAAAAGGAACATTCTGCATGGCCGATATTGGTTATACCTGAACTATTTTGGAGAGTTTGTTTAACATTGTTACAAATAGTTTCATTAGACTACATCAGTTTAATTAACTCTCTTTTTCTGGATATGTTTTAGTCATGGCAGAGGGAAAATAAGAGTGAATATGAGTGAAAAATGTCAAATATGTAACTGTGTGTAGATGATTCCATTGTTAGAATGGGAAAGGATTTCAGTGAGCAGTTTCAGGCAGTTTCAGAAGAAGACAGCTTGGTTTAAATGCCTTTTCTGCTGTTTACATGTATTTCCTTCTGCTTCTAAACTTGAATATAGCTAATGCGGTATGAATAAGGCAGTTATATCATCTGTTTTCTTTTTTTTTTTTTTTTTTTTTTTTCTGCACCTCCATTATGTTTTAATAATATGTTAACTGACCATTATGTTTTGCAAAATCTTTTACAATCCAGGATTTTGTGTGTCCCTTTAAACTTGGGATATTCCATGATTCTATGAACTATTACTAATATATATATATGTATATGTACATATATATGTGATGGTATTCATTTATATTACAATTATAAATGAGCACATGTCTGTAGATTGATGTTTTCATACATAATAATATTTTTTTGAATTTACTTTCTTACATTATTTAATTATGATAGTGATATGATATGACAGTCTACTGAATTCACAAGGTCTGGTGTAAGTTCATACTTATCTAAAGTAATTATTAATAAATTCTGTGAAGGTGTTAGCTGAGTAACTCCAAAATTATGCAACATTTTATTAATACTGCAATTTCAATTCACCAATTTTTGCTAGAGAAATGTATTTAAAATCAGTCGGTGTGTGTAGTATTTTTGAATTTATTTCCATGGTGAAATAAATCTTTTTTTTTTTTTTTAATAACATTATCCCTGTACTTTGAGACAATGGTTGTAATTCAGGGTATTAATGAAAGAGAATTTTAAAAAGCTTTCTCCTCAGCATGTTTTTTTTAAAATCTGCTTTGAATTGGAAGTTTTCTTACTTAATTCTGTGACAAACTATTCGAGCAGCTGCAAGTTGTAATGCTTTATCCTGTATTGTTCACATATTTTTGAACAGATTTCAATACTTTCCCAATGTGCAGGAAACTAGGCTGACATACATGTATGTTACATGCTAATACTTACAGTGAAAAGTTCTCTGGTAAGACAGTTTCTACTGTATTCCAGTATCACTGGACCCAGAGTGGGTTAAAATCCAACTTGTTCTTTCCATAGATGCATTTCAAACAGAAGTGTTTTGGAGAAGCTTTACATCTCCCTGATAGAGGGTGTCACTGTTTTAAAATAGTTTATTACATCTTTCTTGGTACATGGAGTATAATTGCTCTGGGTGTTATTTCTGACTCCTTTCCTAGAGGGTCTGATAAACATACTGTAACACCAGAACATGTGCATCCCAGTATACCCAGCATTACTTTATGTAATGCCTTTCACTTTCAGTGACTGCCTTTCACAAAAACCTCTGATATGTGAGGTTACTACATGTAATTGTAATGGCTGCATTTCTTTCTCAGTGATAACAGACAACATAATTCTTCCCTGTTCTTAGTGTATTTCCATTAATGGTCTTAAGACCAATTTTCCATGTAACTGACATCAAAAGCATTCTGCAAGTTAAATGGAGGCTCTCTTTTCATTCCTATGTCAAATGTTTTTAAAAACAAAACCAAAACAAAAACAAACAACAACAACAAAAATAAAAAAACACACTCTGATCTTTTTCCCAGGCTTGTGATGTTTTAATGGCTGAAATACCTGGATATCCACAATAATCTTCTACATAGTGTTGCTAGATCATTTCATGATTGGTGTGCAGAACTTTGCTTTGTTTGTTTATTTGTTTTTGTCCTATACATGATCCTTTATATACTGACTGAGAAGGGAAAAATCAAGCAAGAATTGTGAAAGTTAATAGTTGACAAACTGTGAGATGAAATACAAATAAGGTTTTTGGTCTTTGGAACAGCTCTCTTAAAAAATTAAAATGATATGAGAGTCAGATGTTAGTTGAAGTGCAGGCAGGTAGACTCCCATTTTTTATATTTAAATACTTTTTCAAGAATGACCACTATGGCACATTACTTGGGCATATACCTCCCTTTAAGGCTTAACTATTTGAGTGGGATGCAACATAGAAAGCTATAGGATACTTAAGGACACACTCATCTCATAAAAGTCTGTTCTCCAATTATTTAAAAAAAAAAAAAAAGGTAAAATTCAGTTGAAGCTCTTTAGTGGTCACTGAGCAAACTGAAGAATGTCTGACACTAGCATATTTCCTAAAAGTTTTTAATATTTTCATATTTATTTGTAGATATTTTTGACACAGATATGCAACCCTTTTACAAGTGATCTGCTACTATATTTCACAAGTAGGAAAATGCAAGGTTTGAGACAGCAACTGGATGTTGCTGATTGTTAGGTGTTATTACAATACATATATATATCATATAATATATATACATAATATATATTATATAAATATACTATATTAAATATATAGTATATATATTTTATATATCTATATATTAATATATTTGTTTTATATGTGCATTTATGCATAAATATATAAATATGAATATAAACATAATTAACATGAATTTAAATTTATTTATTTATTTAAATGTGTATGAGTATATCTAAATGTAAATATATTAATATATTATAATGATGTTATTATATTATATCACATTATATAAATTATATAAATATAAACACTATTATATATTATTATATCTATATTTATTTATTTATTTATTTATACGATGAATGTATGTATTTATTATCCATTTGAATTAATTAATATTCACCTTAAGTATTAACATTGTCTTTTTAAATTGTTTTTATGAACATTGTGTTCAGTAAGACTTATAAAGGGAGTACATATAAAGATGTACGTAGATTTTGTGGAAGTGCGGTTCTAAATGGCCAAATAATGCTAATTAATACTAGCAGACTGAATGGAGAGAATATTGTTTTTACTTATACAGAGATTATCCAGGGCTGTAAAGAAAGCATGGTGGGGAAAGAACTTGCCAAACAGTTCTGATAATAGGGTATGTGATGAAGGCTACCGATGGAACAATAACTGTTGAAATTGCTGGAGGGAGCTTATACGATGTTAGGCTTTGGAGAAGAAAAAAGAAAGGACAAGACTACCTGAGGCCCGTAGGTTGAAAAAGGGCAAAGAAAGAAAGCCCTGTTGGTCATTTTTTAATTTTTTTATATATATTTAGAATTTTGATATGTGATGATGTATTAGAAAATACGGTCTGATAGGAAAAATAAAGTACTGAACAAAAGAAAACCAAATCCCATGTTTTGTGATGTGTTTTGTTTGTGAACTACAGAGGTCTACCTGGATAAGTCAGTATTTATGAGACCTGAAGCCAGGTCTAGCAACAAATCTGGATTTTATTACTTTCCTTTTTAATATTGAATCATTCTCTGTACTTCTGCAACATATTTTATGTACTTTTGTTTAATATAGAAAACAATTTCCTTGTGATGTGTAACAGCATGTGGGTATATATCTTCTTGTAATGTACATGTATGTGGATCTTTTCATGTGTGTTTTAATAAATTTTATTTAATGTGTAAGGACCATTCCTTCTCTGATAAAATTAAGTTGTCCCAACAAAGCCAGAGCCCACCCTCTTTAATATCTTTATTGATGATTTGAATGAGGGAATTGAGTGCACCCTCAGTAAGTTTGCAGACAACACCAAGTTGGGGGGAAGTGTTGATCTCCTGGAGGGTAGGAAGGCCCTGCAGAAGGACCTGGATAGGATGGGTGAATGGACAGAGGCCAATGGGATGAGGTTCAACATGGCCAAGTGTTGGGTCATGCACTTTGGCCACAACAACCCCATGCAGTGCTACAGGATGGGGCAGAGTGGCTGGAAAGCTGTGCAGAGGAAAAGGATCTGGGGGTGCTTGTTGATGCTTGCCTGAATGTCAGCCAGCAGTGTGCCCAGGTGGCCAAGAAAACCAACAACATCCTGGCTTGTATCAGGAATAGTGCAGCCAGTAGGACCAGGGAGGTGATCATTCCCCTGTACTCAGCTCTGGTGAGGCTGCACCTCAAGTACTGTGTTCAGCTTTGGGCCCCTCACTACAATACGGACATCAAGGCCCTGGACCCTGTCCAGAGAAGGGCAAGAAAGATGGTGAAGGCCCTGGAATACAAGTCCTGTGAGGAGCAGCTGAGAGAACTGGGGTTGTTTGGTCTGGAGAAGATAAGGCTCAGGGGAGATCTTATTGCTCTCTATAACTACCTGAAAGGAAGGTGTGGGGAGCCGGGGTTTGGCCTCTTCTCCCATGTACCTAGTGATAGGACTGGAGGGAATGGCCTCAAGTTGTGCCAGGAGAGGTTTAGGGTAGAAATGAGGAGATATTTCTTCTCAGAAAGAGCAGTCAGACATTGAGTCGGGTTGCTCAGGGAGGTGGTGGAATCACCATCCCTGGGGGTGTTCAAGGAAAGGTAGGACATGATGCTTGGGGACATGGCTTAGTGGGTGACATTGGTGGTAGGGTTTGGCTAGACCAGATGATCTTGAAGGTTTTTTCCAACTTTAATATGATTCTATGATTCTATGAATATAGGAATTACATGGATCTGAGAGCAGCTACAATACTGTTGAGTTCAATAGGTAAGTTATAGCAAAAATTTATTTCCTGACAAGCACACATCCATATATACATTTACTCATATTTGTATTTATGTGCATTTTTATGTATGTTTTGCTAATTATAGATATGCATGTATATATGTATTACTTATATACATTTTTCCTGAAATGTTATATGTGATTTCTTTACAAACTGTGTGCCTGCAAGTAGTAAGAAAAGGCACTTTGAAGCAATTTATCAGGCTTACTTCTGTAGGAACTGAGTTTGTTGAATCCAGATAATGACTCTCATTTTTCTAAAATTAGAAGTTAGTTCTGCCATCCAAGCATTCTAACTCTAATAATTAGTAGCTATGTCTCCCTGAAGTGGATTTAAGTGTATTGTCTGAATAACTTCTGGAAAATTTTAGACTTTTTTGTTTAGAAAATAAGTGAAATGAAAAACATCCATACTTAATTCAGTAGAAGAATATTGTGAAACAATGCAACAGCAGTTAGATTGCTTATGTCTGATCATAGGAAAGGTTATAATGTAGATGAATTAACACAGTGTCATTTTGTCAGACCTAATATCATGAATCAAGAAAAAAGGGGATAGGTACTGTAACTGTAAAATTAAGTCTATTTTAGAGCATTGATTAATATAGATATTTGGCCCTTCTGCAAAATTCTATCTTTTAAATACTCCATGAAGTGATATGTTAAGGTATTCTAGCAGAACGTGAACAGAAATACCTAGGCACAGTCTTAGTATCGTGTGCAAAACAGAGGTGGCCTTTGCATAATTTCCTTTCTAGAATATACCTTTTTATTAGATTTCAAAGCATTTCTAACATACCATAAAAAATATGAGCAGCTGTTAGCATTCAAAGTATGGTGAATTTGCATGCATCTTCTGATCATTTTGGGAGAGGAGAGGCACCTCTCTAGCAGCTCTGTAAATGTTGCTGAAGTTGCAAAAAGATAAAAAATTCTGATTGTCCCTTACCTGATCAGTGATAACTTTCTAGTTGGTGTTGGATATGAACTGAATCATTCATTAAAGCTAAGAACCTAAGGTAAAAAATTACATCTTCTGTCTCATACTATGGGAAAAAAAAATCTCCCAGGCAAAGGTAATTAATGACCTGGTGTGTCCTAAACTTAGATACTGCAGAGAAATTAAAGAAGTTGAGGTCATCCACAGTGCGACATGCAGAAAACACAGAGGCACTAAAAATCTATGCACCTTCCTGTGGGACCACATGAGGAACTATAAATCACTAGTCACTAATTCCAAGATTTATACAATAATGCAATTTACAAAAGTAGATATTTAAAAAACAAACAAAACAAAACAGAAAAAAAAGCCCAACCAATCATCAAAAAAAAAAAAAAAAAATCAGAGATATCGTAGAGTTATGTTATAAAGCTGAGCTTGATCATTTGAACAATTACCAGAGCTTCTAAAGTGTTAAGTTATGTAGGCAGATGAGTTTGCCTGATGACCTGAGGTTTAGCTAAATGAGCAGATCATGCAAAACGACTGGACGTGACATGAAAAATTGCTGGACATAGCAAGTAACAAAGTGAGATAGTGCAAGAGGTACAGACAGTGCCACAAGGGATGGCTTTATTGCAAAGACGGTTGAAGAGCTGGTGAGAGACACCAGGCTCTACAGATAATTGTAGAGGAACAATGGGGAGTATTAGAGGATGTAATCTTGGAAGGCCAACAGTGACGAGGTTACGTTTTGGTAGCACTAGCTAGGGCCACAATCACCTTGGTAACCATATCTGAAATACCAAGTCTGGGTGCAAGATATTGCAAAACTGGGAGTAATGGACAAAAAAATAATTAGGGCCAGGATGCTGATGTCAGTGGCAATTACAGTGGAAAAAAGGCAAGGGTCAAAGCTGAAGACCAACAAATAAGGGGGAATGGGGAGAGGGATATGAAAGGGACTGGATGTCAACAGCAGCTGTGACCAGTGGGCTAGGAGAGGAGAAACTCCTGGGTGTGAGTGCCTTGGCAGGGCTGGAATCCCAGTGTCCACTAAGCTTGGAATCTCCCCAAATACACACTTTCTGTATGTGTAGCAATTTGTCAAAGAAAGGAAGCTCAATATAATAACTTTGCTATTATAATATCATCACGTTATTATAATATCATCAAACTTTGTGTTTGATGATAGACTGGGATCCGAAATTTTTTTTCCCAAATGTGTTATCAATCAATAACAAAAATAATAAAAAAATGAATTTTAAAAAATGATTCATGAAGTTAATAAGGTATAATAAGACAAAGATAGAGTATACAGTAATGAATGAATGAGAGACTGGGTGAGTAGGCAGTAAGGAGGGAGACAGACACTCTGCAAAATGAATATGGTCAGTCATGTTTGTAGGTGCCCAGTAGCAGTAGTTCAAGGAATACATAATACGGCTTTCAAAAACAGCATTCACATCAGACACTAAAATCTACTACCAAACTGCAAGACAAATTCATGAACATATAGCTAGAAGACAAATAGAAGACAATGATGCAGAAGTCTTGTAAGGGCACTTAATATGTTCACCCAATATGTCAGTACAACAGAAGTTATTTTTTTGTCCTGTAAGATTAGGTATGAAGCATGAAAAATACCTTAAAGCATGAGCTAATGCCTTCTGTGAGATTCTACTTCCCCACATTCGTCTAAATAAAATTGGTAGAAGGTTGTCCGGTAGAACAGCTCTGTTGAGTACTACCTACCCTGACTCTTCCTCTTCAAACCATGGTGACCATCTCCAAAATATAACCATGCTGTTTCTCTTGAAAAAAATGGTCAGTGCCTGGACAGTGATGTGAGTGCTTGAGACAGTGACATGACCTAGATACTCTAGGCATGTGTCTTACCATTAGCTTCAGAGGACACTCAGGAAGATTAATTGTGGCTTCTGTAAGTTAATTATCCTATTCACAGCCTTTGTAATATAAGGTGAAATTGTCACTAGCTTTCTGTGCTTTGAAAGAAAAAAGAGAATGAGCCCTGTCTTTCATCTCAAGGTTGACCCAGTGATTATATATTCTCCAGATTTCAGTGCAAATAAGAAATGAACAAGGATAGGATCCTGACTTTCCCTTCCAGGTATATGAGAAGAGCATGGAATGAATGGTATGTCATTTCATCACCCCCATTCATCAAGTTCAGGCACGGCATCATTAGGGGAGAATTTACAGTATTATCATGATCTGCTTGTATAGAGGGAAGAGAGAGGAGACTCAGCCACCGCTTTTACAGTCTCCTTCTGAGACAGGCATTTCTACAAGTTGGTTGTATGTCAGGGGTTTTGGAAAAGCTCCAAGTTTGCCAAATATAAATGCTAAAACAAGTCTGTTACACTGGTGAGTCTGATGAGGAGAGAACTTCAGATATGAAATGTTGAATCAGGAAGTACTTTGCCCTCTTCAACTGAAGAACAGGCTGATGATGCAGAAGGCTTGAACCATCTATGGAATGAAAAAACAAAGGCCTAAGGTTATGTTGAAATGTTAAATTGACCTCAGTGATTTATTGTGGTCTTTACTGAGAACTAAAGACATGATAAATCATGTTGATACTGAAACCAAGGTGACACTTAAAATATATTTAAAAATGTATATGCCATGGAAAAGTAGTCAGTAACAAGAAGAAAGTAAAAATATAGTTTTAAGAAAGATTAGAATACACTGATTGGACATGTCAAGTAGGTGAGACATAGAATAACAGAATCACAGAATATTCCAAGTTAGAAGGGACCCACAAAGGTCATCATGTCCAACTCCTGGCTCCACACAGGACCATCCAAAGACTAGACACTGTGTGAGAGCATTGTCCAAATGCTTCTTGAACTCCAGCAGCTTAGTGTCATGACTACTGGAACTGGGTTGCCTGTCCCAGTGCCCGACCACCTCTGGGTGCAGAACCTTTCCCTAACGCCCAGCCTGACCCTCCTCTGTCCCAACCTCATGCTGTTCCCTCTGGTCCTGTCGCAGGGAGCAGAACAGCGCCTGCCCCTCCACTCCCCTCGTGAGGGAGCTGCAGGCTGCCATGAGGCCTCCCCTCAGCCTGCTCTGCTCTGGGCTGAAGAAATGGTCTCTATCTAATAGAATCATACAACTATAAGCAATATACGATCCAGAATGGCCTAAACAGTTTCCAGGCTAAGCACTACATATGCAATTTTTCATTGGTAATGGAAGCTCAGCTTTTGGTTATTCTGATTCATGCAATTTTTGTATTTTTGAGCTTGCCAGGATTTATTTTAGGGTCACCATAGAGCAAAGGATGGTAAAGAAGAATGTATATGCTTTTGTTTGTTTTTGACTGGATGGAAATTGTCAGTAAAGATCTCATGCCTTTATGAGAAAAGATCAAAAGCAGAATGACAGACAATGCCACCATGTCTTGCATTTTCTCAATAACAAGAGCCCAGCCACTGAAATGTCCAGACGGAATGACATTGGGTGTTGGACAAAATACAGAGATGTGTGTGTCTGTGTGCATGTGCATCCAAATAAAACCATCCCCTGACTGCTAAGATTTCCTCTGATTAATGTCCAGTCACATCTATCCCAATTCATTTCTGATTTACAGGGCTTAATGTTGTGCTTATATCACTGCTTGAAAACATCCAGAATTGATACTGTCAAGGAGCTCTGGCTGAGGAGAATAATGTATCATACAAAGTGAGCAACAGTAGAAAGCACCAGGAGCAGCAAAGGCTGCAAGTGGAGAATACACTTCTCTCTCAGAAAAGGCCATCAGATAAGTAACTGGTCCGAGAACAATGAGCTGTCAGAAAGACATTGTGGTCTTGCAGCAATTACCAATCTTTGTCCATACAGACAGCTGAGAGTTGTGACATGTAATCTTCTCAGTTGTCAGATGTACTGTGTACTCTAACCTCCTGCCTAAGGTTCTCTATGTGTGAGAGATACTCCTTGACCCTCTGTGGGACTTTCTCTCTCTCCATTAATTGAATGAGCAACAGTTTATTGCCACAAGGTACAGATGTGGAAATAGTAACAGATGTGATGGAGGATCTGGTCTGCCATGTGACAAAAGCACTACTTTCATGAAGGTTTTGGATCTGCTTTCAAGCAAACACATCTACAAAGTAAAGAATCATTATTTTTAATTGTAGTTATCCCAGTAATGCATCTATGAAACCCAAAGTCTATGCAAGATTTTGTGTGTAAAATTTCTGTGCAAGGGAAATAGATTCTGGTGCAAGGGATATTTTTGTTTAGTTTTGTAAAGAAGGTTTGTTCTTCTAGAACACACACAAAGAAAAATAGAATAAGTTTTGTAGTTTGTGAGAGTTTGGTCTGAGTAATGAATTCAGGATTTTGGAATAAAAGTGATAAGGATGAATATCTCATAAAATGGTCTTTTTTACACCCTTCTCCATTCCCCACCACCACCCCTTAAGCACTATAGTGCTCCAATACATTTGGTAATGGGGGAATAAATATTATTTAATCTTTATTACTTCATTGTTGCTGAAATACCTTAGAATGCTGTTTATTACAGAGATCATAGTTTAGACAAATATTAAATTAAGGATGAATAAATAATTCTGAGGCCATCCCCTAAATAAGCTTTCATTTCCTGAAAATGACTGACACCAGTTCTCTTCATAACCCTGGAAGCCCAGGGAGGAATAAATGGTAGTACATTCCCTTTGTGAGCCTTTGACCCTTAATGATAAAGACATTTATGACACCACAGCAAAATTCTTAGAGGCAAACATAAAGCAGTGGCAATTCTCCCCCTCCATTGACAAGACCATTTTCTGTGGGCCCAGTCTGAGCCAACTGAGCTGACTTCAGGAGATGAAAACTGACAATAATAAAGAAGTTTCCCCTGAAAGTTGATAGACAGCAGCCTTCTTAATTCGCTACAGACAGTCGGCAGCAAATCTGTCCTGAGTGCTCGTTGTTTGCCTTGCCTTAACCCTACCTGCCAAGCCATGAAGAGGCACAAAACTGGGGCACTCCTCATCCCCAGTAGAAGCCTGAGGCAATTTTATGCCCAGGTGATACCTTAAACCTACTCTCAAGCCCTGGAAATGTGAAGAGGTGCTAAGCTGGTGCAGCCTTCTTTCCACAAAGAATGAGTCAACTTCTGTCTAAAGTGACACCTTCCAAGCTCTTATCTCATAATCACAGCATAGCACTCCTGTAAAGACGTTTCTGCATTTTCAACTGCAATTCCAAACCTAAACTTAACTTACGCTTGACACAGAAATGAGCTTACCTGCTGTTGTTTTAGTCTGTCAGCACCAGTTGACTTCTCTCTAATTGTCCTTCCTGTAGAACCTGAACTAACATATTTGATCTGTGATGATTCTTTTGTCTCATTGTATCCATAATTTTAAGTTTAGCTGTGAACATCACAGCAGTGAACTGATGATGAATCCCCTTTACACATACCATCTCCATAAGCAAAATGCTCTTCTTTGGATGAACTGCATTCTGACTTTTTAACTGACCCTTCAAACGCAACAATATGCATCAGGGAATAAAAATAATTTGAGTTTCCTTAAGGAAATCTGATTCAGGACTGTCATCCTTCAGTGTAAAATTTTATCCATCCTCAGAGTCATATGACACTGACCCAAAAACTGTAGCCCTTTGAACATACTACTGAAGTTTTACCTCTTAAACATTTTGTAATATTACCTGACATAACTAACCTCAAACCCAACCCTAATCTGATGTCTACCCAGAATACAGATATGGGAGACATTTCCTTCTCTTAAATTATCTATTCAGTTTCAGTTCTACATAATAGCCAACCTCTTCAACAGCCTTCAAATTATCTGAAGTAAACTTGGTCCTTTATTCTTCACTTTCCTTGACCCTGACTCATATCTTTACAGTAACTCAAAATAGATTTGAGCCAGAGAAAACACTTTTTTTCAACTATTATCTTAATTGATCCCGGGCACTGGCATCACCAGTTCCCTTCCTGTAAGCAACCCCAGGAACAGATAGCAAGAAATTCTCCACTTGCATCTTAATTTTTTCTAATACTGATCTGAATCCAAACCCTTACCTAAACCTGCCACAGTAAAATTACTGATTTTAAAGTTCCCACTGCTAAAAGAAGATGTTTTTAAATAGCACCAGATTTTAATTCTCTATCAAAGTAATTTTCTGTGGCTCTCTATTGTGTACTAATGAGCAGCAGAAAGACAGCTGTGTTTTAGTTTTGATAGCTGCAAGCACTCATCTATTTTTGGGGAAGGTAGACTTTGTAATAATCTAATTAAGCAGGAAGATTATTGGCTATGTTTAATGGTATAGTTCTCCTTTTCTCTTGCTACTTCTTTTTTATTTTTGTCAAGTTTCAGTTTATACTCCAGAACATCATAAATTTCAGATAAATACAGTGTAAAACATTTCTGAATCGCCATAAACAACCCTTAAGGATGTTAAAGCCATATTCTATTTCCTGTACTGAATCTGTTTTGTCTCCAGTGCCATAATAATCTGTCTCACTCATATGCACAGTGGCACTGCTAATTGTTCTTAATTGAGACTAGTAGTATCTAATATGCTACAGTGGTTTTCTGCTGAATTTTGATCATGTGCTTACTGATAAGGGAATCTAGACTCAGCCATTAGACCTGCTTATTGCTATTTGGACAGTCACAAACATTGTAACATGAGAGACCTCCTCCCTTTATAGGCAATATTTCCAGACTCACATAATTGTCAACAGTTATCTAAAGATTTTAATATTCCCTTCCTTCTCTCTGACTGCTGAAATGCGATCCCTGTGAATATAATGATGAAGAGGCAAATTAGTTTCTTTATGTGGAACCTAGTTTTCCTCAACATTTGTGCTGGGTATTAAGAAATAGAGGGATAATAAAAATATTTCTTCCAAGGAAAGTTATCTTAACAGAGTTTTACATCCTCCATATTTCCCAGGTGGGCATATAAAGGAAGGAAAAGACGGCATCAGAGATTTGATAGTTTCCAGTAGCACACATTAAAGCATGATACAAACACAAGTAATTTCAGCGAAGTATGATTTGTATTGATGTACCCAGGCTATGATGGGGGCAAGCACCTATTGCCTTCAGTAGTCTTTAGATGAGATTTAAATATTAACATCATTTTCTTTGATGTTGACTCATCTTCTCCCCTTTCTTCTACATGCTGGCTACCCAATGCATTTTAGTTGCATTTTAGTCATGATAGCTCTTCAGCAACTATCACATTTCTCTCTCTCTCTCTTTTTTTTTTTTCTTTTTTTTTTTTTTTTTCTGAGCCTACATCTCAGAAACCTGAGCTTTCCAAAGCTACAAGGCAGAATTTCTTTGGCATGGGTTCAACTGGTCAAAGGTGTGAAGAACTGTGACTCCTGACACTGCTGGGTTGGTGGAAGGCTCCAGTACAGATCAAGTTACACCAGCATCAGACAGCATATTTCAGTTTTAAAGTATTGATATTCTGTATGAGTACTAATGAAGTTTTATTATTAGTGCTTAGTCCACCACAGGAGCACTTTTCAGATGTGAAATATGGTCTGATGTCTCCAATCAGGTATTGCTTGTGTAACACAGACTTTTTTTCAAATGTAATCTTATTTTTTAACTTTACACCATGCTTTGCACTGCACATGAGCATGCCTAACAGTGAGAATTAGGGTCAAAATTTTGCAGTATTAGCTTCTGATCATCTTGACAGTGATAGGATTGCTGCAGGCATATGAGATCATGATGTGTGATGGCTGCAAGGAGATGCATCAAGATTTATTCTTAGTAGCGTCTATGATAATTCAAGAAGCACCAGAAAGCCAAAATACATTAAAATGTGCTTTTATACGGTATATCAGCAAAACAGAAATTAAACCCAAAAGCTTATCCAACTTTTCCTATGCAGCCTCTCAACTGAGAGTGTTTGCTGGTTCCCAGCTGCAAACAGTAATTGGTGAAATTTTCCAACTTTAAAGATGATTTATAAATTAATTCATAGCATAGATTACGTCACCAGTGGGATGAGCTTTTGGGCTGACCTAAGTACAGTATCAATTCCTCTGGCATTAAATAACCTTTCTTTTTCTGACTGACATTAATGGCCTTTCAGGTAGTGGCATGTAGTTCTTTCTGTCATTTACTTTCTGAGAAAGATCTCATATTGTTCCCAGTTGTTTAAACTCAGTTTAAAATTCTGCTCCACACAGAGTAAAGGCATATATATCATCAAGGCAAAGCCCCATTAGAGAATCAGATGGTAGAACACCAATGTTAAAAGTATATGGCTTTGCCTAATTGCTCATTTGTATTCCACCTTAGTGACGGAGGTTATATTTTCTGTAGGAAGGTGAGTAGAAAACCAGAGACCAGGGGAGAAAAGTCTTTTTGAATCTGTAAAGGGCTGGCAAATAATTTACCTTATAGGCATGGCTCTGGGTGCAATGTGAAATCAAATAGCTGGAGACATTTTGGCAGATGGAAATGGCATATGATAATTAGAATATAGTACAAGATAAAAGAGGAATAACCTTCATTAAAAAAAAAAAAAAAAAAGTGCTACTAAGGAAGCTTTCACTTACAGACCTCAGAAAGTTGCTTTGTTCAAGTTGCCTATAAGTTTTGGTGCCTACACTGGCCATTAGAGATCAGATGCTTTGTAAGTATTAGCTGTGAAGCTGAGTTTACTCTCTCTTCCCATGTCTCTCCCCCTGCCCCCTGTCTCCCCCGTCTCTTTCCCTCCTCCCCCCCCCTCCTGATTTCATTATCAAACTTTAATTTTAGAAGCAATAAAGGACTAAAAAAATAAGATTTGACAATGTTGAATGGTGCCTCATATGACTTGTGTTTATTTTTTTTTTTTCCTGTGAAAGCTATTTTGGCTTTGAACCTCTTTGCTATCATTAGCATTTATATCATTAGCATTTAAAATCAGAATTTTAACTTTGTCTAAATGAAAAAGCTTGATCATTTTTGTTTTTTCCTGTGGAGAAATGTATTCTTTTCATGCTTAGATCAAATGTGAAGAAAAGAACACTACAAAACTCACAACATTTTGTGAGGCCATTTATAAAATAGGATTTTTTCCACTGTATAATCCTTACAAGCATTTATCATTTTATATTTCTGAATTCAGAAATAAATACTAAAAACAGTGAAGGAAAAGATGTTATAGAAGATACATGCAGGCGTGTTTTCCAAAGGGCATAAAACAGGATGTTTTTATTGAAGAATTTTACAGTGTTGATTTCCATTTCGAAATGCATGCCTTCAGTGAGAGAACATGTAACAGCTTTCAGTGCTGTAAAACTCATTCTTTTTCTTATTTGCATTTCCTCTCTTTTTGTAAGATTACACTACTTATGATGATATTCTTTCCTTCTATTGCAAAGAAACATTAAAATCTGTGCAGTAATTAATATTGCTATTTCAAATAAGAATTTTATCTGTATAAGTCAAGAAAAATATATAGGACACTGAATTATAAAACAGAGATAACAGATAAAGCATTGCTCTGCTTTACTACACAGTGGTGTACAGGGTTTATATGTCAAAGCTTGATGTGAGCCAGCAGTGCACACTTGCAGCCCAGAAGGGCAACTGCATCCTGGGCTGCACCAACAGAAGTGTGACCAGCAGAGGGAGGTAACTGTCCCCCTATGCTCTGCCCTTGTGAGGCCCCACTTGGAGTCCTGGATCCAGGTCTGGGGCCCCAAGCACAAGAAAGATGTGGGGCAGTTAGAGTGGGTCCAGAGGAGGTCATGAGGATGCTCAGAGGTTGGAGCACCTCTCTTAGGAAGAAAGGCTGAGAGAGCTGGGGCAGTTTGGCCTGGAGAAGACTCTGGGGAGACCTCATTGCATCTTTTCAATACATAAAGGAGGCTTATAAAAAAGATGTAGAGTGACTTTTTGCTAGGGCAGATGACAATAGGACAAGGGGTAATGGCTTTAAACTAAAAGAGGTCTGAGATTTAGATTCGATTTAGATTAGAGGTTAGGAGGAAATTCTTCACTCAGAGGTTGGTGAGGCACTGGAGCAGGCTTCCAATAGAAGTTGTGGATGCCCCATACCTGGTGGTGTTCAAGACCAAGTTAGATGAGGCCCTGAGCAATCTGGCCTATTGGGTGGTGTCCCTGCCTATGGCAGGGGAGTTGGAACAATATGATCTTTGAGATCCCTTCCAACCCAAGCCATTCTATGATTCTGTCTCTCTGAAGAGCACAAAATGAAAATGTCTTTTGAGATAGTGTGATGAAATAACATAGAATCATAGAATCATAGAATCATAGAATATCCTGAGTTGGAAGGGACCCTTAAGGATCATCAAGTCCAACTCTTGACACCGCACAGGTCTACCCAAAAGTTCAGACCATGTGACTAAGTGCACAGTCCAATCTCTTCTTAAATTCAGTCAGGCTCGGTTTAAGAGCCTTAACATCTTTCTTTTCCTTTTGTATTTTTTTTTTATATACTATATAAGCTAACATATTTATAGCCTTTATTTAGATCTCTGTGAGGATAAGAGAGAACACCAAATGCCAGATCTTCTGATCAGGAAAACATGTGTTATGGTCATTGTGGCTGCCATCCCACACCATTTCTCCTCCCATGAGGACACAGACTGGAGGAGTGATGTTTTACATGCCATGGCCATTCATCAGTGTTTCCCTATACCTCCTGCACCTTCAGACACCTCTGTGTTCACAGAGCTGTGATACTACACAATTCCACCGTTCAGCTTGGAGTTTAAATGGCTGCCAGCTTTCTTGAAAAATGGTCTCTACTCCAAGCTTTACCTGATGTCCTGGTTTTGGCTAGGGTAGAGTTAATTTTCCTCCTAATAGCTTGTAGGGTGCTATGTTTTGGATTAGGATGAAAAGAGTGTTGATAACACATTGATGTTTTAATTGTTGCAGAGCAAGTGTTTAAACCAAGCCAAGGACTTTTCAGATTCTTGCTCTGTCTTGCCAGCGGGCAGGCTGGAGGTGCAGTGGGAGCTGGGAGGGGACAGACCCAGGACAGCTGACCCAAACTGTCTGAAGGGGTATTCCACACCATGTGATGTCATGACAAACAATTAATATGGGGGGCCAGCTGGGTGGGGGCACCGGCTGTTCGGGGTTAGGCTGGGCATTGGTCAGCGGGTGGTGAGCAATTGCATTGTGCATCATTTGTTTGTACACATTACTAGTAGTAGTACTGTTATCGTTATTATTATTTTTTTTATTTTCTTTTCTATCCTAATAAACTGTCTATCTCAACCCACCAGCTTTCATTTTTATTTATTTATTTATTTTTTTTTCGATTCTCTCCCCATCCCGTGGCGGGGGGGGGGGGAGAGAGGGTGAGCGAATGGGTATGTGGTGCTGAGCTGCCAGCTGGGTTAAACCACTATACCTGACTATTCACCATGTACAATTGTCTGGATACAAATATATATGGTCACTTTGGTACATTACTTCAAATAACATTTGAAGTAAAAATCTCCAGGGTTTTGTCAGAAGAAAAATGACAAAAGTAATAAAAACACAAAGCCAAAACTGTTTTTATAATAATTTTACTTCTAGTAAAAAAATTACTTCAGCTACTGTGGTTAAATAGTATAATAATATAGTAAATCTTGTAACAAAAATACAACCTTTTTTTAAACCTAAGATAACCCTCTGTCTCAAACCTCTTGAAGAGAAAAATGTTATTCTATTAGCTTGATGCTAGCAGAGGATGATTTGTCACAAAGAGAGAACCATACTGAATCCTGTTTTACCTTCTTTGGATGCAATAACACATATTTTAAAGTCACTGTGAAGAAGAATATTTCTTGAGATATGATGGCTTGACCACATAAATCCTACAGTACTTAGAGATCCTGGCACTGCAATAATTAGAGATACCAAATCTATAGCAAGTACAGATCCCAAGACTGCACTAATTAGAAATCCCATCCAGCCCTAAGAAGAGGCACCGTATTTTTAAGAATAACAGGTCTGGAAAGCAGCAAACCATGACAGGGATTTAACTGCACTGCCCTCCCATACAAATCACAGAATCATAGAATAGTTTGGTTTGGCAGGAAACTTAAGGATGATCTAGTTTCAATTTCCCTGCCATGGGCAGGGACACCTCCCACATCAGTATGCCCAAAGCACCATCCAGCCTTGCCCTGTACACTTCCAGGGATGGGGCACCCACAACTTCTCTGGGCAGACTGTGCCATTACCTCAGCACCATCTGACTAAAGAACTGCTTCCTTACATCTAATCTAAATCTATCCTCTTTTAGTTTAAAACTGCTACTCCTTGTCTTATCCTATGCTGCTCCCTGATAATAAGTCCTTCTCAAACTTTCTTGTAGGCCCCCCTTTAAGTGCTGGAAGGCTGCATTAAGGTCTCCATGGAGCCTTCTCTTCTCCAGGCTGAACAACCTCAACTCCCTCAGCCTTTGTAGGACAGGTGCTGCAGCCCCTGGATCATCTCCATGGCCTTCCTCTGGAGTCGTTCTAATACTTCCATGTCCTTCTTCTGCTGAGGTCCCCAAGGATGAACACAGTGCTCCAGGTGGAGTCTGACGAGAGCAGAGCAGAGGGGGACAATCCCTGCCCACGCCCTGCTGGCCACACTCTTTCTGAGGTAGACCAACATACAGTTGGCTTTCAAAGGTTGAAAAGCACATTGCCAGCTCATGTCAAGCTTCTTGTCCATCAGCACCCCCAGGTCCTTCTCCTTAGGGCTGCTCTCAGTCCATTATCTGCACAGCATGTATTTATGCTTGGGATTGCTCTGGCCCAGATGCAGGACCTTGCACTTGGTGTTGTTGAACTAGATGAGGTTCGCACATGCTCATCTCTCAAGACTGTCCAGGTTCCTCTGGATGGTATCCCTTCCCTTCAGCGTGTTGACTGCATCACATAGCTTGGTCACCAAGACTCACCATACAGTTTGGTTGAGTTACCATCCTTGAAAGTCTTCAAGAACTGTGTAGTTTTAGAACTTAGTAGCATGGTTTAGTGATGGACTTATCAGTAGTAGGTTAAAGGTTGGACTAGGTGATCTTGAGGTCTTTTCCAACATGAATATTTCTATGATTCTATGATCTTTCCAGGCACAGAGATGAGGCTGACTTGCTTGTAGTTCCCCAGGTCTTCCTTTTTCCTTTTATAAAAATGGGGGTTATGTTTTCCCTCTTCCAGTCAGTGGAATCTTCATCAAACTGCCACGACTTCTCAAATGTGATGAACAGTGGTTTAGCAACTACACCCACCAGTTCTGTCAGGACCTCTGGATCTCATCAGGTCCAATGGACTTGAGCACCTTTAAGTTTCTATATAAAAAATCAGATGACAACAAATAAAGTTCACCTCCAAGAACAATTCCATGGCATACCTTGAATTGTTTCCACTAGCAGGTTTGTTCCATCCTCTTTAATGACGGTGATACTAAGACCAGACACACCAGAGTCATCATGAGCACTGTTAAAATGCACATTCCTTTACCTGTATTTAATCTCTTTTTCATTTTGTGTAGGGTAGATTTCCCTCTTCCTCCAGCCAAGAGGATTATGTGTTTAGGACTGTGTAATTTTGAATGACGTATAAAACAAGGTTTTGGTTAAAGCTTGAAAGTAGTCGAGTAACTACTGTACTCATTTAAAAACTAATACAAGAACTCAAATACTACTAAAATTCACTGTAGGTATTTCTGGAAGAGCTACCCTTTCAGAAGTTAATATTGTCAAAATTTACATGCCCAAACGTATTTCCAAAAGTGATTTTATCTCTAAGAAAATTGCTTATAATCCTAGCCAGTACTGTTACTGTGTCCATAATTTGGAGAGAGAAAATAAATGACACTTATTGCAGACACCCCAGAAGCATTTTGTGGATCTTCTTGAAAGCTGGACAAAAGGAGCTCAAGACAAAGTTGGTCAGTCCCTTAAAGGATGCTAATTCTCCATTATTTCAGGGAGTTTGGTAGAGTTTTGACAACATTCAATGACTAGTCTCTCTCTCTCAATTCCCCCTTCCCCTCCCTCTTAATTGCATCATATTAATTTCCTATTATTTTTGTTAAGGAAATAATTTTTAAAAGATCATCCTAGTTTAAAAAGTTTGTGGAAGAGACTATATAACAGGATAAAGAAATAAAAACCAAAGCTGGTGGTATGTAAGCAGCCTTTGGTGTTGTCATCACCAAACAAGCTTCAGAAGAGAGGGAATAGTCTGATCCCCAGCCTCTGTCAGACTGGTGTGCTGGGATTTTTTTATTATTATTTATTTATTTATTTTTAATTTGCTTGCATTACACAATGAATGCATGGCAGGCTTTTCAGGTCTTTTTTGTAAGTAATTCAGGAATTTTGTCCAGCAAATGCCTCCTGCTTTGATCTTTCCTACTCTCTTATGGCTAATTGCAATCCTAGATATGGTCTCCTGATTCTGTGGGTATCTTTCTACTCGTCCTCATCTTGAGTGCCTAGAACATATTTGGTTTCCCAAATAGTAAAGGTAAGTGTACTTAGGAAAGAAGTGTGATTAAACACCTCTGCAGAAACTTTGTTGTGCCACAGTGGAAGAAGACCCTCTGGGGCAGGATCTCCATTCCATTACTGATTTTAAAGTTCCCTCGGGAGATCCCCCAGACCTGTAGTCACTTATTTGTTAAGTTACACTCATGTAGATGACAGCATTTAAAGTGTAATTTCTATGAATGATTCTCTGCATGTGCCTAGACATGTTTCATTTCAAAAATTATGTCATGCTTCACCAACATTGCATTTACATCTCCTGAGGCCCTGTTTGATCTTGACAAAAAAAAAAAAAAAAAAAAAAAGAAAGGTAGCTTAACATTACTCTTCATCTGGTACCTATAAATCTACCATTGAGCCAGTAGAAAAAGTATTTAACTCAGGGAGGTGTCTTGGTAAGCTTGAAGGAAAGACCTTCTGCCTCATCATAAACAGCTGTCAGCTTATATCCTTAAAAGAAGCGCTTACTTCTACGCATGCCAAAGGCTAGGAATATCATCCCCATACTCAAATCATTTGGGATTCAGGATGCACAATAGTCACACTGATCTTATTTTTCTCAAATAACTTTTTTGTTGAGTTCATCTTATGTGTTCATCTCATTTCATACCTTGAAATAAAACAGCCAGCTAAATACCTGAAGTCTTACTCCAACAGATCTATCTTGTGGCAGAACTTCTGATATGCCTAATGATATTTTCAGTCTCTAACTGTTGTTCTCTTTTCCCCTTTTATCATATTGGATGGAGAACAAAATAAGAAAATAAAGCTTTCACGGTATTTACTGTTTTTCTGTAGTGTCTCTGACACATCAACATATCTCTCAAATTATCACGGAATCACAGAAACACAGAATCATCTAGGTTGGAAGAGACCTCAAGATCACCGAGTCCAACCTCTGACCTAACACTAACAAGTCCTCCACTAAACCATAGCACTAAGCTCTACATCTAAAAGTCTTTTAAAGACCTCCAGGGATGGTGACTCAACCACTTCCCTGGGCACCCTATTCCAATGCCTAATGACCCTTTTGGTAAATAAGTTCTTCCTAATATCCAACCTAAACTTCCCCTGGTGCAACTTTATCCCACTCCCCTCGTTTTGTCACTGGGCACGTGGGAGAACAGACCAACCCCCACCTCACTACAGTTTCCTTTAAGGTATCTATAAAGTGCAATAAGGTAGCCCCTGAGCCTCCTCTTCTCCAGGCTGAACAATCCCAGTTCCCTCAGCCACTCCTCAAAAGTTGTCACCAGATCAGATTTTGAGTGTGCTCCTACTTCTAAGTTTGTGTCTCCCTCGATTGATTAGCATCAATCTTTCAGCTCAGTTCAACTTCTACTTTAACAATCACAGTGAATTCAAAGTTTTTAATCATGCCTCAGAAACATTAAGAGCATTTTAGCATAAAAGACCACTCTCAGTTTCCTCTCTGCATTATACTGTAAAAATAACACTTGCAGAAGCTTTGTTTTGCCATCCTAAGCTCTCTGCTCATTCTCTGTCTTTTCTTTGGTCCATGACTGGGTACTTTTCTCAACATAGCACAGTACTACGAAAGCAACATCTCTTGTACTGACAGTCCTTTCCCTAGACAGCCTTGGTATTACTTATATTCTGGTTGGTGAATGAGAAATTTTTCAACTCTTCTATTCCAAATGGTGTCCAGCATTGTTCTAACATAACGAATATTGATTATGAAAAATACCTTCAGTAATATTTTCAGGACAACACAAACAAATAAATAAATAAATAAACAAATAAATAAAAAACCCTCCAAACACGTGTATTATTTTTAACAATTGTTAAGTTTTGTGACAACAGAATGTTCTCCACACTTGCTAAAGAGCACCAGGGCACAAAGGTGAGGAGAGAATGCCAGTAACCCAGTTCATTTCACAAACTGAGAGGGCTCCCTGAAATAAGAGGCAACAGATACATTTGGGTGTGCAGGGGAAATTTGGGATTGCATAATACACTATGGGATGTTTAGTGGAAGAACCAAGGTCTGGGAACATGTTGTATATTTGTGAAGTGTGCAAGGTATTGCTAAAATATTAGTCTTGCCTTATGGAAGCATGATGCAATGGGAAGAAGGGGAGAAAAAAAGAAAAGAAAAGAAAAGAAAAGAAAAGAAAAGAAAAGAAAAGAAAAGAAAAGAAAAGAAAAGAAAAGAAAAGAAAAGAAAAGAAAAGAAAAGAAAAGAAAAGAAAAGAAAAGAAAAGAAAAGAAAAGAAAAGAAAAGAAAAGAAAAGAAAAGAAAAGAAAAGAAAAGAAAAGAAAGAGTGGGCTGGTTTGTTTGCTTTTGAAGAGCTAAGGTTTTTTCAGATAATGAACACTTTCAATATCTTTGCATCTGTGTAGGCAACTGTGCCAAGACACTGCAGTCTGTTGCTAGAATCAAGATCATATCTCTCAGCTTGCCAAGCTCTAAATGTGAGAAACACCACACAACACAAGAACACAGAGAAAGGAAAATAAAATATTGTAAATCCACAAATTCAAAAAGGATGGGGAAAGGGAGTAAATGGATTTGCATGTTTTGAACACAGGGTAGTGTTCTCTGACCCTATGTTTTATGATTCAACTATACTGGTGTAAATATTTCACAATAATAAAAGGGAACAAATGACAGTTCAGGAGAGACAGAAATAAATCTGTATCAGAAATAAGGAAGTATTGAGAGATATAGCTGAGATATACCAAAGCATGGATATATGTAATAAAACCTCTGACAGAATGCTTGCATTCGATATGTACAGTGGTATTAAAACAGCTGACAATGTGAAAGCCTTGGTAGCAACGGTGCTATTTATTGTTGATAACAGCATGGGGAAATGTAGCTTTTGTCCATGCCAAATTGCTGCTTTTACAAGGCAAAATAATCCATGTCAGTCAGTTCAAGATATTTTTATTAACAAAAATATAACGTGGAGACTATATTCACACATACATGCATGCACACGCACATACAGAGTGGAATCAGTAAGCAGTCTTGTGGAATTTAAAGGAGGGTCATCCAGCAGCAGTGTAAAACAAAATAAATAAATAAATAACTTTCATTCTCTATCGGTTTTTGAAGCAGTTTAACAGAGTTCTGTGGACTGAAATGAATGGAAAGCTTAGGAGAAAATACTAAAATTATTTTCTCCTGCCTAGAATTTTTATCATTGCCGTTTCCTGCCTATAGATTTTCCAAGATAAATATATTATAAACTACAGATTTATACATATACACTGCATTTATTATAAGCCTTTCCCAGCTGAAATAAATTAAGGTAATGTTTTGTCTCTTGTTAAATAAGATTACTCTTGTTAAATAAGATTACTCCATCCCAAATTCAGTATTAAAATTGCATAATTTCATAGTGATTTTTTTCATCAATTGTAACCTGTTTGACTTCCTCACCCTTTCAAAGAAATTGCAAAAGTAACACTGATTTCTGATTTCTAGACTTCTGTTGAATTATAACTTATACTTATGACCAAGTATACAATTAAACTGAATTTGGACTTTTCTGTTGATCTATGGAGTAGGCTTTATAAAGAATACCCATTAATGACAAGTAACTCAAAAAGTTTTAAAGAATTTAGTTATTTATAATGATTTATATTTAATACTCTTGAAAATCTTCTGAATACTATCAGAGCATGGCAAAACAAAACATAAATCAAAGATGAATATCTTCCAAAAATATGTGTGCACACTTTAACCAAGAAGGAAAGGAAAAACAAGAAATTAAGACAGTTTTGACTGGGACAGACTTAATTTGCAGTGTAAAGGTACACGCAAGGCAAATGTTATGGATTTTCAGGAAACAAAAGCAAATCAAAAATTATTTTTTCTCGATATCTAATGAAAACAGTCATGATAACACACCAATGGTTTTACTTGTTGCAGAGCAGAGCTTGCACAAAGCCAAGGACATTTTTGCTCCTGAGGCTGCCCTGCCAGCAGGGCACCAGCCTGGGGGTGCATGAGAAGCTGAGAGGGGACACAGCTGCAACAGCAGACTCCAAATGAGCAAGGGGACAAGACATGCCATAAGAGGTGTGGGATGGTGGCAGCTGCGCTGCCACCTGTGTCCCCTGGCATGCCAGTACACCTGGCCCCACCTCAGCACCAGGTCCTTGTTATTTGCAGTCTCTAATTGTTGTTTTCTTTTCCCCTTTTATCATATTGGAGGGAGAACAAAATAAGAAAATAAAGCTTTCTATAATGTCTCTGACACATCAATGTGACCAAAACTTCAGAGTTTCATAATGATTTTTTTTTCAGCAGTTTGTAACCTTTTTGACTTCCTCACCCTTTCATAGAAATTGCAAAAGTAACACTGCACAACTATGAAACAAAAGGGCAAGGGATGACAGAGGCTTTGAGATGTCCCTGCTCTTCCCTGATCCTCCCTAACTGCATGCAGCAACTATCCCTAGGCACAGGCTGACACAGGATAAAAACTGCTCAGAGGGGTCAATGACACCTGAAAAGATGCTGACATGTGAGCAGGGTACCAGGATGTCTGGTAGCAGCCCTTTCTTGCAGCTGCATACTTTGCTTTGGGAAGTAGTGCTCATCTAATTACCACCTAGCAAGCATCTTATGTTTGATCATACTCATAAAAGCAGCAGAGCTGTGACTTGGATAAACTGTGCATATCTGAATTGTTCACCCTGTGCATCCTTCTCATGATAATGAGTAAGAACAACTTGACTCATTATTACTTCTGTTCTTCTAAGGTAATAATTTCCCTCCACAGGTAGAGCCTCTGAGCAGCTGATGGTCCACTAAGAGAATTTATTATGAGTTTGCACTTCTCTTTTGAGAAGCAGTATTTAAATATTTGCTCTTATTTATTTATTTAGATTGATCCTGCCTGATTCATTCACTTATGTAAAACAAACACAAACGGCAACCTTGTTAATATTCTTATGTGTCAGACCACATGCTTTTCATAAATGTTATTATCACAGAGAGAAATGGTAGGGTATTTCAGCCATTGTCTCACTGGGGCCAGGTTAGGAGACTGAGAAACAACAACAGGTGCTTTCAGCTATTGTGCTAGATGAGGCTATGATGCAAATAATTGTTACTGCCATTATCTTTGAAGCCAGATGCTTGGTGTTCCTGTAACAGAAAATAGACTACCACTATATCTAAAAATACTTTTTTTTAACATTGTTGCTGAGATATAAATCAGAAAAAAACTGATATAACTAAAGACAGACTTGAAATATGAAGTTAAAGAAAAAAAGGTTCTATAAATAGCAGAAAAGATTAATTATATAATTAATCTTCTGCTTACTTGTGTTTTTCTGTTGTCAGGATGGGATATAAAGAACATGTAATGGAAAAAAATGCAAATTATTTCAGCAGTGTTCTGTCAGATTCAACTGATAGGAAAAATCTTAAATAAATCGCCTGGCATGTTTTTTAAAAAAAAGGAAAAATATCCCTGTGGAGGCAGCTTGCAGCTGTTTTATTACACTGACAAATATGAGACAAGGCTCAGAAAAAGAAATGGGCTTTCAGAAGGCATGTCTTCAAAAGCTGAATTTCTTTTGAACATCAAATTAGAAATGAGAAAACAGGACAGTGTATTCATCATAGCAATAAGGATAGAAGCAGACATGTTCATCTAAGTTGATGAAAAGAGAAAAGGAAACAAACAAACAAAGAAACAAACCTCCCTATCTCCACCAAGTGTCCACAAAATTTAATTTTGACTTTTGGAAATGTCATTTTCAGTAGCTTGTCCATACTCATCAAGGAAGCCCCTGTGAGAACAATGGCCACTGCTGGGTCATTTTCCACTACCTACCTGGAAGTGGACAGGCCTGGAGTGTGGGTACCTCTGCCCCTTTTGTACACTCCCCTTACTCCAACACTGCTTGGCTCTGGACATACCCAGCCAGTGCCTGAGACATTAACAAAACTGTTGAAATCCTACATATAGGGAAGTAAACTCCAGGCACCAGGACATTCTAGGGGCCAGCCAGTTGGAAGGCAGCTCTGCAGAAAAGGACCTAGGAGTCCTGGTACACACCAAGTTGAAAATGAGACAGCAGCTTGCTCTTACTGTTAGCAAGTCTAATGGTTATTCCTGGTTGCATTAGAAAAAAATGTTGGCAGCAGGTCAAGAGAGGCGATCCTTCCCCTCTGCTCAGCACTGGTGAGGTCACACCTGTAAATCCCAGTTTGGGTCCCCCCAGTACAAGACACACAGACACCCTGTCCAACAAAAGATCACAAAGATGTTGAAGGGACTGGAGCATCTTCTCTTCAATATCTTTATCGATAATCTGGATGAGGAGATCGAGTGCACCCTCAGTAAGTTTGCGGGTCGCCAAGTTAGCCATGAGTGTTGATCTATTCAAGGGTAGGAGGGCTCTGCAGAGGGATCTGGTCAGGCTGGACCCATAGGCAAAAGCCAGCTCTATGAGGTTCAACAAGGCCAAGTGCTGGGTTCTGCGCGTGGGGCACAACAACCCCATAGAATGCTACAGGCTGGAGGAAGAGTGGCTGGAAAACTGCTCAGTGGACGGGGGCCTGGGGGTATTGGTTGACAGCTGGGTGAATATGAGCCAAGAAGGCCAACATCATCCTGGCTTATATCAGAAATGGTATGCCCAGCAAGGCTAGGGAATTGATTGTCCCCCTGTCCATTGGCTCTGCTGAGGCCACACCTCGAGTACCATGTTTGGGTCCTTCACCACAGGGAGGACATAGAGACACAGGGATGCTGGGGTGTGTCTAGAGAAGGGCAATGTGGCTGGTGAAGGGTCTGGAGAACAAGTCTGATGAGGAGCAAGGAGCAAGTTTCCTCTGCTGGGAGGGAACTGGGGTTGTTTAACCTGGAGAAAAGAAGCCTCAGGGGAGACCTTACTGTACTTTACAATTACCTTAAAGAAGGTGGCAGCAAGGAGGGGATCAGACTCTTCTCTTAAGAGAGGGAGTTAGGAGACTTATGAAGTAGAGACAGAGTGCTGACAGCATTAAACTAGGATGCTAACCGTATGCTGCCTGCACAAAAAGCAGTGTGGCCAGCACGTTGAGGGATGTGATTCTGTCCCTCTGTTCCACTCTCATCGGACCTCAGCTGGAACTCTAGTACTCCCAACTTGAAGAGGACATTGAGCAAATCCAGAGGATGATGAGAAAGGGCTGGAGGACTTCTCCTATGAAGACGGGCTGAGGCCTGTCTTCATAGGGGACAGAGGCCCTGATTTGCCATTCAGACCCAACCCACGGGGAAGTCTGCTGCTTCCCTGAGGCTCAGGCAAGAGACATTGTCCCTTCCAACCCAAACTATTGTATGATTCTATGATTTCTGTGTAGCATCATGCAATTGTAGTGTAATTGGAATTGGAACTCAGAGTGCTGCGGTGAGACAGTGAATGTCCTGTTATTTCTACATTGCCTTTGCAATCTCTAGGCAGGATGGACCCAATCCTAGGTTTTGAATTGCTTTAGAAGCCTCTTTACATTGATAAGTGCTCTGTCATTGTTATTTGTTAAGCAGTAAGATTTCAGACTCTAACGTCATTTATTGAGCATCTCATGTTTACCACAAGGCACATATATGTCAATATATGTTTTTGATCAGCCCTTAGACAAAGTAGTTGTTATACACCAGCCTGGAGACTAAGACAAATGTGAAGGTGTTCTGAATGTATAGACTGTTAATGAATAAAAAGGGATCAGATAAGTGTTGCTCATGACGGTGAAACGTTTTCTCACGCTAACTATCATATTTTCATGGTATCTCAACAATTGCAATATTTACTTAGAGGTAATTCAGTTTTTAACACATAGGATTTCTTTTACACTGAAATACATGTAGACTGGGCAGTCAGGATCAGCTCAGCTGTAGAATGCTTTTTTATCAATGTGTACATACTGCACATTTTAGCCATATTTTTGTACATCTAAGCTCATTGGCAACATTGTAATAGGAGAAGTTCTAGAGTTTCAGGTAGTCCAGATCATGTTTTTTAAGAGTACGTAAACCAATCTAGAACAAAATGCAGTCTTCCTTTAAAACTTTATTTTTTTTCATTAAAATAGCTATATATAATTGCTAAATTTATAAAGATTTTTTTTAATGAAAATCAGCAATAAAACACTATTAAATTAGCTTAAAGTTGAATTAATGTATTACCTTGATTCCACCAGTAGCTGAACAGATGTTTCAGAGAAAGGTGCATGAACATTTTTTATACCAGTCATTACATAGCCAGCTACCTCAGGGAAGCCTTCTTTACATACACAGGCAATTACTGCAGATTATCCTTTTCCACAACGCAGAAAACCGTACTGCTAAATTTATTATGTTCTTCCTTATTTTTTGTTGCATAAGCTCAGATATTCTAGTATGAGAGCACTAGCAATACATCTACTCTGACATAGGACGATAAATAACATTTAGAGTATTATTTAGTGTTATTACAGGCTTTTTCAAGTATTAGAGGAAATCACAATGTTCCAGACCATAAAATGTGAAGAATCTATTTCACTTTAACATACTGGAAGTTTTGTGATGCTTCAGAATTAAGGATGTCTTTCTGTGATGTTTAAGCAGATGATCTTGATTCATCTGGTTTGCTTAGAGTAACAGGAATAGTGAACATCAAATGTGAAAACTTGCTCTTTCAAGTCTCTTTTGTCAAATGTATGACATTTAACAAGGCCAGGTGCTGGGTCCTGCACTTGGGGTGCAACAACCCCATGCAATGCTACAGGCTGGGGGAAGAGTGGCTGGAAAGCTGCCTGTTGGAAAGGGACCTGGGGTTATTGGTCAATAACTGGCTGAATATGAGCAGGCCAACAACATCCTGGTTTGGATCAGAAATGGTGTGGCCAGCAGGACTAGGGAAGTGGTTTTCCTTCTGTACTCAGCTCTAGTGAGTATCACAGTACATCAAGTACTGTGTTCAGTTTTGGGCCCCTCGCTACAAGAAGGACATGGAGGTGCTAAAGCATGTCCAAAGGAAGGCAGCAGGGCAAAGGGTCTAAGAACAAGTCTTATGAAAAGCAGCTGAGGAAGCTGGAGTTGTTTAGCCTGGAGAAAAGGAGGCTCAGGGGAAGCCTTATCATGTTCTACAATTTCCATAAAGGAGGTTATAGTGAGATGGGGATTGGTCTCTTCTCCCAAGCAACAAGTGGGTTTAAGTTGTGCCAGGGAAGGATATTAGGAAAAATTTATTTGCTGAAAAAGCTGTACACCATTGGAATATAGGAAGTGCTTGAGTCACTATCCCTGGAGATCTTCAAGAAATGTGTAGTTGTAGAAATAGTTTAGAAAGTAGTTTATTAAATGTGTAGTGAATAAATGGGAGAGAATAATGAGAATTTATTTTCATATCCAACAAGAGAAAGGCCCCTCTTTTCATTATTCTCTACTATATGCCTTTTCATGATCAGTTTTACTAAACTTCTTATCAACATATAGCAAAAATCTGGTGTGTGAGCACTCTAGCAACTCTCCCTTTGATTTATTAAAGATGTCACCAAAAAATGACTGCTCCATCTGCTGCTGCATTCTAAAATTTAGTGTCTGAAATGTATGTTTGCATTTTAGAAGTGTTTTCCAAAGAGGGAAATGACTAATTTAAGACTGTAGTTTACAGTGAACCTTGACTCTATACCTAACTAACGAATATGCATGATGCCACCAGTAGTGTTAGCTGTCATCTAGCTTTCTAGAATTTTCTTGTATACTGCTCTGTCATAAGGAAGTGAGTGTTTGCCAAGTTTCATTTTTTTCCCAGTGACTAACTGGCCTTTCACACAAAATCATTGGACGTTATTTTTAAGACTCAATAGAAACAATCACCTTCTTGATATCTTTATCTGTGGAAAACTCAAATTGCAAAGTACTCTAAAAAAACAAATGTGTTTGACAAAATACACTTACAAAATCATATCCAATATACTTTCAACAAATATAGATTTAATCTGCATGGAGAGTGAGTTTTCAGGACGTTTAACTGAAAGCAGTACAAAATTTGTACCTGAGAAGTTTAAATAGTACTGCTCTTCATGGCATAAGAGATTCTAATGGTCTAGAACCACCTAACTACTAACCAGCTGGATTTAAGAAAGAATGAATGGTTGTTAATGTACTTGTCTGTCTTCTGGTTCATGTGAGAGTCCTTGAAAGCTTGACAATGTAACATGGGCTTCAAACACAACCTACAGTAAATAGGACTGTTCTTGGCTTCTAAAAAGTTAGCCATTTAGCCATATTTTCACTTCATGACCTGTTTTGGAAAGAAGTTTAAGTGGAGTCACCTAGGTGCACTTGAAATATGCACCATCGCAGAACTAACACATTTCCTAGGGAATACTTTGAATTATTCCCTGGTAATTCAACAAACCCTCTGGTGGTCAAATTGCTTCTGATGTGCATTGTTAAATAGCTTAGATAAGGTTAAATATTTCACTACGGAAGGACAACCAACCTTAAAAAGAAGAGCAGATGGCTAGCTTAACAGAGCAGAACATATTGCTATACTAAGCAGTAATTAATTCAATTGGAAACTATTGCTTAGGCAACGGCAGATCTCCAAAAGAGAAACTGGTAGACCTGAGAGAGTGCACTGATGTATTGTCGACTGACAATGTGAACTGCTTATCTACTGCCATTCATAAACACTTGTTATTTAAGATAATTCACAAAGAAATAATCCAGACTGTGCAGAAGGAGTATGCATACATAACAACCTCTAAACTCCATGGGAGTGGGGGAGTTGTGCTTTTTGAAAGAAGTGGTAGGCAGACTGGCATGAACCTTCCCTAAGGGAAGACCCAGTATTCTTATTGCCATTCTCTTGAAATTGTAAGTAGAGCAAAACAACTATATGTTACATACACATACTAGCTCAAAGGGGAATTAAAAAAAAAAAAAAATGCTGGCATAAAACTTACTCATCCTTTGGGAAGTACACAGGCAAAATGAGAGTATGTCTGCCTAATGGACTATAAAGGGCCAATGAAGCAACCTGTATAGATACATATAGTGTATCTATCCCGGTATTTCTTTTCTTATGTGATTTCTTTTGGCAACATTTTTTTTTTTTAATTTTATTTCCACTCCAGAAGTTGTTTGTGGTTTCTTTTTTGTTTGTTTGTTTTTTCCTGATTATATTGCTTTTACATTGTTATTGTTGGTTTTAACTGATTCTGGTAGCTTCCGGGGCATTGCTACTAACTGATGTCTCCAAGAAGAGGGACTCCACAACCTCTTTGGGTAACCTCTCATCACTGCTCATCATTCTCACAGTAAATAAGTGCTTCCTGACGCTTAGACAGAACCTTCTGTGTTCCAGTTTGTGCCCATTGCCTCTTGTCCTGGCATTGGAGACCCCTGAGAAGAGATTGGCTTTTTACACCCTCCCTTCAGTATTTTGATGTATATCCCACTGAGCTGTCTCTTCTCCAGGTTGAACAGTCCCAGCTCTCCCAGTCTTTCCTCATAAGAGAAATGGTCCAGCCCCCTAAACATCTTACTGGCCCTTTTCTGGACTCTCCTCATATGTCTCATGTTCTGTGAAACCCAGAATTGAACTAAATACTCCAGATATGGCCTCACCACTGCTGCAGAGAAGTTCCTAAAGAACATGGAGCCAGTCTCTTAACTTTGTTGTACATTGGGAGAGCAACAGACATTTGTTGAAAACAGAAACAGGATGGTTTCCACCTGGATATATGGAAAAAATATTTTTTTTTGCGGGTAATCAAGAGATAGAACAGGCTACGCAGACAGGTTGTGCTGTCATTACCATGAGACTTTTTTCAAGGCCTGATGGGATCAAGGCTCAGGCAATCTTTTCTGACCCCAGAGATGACCTGATATGAGCAGTAGGTTGGACAAGAATCTCCTATGAAATGCATAAACCTTTCTCAAAATAGTGTTGAATACAACATAGCTTTTCTCTGCACAGGAACTATGCATGTGGGCATCAATGGTTGGAAAGAAAAATAATATGTTTACATTGTTTACTCATTTTTACATTTTAAAAAATATTTTTAAATACAAGGTAAATTATTTCAATGGAAACAAAGCCTAAGAAATTAATTAAATACATTTGGAAAAATACATAGGATAGGGTTATTTGAGTGTAAGTTCTTAGGCAGTAAAATGAGGACAATAAATTGCATCACTCTCTCTTCCCACATCAAATCTTTTCTTTGAGGAACATTTCTTTCCAGTTTTGCTAAAGAAAACCCTGCAAAAGTAATATGTTCAAACTTGGAATTTAACTATTTTTAATTAATTTAATTATTTTTGTTATGTTACTGGTAGTTATTTTAATTAATCAAGGGTTGATGACTATTATAACCTGCAATGTAAACCAACTCGGTACACAGAAGACAGAAAGTCCATTAGATTCCAGAGGATATAAAAGACTATTTACTGTCCCTAGTGAGTACTGGGCCAATCATACAATAGTATTTTTTTTCCTGACACTCAGGGAATGATAAATCTAATTCCCTTCATTTCAATGGCAACCAAGCACTCAAAATGCAACCCTTGAGTCTCAAGTATAACAGAGAATAAAACAACAAATGTCAGAACTAATGAAGAAAAACTTACAATTACATCAATAACTTCATCAGTTTTAAAATAATGACCAAGAAGGCAGGAAATATATCAGAAGATTTATATCTTCATATTTAGCACATAGTTGCTTATATACCAGCAAAGAGCAAGCTTTCAAGCTTGACACAACAAATATATTTTTAAAGAAACCACATGGAAGCTTAAAAACACTGAAAATGAGATATTTTCTTCAGCACTAAACACACAATATGCCTAAAGTTTTGTGGGGATATGTTTTTGGAAATGTGTTACAGGGAAAGAGACAGTTCAGACAGTTCAGTACAGGCAAGGGAAGTTAGGAATATATATTTTTTCTTTTAAGGCTAAAAACTGTGCATTACAGTGTTGGAGCTGAATGGTGAGCACAGTCAGATTGGACTATGTATTTTAAATATAATTGGAAGCCTGAACTTTTTTTTTTTTTATTCCAATATAAGAGTTCTATTTAGTTTTTTGGATTGCTTCCCAGACATAGTAGTTCCTTGTGTAGGATATGTTCTGCTATTTCAGATAAATATTTTGCTGTAAGCACAAAAACAAGGATTGAGTCAGGTTAGTTTAAAAGGGGGAAAAATTGCAATGCTGAATAGTCCAACAGCCCTTCTGACAATGGCTTCCTTCCACAAAGCACTGCTGCTGACAAAATCTGCAGCCCTAGAAGACAAACTCTTCAATACAGAAATCGCTGTGGTTATAGGAGACCAAGCAAGTCTTCCTCACTCCATTTGCTACATGCTAAAAAGGAGAAGGTGCGTGAGTAGGAATCATGGTAGAAAATCATTAAATCCTAGGAACTCAGGAAGTTACGAATAAAGGATATTAGGGGAGAGACCTATGTCTAATTTAGCATGAATACAGCATTTATCACCATGGACATATCCCTGAGACATGGAACAGTAGAGGGAAAAGAGATGACTATGGTAAGGAGAAAGAAAATGTAGAAGAAGAAGAATGGGGAAGAAGAAAGGAAATATCAATAAGAAAGAGATGGATGGAATTTATAGCAGTATCAGATGCACCTGCACAAGACTTTTATGCATATTAATGACCATCTATTAGAAGTTACACAATACGAAGCTATTTCTTCCACTTCCTTCTAAATTGTGTGACTAAGAGTCAGCCATGAAAAGGATAAGAACATGTAGTTCACTCTGGCTTAGGGAAGCTGCTGTTTAGGGAACCCATGGAAATTCTGTATCTTGTTAAATAGCAGATCCAGTAATTTACCTCATATCATACATGAGAAAGCAGAGCACTGAGACAAAAGCAGAAACAGTATTACATTTAAGAGGAGTGAGGGATGGGACAGCTGTTGGTGAAAAATCTCTACAGTACACATTATCTATAGGACAAATGGGCTTAATATATTAAGATTTCTGTGAGGCATCTTTCCTATTTGGGGGGTGGGGAGAAGAGAGTCTACAGATCCTGCTGTTTGAAATCATGCATCTAGCCTCTAATATCATTGTCACAAACACCGTTATCACCAAAACAATCTTTCTCAGGACATTTTGTTAAAGACATTTACTTTGAAAAATTGGTGAAGTATCCAGACTTCTTTTTCTCTTTAAGGCATTACAGAACTGTGGTGCACATGCTAATTTATGTGAGATGGTAATCTGTTTTAATCATTAGTTTTTAGGTGCCTGATCCAGGATAAAAATATGCCTTCCTCCAATACTCTCTTACAGTAAAATAGAGAGGTATGGTTATATGGGATAGAAGAAAATGTGAAACTACAATTTCCTCTTTTTTTTTTTTTTTTCTTCTTTTTTTCATCAGCCAGTGAGATACCTGTTAGACAGTTTGGCCTGCAGGCCTGGAGCTGTAGTTGCCCCAGTGGAAAATGAAAGATGGATCAGAACCTCAGCTGAATGAAAATAAATACCGTAAAAGTCATTTTATACATGTCTTGATGTTTCACATCAGCTAACATACAGGGGTTAACATCTTGTGCAGATGACTCAGGTCATTTGATAAAGGAAAAAAATTAGACACAAGACCCAGCCTGCCTATTCTGCAATCCTGATCCTCTTTTCTAACAAACATACCTGCAGCATCACTCAGACAAGAGCTGAGGTTGAGGGCCTGATCTTAAACACAACACCCAAGTAGCATGTGAAGATTCCAGTTTTCTTTGGGAAAGAAGCTGGAGGTCTTGGTGCACTCAGAGCTTTGCTGTGTCACCCAGGTGACTAGAAGTCAGGTGAGGAGAGGTTGTGTCATGGTTTAGCCCAGTCAGGCAGCTCAGCATCACACAGATGCTCACTCACTCTCCCCAGGTGAGCCGGGATAGAGAATCAGAAAGGTAAAAGCACAAAAATTTATGGGCTGAGACACAGACAGTTTACTAAGTTAAGCAAAAGCCACACACACAAACAAAGCAAAATCAGGAAATTATTTGCTACTTCCTGTTGGCAGGTAGGTGTGTGGCCACTTCCAGGAATGCAGGCCTCATCAAGCCTAAATGTTTCTTGACAATAAAAATGCCATCACTCCAAACATTACCTGCCTTCCTTCTTCTTTACCGCAGCTTTCATTGCTGAGTGTGACCTATGGCATATCCTGTCTCCTTGCTCCATTGGAATCGGCTGTTGCAGCCGTGTCCCCTCTCAGCTTCTCATGCACCCCCAGGCTCCTCGCTGGCAGGGCAGCCTCAGGAGCAAATATGTCCTTGGCTCTGTGCAAGCTCTGCTCTGCAATAAGTAAAACCATCTGTGTGTTATCACGACTATTTTCATCCGAAATCCAAAATGAATCACTGAATGAGCCTCTATGAAGCAAATTAACTCTGTCCCAGACAATATCACAGCAGGTTGAGAGAACAAGTTTGGACTTGAGAGAAGAGGGCTTCCGCAGGAAATCTTGGAGCTGGTTTCTACTACCTAATGAAAAGATGCAGAGAAGGCAGAACCTCACTCACTACAAGAAGGATATTGAGTTGCTTGAGAATGCTTAGAGAAGAAAAATGAAGGTGCTAAAGGAACTAGAGAACAAGGTTTATGAGGAGAGATTTAGGGAACTGGGGCTATTAGTCTGGAGAAGAGGGGGTTGAGGTGAGACCTCATTTCTCGCTACAACTACCTGAAAGGAGGTTGCAGCAAGGAGGCTGTTTTTTTGTTTGTTTATTTGTTTGTTTTCAAGTGACCGACATGAAGAAAGGGTCTCAGGCTGTGCCATGGGAGGCTGGAGTTAGACTAGGAAGAATTTCTTCACAGCGGGGTTGGTCAAGCATAGGCACATCTTGTTGAGGGAAGCGGTGGATTCCCCATCCCCAGAGATATTTAAAATACATGTGGACATGGCACTGAGGGACATGGTTTAGTGATGGGACTCTATAGGTCGGGTTAATGGTTGGATTTGATGACCTTGAAGGTCTTTTCCAGTGTATATAATTCTATGACTCTCCTTGAAAGACCACAGTGCTAGGACAAGAGGCAGCACAGACAAGTTGCAACACAAAATTCTTATTGTAAAAAAGGATATTTTTCCCCCACTTATTGGGTGGTCAAACAATGCGATGGGTTGTCCTGAGAGCCTGTGAAATCTTCTTCCTTGCAGATATCCATAACTTGACCAGACAAGGTGTCGAGCAACCTGCTGTAACTGGACCTGCTTTGAATGGAGGAAGCGGTCTGGATGATGTTCAACAATCCCAGCCAATGTGCATGATCCTGTAACTCACAAGCTACGGAAGCCCTGGCCACATGGAAAAGACCGAGTACAAAGGGCAATAGAATGAGGCCTGTAGTACTGGACAGTGGTGAAGTTTATTTTGCCTTTTATATACACACATATATATATACACACACATGTGCCATTCTCTTCTGTAGAGTTGCTGTTTCATGTACTCAAACCATATCTAACACTTAGGTGTTTCTTTTCTTACTTTTAGATGGTGATCTCAGAAACAGGTTTTAGTCTTGTTTCACAGTGTTTAAGAAGAACTTCGATCTATAGTATATTGATGGTATACAAGATCATATTATCTATCAATTCATGTGGCTCTGCAGAACTCACAAAAAATCAAACTACATTTTGTTAATGCTATTGAACACCCTTTCTGTGTATTTTTTTTCTTTAAACTCCTATGTTTTCTTTAAACTTTTAATGTTCCATCACATATTTAGTTGTGATTAAAAAAAAAAACAAACGAACAAATTGATTTCCATGGATTTCATGTTGTGTTGTCGTCTCCCCCTCCAAAAAAAAAAAAAAAGAAAAAAAAATCACCTAGGAGTTAGCCTCACTGAGTAATTATTAACAAAGAATTTCTCAAGTTAATCATCCTCTTAAAAGACTTTTGGGACCTTAACTGGTGTTTACTTCAGGGCCTTTTGAAATGCAAATCACTTATGCAAACTTCAGAAAGCCCCAAACTCTACTTGGATTCATTTGTAAGTATTTAAAGATCAAAGTCACTCCATCCCAGAAAGAAGATGCAAAGCAGTCTTTTTTCAATATGTTGATTGACTTTCCCCACAAACTTTCATCAAAATGTTTTATCTCGTAGTTTTTGGTACCTACAAACAGCAGTCAAAAATCCTTCTGATGGCTTGTCTAAAGATTAATAAGTTGTAAGATATGTTTCTTTATTTCAAAACCTTTACTATCTCAAGAGGTCTCTCAATCTATGAAGGTGACAGCTTTGGATATAGCATTGCAGCATTCAAAATGGGTGACCCACAGTAAATTATACAGCTTGTTCTTTTTTGTGCAGTGGCTGTCAGTGTTTTTCATCTGTGGCTTTTCTGCAATCTAGTCGAGGTCTCACAGCCCTATTCATCATATAAAAAGAACACTGTGGTGGAACCCATTAAAAAATTCTCATGGACCACATTTTCAGAAGTGAAGTGCCTGAATTTATCTATTACACAGAATCAGAAGGAACTGTAGTAGCTTCAAAAAAAAAAAATTATCTAGGCCCCTATTTGAAACTATCGCATTAGTTCTTAATACTTAGTAGATAGACTATCCCAGGCTGTGAATGCCAACTGGATGCCAACTGGATGAATTAATTATAACATAAGTGGCATGTTGAAATCTCAAACACAGTGATTCAGTTATTTATGCATTGATTTTTCCAAGTTCTTTTCAATGTTAAACATTGAAAATAGACAGTTCTGAAGATCAATATGTATAGCATAGATTTATTGAAATACTGTAAACACATGCAATTTTCACTTGTAACTGTTGTAACACAGAAACATATTTGCTGTTGGACCTGTAAGTCAACTCCATGACAAGATCTGCTCTGCTGTCTGACTAACACTGTTGAACATCCAAGCCAAAGGAGATTCAGTGATCCAAGTACGATCTAAATGCATTCAAACATCTGTCCCAGTCAGAAGAGACCTTACAATAGGTATTAATGTCATTACCTGATCTAGAATGTAGTGTGCTTTTAAAGTACACACAAGTTCATGGAAAAAATATGCATAGTACTATCAAATAATACAGTTAATACTGTCAAATACTATCAAATATACTATTTCGAGCTCCAGAACTCCTTGGTTTTGAAGGTACTGAAAACTGTGAAAAAAAAGTGCAGTGTTTTTGTTATGCAATGGCCTGGACGTTTACTGATAGAATACAAGTTGACTATTACCTGTGTGTTAATACACATTGTAATGTCATGCGCGATACATCAACACGTGAAATAGATGACAACATGTATCAGGTTCTGACACTACTAGCACAATACCGGTATCACGTCAGGAGTACGTCCTCTCTGCAAGTCAAAACAGCATATTGGTGCCAACAAGTTGTTTTTTATCAGACTTCAGCATGTGAAACGTTTTGTTTGTTTGTTTGTTTTCTGTTTTTAATAGCTTAACTGAATAGTTAAATGGAAAATGCAAGTAATTTTTTTTTTTAAAAAGGCACAAAACATCTTTTTAAAGCACTGTTTACCATAACTAGAACTGAATTACACAAATAATGATGAGCACAGGTATTTTCTAGTCACGTCCACACCACATATGCCCAATGCACTGGCTATTACCAGCAAGCATTTCAGGATGCATCACAGAAGTCAGATCAGAGACCAGACAAGCAAGGAAGAGAATATAAAACATGGGTTGTTCCTGCACATGGACAGCTATAATTAAATAGTACTAGAAAGCATTGTTAACATTCCTGCTGAAATAAATAAATAGTCACAGATTTACCAAACTCAGCACACCTATGACACGTACGCTGGCAGAATATTTGACCTATCTACTCATGGGTTTTTACAAATTCACATCGGCCTGCTAACTATGCAATTTTCATCCATTCTCCTGTCAGCCAAGCCAACTCCTTACTATTCTCCTCCCTTCCTACTTTCTTCATATTAACCCCAATTAAAGTATATATTTACCTTTTTAACAAGGGGAATGGAAAAGGTAGATTAGCATGATTCCAACCAGATGACTTCTGGGATACATCTCTTTCAAAGAGAATATTAAAAAGGGATGAAGTAGAGCTGGTAAGATGTTTTTAAAAAACAAGAAAAGACTGTCACTGGTCAACATGGGGGTAGGGAGGGTAAAAAGGTTAATATACTCCATGGAAGTGTTGCTAGGACACGCTTAAATTGAACATGTCCTTTTAATGCTATCTAGCACTAAAATGCACTGGATACTGTCTTAAACTGCCTCAGTCTTGCTTTTTTTCTTCACTCTCTATCTTTTTAGCAAGTCTTGACTCTTGTCAAAGCCACCTGACAAAAGCCTTAACTCCAAAACTTTCTCAGGAAATAGCTTATTTTGCTTTCTCCCTTTCCCCTCCACACACACACTTTTTTTTTTTTCTCTACTCAGACCTTGACTACAAACTGTCAATTTCCCTGTGGAAACATTTAGCCAGAATTCTTCACAGAAGAGGGAAACACTGAAAGGTGGCTAGGGCATTGAGAAGCAAAGCAGCTTGAGTGGGTAAGTGTGCAAAGCCCTCATGCTCTGATTAAAAATAATACATGCTCAGCTAACCATTTATATTGAGCCACATGGAAAACCTAATAACTGTAAAGTGTTTTCTTTAATGGGGAAACATTGCACAGCGTTTATATAGTTACGCTGTGCTACTGTAGGACAGGAAATTGTCCAGTCCTCTGATTGCTTGCCAGACGAGGAGAACTGCATGAGGGCAGTGGTAAATTCTCAGACTAGGTTTTGCCTCTCCCTTCCCCATCTTCTCTCCTCCCCTTCTTCCATTATCAAATAGAGCCAAATATGTAAAAAATGTCCAGTACTTGCCATCCAAATAGGACCCCATATTCCTAACCATTCTTTACAATCTGAACAGTACTATTATTTATTCCTATCTGGTGACAAAACAGAGAAACTCATTACATACTTTATTGCTTCAAAATTAGCAGTTTCTATCAGTTCAGGCTCAGGTTTCAGTAGACAATTTACCATGGTCACAATTAAAGACATATTTCAAAGTGGATCCACAAATACCAACATCACCTATGAATTTGACCCTTGTACAGGTGTTAAACTGTGCAAGAGTGCTACGAAACTCCTAGCATCTGGAAGGTGTTGGAGTGCTTATGAATACATATAGGCAATTGCCATCTGTATTTTCTTGCATACTAAAATAAAAAGAGATACGGTGATATGCTCAGATGAAAGTCTACTGTCTGTAGTCCTTATTTGCCTTGAGCTTATTGCATTTAAATATTTGTAATTTTATTAAATATGAACTCATAGAAAGAATGTTTCAGAATCACAACCCACAAGCTGAAATACTCAGGAGTTTGGAAGAGGTTAAAGATCTTGCAACCTCAGACTTCAACCACGCATCCTGGAGTAGCATTTCTATGCTACAAGAGGCTCCTAAACTTTTAGGATTTACAACCATTTCAAAATATCCTAATAGCCACATCATAGCTAACAATTCAATCATAAACTGGCAAACATCATAAAGTCTGACTTCTGGATTCTAAATGGAATAACCTATCTCTAATTCAAGAAAATTGCCATTTATTTAAAATACTAAGTATACATAGTATACTTTAGTATACTATATACTATACACTATATATATTTAATATACTATATAGTATATATATAGCATACTATAAATAGTATACAATAAAGCAACATAGTATTAAATACTATGTGCATGGATAATTAATAGATGTCTAATCCATCCAGAACAACAAATCTATCTTCATTTAAATGCAAAACCAGAGGACATTTATATAGAAATTGATCAATGCAGTCGTGTTTGTTTTTTTTTTTTTTTAACCTTGAGAGTTATTGGTTATAAGCTGTTTCCATTGAAGTCAACAGTAAAAACCCCCATGGAACGTTGAGAATGGATGCTGACAGTTCATACCAAGTGCCTTGAAAATTCCATTCTTATGTTCCTTCCAAGATATTTACAGACTTCCACAGTGATAAATTTCATATACATTAGTTTAGCTATATGACATTCTATATGCAAACTATATATAGTATTAGAACAGATACATGTATCCTACATATATTCATAAGAAATACACCTTAGTAGTAAGGGAGTTTTGGCTTGCTTATTTTGCAATTTTAACTACTTTTTTCAATTGTTAACTGAGAAGTTTAATTTTTCCAGTATAATTCTGCTGTAAACGAAAGTGTCTTATAATTAGAAAGGATGAAGTTCTCCACAATCATTAAAATAATAATAATAATAATAATAATAATAATAATAATAATAATAATAATAATAATAATAATAATAATAATAATAATAATAATAATAATAATAATAATAATAATAAATAGGAGATTATAGTATTAAGATTTATAATAGCTCTTGTTGACTTGGTCACCAGATTTACATTTGATGATAATTTCTTAACATGTTTTGTTTTAAAAATATATTGGATACAGTGGCAGAAAGAAACAAACTGCATTTCCAGTATTTGATACCTCCATGAAATAAAAATGCAGTAAAATGAAAGGAAAACACCCAGACCTCTCTGTGTTGCCAGACTCGCTCTGAGATTACAAGGGCTGGCCTAAAATATTTGGTTCTTTCCATGTCATCTGGATGCTGCAACAACATTATAGACTTGTGATATCTTTCATTGACACTAGCATAATATTCTAATACAACAGTGCAAACTGTATGCCAGCACTCCCCATAGAGCACAGCTATCTGACCTTGAGATGCAACAAGCTGCTACAATTTAGTGGTGAGCGGTCCAAATTAGGCTTATATTGTTTTCTTTCTTAAGACAACACAAATTGCTGACTGACTTCTGAAGAACTGTCATTCTTGGCTTTTCTGAGAGATCATCACTTGTGACCCCTGACAAAGCAAAGCAACAAAATGGCACTTTAACAGAAGAACTTTTACAGATGAGAAGTTCCAACTTGCTCTGGAGTTTCTTTCCCATGGATATTCATTATCTTCTGGCTGATATTTTTAAACCTGCCTATGGGAGTTGGATGCCCAATTCCCATTAAAATTAATGTAAATTAATGTGAAATGGGTAACCAAATTAATTAATTGAATTAAAATTAATGAGAACTGGGCATCCATATCCTTAAGGTAAGTTTTAAAGTTTCAGCCAGTGAATTTTAGGACAATGCAAGCTTGGATAGACGTAAATATACACTTCGGATATGCATTGACCTATTGGAAATATGTGACAGTATTTCTGCCAGATCTTCAAAGCAGTTAAAAATTCAGCCCTCTCGATGTATGACTGAAGTTTTTCCAAAGTCTGACCCATGTTTAATATAGTATACTATTTAAAAATTCTATAGATCTGTATCTACATCCTAGACAATGGTTGCTCATAATTCAGCTTCATTCCAGATAAGAGCTATCAGAATAATATTTAGAGATGTAGTTTGATTTTTAAAGAAGGATTGTCATAATGTATTGAAATGTCAGAATATACTATTATTCAGAACTTCCCACAAATTTCAGTAGCTGTCACTTACTTCAAACATTATTATTTTATATTTCCAGAACATATTGATCATTTTTATTTAATATAATGAAAGCCCCTGAAAGCCACCACCACCATAGTTCTCCTACTCTTAGAAAATAAATAAATAAATAAATAAATAAATAAATTGTAGACCAGCAAGAAGCTGGCTAATTACAAAAATCATGGATTTCCATGGATTTTCCCATCAGCATTGGAAGTAGAATTTGGGTCTCCCTGAAACATTTATACTTTGTGCTGACAACTAAAATCACACAGCAATAGAAACTGCAAGGTACCTGTGGAAATCTAATTGATTTATCTTTGTTTTCCAATTTTCAGAGTGGCCTTCTATTTACCAGTAGACTTTCAACTGAGCTTTTAACTACATATATTTCTTTTTTTCCATAGTGCAGAATTTGTTCTGTATGTTCAGGGACCTTACTACCACAGTCAACCAAGTATTACAAAAAATGATTTCACTTCTTGTAAAAGCAAAGTTGTCAAATTTCAAGGAATTTTAACTACTCTGTCACTGACATAAACATAATTCTCTTGCAAGATGAAGGCATAGCAAACGTGAAAGCTGCATGTATCATTTTACTAAAAAATAGAGCTTTCTATAAAATAATGTAAAGTAATTTCATAGTACTTAAGTAAATATTATAGATTGACTAGCACACAGTTAATGTCTTGAAATTGGAAAGTTTTCAATGTACATATTTTTTCATTTACATAGATTGTCAGAGAATAAAGTTTTTCATGTAGTTCAGAAATAGAAAAACAAACAAACAAACAACTACACTACAAACAGACTACAGCCCTGCACACTGGATGTAATTTTATTCTATTATTTTAGAAGAGTAACTTTAAATGGTCTGTTTGGAGCACACTTATGTTCTTCATACTGCAGTATTCTATGAAATTTTAGGCTAACAGAGTGGAAGAAAGGCAGTATCAGTGCCTGCAGAGTAATATGTAGCTTTGTTAAAAAAAAAAAAAAAAAAAAAAAAAGGTTTCAGCCAAAACAAGAATTCCTCCTGTATCACAACTGTGATGATATCCTCACATTAAAATACTGTAAGCTCCTCTTTAAACCATTGTCTGCTAGCAGGTGACTAACAGCTACAGCCATTAAAGCACAGAAGAAAAATTTGTCTATGTGAAACTTCATGATTTCCTACACACCTTTCAAAGAGTCTGCAATTCTTATATGACTAAAAAATACACACGGGTCAAGCAGTTCCAGCCAACACATTGCATATCCCAAAATCTTGGATGTGTCCTCGACATGACGAGTTCTGATTCCCCATAACAGAAAGCACAGAAAGAACTTTCTTGAGGGACACACTGCACACGTTTTATAAAGTCAGATGCTCAAAGCATTATTTAACCTTGTATGCACAGCTGGACCAGGAGAAAAAAAAGAAAAAGAAAAAAAAAATGTATAATAGGCCCATCACTCCTGGAAGCTGATTTCCTGACACTTGGTGAGTGTTACCAAGTCCTGTCCCTCAGGTAGCATATGATACTACTGCATATACCACTAAGTCATTGCTACACAATATTGATTCTGCCCAAAATGTACCCTGCTGAGACTGAGAACTGTAAAAGGGACTTGATTTTTTTTTTTTAATTATTTCATATAATAATTTCAGTGAAGTAGTGTAAAAATAGACCACCTTATTATCCCACCAGATAAAGCCAGTTGAAATACCAATTGCAAATTCACTGTACAGAACATTTGCCTATTTCTGTGTTTGACTTTCACCCCACAAAAAGGCATCTTTTATTGCAATTGCAATAAGTGATAATAGGATTTTATTTTTTTTTTTAATGACATTACGTCAATGGCCCAGTGCAAATTAGCTTATAGGTACTCTTCTTCCTGCTGCATTCACACACAAACCTAATAACTGCTGGTCAAAAAAAAAAAAAAAAATAAGGCTTAACAAAATTATAAGGGTTTAGGAAAAAGATAGCAAAGGCAGTAAGATTGTTTCTTGTCCCATGCCCTGTAACACACACCAATATTGGTCAAGGCTGTGCATCTACTACCTTGAGTTTCCAATTCATATTTTTTCTTCTGCTGCATGTTTTATTATTTTCTCTTAATTTATCACCACATCTAAACAAGAAGCTGTGACACATTAAAGGACTTTAAAGGATTTACATTATATGCTTATTACTGAAAATGTTAAGTGTAATTGAATAAAGCTGCTGCTAATTTTAAATAAACTCCAGAGTTTCACATAGGAACATGCACATCTGTAAAAGTTAAAAGAAAATCAGATTTATAATGTCATAAAGGATAATTACTGAGAACATTTTCAAGGCAAGATTTCTACTGTACTCTCTGTAATTAGTGTCCAAGGATCTATTTAAAACTTCTGCTTCCTCTAGGTAACATAACAGCAATTCAGAAGAAATACAGCACAAGGCGTCTACTTATAACTAGTTTATTCTTAGGTTCAGTCTGGTTTTGATGATGGCAAAATATATGCATTTTTTTCTGGCCTTTTCTAGCATTGTAATTACTATGCAACTATGGTTTATGGCAATTCTTAAATGAAAACTTTTAAAATACCTATGTACTCTTGAGCAAATTTTCCAAGAGAATACAGACTACGTACAGAAACAGATACAGAAGACAGAGTTCTTAGTGGTGGAGTGCTAGAAAATAAAAATGTCCCAAGTAGGTTCCAGTGTACCTCTCAGTTTTAGTAAAAAAAAAAAAAAAAAAAAAAAAAAAACTGAAAAGTTTCAATGAACAAGTTTGTGTCAAGGATTTATCAGCCAGCAGAGAAATCTGGAGACATTTTGTTTCACTGCAGATTTTAGCTGGATTTTGATTCTTATGTAACGACTCTTAATTTCTCTGTGAGTCCTTTACTGCACACAGTTCAACACATCTTGCATCTGCAAGTGGCTGCCTTTTTTGCAGTGCCATAGCCCCCATAGCACATGTCAGCCTGCCTGTCCGTGGGTGCTGGGGCCTGTTTCTTCCATACCTCTTTATAGGAGTTTTGTAGGCAGAAACATGCAAGTTCCAGCCCTTTACTGGTTTTCAGTTGTCAGCTGACAGTATGAGGCAGTTTTCTGCACAAAGGAAACTTTGCTTAGTCGCAGAAACACTGTACAGGAGGACAATTGTGACTGGTTTGGCTGTCTTTAAATTTCAGCATCTGTTTTCAGGAGTGGCTTTAAGCTATTGCAGATAATTTTTCTAATGCATATGTTAGTGCTGCATGCTACCTGGCTAAGTGCTGACATAATATTTAATGTGTGATGTTAAGAGGCAAGGAAAATTACTTCCCAACCAATTTACATCAGCACTACGGTAAGCACCTGGGAGACACTGTCATGGCTAGGATCTACAACAGCACCTCCTGGGAAAGGTGAAGTTCAATTTCCATAGGTGTTAAAATGTTCCAGTTTAGCTACATCTTCACAGACGACACTGGCATTCAGTAAGCCACTACAAGCCTTCAACAAACCTCTGGAGACCTTTATTTATTACAACGCTATTCTTCCTGGAGCCAAGATAATTGGAACAATCCAATTTATAGTCTCTCTGACAACAGTAAGATGTGTTGAGGTGTTATATTGGACCTTTGACATGACATATCTGTAAACTGTATCTATAATTGTTGAAAGGTTAAAACAAAGTCCAATCTACATTTTCCCTGGAGAATTTTATACTATTCTCCAAACCACAGACCTTTCCTCTATCTCACCCTTGCTGCAAACACCAAGTGATTTATTAACTGCATATGTTCTTTAAATATTTCTTTCCAGCTGTTTCAGACCTACATGTTGTTTTTCCGTTAGCAAAAAGTTAGGAAACCACTGAAAAAATGTTTCATTTACCATGTTAGAAAGCCTTTTCATATTGCTTGCATACTGAATGTGTAGTCCTGTGCTTTGAGGCCAGCTTCAGTTTAATTTTGTCAAGGATCTGTGTTCATGTTTTTCAGTGTTTATTAGTTTATGCAGTTCTCCCTTGAACAAGCTGGATTTCATTGGGTTTGGAAAAATTGCTGTGTTATATACAGTCCTATCTGTAGTCATGCACACTCTCCCCACCCTCAGGCCATCATAATACATTTTCCTCTTAAAAGAAAACAAAGAGGGGGAAAAAAAAATGTCCTCATTTTATGTGAGGAGTAATAATTGCTGCAATGGGCCAGAGGAATAGTGGCATTCAATTAATGACCTTCACAGTATTAACCACAGTTGGAAGAAGTATTCCAAATGATACAATATGAGGCCAATAGCATGATCTTCTCTTCATAGAAAATTCAGTAGGCCAATAAAAAATATTCTTAATATATTTTGGAATTCTTGTTCTTAATATATCTGGAAAGATAAGATCCACTTTTCCTGTGAACTCTAAGTTTAGCACCTTAAGTTAAATATGCCTGTTGTTCATGACTGAAAAGGTTCATGACTGAAAAGGTCAAGTAATATTGGCATTACATCTTTCTGTATTAGAAAGAAAACGTATTTGTCTTTCTCAATTTTGTGTGTGCATTTTTAAAACGTATCAATCATTTTAAACTACAAAATCCAGTACTGAAAATATCTTAAATCATAGATACATTTGATAGAAAACTGCTTAATATTTAAAAATTTTAAGCAAAATATTCAATAAATGGAAGTATTCGGTCTGATTTAAGCTTTCATTAGTAGATTTTTTCCAGCTCTGTAAATACACCAAGATCAACAAAATATCCTCACTTTGACTAATGTTTATGACACGTAAGTTTTCAGATGAAGCTTCAGTTTCGCAGGGGAGCAACAGTTGCCCTAAGAGTTGCATCACATGGAATGCTTTTTGTTCAATGCCATGTCCCAGAAACCTTCCCTGAAAGACAGTCCTTGTTATGCTCTCATTCAGCTCTGAGGAGGTACAAGTGACTAGATATACATATGACATAAAACCTCCTCTATTAGGTCCAATGTGTTGGTCAGAATACCCAGTCAAAGCACCACAGAACTTTTCACCAAGTTCTGTGCTAGCAAATGATCTACATTTGTCCAATAAAATCATTAAAAAAAAAAAATACAATACACCAAAACCACCATAGATCACCTGTCATGAACTAACTGATGAAGACTACATACATTCATGATTATAAAACATGCAGTTTTTTGGAAGTTCAAGTATGTAAATCACAGTACCTGGAACCAGTTAAAAGGCTAGAAAACAGATGTCTGAAAGAGCTTCTCTTTGTCTCAATCAAGAAATCTAAACAGTAATAGTTTTCCCAGCAGGAAGCATGCTAAAAAAGTATAACATATTCTTCTGCCAATGGTGTGTTCCTCAGTTTTCTTTCCTTACTTCTCACAGAACATTCACACACACACACACACACACAAAAAAAAAAAAAAAAAAAAAAAAAAAAAAAAGGAGTAGGAAAAACAGTGAGGATAAAATCAGATAAACCCACAAAAATCATCAAATCCAACTCCTGGCTCCATGCAGGACCACCCCAAAAATCAGACCCTGTGTCTGAGAGCTTTGTCCAAATGTCCCTGAACTCCTACAGGATCAGATCTGTGACCACTGCCCTGGGGAGCCTGTCCCAGTGCCTGACCACCTCTTGGTGCAGAACCTTTCCCTAACACCCAGCCTGACCCTCCCCTGTCCAAGCAACATGTTGTCTCCTCATGTCCTAAACATGCCTGAACAGATCTTCATACACACCTGTCTTTCGATGAAGAACATATCGTGAGTCTGCCTTTGAAGAACACATCTCCAACAGATATTCAACTGAGTTGAGCTGACACAAAGTTCAGATCATTTTGACTACACCTCAAGAGAGAATCACACAGCTCTTCCCACATTTCTGTGTCTTGGTTTGTGACTTAACACACAATTATTTATGCAAAAATAGTGGAAAACAAGTAAAAATATATCTAGTTCAGCAAGTGCCTTGTCTCTTAATATAAATGTGCGTTTTTCACTAACACTCTCCAGCTACTTGTTCAGTGGCACTACTGACCCTTAAAATAATTACATTCCTATTTTATATATAGAAGATTCACTTAGCAAAAGACACTTTGATAGATTTCTCCAACCTAAAGGACACCCATGTATGTTTGATACAAATTGCAACCAAGTTTCTTTGCTTAACCTTTTGCAGTGGTTTGACAATGTACTAAATCTGACTAGACTTCCTGCAGTAATCAAAAATGCTTTAGACACATGACAAAGGTTGTTCATTCACTAGCACTATTTCTTGATCAGTGTGAATTAGTAAAGGAATTTTTATGCCAGATAAATTTTCATCTGTCTGACATTAAACTTTATAGTGGATCACTGCTCTCTCTCTGCAGCATAAAAACTTTCCAATCATTTGGGAAAAGCAGGCATGCCAATGTCTGATACAGATCACATATTTACTCCTGGAAGGCTCAGTCACACATGGATCTGCTATTAAGGACTGTGGCTTTAGAGACTATTTTACCACCATTTCCACTCCCAAGCTGTGTTTGTAGAAGGAATTATTCAGAACTAGATATTCAGTGCAGATGAATAATAGATGAATAATCTAACAGGGAATCTCCATTTTACTTCATCATCTTCCTTTTACTTCATTTTGTTCATTCTTCTGTGTGATCCTTAAAGTAAGATGGTTATTCTTGCATTTACCTATTTAAATGAAAATATATATGGCTGGCACTTAAATGGAATTTGCCATGTGAAACCCTTGCCCTTGATATATCCTGAATCCTAGCAGATGGATGTAGCAGCTGCACTAAATCTGTTGCTGTGGGGGGAGTGATATTCAGGGAGCCACAAGCTTCATTCAGTGCAACTGGGCATCTTAGAAATTCAGGGTGTGTATTTCTCAGTCCTGTTCTTCCTGCCTAGCTCACAATAAACTACTGAGTTTTTTGATGTCTTATTTGACTTACTTTGAGACTGTAGAAGTAATACTTTTTCATTTCAGCATTTTTCCTTCTCTGTTTACAAGCTTATCTGACAGACAGTTGTTTCCTTTTCACCTAAGATGCAAGTACAGTGTAATCATGAGAAAAAAAAAAATCTTAATAAATTTATTTTTATTATACTAATGCCTTGAAGGCCCAGAAAATATATAATTTGTTGTGTAAATGCTGTATATATGCATACATGAGAGTCACACATTAAAAACTTACAAAACTCAACTAGCATAAATGTATAGCAGAATAAAATAAAGTATTTTTATATAGATGCATCTGATTGAAACTGACTTTTTTTTTTTTAATAGTACTTAAATTCAGGATGCATTAAAATTTGAAGTTGAACCTAATTAGATTATATGAGTCAAGTTGCTTGTTTTAGAAAGCATGAAGAATCAAAACATAACTATATTCCGCTTTTTATACAAGTCAAATATTTGTTTTCAGAAATCTTCCAGATGTAATAAAAAGGGATAAAGTCAGAAAAGAACTTCAGAGATAAAATTCAATTGTTGCAATGAACCTATTTCTTCTCTAGGTTATTGTGTTTTGTTGTTGTTGTTGTTTTCCTGTTTCACCAGTGGTTTGTTTTTGGTCAAACCTCATGTTACTATTGCATGATTTTTCATTTTAGCCAATGAACCAAAACAATCAATCAGCTTTGCTGTCCTTCTGAAATCCTAGGACTCAAAAAATGCCAGCCAGAGGAATTGAACAGCTTGTCCAAGGTCACAGAAGAAACTAGGAAATTATCTGAGTCACAGTCCAATAGCTTAGACATCCTCCCTCAACAGACCTCATTAATAAAAACTGGATGAATTTTATTAATAGAAATTAATTTCGTCCAGACTAGAGCTGAGCATGAGAGGCATATAATACAACAGTTACACAGTGTTCTCTATGGCATTTCTAATCCTTAAATATAATATATAGTCCTAAGTCTATGACGCTATGATGAGTGAAAGGTCCCACACAAGCACCATTACAAGAGAAAAATGAAATATTTAGGTTAATAGGCATTCAAAAACAAATCAGGTTTTATGTCTATTTTGACCATGCAATAGAAGATCCAGTGCTGGTTTTGTTTTACTGTGACAGCCTGTGTGAATTTCCCTACCTGTTTTTCCTAATATCTAAGGGGTTTATGTTGTCATAATCCATGGTATTATACATGGAAAGTACTTAGCATTATTTTACATAGTTTGAAAGTCATATTTCAAAACATCAGGATGTAAGTCTATGAACCTAACAGGATACTAAGTATACATGTTTATTTTAGTCTGGTTTCTGTATAGCTATTTTTTTTCCAGAGTTTTAATGTACAAGAGATGAGAAGAAAATAAAAGATATAAGTGGTAAAAATGCAGATTTTTGTCAAAAAAAAAAAAAAAAAAGACCTTTTTTAATGGTTGCTGTTGAAAAACATTAAAGCACTAAGTCTCAGTGTTTCCAGATAACATATTGGAGAGCTATAATCAACATATTTCTTCTCAGATCACTGGTCTCTGTTTTTTTGTTTTGTTTTGTTTTGTTTTTCTTCCACACAAAGACTGTTTTAATAATCAATTCACATTGGTTTTAGGACCTTCCTTGACAAGATTTTCTCATAGTAATTTTCTTTTACTAACAGTTTATAAACTGTACCTTTTCAAACCATCAGCTACAGTGGAGTATTGTCTCTTTATGGAGAGATGCTAGACTATCTCTCTCTGCTTCTTATTCTGTCATCCAATGACTTTCCAACTCAACAAATAACCATTCTGTTGCAATTAATATGCAAATACAGCAGTAAAGGTTGGTCTGCTTTAGTTCATAGCTTCTTGATTTACCTTATGAATTTCCTTTACCTTGCTGCGTTAGCTGATGACAAACCTCGTAAGATTTATTACTTTTGTCAATCACTATATGATGAGTATTCATCTGAGACAGCTACTAAAACAAACATAAGCTTCCTAATAAGCAGCTTTCTTAATTTCTACCAGTAGAGACTGACTGGAATAATGACTTGTGAAAGTTGAGATTCCAGATTATTTTTTTATTATTTTATTTTTGAAATGGAAATGCACTTACTTTGTGTTAATTATGTTCACTGTGACATAATTCTACACTATTCCCTTCCTTCTTCCTCCCATTAAAGCAAAATTCCAGAATGGCTTCTAACCTGCTGGCCATGGATTTTGCTTGAGGTGTGCCTATAACTGGCACAATGCATCAATAAATACTGAAAAATTAGGTTTTTTCTAAAGTTAAATTTTATTCTGTTCTGATACAAGCCAGGATGCCGTTGGCCTTCTTGGCCACCTGAGCACACTGCTGGCTCATATTCAGCTGACTGTCCACAGTCACTCCCAGGTCCTTCTCTGCCTGGCAGCTCTCCAACCACTCCTCTCCCAGCCTGTAGCTCTGCTTGGGGTTATTGCGCCCCAGGTGCAGGACCCGGCACTTGGCCTTGTTGAACTTCATGCAGTTGACCTCAGCCCATCGGTGCAGCCTATCCAGATCCTCCTGCAGAGCTTTCCTACCCTCTAGCAGATCAACACACGCACCTAACTTGGTGACCAGCAGGGCTAGGGAGGTGATCGTCCCCTTGTACTCGGCTCTGGTGAGGCCGCACCTCGAGTACTGTGTTCAGTTTTGGGCCCCTCACTACAAGAAGGACATCGAGGTGCTTGAGCGGGTCCAGAGAAGGGCGACGAAGCTGGTGAGGGGTCTGGAGAACAAGTCCTACGAGGAGCGGCTGAGGGAGCTGGGATTGTTCAGCCTGGAGAAGAGGAGGCTCAGGGGCGACCTTATTGCTCTTTGCAGATACCTTAAAGGAGGCTGTAGTGAGGTGGGGGTTGGTCTGTTCTCCCACGTGCCTGGTGACAGGACAAGGGGGAATGGGCTTAAGTTGCGCCAGGGGAGTTTTAGGTTAGATGTTAGGAAGAACTTCTTTACTGAAAGGATTGTTAGACACTGGAACAGGCTGCCCAGGGAGGTGGTGGAGTCACCATCCCTGGAAGTCTTTAAAAGACGTTTAGATGTAGAGCTTAGGGATATGGTTTAGTGGGGACTGTAGTGTTAGGTTAGAGGTTGGACTCGATGATCTTGAGGTCTCTTCCAACCTAGAAATTCTGTGATTCTGTGAAAAGGAAATTTACTTAAGAAAAAATGAATAATAATAATAAAATAGAATACCCAAAAGCCAAATCAAGCAAGACCAAAGGATCGCCTACAGTAGGTAACTGCACATGATTAAGGTAACAGGGCTACTAAAATTTTCCAAAATTAAGATTGCAACTCTACAGCCATTAATTGAAAGCTTGTGTTTCTAAGGAGTTTATTACTGCAAGGATGTAAACTGATTTCAATCACAACCATGCCTTGTAAACATAGCCTACAGTAAACCACTACTAGTCATTATTAATCACTAAGGTAATTATCCAGAAATTTCCAAAGTGACAGAAGGCAGAGAAAAAAAGGTTGCTGAAAATAAGTTAGTCTTTTTGTAGTTCTCCAGACCCCATAATTCAGTTTCTTCAGTAGTATCCACAAACTGTAAAACTGTAACCATTGACACCTTTAATAGTTTGAATAACTCTTAAACATTAAGAATCTCACACAGATGAAAATATAAAGGAATACACAGCATATAATTTTTCCAGCTTATTTAATACCACAATACAAGATTTATTCCAAAACTTCTCAAAACCTTGAGAAAATTCTTATTTATTAATATCCATTTCAAATACTTGTAAATGCAAGTATTATATATAATATATAATTATATATCTCTGCCTTTCCACATTCATAATTATGGTAGTTTGGCTATATATTTTGTGACTGATTTCTGTAGGCTGAGTTCATGACACAGATAAAGAGTGTCAGAATAGTATCAGAAATAGAAAATCTGTTTAAGTTTTCTTTGAATGTATTACAGTACAAATTTTTAGCACTTTTTCAGTAGCATGAACTAGAAAGCAATTATTCAAAGTTTATGCACTTGATAGCACTGATTGTGTCCCCAAAACATGGTTCTCACATATTTCAGTCCTGAAGTAATTCATGTTTTAATTGATACAACAAATTTTCATTTCTACCTCTGTATACAATTTTCCTCAGTAGGACTAGTGAGGATGTAAAGCAGGATTGCTTCTACTCATTAAATAAGTTCCAATCCGTGTTATGTCTCAGGCATGAATTATTCTTATTTCTTCTTCTAAGACTTTAGCACATTATGACAGTACATTGTAACCTACAGCTGAACTATAAAATTTAAAAAATAAAAATTAAAAATTAAAAAAAAAGGAAAGTGAGTTGTTTGTGTAGACTCAATGCCTAACATTGAGCTTACCCTTACCACAAGCTCTGAGTATTGTTGGCTCAGTAATGCAAACAGGCACAACAGTCTGGAATTCAACACGGCTGTCAAAATGATTTAAAATAACAACAAAAATATTTCTGCTATGAGTTTTTTTCTAAAAAGAAAGAGTTTCTTTTAGAAAAGTAATTTATTCCTTTTGTTACAATTCTAAGTGATCATTTATTTCTAACAAAAATTAAATATTCCCCTTTTCATGTGAGTATATACACAAAGTGCAGGTAGCATGGAAATAACTTTCTTAATAATTGCCATATCAACTGCTTTCTCCCAATGGAATTTATTATTGTAGTCAATACCTGGAAGACCTTTCTTACCCCACCCTACATCAGAGCATGGCTTTGTTTCCTCTTTCCAAATCAGTGATTTGGTTAAGACTTTTAATCTTAAACTGGTTAAATTGTCATAACAATTAAGTTGATTTCCTTCCCTCTGCAAGTGCTGTACAAAAAAACATCAATCAAGGTGTATCTAATTACGAAACTAAGTTAAGAGGTGTTTGAGCAAGATGGCTAAGATTCTCAAGGGACCAGAGAATTGAATTGGTACTTCAGACATATCAAATTAGTTAATGATTTGGGGACCTTTATTCTGCAAGAGCATGTAAATTAAAAAAGAATAATGAAATTCATTAAAGCTTGGTAACATCAAGAAAGGAGGACATTGGGTCCTCACCACATGTAATATTTAGAACCTGCTTTATCTTAGTAGAATGACAAGTGGGGGAAACACATTTTTGCAGCATTCATGTTACAGATGATCACAGTTTGCGCTGTATATCTAATCACCTGAATTTGCAAAAGCATTTGCAAACCACTGTTGCTCAGACTTGCTACAGACCCTTTGTTGGTGGTGTAGATTTAGTTCTTGAATATCCAACATCTTAGGTAGTTTTCAAGACTTTCCCATCCAACAAGAAGACACTTTTCAGAGGAGGCACAAATAAGAGAGCTGGAAGACTGTCAGGATACATGAGTATTGTAGATACCTGCCTTTATAGCAGCTGTTAGACACTCTGCACCTGAGGAGATGCTAATTTAAGCCAGATGGTTAGAAATTGTGCTTATGCTAATCTTGCATTTATTGCCTCTTTGTAAGATTTTTTTATCATTATTATTATTTAATAAACTGAGCTTACTTCTAATTCTTATGTGGTCATGTGTTCATTTTCTGGCAATGAGTGCTTGGAGTCTGTAAGGCCCATTCTGAATCACTAGACAGAAAGCAGCTACATTCTTTACTCTAAGGTATGAATACTTTGACTGAAACACTAGGGTTGTGGATTTCTCTACAAACATTTAGCTTCAAATGAAAAGTAGTTAGGCAGAATGTTTTACCTCACCCTATCCACTGAATCCTTCTAAAACATGTTTAATTATCTTCCAATTTCTAATTAGGCTTCAGTTTGGCAAACGCCATGCTATTGTGGAGTACCTGATTCATCCCTATTTTTGACATACTCTATAAGTGCACTATTATAAAGATGGATAAAAAGAAAGAATACTTCAGTGCAACATGAGGCATTTATCTCCATTTTCAATTGAAAGTAGGAAATACAGCAACTGAATCTTAGTAAGCACCCAGAAGAAGCCTTTAGAAGAAAAAAAAAACTATTAAATATTCCTTGCAGAGTCATACATACTGCAGCGTGGTTGCTCAGAGACACTGTTTGTATCAGCTGATATAGTTCCTCCAAGGAAAGAGGAAAGAGCAATTAAAAAGTACAGCAGTTTCAGAACTTGACCTCGAATACAGGTGCAAATTTAATAGGTGCCAGCTCAGAGTATTATTGCACAGTTTTATTCTGACCACTGGCAAATAGCTAGCCTTCAAATGTGTGCTCTGCATAAGATAGCCTCAGACTTTAATAGGTAAGTGCGAGTATATCAGCTGAATGTACCTGTCAGAACACACTAGATACTAACTGATATACTTTCTGTTTTGGCTTCATTTTCATGAATCTGGACAAAGTAATGGAGGATAAACAGCTAAATACCTGTTCTCAAACTCTTCTCAAAAGCTTTGACAGGTGAATGATTGAATCACTAAATGGAGGCGGTAGCAGGTGATTTAGCATGAGAGCTGCTCAGTGTGACAGGCGCTGAATGTTGTGGCATGCTTTTTAAGGGTCTGTTTTGACCAGGCAATATGGGCTGAAATTTGTGTTGACTTGTTTTTTTTTTTGCAGAACCCTGAAGTGTTGAAAACTGGTATGTGGTTCAGAGATGGATTTTTATATGCTTGCAGATGGAGACCAGATTTCAAACTGTAAACACACCACAAGACCTATATTCATTGATACTGCCTTCATTCTAAGGTCCTTCAGAATTATCTGAAGAAGGCAAAGTGTTATTACCCATTATCTTGGAAATAATGTATTTATACTCCATTGGACTGATGTGAAAGCCAAACTCAATTTGAGGAGATTGTGTGGTTCCCCTGAAAAGACCAGGCAGATTTTGCAGAAATGAGTAGTGTAGTGCTCAAATTTTGGTTCCTTTTACTTGTCTGTCATCTTTTTATGCATAGAATAGGAGAATAACCTGAGCTGGAAGGGTCCCACAAGGATCATCGAGTCCAGCTCATGGCTCCATACAGGGCTACCTAAAAATCTAACCCTATGTCTGAAGGTGTTGTCCAAATGCTCCTTGAACTACAACAAGCTTGGTGCCTTGATCACTGCCCTGGGCAGCCTCTCCCAGTGCCTGACCACCACCAGTTGAAGAACCTTTTGCTGATATCCAGCCTGAACCTCCTCTGTCCCAGCTCCATGCCTTTCCCCTGTGTTCGGTCGCTGTCCACAGAGAGCAGAGCTCAGTGCCTGCCCCTCCACTCTCCTCCTGAAGAAATCCTCATGTACATGCTGTTGTTGACCTACAATGTTTTGGGGATCATCTGCTTCAGTCAGATTCATTTGCAACACAGTTGCTTAGGGTTACCAGATCAAGAACCATATCAAGATGCATTTCCAAATTATTTTTCTTTTGTAAATTAAAAGCAATTATTTAAGTGGCTATTAGGAACACATCTTACCCACTTATGTCGTAAGTATATATTTAGAGTGGAAGCATGAAAATACTCACGCAGCTAAATACTCACTGTAGAGACTGCTTGAAAACTACTGATTAGAAAATCAGTGAAAAATAACCTTAATAATTGAATCCATATAAAAATAAATAAATAAACAAGAAATTAGAAAGTTCATGCAACCAACAAAATTAAGTTGCACATGGGGTTTTTGTGATTGATGAAGGATTTATTGAAAGTTGCATGACTGGTTTTAGCTATGGAAGGTCCTTTGGAGTTCACGGCAGCTGCAGTTTTAAACACCTGCTCTTTTCTTAATTAAATATGTTCCAGAAAATTATTACACAAGTCCATTTTTGTAATCTACCCAATAAATGTCTGTGTAGTAAGCAAGCTGGTAATCTCTAATATCTGAAAAGTAGATATTAGTCCCTAAATATGCTGCATCACCAAATTGCTGCAGCACTGTTATGCAATCTTCTCTTTACCTAGGAAAACTAAGATAGTTCTGACCTAAAAATTCCCTTACAAACCACAAATATTCAGTCAAACCTGTTGCAAGGGTGGCAAAGATTAGCCCAATATCATCAAGGGATCAGTAATAAAATCAAATTAGATCATTCCTCTAGGAGTTCATGCCAGCTTCCACTAAATTATTTGTTCTTAATTTATGAAAATGCATTTAACTCTCAGTGTTCAAAAAGATTATGGCTTATTCTGTTTCCTTAGACTATGTGTTGTTTTTTTGTTTTTTTGTTTTTATCTGCTTCCCCTTTTTTAATGTTGCTTTCTAATTTAATCAGTATTTATTTTTTATTATATTTAAGATGACATGATTATAGTTAGCTTTCTTGAGATAAATGTTGATAGCACTAAGCTGCATTAAGACCTTATGCTGTCAAATTTCTGCGATATTCCTTACTATTTATCTATTTGTGCACAATTCTTTAAAGATTTGTTTTGAACATCATGTTCAGATAAATGTCACTTAGTCACAGCAAAATTAATTATGAGAAACAAAGTTATGAAACATAGGCTGTGATTGACTGAAATTTTGGGTGTGTATTGCTTCACAGTCAGTAAAACCAAACTGAAGAATTTCTATTGATTTCAAGTGGGTTGGAACAGACCTTCCGTAAATGAAGTTTTATTTCTTCAGGGTTCCAATGGAAAATTTTCCTTAGTTTCAAAATCCAGTTTGCAGGAAGCAAGGCCTTAAGTTTTGTTAGCACAGATATGCCCTGAACAGATATTCTACAAAGAAGAAAGACTCATGAAGGCACATAACCCTGTAACAAAACTTCTGAAGCTAGTGGGAGTTATTTTCTTTCAGTAAAGAACTGGAGGACATAGACATGTATTCTCACTGGCATTAATCAGACCCTCAAACAAAGAATTCAGTAAAAAAAACTTGTTGTTTCCCCCACCTTTTGATATTTTGTAATTTCTTTCCATGGAGATGGACCATGTACAAACAAGAGAGGATGACATTATAGTAACTGGTCTGATAGTCTAACAGGGTAAAAATATGCCTCAGGTTTGTTTTTTTATCTTCACTTGTATCCTTAGCCCAAAGGGATATCTCCTTTTTATTTTGGTGATTATTAACTTTGGGACAGAAATTCTGAAAATAATTATTTTAGAGAGCAGAAATTAAAATTATTATTAATTTTCATTAAAAATCCTATTTTCATATGTTTCAGTAAGCTTTTGTATAAAATGCATTCTGGTAACATTTTAATGCAATATTGAATATCTTTCTTTGATTCAAATTACTATGAGTATTTAGGGTCAAGCAAATCATAAGGTCAGCTGTACCCCTGGAGATGTATTAAATATTCACTAACATTTAAAACAGTTCCATAAAATGTATCTTTACTATAAGCACAATTCTCTTGTTCAGTCACACATTCACAGTCATCAAGACTAGAAAGGAAATTTGTATGGAAAAAGGCTTGTTGGTTTATATGTACATATATATGATTATGTATATACAATACACGTATATACTGCCCTGGAACCAGAGCTGCACTGAGGCAAACCAGTCCAAGTTGAGCAAGGAAGTCCTGCCGAAGGACAGTCCTGCTCTGAAATTTAAGAATGCGACTTGTCATGGGGTGCAGTTTCTGGCAAAGTATAGAAATGAGATTTCTAGCCAATGTTTCAAGATGCATCATAGTACACTGTCAAAGATAAAAACATTTGTAAGCAATACCAAGGCTAGTAAAAACAATGTGTATAGCCAGAAAAACCTAATTCCAATTAATTCTGTTTTGCACTAGTGTGCTACATACTTCTTCATAGAATCACAGAATTATAAATAGAATGGTCTGGGTTGGAAGGGACTTTAAAGTTCATCTGGTTCCAACCCCCTGCCATGGTTGCAACCAGATGAGCTTTATCTTTTTCATACCAGATGAGCTTTTTCAGTTGCCCAAAGCCCCACCCAGCCTGGCCTTGAACACTTCCAGGGATGGGGAATCAATGGCTTCTCTGGGCAGCCTATGCCAGTCCTTCCTTGGAGTGAAGAATTTCTTCTTTATATCTAATTTAAACCTACATGTATCTTTTTTTTTTTTTTAGTTTAAAGCTATTAATCCATTTCCTATCACTACACTCCCTGACAAAGAGTCACTCCCCAGCTTTCCTGCAGACCCTGTTAGGCACTGGAAGGACAATATAAGTTATCCCTGGAGCCTTCTCTTCCCCAGGCTGAACAACCCCAACTCCCTCACCCTGTCTTTGTAGGAGAGAAGCTCCAGCCCCTTGATCATCCTTGTGGCCCCCCCTTGTGGAGGCATTCTAATATTTCTATGTCTTTCTTCTGCTGAGGGCCCCAGGGATGAACACAGTGCTCCAGGTGGTGTCTGATGAGAGCAGAGCAGAGGGGGACAATCCCCTCCCTCACCCTGCTGGCTGTGCTGCTTCTGGTGCAGAACAGTATGTAGTTGGCTTTCTGGGCTGCAGGCACACCTTGCTGGCTCTTGTTGATTTTCTTGTCAAACAACACCCCCAGGTCCTTCTCATCAGTGCTGCTCTCAATCCATTCTCCACCCAGCCTGTATTTGTGTTTGGGATCGTCATAGCCCAGATAAGGGACCCTGCACTTGGCCTTGTTGAACTTCATGTTCTTCATAATATAAAGGCTTCTTTAAACTTCATTACTGGTCTAAAATGATTGCATTACAAACTGAAAGCAGGGCACTGACACTTCACTGTGAGAAGATTGACTATTTTTCTAAATGTAGTACTGCTATGTTACCTTCATAACAGTAAATAAAGGAGATGGGCAAGCAAGCTCTGCAGCCACTACCTGAAAAAGAGAGACAATAAAGCCCTGAATCTAGATTTACAGTTGTTTCTGAAGAAGAACTAGAAAGAGGAAGAGGAAGGAAGAAAGGGAGGGAGGGAGGAAGAAAGGAAGATGCAGATAACATGATGTGTAAGAAGAGCTTTCTGCCTTCCCTTAGGAACTGGAGGGGGCCTAACAGATGTTTTTGGGGGTTGAATGGGAATTGTCTATGGACTGATTCGTGTACAAAAAGTTCTGGATAAAAAGTACATACATGATTTATAACTTGTATCTTTGACTCTTAAAGCACTCAAGTCAATTATCTAAGACATAAGACCAGAATGTTATTTACTTTGCAAACTTACTCTTTGAAATTAAAGAAAATAGACTAGTTTCTGCACTGGTTCTTCATGATAACACCTCCATGATGATTTTAGGGTGAAAAAGAATCTGTATTGACTCTATATAAAAATATAGATTACTTGATGAGCTGACCTCAGATTGGTAGATCCTTTGAAAATGTCTGATATGGAAAATTCTTATGTTTGTTTCAGAAAGTGCATTTTGTTTCATTATAATTCTGAAAAATGCAGAATGGGATGAGAAATTGCATTTGCAATCTGCAATTGCAGAAAAACACATCAATTTTCGTATGCATTATAGACAATAAAAGAACACAATTTGCTTCATTTGCTTGGATACTTAACAGAATTTCTTTGCTGTTTCTCCCTTTTTCAGTACAGCCTCCTGTATGCATGAAAAGCATGCAGTTTTATACTGAAATATATGATAGATATGACAAATGTCTTGCTTCCTATGATGTTTATAAACATTACTGTATCAAAATTTGTTTTGCCAAGGGCAAACATTACCTCTGGAAAGAATTCAGCTTTCATGAGGAAGAAAGTAGCATTTTAGGAACTATCTACAGAATTTTCATTATCCAAAGGTACATTGTGCATATCTCCAAGGTTACATACTCTCCAAGGCACATTACTGAATATGTGCAAGGTTTCCATTTTCCTGACAGGAACAATTACAAATGCCATGCAAGAATAATTTCATGCAAAGAACAGAAACAGGGACCAGAAATTCTTTTATGTAGCAGTTACAGAAGCTTATACTAATGCTACAATTTCAAAACAAAAATACGGAATAGTAAAAAAGATATGTTAATCATAAAATCAAATTATATGATTTTATAACAGAATACTAAGTAGATATGATTTGATCTGATAATACTTAACTTCAAACTTTTAGTATACTCTTCAAACCATTTGTTTTGTTACCAGAATTCTCCATACCATATCTGTTCCAGAAAACAAAAAATGGCAAGAATCACCAACTGTCTTTTTAACTGGCACATATCATACTAGCACTTTTTTTTTTTGTTTGTTTTGATCCTCAGACACCCATGAAGCTGAAGAGCCAACACAATTTCACTACATAAATCTCGATTCCTGTTTCTTTTGCTTAGTCAGCATTTGGTTCACTTGTTAACAAAGTGATTGTATGTGCAGAATGCTCAAATGCTGTATTTGTCTTTTACAAGAATATTTTTAAAAGATCTTTTATAATATATTTTGAAATACACCACTATGAATATGACATGCTATTTTCAACAGTCATTTTGTTTCGACCAGAGGATAAGCTAGCACCATAGATTCATTTTTTGATTTTGCTCTGGACAGCTCTGGGATATTTTGGCACTTTTTCTACCATTTTTTTCCTCAGCTTTTCTGTCTGCAGAGTGAGGAATAACCAGGGATGACACTTCTTTACTAAAGCTCAGACCTAGAGCAAGGAAGATATATAAGTAAGTGCTAACATAATGTATCTGAGGCAGCCTGTGTTTTCATTGGAGGTTACTGACATTTTCAAGTAGGTTGAAAAAGGTACACTCAGAGTTGATAAAAGTCTTGTTGCTTGTGATCTTAAGGCAAGGTTAATGGAAGAGTCTCTCCCACCACCTATTTTTTTCACTGGACTTTACAATGTTTTGTGATGACTACTATGGAAGAAATAAACCCTTCTGGATTTGTGTTGTTTTCTTTTTGTTGTTGTTTTGTTTCTAGTTATCTCTCCTCTAGCTATTCTCACTTCACTTTCTCCCTTATTCATCTGCAGAAAAGTGTAAAGAATGCTCATGTTTTCAAAATGTTCTTCAATTTTTGGTTCTTTAACTATTTTTGTGTGAAGACTCCTACACATTAGTTATGCAAGCTTCTGAAATGCAATGCAGTGTTTTTCAAATGTATTAAAATCATAGGGCTAATCAGAAGGACACAACATTAAAGCTACTACCTCAGGATAATGAGCTCATGTCCATTTTATTTTGTTAAGAAATCAACATTCTGTAATAAAGTGTTTAGAATGGTAGATTGTAAGTCAGCCACTGTCAGCCCTGAGCTGCAGCACTACTTAGCTTATTTTAAATTTCCCCTAGAGAAATATTTAAACTTCAAAAATATTTACTTCTTGAGGCATTTTACATAGTAACATGTGTAAATATACCAGGATTCAATACAGTGACAAAATTTTACGTATTTAGATGTGTAAAACACACTAACGAAAGGTAATTTCAAAAGGTGATGCACCCCATTCAAATGTAAAGGCAACTTTTGTAAATACAGAATCATGGAAACATAAATAAGGAGGTGGGAAGGAATCTGCCAAAGTTCCTAGCCCAATCTTTCCAATCTTTTACTCAAAGCATGTCTGGTAGAGTTTTGGATACATTCAAAGATGAGGATTCTGAGAAACTTGTGCCAGGGTTTGACCACCTCTTGGTAAATTTCTTCCGTCCTTATATGCGTGTATATAGATTATATATAAAATCGGAATTTCACATGTTCTGACTTACATTTGATGCCTTTCATTCAACCACTGTGTGTCTCCAAGAAGAGCCTGCCTACTGTGTATCTTCCAATTCTAGAAAATGATCATGTCTCTCATGAGCCTTCTATACTCCAGAATAAACAGACCCAGTTCTCCCAGCATCTTTGTCCTGTGCTGCACTGCCCTGGCCCTCTCATTGGCCTCTGCTAGACTCATTCCACTGTGTCTATGTCCTTCTGTACTGAAAACCCAAATGTGGGCAGAGTACTCTTGTTATGACCTTACAGGTGACAAGTAGAGGGCAAGGATCACTTTCCTGGATCTTTTGGCTACCGTCTCACCAATACAGCTCACTCTGCAGCTGGCCACATGCTTTGTGTGCATGTGTGCATGAACAAGTGTACTTGTTCATGTTTAACTTCTTTTCCGTCAGGACTCAGGTCATTTTCTGCAGCTGCTTTCCAACCAGTTAGCATCCAGGCTACACCATGTTATTGTGTTGCAGGGGTAGGACTTCACACTTGGTTTATTTGAACATCATAAGGCTTCTGATGACTCATGTCTTAGGCCTGCTGAGGTCCCTCTGAACTGCATCAACCATTTTCCCCAGTTTGGCACTGACCACAAAGTTTAGCAGAGTACTCTCTGTCCCATCTTCCAGATCAACAGAAAAAATGAACTGAACTGGCACTAATATCAATCCCCAAGGGACACCACTAATGCCAGACTGCCAGATGTACTTTGTAGTGTTGGTCATTACCATTTAAGTCTCTAAATCCTACCTAACCAACTACATATGCGGTCCATATCTTACCATTTGGCTGTGCTGTAGAACATCATGCCAAAAGCTTTACTAAAGCTAAGATAAACAACATTAATTGTCCTCCACTTATCCACAAAGCTGGGCATGTAATGGAAAGTAATCAGGTCAGTTAGGTATGATTTTCCCTTGGAAAATTCACATTGCTTCTTGCCAAGCCTGAATTATTCTTCACGTGTTTGAAAGCATCTTTGAGAAGTAATTGTTCCATGGTGTTACCACAGACTGAGGAAAAGCTGCCTGGCTGGTATTTTCCCAGATCATCCTTCTTCCACTTCTCATGAAGGCAGATTAGAGGGGCACAGAAAGTCACAGATGTGTTAAAATTTACTGGGGAAAGAACACTGAAGGACAGGAGTAGACAGAGAAATTTAAGATACACATGCAGTGTCTTGTCTCTAATTCACTATATAAAGGTGTTGTGGTTTAACTCAGCCGGCAGCTCAGCACCACACAGCATCTTGCATGCATACATACACACACCCCAGTGGAATGGGGAGGAAAAAAGTAGAAGTTTGTGGGTTGAGATAAAGACTGTTTAATAAGATAGAAAAGGATAAGAAATAAAAATTATGATAATAGCAATAATAATAATGTGTGCAAGTGATGCAAAATGCAATTTCTCACCACTCACTGACTGATGCCCAGTTTGTCCCCGAGCATAAGTGTTTTTCCCTCCCAACCCCTCCCCCAGCCAGCCACCCCATACTAATTGCCCAGCATGACGCCACATGGTATGGACTATCCCTTTGGTCAGTTGGGCTCAGCTGTCCTGGGTCTGTCCCCTCCCAGCTCCTTGTGCACCCCAGACTCTTCACTGTGGGGTGTTGTGAGAAGCTGAAAAGTCTTTAGCTTAGAGTAAACATTGTCCTGTAACAAATAAAACATCAGCGTGTCATCAACATTCTCATCCCAAATCCAAAACACAGAACCATACCAGCTATTAGGAAGAAAATAAACTCTATCCCAACTGAAACCAGGATAAAAGGGAGGACCTTAATGATCCTTTCTTCACTCTCCCTTCTCTACCTCTTGCAGAGTTGTAGCCATGAGGTATTTTTAGTCTCATGGGAATGAGTTCCCTGCAAAAGCTTCTGCAGAAAAAAGTGTGCTTCCAAAAGAAAGTGCAACTTATAACAAAATGCATCTAGTTTCTCTTCCTCAAACCATATGCTTTTAAGAGCCACAGGCAGTACAAGCTTTTCAAAATCTTTTAAAATCCTTTTGGATATGCTACTTTGATGGGGCTCCACCTACACCCATCTGGACAGGATCATGCCACTGAACCATTTGGGGACTCTTTCTGGTCAATACTCCCAGTTCCTTGAGTTGAGAATAAGGGATCTTTGAAAACCAAACTAATTAAAATATTTCAAACATCACTTTCAAAGATTTAGTCTTCCATCTACAGTTGCAAAGCACACACACACAGACAAACACAAAATAAACAGGGGGGGTGGAGGGGAATAAAAATCAATAAAGATTAATAAATATATTTTTGACCTTTAAGTCTTTTAGACACAGCTTGGCTGAGCCAGTTAGCTGCATATTCATCCAGGGGAAAGCAGACTGATCTGTTGTTTTTTATGCAACTCTTGAATTTCTGTTAACAGTACCCTGTGTCAATGCATCCACTTCCCAGTGAATTCTCTTTTCTTTCAAGTTTCAGAAACTTGTAGTTTAGCATCTTCTTTATTTTTCTCCAAGAAAAACTTTGGGATGAATAAGCCATTCCAGCCCAGACTGGACCATACAGATAGCTCCATATCAAATAGTAAGCCCTTTGAAACTCTTTTTCCTCAAGAGAGTTACCTATGCCATTATTTAGCTTCCTTCTGTATTTCCTCTGATTTAATGCTATTCATTCAAGCAGGATCCTATCACAGAGGGATTAAACCATACATGACAGCAATAAATACCTCCTTCATTCTCCACAGGGAAAATAAAATAAATAATAAAAGCAACATACAAAGCTTACAAAGCTTTGAGATTTAAATGCAAACTTAATCCATCAATTTAATTGCACAGTTATATTTAGATAAAGACTACCCAGCTTCATTAAATATAGCCAGAAAAAGACATTCCAGAACTAACCTACAGCCCCTAATGCCTGTCTCATTTGTTAATTGAGGATTATCACATCCTTTTAATCCCTAAGCATAGCAAATAATTTGTGGATGTTTGTATGGTACTGGCAGAGCACTGTTTTTGAACAACTTGTGAGTTGCAACAACCTCTTATCTGTGAATCTTCTATGAAAGAACAAAATAATTCAGCAGCACAAACCCAGTTAACAAATGTCTGCAGGTATTCCTGTAGTTCTGTACAGGAGGTGGTGTTTCCCAGTATTCTGCTGCTTCCAGTCATGCCCTGGAGGATCATTTTGATGACCCTTGTGAAGGATATTAATCATGTTTGTCTGTACTGTACAGAGGAAAGATCTACTGCAAATCACAATACATAATTCCTTCTTTTCCTTTATTTGAATTGTTTTGCTGGGAAGGAAAAAAAAAAAAAAAAGCAGCATCAGCTCATTGATGAACAAAAGAGAAAGAGAAAGCTGAGAAAGCTGAGAAAGCCGTAATGGAGATATACCTTATAATCAAATGTCCTACATTTCCTTTATATCTGTGATTTTTTTGTTGTTTTGATAAATGAGTTATCCTGTGTTTTGAGTAGCTACTACTAGGACATTGATAAATATTTATCAGAGTACTAAATCAATGAATTTTAGGCACGAAGCTTTTCCTAAGCATGTATACTCAAGAATCTATTGTGAACTGTTACTGATAAGGTGCCTCAAGGGTGTTGCTGCCTTCAGTATTTAGAAGTGCAATGTGTCTTTTCTAACTGGGAGATAAAGTCATAAAAATAATAAAGTCATAAAAAAAATAATTGTTTAATGTTCTGTTCTTTCAGAGATGGACCTCAAATTTCCTAAATCTTGCATGTCAGAAAGCCTCTGCAATTTGTTATGTTTTGGGGATTTCTTCTATACCCCCCAAATTCACTCTATTTGATCTTGAGTTATCTGGGTAGATGATTAAGTCGATTTCCAATGAACAGCCTTTCCCTGTTCAACTAAATACTTATTTCTCTTCTGTCCTTTCTCAGAGGAAAGGCTGGAGAATATGTGAGATGTTATTATTATATCTTTCACTTTAGCCACCTACAGAAGACTATCACAGTTCCAAAAAGTCAACAGTCTGAAGACAATCAGCAGGGTGGTATTCTCTGATATCTCTGATATTTAGAACAGAAGCAGAATGAAAAGGTTAGAGCTTATTTCTCAGAGTGCATTTAAGTAACATTTTGGCTCCAGCACTGATTTTCTAGAAGTTATACAAACATTATTTCTTCACTAGTCTAAGCCAGCATTCGAGTTCTGCTTCACTTTTGGTTATTTATATACATATCTCACCTTGTTTAACAGCTTCTTCTTTTCTTAAATTATAGCTATTCATTTTCTAAAATTTCTTACTTGGTCTTACAGCAGTCAGATGCTGCAATAACTAAGATTCCCCTCTTCCTTTTGTTATATATGGGGTGGTAATTCATGTCGAGAAAACGGTTGATATTAATAAAGAAGGGGGAGATTTGGGAGTGTGGCCATGGGGGTTGGAAAGCCCCGTGGCTGATGATAACATCAGACTCTTAACGATGAGGCCATCAGCAATGTAAAAGAGTTTAGGGGGAACAAAGAAGGGTGATTCAGGAGACTCCATGCAGCCTCGGGTTTCTTGTTCTCCAGCCGTTAAGGCATAGAAGTTTCTGGGTGTTTGCTGTTGTTGTTATGTGCAAAGTTGTTTGACCAATAAAAAGTTGTTTTGAAAAGAACTGCTGTAGAGAGAAGGGTGTAAGAGGGGAGCCTTTCCTCAAGATAAAAAAAGGCAACACGATGAAGTTATGTCATCAATAAAGAAGCAGGAAAAAGGAGTGAAGTGGAACAGGCTGGCAGAATGGAGACCAGGACAGGAACAGGCACATTGATCGCCTCATGAAGATAGGTTCGGCCAGACTCAGCAAACCTCTCAAAGAAGCTCGTACTGAAAGTTACTGGAAATAGGTGCACCGGAGCTGGAGAGAAGCTCTAGCTGAGAGAAGCGGAGCCGCGCACACAACTGCCCCTCGCTGGTAAGCAGTTGCGCATTATGGGGAATCATACATCCTTAGGAACAAAGACTGTCCTGGTAGCCTCACAGCTTATTCTCCTTGTTAACAATCAGACAGTTTATGATCCTGAAATATGGAACCAAACTGAGGTCAAGGTGTGGGACTCTGCAACTAAAAACGACCAGGTTGCAGTGGGATTGCTTGGTACCTGACTAGCAGTCTCTGAGGCCTTATCAAGCCATGTGGGGCCACAATCACAAACGTGTGGTTTCTATGCCATCTGCCCCTCTGCTGCTACAGCCATCGCAGGCCTTTGCTGTTATGCCCTGTAGTGACCTGGATGTGCCTTTTGACCCAGGCCCTATTGACCTTGAAAACGAGATGGATATGCTTCTCGATTCGGGAAGAACATAAGACCCAAAGACCGAGTTGCTTGACAACTTAAAGCAAGACATATTGTTCAAAGTGAATGCAAAATGGAGACTTGTTTGTAATTAAGAAAAAGAATGGAAAATGGAGACTGTTAAGTCATGGAACTTACTTAAAGGATTGTTACCTTTTCTGATTGTATAGGCATTCTTGGGTTTAGTATGTAAAAGCAATGTTCTGTATATTTAGAATGTTTGATGTTCGTGTGTGCGTGTTGGTGGAGCTTAGATTCCCTGCACACCCAGCGCTGTTTACTTGCTTTTTATATCTTTTATAAATATTCCTTTTATAAATATTACAAAATTCAGATTGAGTTGTGACTTCAGTTATAACACTTTGCAGGCCATAGTAAGATACCAGCTCTCTAGCTCTTCACAAGAGAAACTCCACTCACAACAGATTAAACAAACAAACAAACAAACAAAGTCTACTCCTACTGCAGTGATAGACCTTAAGATTAGGAATGTTTTTTTTTTGTATGTCCTAACCAACTGGAAAAGCATTCACTATTCACTTTAATATAATTCCTTCTGGAAGAAACTGAATCACAGTATCACAGAATTTCTAGGTTGGAAGAGACCTCAAGATCATGAAGTCTCAGGCAGAGAGGTTTGCACTGGAGTCATGTTTTGAAAAAGCAATGATTTCCTCTTTTTTTTTTTTCTCCTTTGGGGGGTGGATTTTGACTTGAAAAGGTAAACACCACCTCAAAAGTGCCAATTAATAAGACAACGCAAACCAGACAAATCTAAGATAAGACATGCTGAGCAAACAAGAAGAAATTATCCAGAAAATGGGGTTTCATGTAACTACTTTGCAGTAACATTCCAACAACATTACTCTAACAGTAACATTCAAACAACAGCCACAAGTTTCACCTGCCTCTTGCCTCAGGCTTAACATCTTTTTCATGAGTGTGGCTGCAAAACCAGCTAGCTCTTCAGTCCCACATCAAGCAAACATCACACCACATCTACCAGGATCACAAAGAAGACAGAATTTACATTCTATGTAGGTTTTAGACTGCCATTTAGAATCTCTTTTAACTGGATGGTTTTACAGTAAAAGAAATATTACACATTTTCTGGTGTTCTTGCTGTGAATTAAAGCAGCCTTATTTTCCATAAGCCCTTCAGAATGTGTTAGGAAACATGTTTACTTAATCTATAGTGAACCTTAATCAATGTTCTGCATAGCTGTGCTGTACCATAATGCAGCATCAGACAATTACACCATGAAGTACTTTTAAATTAACAGCCTGTCGGTTGCAGATAAGCATGTACATAATCATGCTGAGAACAAAAAGCAAACAAAAAACACCTCTGAAAATCATAAAAAGAAGTGCAATTAAGAGCTACAATTAGGAGTTGAAACTTCATTTTTTAATGTTATACTTTTCAATAGGACATTTTTTTAATCAGGAAGCATAAGAACAACAAGCATTCTGCTTGTTTCCCTGCAGTAAATGCCACAATAGAAAAAGAAGTGTAGGGAGCACAACTATGTCACTTCATTGTATTTAGTTTACAAAAGTTCTCAGACCACCAAAATGTTTGGCACATGAGATTTAAAAAAAAAAAAAAAAAAAAAAAAAAAAAAAAAAAAAAAACACGATAACAATAGTAAAAAGTCTAGTCAAGTGACGTTGTTTCTTCTGGCACAGTGGCACAGTTCTGCAAGGTAATGTCAGGGACACAACTCACACTCCAGCCCAGGTATAGCACCATGTCAAGAAAAGAACAAAAGACTCAAAGGTCCCTGAGCTCAACATCCTTTGCAAACTGGTCATGAGAGTGGTTATAAATGAGTCATGGCACAGTGACAAGAATATCTGGGGAGAAAAAGTGAACATTTCCACTTAGTGGACACTTTGTTATGCAGCCATTTCAAAGTCCTTAACCTAATATTAAAGTGGTTGTGCACGTTTTTAACAGAACTTGTCACTGCAGGGTGGAATTTCCAGAACCATCTTGCTCTTCACTGAGGAAGTACAGTAAAGACTTACAATAAGGAATAAAGATCAAGACAGGAAATTAAAAATATTTCTCACCTTTCCTTCCCCTCCTCCTTTCTTACCTACAGATCTTCTCTGCAGTACACTAAATAATAGCAACATCTAGTACATATCAACAACAATTGCTGCCTTCTTAGCACAAGTATTTGTGAGAGAAGTAATCAGAATCGTCTGCTATTCCCTGCTGCCAGTTCAGATGATCTGCCAAGCTCAGTTGCTTTTTCAGGAGTTATTGCTTTTTCATCCCTAGAAGTATGGGGACCTCTGTCTCATGCAACATCTGCTCAGGTAATATAATAATAATAATAGGAAGAAGAAAGGTTCTGTAGAAGCAGTCTTTTAAACACTTGTGCTTCTAAAGGAAACCAAAGTGTCAAAGGAAGGCGATTTTATATTATTTGACACTGACTAGCCCTGACTAACCCATACAAATACATGCTTGTGTTTTGATCTCAGAATGCATTCTGAAAGACCTCAGAAGACATCTTTTTACCGATGTAATTTTCCACTTGACAGCCTTTCTTTTTTCTTTTTTTTTTTTAGAAGAGAAATTGGTAACACTCCTGTTCTCTTCACCTTCATCTACGTTTACATGACAAGTATCTTCTGTAACAGGTATGGCACCACTTCAGTGGAGGGAAACTGCTGTTAGCAAGAGAATCAGATCCATAGCCACTGAACAATGCAATATGGTAAGCCTCTCATGCATATCTATACTTCCAAAATTGTTTTCATCACGTGCCTACAAATTCTAGTAAAATTTCTACATAGCACTGTTGATACTAATGAGACGTGTATAAAAGTAATTTCCATCCAGTTTAAACATGTTTTTGCTGTTTTTATTTGTGTTTGTTTGTTTCTTTTGTTTGTTTAAAAAAATAAATCAGAAAATTCTTATATATTGCTGGGTACAAACTGTTAAGGGAAGTATTAATTGTACCTCCAATGCAAATAATCCTTAAAAATTTGCAGTAGATAGACCTTGGCCAGCTGCAAGATTATCCACCCAGTAACCTTCAATCCTGCTCCTCAACAGGACTGAAGGAAAAAAATAAGATGTGAAAATTCATGGGTTAAGATAAAAGACAGGAAGATCATTTACCAGTTATTGTGACAGGCAAAACAGACTTGATTTGGGGAAAATACATTTAACTGAATGCCAATTAAACTAGTTTCTGGTTGTGAGAAACAGAAACAAGAACTAAAATACCCCCCACACACCTCCATATTACCGTAACTAAGATTTTGTTTTGTAGACTTATGAAATGAAATGGATTTTCAAGTCTGAACTCTATAATCCCTTTCCTCCTACAACCATGATAATCAGTGTAAGATTTCAAAATAATCATGACATTTACACTTCTCAAATATGAAATATTGCTGGTATGTGGTCTTCAGTTAAACATTTCTATGGGAAACTGCTTGGTTTCATGCATGGAGGCATTCAGACACATGCAGAGAAATAAACCCAGAGAAAGTACTACTGCAAGGTTTTCTCAAGCTGTTAGGAATAAGCTAACATTAGATAATTTTAGCTTTTGGGGTCAGACTCATTTGTGCTGTCTGCTTTCTTTGTTTTGTTGCATTATGTCAGATGGGCAGAAAGTTGGATTCACAACTGTTCTGCATCATCAGGGTAGCCTCAAGCAGTAGGAGCTTGTGATTCACTGCTAGCTAAAATAATCCCTCGCTCACATTTTCCCCTCACACACACACATACACACAACCTCCCACCCCCTACCCCACCCCACCCCCAGTAACAAACTCAGCTGAAGAATATTTCACTCCAGCCAGGATATGAGAATAAGAAAAAAATATATAATAATAAAAATACAAGATGCACTTGAAGAGTGAGCTGTTTCAGGAAAGGCCCAAAGACAAAATACACTACAGTTTGTCAGTATTTCCCACAAGGAGAAATATATATCCTGCACATGTATTCCATCATTATGCGAAGATTTCCAATGCTTATCTTGCCACTATGATCAGACTAAATTTTGATGCGTTTCTAGGAAAACTGTAATGGAGAACATCCTCTCCAGCCAGCTGTTAAGGTCAGACAGTTGTCCTCAGCCTTACATTAGTCACGTAGTACATATGCTTGTGTTCAGCCATCAACTTGTTGGTCCTGACCCTCAGATTTTATGCCTAAACTCAGCCTCTGTCCTGCCTCATCACTGTTGACTTCCTTAATGATCACTGGGCTGTGGCTGCTACTGGTCACTGACACCAGACCTGCCTGCTTGCTTCACTTGGCTGCTGCAGGACGGTGTCCCTCCTTGACAAAAATGGTGACAGTCCAGCTAGCACCTTCATCTCCCTTTGCCAGTAAGGACTTGCTGCTGCCTGGCATCACATCTCCCAAAATCAAGTGGCCATGCCCTCACGGTGGGCATATCACAATGTTATCTCAACTTAAAAAGTGGGGAACAGGTATTGAGAAAAAAAAAAAAAAAAGAGAGAAGGAGAGAAACAGGGAGACAGACACGGAGAGACAGAGCTTATCTCCTACTGAAGTTTCCCAGTATTAGCTATGCTGGTAAAATTTCCCATCAGATGCATCTCTAAGACTTTTTCTGTGATTCTACTTAAGCCATTTCTCAGCAAATTGAAAGAAAGCTGAAAAAGAAAGCTCTTTGATACTGGGAAAAATAGTGTCTATATAAGAATATTTATTTACATTCTAGTGTCACTGTAACAGTATAACCCCATTAAAATAATTTTCTCCAGGTAAGTGAGCCCTATGGTAATGTTATAACATCTGTGACCGTGTTAAATATACGACATGCTGATGCTGGTTTTGCAGATTCTTTTACATCCATAGAAGAAAAAAATTCTCTGTAGCTGATATACTTATGGGAAGCAATGGATAAAATCATGGATACAAAACAAAATCAGTAGATACCTTAAGAATACATTTGACAAGACTCCTACTGTTTAAAGGGAGAACATGGAATTATACAGGAAAGTGCTTTCAGGCAAGTAGAGATAACATAAATCTAGTACACATAGGAAAGACTAGAAAAGGAGCCTTATAAACTCGAAGTTAACAGATATTTTTATTTCACAGTTACTGGCTTTCACTCTCATGTCTTCCAGCGTAAGGGTCACAAACAGCTGAGAAACAAAGTGGTGAGGAAACAGACACCCAAGGAATACAACTTTGTTGTATTGATTCAAAAGGTGATCATGAGCTCACTGCAACTGCAAGCATCAGTTATGGTTCAAATATTGTCTCCCACCTCCTACACATCTGTCTCCTTCAAATGCCTCTTTTTCAACTACATTTTTTTTCCTCTATTTTTATTTTGTCACAGGTTCTGTGAGCTTGGCAAATAACCACCACCCTGGATACAGCACAGAAGTTGTAAAGGATATATATTGTCATTCATATTGTCTTCATGACAAACTTAAAAGTCTGTTTGCTGCTCTGTTCGACTGCACATGCCTAAGAACATGATGACACGCCAGGAATTGTTTTTAGCTTAAGTGTCTTTGCCTGACCTGTGCCACAATAAATTTTCCTTAGCAAGTCAGTGTGGCAGGCATAAGTGTTTACAGGTGAAGATCACTAAATGTATTTATAAAGGAAAACATTTTTGCATTGTGTCCATTTTTCTTTTTGTTTGTTTCCTTTTTTCCCTTGATGGTTGTTCACCAACTCAACATATTCCAAAGGCATTTTTCCACTGTGCCTTGCATTGACAAGGTAGCTGCAGCAGCACGTACGGAGATGTTCCAGCTTGCTTTCAACTACATAAAGCAGTGACAGATAGCAATGCCACTACAGCTGCCAGCAGCTTAATACAGGCTAGTGGCTTTTTCATTAAATCGTCTCCTTAAATATGCTTTCCAAACAGCCCTGAGCTGCATGGCTCTATGGATCCATGCAGCCACAGTGCAAGCCATAGCTCAGGCAGGGGTTCACAAGCCTCTGTCAGCAAGAGGAAAGATTAACAATTTGCCCCAAAGACAAGAGAAGAAATAATTAAATATACTGCCAACCCTCTTTCACATAGACCTATTCCAAAGTGACTTGGAACCATAGCGGTTTTACAACAGGTAATATCAACTAAGTTGCCCATGCAACTACAGGTAACACGGCATCTACTTAAATTTGTTGTCATTTTTATATGGATTTCAAAACATATGAATCTGTACATAAGCCTTGAATCAGTAGTATTCACTGCAACCAGAGCTCTTATCCCAGTCTAAACATTTTCAGATATGCTCTTAGAAGAACAGTTGCCAGATGCTCAATAATATGTCACAACAGTACTAGGGCCATGTTCTGAAGGACTGGCTCCTAGCATACAAAGTACAAACATATACATGGAGAGGAAGGTTGTTTTGCTAGAGCCCAAGCTGCACATAAGGATTTCACAAACAGCGAATATTTCACTAGAATATAAAGTCAATATGTTGTCCTTAGGTTCACACCCAAAGTGGAGAGATTCACAATAGTTTCTAACAACTGATGCATTTCTGCTGAGTTCTCCCTATGAAGTCCAACATTGTGTTTCCAGTTTAACAGATCTACTATTGTAAATGTAACGTGAACAAAAACAGGTTCTCCTTCTGGACCCACTGCCTGTCTTAACAGAGCCTGGATAACTGGTCCTGCCTTTTGTCAGTTGCAAAATGCTACTGGGATAACATTAGAATCATCCTGGCCCCTAGGAGATGTATTTGATGTCCATGCAGAAGCATTTGCTGCTTGAACCCCGGGGATTATTTCTGATGTCCCCGCAGAAACACCTGCAGAAATGCCCGCAGACACCCACAGCCCAAGGTTCGGGAGAAATCTCTGTCCCTGCAGAAGTTTTTGGGAAGACTTCCGATGTTCTAGTAGAGAACTTGGAAATCCAACTCTCAGGGGAAGTCTCTGATGTCCCCACAGGAGTCCCAGAGATAAGGGAAATCTCTAGTCTATACAGCAGTAGTGCCAACGGTACCAAAAACTGAACTTCTTGTTCTTGATCTGGGTAGATTTTGGGGCGTTTATCATTCCCTTTCTTCCCTTTATTTTCAGCACATAACATAACATAATCTTCCCACACTCCATCTGACTTCCCAGGTTCTGATACAATGACATGAAAGCACTAACATACATCACTTCATCCCATTTTCCTTCCCACCTGCAAAATAACATTAACTGCAATATGGTACCATACTTAAAGGATCTGTTTTTTGTTCATCATTCTCTATCATCTAAGTTGTACTGAGTCCACTCCTGATCACAAAATTGCTTCATTTTGTCCTTAGTCAAATAATCACCACAAAATTTAAACCTATTTTTGAGGATGCATCCAAGGGTAGAGAACCCAACACAAGGAATGGGACACCAAATCCATATTAGCACACAATAGCATTTTGATGGGCATGATTTTTAGCATGTCAATGACCCTTAATGAGCAAAAGGTTACCATAGGCTAGTCTGGATTCCTCCTGCAGATGTTTTTCTCCTTGTGTTTTCTTTGTTTGTTTGGTTTTAAACCTTTCATGACTTATCTTCCTTGCTTTTGCTATCTGAAGGCTATCAGTCTCTGTTCTCTTTAAGGTTTCCTTTTTTTTCCTCAGCTAAAGACTATACAAGCCTCCCTATTTTCTTCAAGATTTCCTTGTTTCTTTCCCAGCTTCGGACAACAAATCCAAATCCCTTTTCTAAGTTTTTCTAAACCAAGCTCTTAAATGAAAGTCTACCCCACCTTCAAGTTCAGCACCCTTCTTGTTATCTTCCTTTTATCTTCCAGCTTTTACCTTCATAGAAAGCAGATGGTAAAAGTGCACAGACCTATGCAGAGTCTTCTTTCTGCTTTCCTTTCCCCTTTCCTTTTCCTTTTCTTCCATTTGGATTAGAAGTAAAGGCTCTTGAACCTCAGCTAGAGAAGACAATTCAGCTGGAGCTCTCTTCCTCACATCCTGCCAACACCTGACAGGTGATTGATTAAGCTTTTACAAGCAGCTGAGTCTTCCTTCCTGAAGGAAATGTACCATATATGTCAAGTTCTTCTTGACATATACTGGGCTGTTGTCTATGGCATAGAAAGCCTCAGGAAGTGTTATGTTTTGGGGTTGGGTCAATCACCCAAAGGAACTGCAGGTAATTGGGGGGTTATAGAAGAAAAGGGAGGCAAAAGTTGCCAAAGAGTTAAAATGGGTTGATGTGAACACATGGAGACATTGTTATATAAAAGGGAAGCTGCAAGTCCAAACCACCAGAGTTGTTATCCTTGCTGTTCAGTGAGAGCAGCAAATTATCTAAAGTGGGTTATCATCTACAGGGTAACCTTTCCATAGTATCACTGAAAGAAGTTGTGTCATGGGCTGGATTAAGCCCACAGATCTTAAGGGGTATATTTTTCTGTGAAAGAGATTAAGTCAATTATACTGATTGCCAGCTATTGTAATTATCAGAAATCAGTGATAGTACAAAACAGATGTGAATTATGTCCTTTTCCTTGACATGTTAAGGATGCCAGCTCTTCTCAGAGCTTGTATTACATACCAACAATTAATTGTTGCACAAAAATGACAGCAAGACAAGGCCCATAAGCTTTAGCATGTACCACTGAATAAAACTTAGAGAATGAATAAAAACCTGGAAGAACTCATTATTTCTCCACTTGCAAGCAAAATAATAAAAGAAAATAAACAGGAAGATAGGAAGAATATGTTTTATTCCATCAAGTTTTAACAGCACTGTTATTTTGCTTGGCCCTTTATGGGCCAACATAAAATATTTTTAGGTGCTTATGTCAGGTAAGATCAATCATTAATTTATAATATGTGCTTTGTAAACATGCTCTCTTTTCCTAGCTATCAGTTACCTAAATTACTCCACAGTGATAAATCTATAAATATTATATGCCATCTCTTCAGGGTTCCAATGATGTTTTTAACTATTAATCAAGCTGCCCCATTTCTTGAGTTTTCTTGTCTGGCAATTAATTTTTTGTTTGGCATTAGGATATAAATACTAGGAATCACCAAATGACATCGATGCTAGCACTAATGCCTGGTTAGTACTAAACATGCATATCTAAGCATGATAAACTTCGATTTTGACATGATAGAAGCTACAGAAATAATTTTGAAAACTAAATAAATACAATTAACTGTGAAGATGGCAATTAAAAAGATAAAAGCAAAGGGATCACAGCTCAGTAACATGTCAGAGGTCTGTCGGATTATTCCACACAAACCATGAAGGGACCTTTCTTCAGGGCTTTAAACTACAGAGGCAGCAAAAAGTCTGCAATTACTGTGTGTAAAAAAACATGAGTTCTCATATTGCAGGTGGAAACCCATGAGATCTCAGGTGGCTTCTGTTTTTTTTCCTGCATAAAGCACATCTTTGCTGCTCAGCACTGATGAGTCCACCTGGGAAGACTGTGATGGCTTCTCTGGCCAGCTCTTCATGGCTTTATTTGGCAAGTATTTGTCTGCAGTTGTATTATCCACTCTTAAATGATCTGCTTTTCCAGATTTCTGATGGCAGTGTCCCAAATTTGTAGGAAGCAGCGTCACACTTCTCTTAATATTTATTATGTCTTAAGCCATAAGAATGGCTATACTAATTGAAACAAAAGTTCAGTCCAGACTTCTATACTGTTTCTGACAGTAAATGTTTAGGTTGGGATAAAATAACAGGTCAAGCAAGAAATCTTTCCCAGCCTCCAGTGATTTCTGTCTCATAAACTTTCTGAGCAAGGGTATTGTTTTCAGATACCTTCACTGTTTTATTATTCAGGTATATTGCCCAATACCACTTTAACCTACACAAATTCCCACAATATTTCTGTTGATATTTATAGTTCTTGTATCAGGAGAGAGAATTGATAATAATATTTCCATATTCATTTTCTCTATTCCACTCATGATTTAAAGATCTCTAGCTCATCCCATTTCCTAAGCTTGAAATGCCATTCTGTGACTTCAGTGATCTTTCCTGCTCCTGCCATTCTGTGTTCCTTTTCTAGCTTCCTTTTTTTTTTTTTTTTTTGATGTGGGGTATCAGAAAAACAAATAATATTCAAGATACAAGAACATTCTACATGTATTCAGTGCTATAACTACTCTTCCTGTGTGCTTTTTTTTTTCTCACTGTCTGTTCATTTCATAAAAATTCTTAACATGATTTGATTTTTACTTTAATGAAGAAATTACATGAAGTTTTGATAAAGGTATATATTATAGCGTCTAAGTAGAAATATTTTAGAGTCCAATGTTGAAGCTAGCACTCTTTTCTTAGTATGCTTCACATAATATTCATCAACGTTGAATTTCATAATTTCATCTACTATTTTATTATCTGTTAAGTTATTGTTCCTTCTGCAGCTTTTTTTTTTTTTTTCTGAATAATTTAATATTACCAGCAAACTCCATCACATTACTGGTCAGTCTGTCCTCCAAATCACTAGCAACCATCTAAACAACACTCAGGTGTCTGAGGGACTCTGTTGATGACCTTCCTCCATTCAGAAATCTGGCCTTGTAAATCAGTCCTTCTTTCTTACTTTTTAAGCTACTGATAATAACCCATGTCAGGGCTTTTATCTACTATCGCTGGCAGCTGTTTCCTGAAGAGATTTGTGGAAGGGACTGAATTAGATGGGAAGATAGGACAGCAATGCCATATTTGATAAGTTCATCTGGAGAGGTGGCCTGTCTTCAGCAGCAGCCAACAGCGGAGGCCAAGGGCACACAGGGCAGACATGCAGCACTGCTTTCCTAGAGAATTTGTCTCCAGCCTCCAGCAGTCTATACGTGTAGATAAGTTACTTGTTTTGTTGATGAAACCAGCCAGGAGACCTTGTCCACGCATTCAGTTGCACCTTCACAGAAATGTAGCACATCTCTCAAGTACAACATAGCTCTATTAAGCCATTTTGAGTATTCTATAACATTTTAGATTTACCCATGAAGTCACTCATTTTTTTTTTCTTTGTTAGAGAGAGATAAGAAGTTGAATTCTAGGAAACAGTCATGGAGTTAACTATTAATTGTCGTCCTCACTAGCGTTCCCACTATTATTTCAGCATAACAATAAATTAAAAAAAAAAAAAAAAAAAAAAAAAAAAAGAAAGAATCAGGAAAAATCTCTTAAGTACAAATTGCAAATATTTTTATTTTCCAAAATGGAGCTGCTAGAATTAATAGTTTATCTATTAGTCTATCTCTGACATGCAGTGTTCACATTTAGTTAAGATTGCTGTTCAGAAATCACTATTTAGAGAACTTTAAAAACATTATAGTGAATGATCCAAAGCACTCTACTTGCTTCTTAAACATCTGAGTAATACTGTATAACAGCTGTACATTTCCCCAGACGCTTCACTTCCTATTAAGACATTAAAAATATATTTTAAATGGGCATGAAATAGTGAATTGCTGAATTCTCATTTCACTTAATTTCAACAGAGCTTTGAAAGTAATGTACAGATCGTGTTTGCATGAATAACTGAAAGGCTGTGAAAATAACAGAGGTATCTGGAGAACCAATTAAACCTGCCATAAGATTATTATGCTGAAAGGAAACATTGTTATGCACATTTTTTTTGCAAATTTACAAAAACTGAGGAGAGATACTGAAAGGGCTTAATGCCACCTGCTGAGTAACATCAATTGTAAAGCAGAAGATTGAAATGAGCGTCCTGCCATTTTCTGAAACTGTTTGATATTTAAAAGAAGAGAGATATATTTACTTTTTTTTTTTTTTTTTTTTTCCCCTATCAGGATAAATGTAACAAAGTCAATTGCTTCAAATGAAAAATCTGTCACTATCTTTACAGGTATGAAAAAGCCACAGACAAAAAGTTTTACAAGGAAAACACAAGTCTGGTAACTGAAACTATCCACCTTTTGTGCTCTTCTCTTTAAAAATGCTTTGCTTTCTCTCTAGTACCTCTGGGGGTACATTTATGTTGCTCTGTAGATTGCACCCTTGTCTTTGGGGTGAGAGGAGATACCTGCAGCTAGCCCATGGAGTGCATCATTTCATCTAAGATGTAATCAAGTGCCTGAATCTGGAGTATTTGTTGAGGTTTCCTGTGCTGAGGATGCTCTGCCCCTACCAGTTCCACCACATCAGGAGAAGGGGAAGGCAGGAGATCCTGCAAGATCCTTCAGAAGGTCCTTCAAAAGAAATCACAACTTCCTTTCAGATACAGCTGATCACCAATGCTAACATGATTCATCAGCTGTATCTTCCAAATACTTTTGTTCTTGGCCTGCCTCAGGGACCAGAATGGCTACTGTAGATTGCAGGGCACCATTACAAGCCCCAGCAGTATCCCATTTTCCTTTTTTCACCCTGAATATAATTCCAGGATCAGCTGCTAAAGTTACTGCTGCAGCATTTCACCAACTCTATCCTGCAGTCCTCTCAGCTGCCTGCCTTTGCACTGGGATCATGTTATTATTGCATGTCCATACCAGCCTGGGGAAAAAATAAATAAAAACTGATTCATGATCTTAAGGGTTGGCTTGGGGAAACATATTTGTTTCATTTATTACAGTAGCTTAGTAAAGAACAGGAGAGAGAGATCTGCACCAGAAATGGAAAGAAGCCCAACACACTAGCATAGACTTTAATGGGAGTATTCCTTTCTTTACTGCAGGGACAAGTGTTAAAGCTGAAATGGGAATGCCTTGTGACTTTCAAGTCACAAATCCAGCTAGCATGAAGATATATACTGTGAGTTACAACAAAGCACTAGTGCTCTAAAGGAAACTTTGACACTTTGCAGATCCAATTAAAAATTTAAAAATAGATACATGCCCACTTGCTTGTGGTATGATAATAACCTCCAAGGCAAGACCTCTGCTACCTTGCTCCCTAGCAAGGTAAGTCATGTCATAGTAGGTTATATGTTGTAACATCAAGAAAAACATCAGGATGCGTACCAGGTTGTTAACGAAAAGCTACCTTAGGTATTTGTATGTTATACTGAAGTAATGCTGGCTAATCTCTGGTAGTTACTGGTATTAGAAGCACTGCAAAGCTTTTTTACTTCAGGATTGTTGTTTCATACAACAATATAACTTTTGAATATAACTTTTTTAAGGTGTGGTCTCCAGTGTGAATATGCGAATATATTCATAATATAAAAGATTAAAGTGCCCTTTTTTTCTTTTTTTTTTTTTTTTTCTCTCAGAATTTCCTTTGGGGGGAGAAGAAGAGGAACAAAAAATTTAATCACTGAGTCTCATTGTGGTGGGAAAGCTTCTTATCCCTGTAGAATTCAAGATATTGTTAAGAGCAATGACCATACCACAGTTACTGCTTTGACCTAAGAGGGAACTAATGTCCAAAGCCTCAAAAATTCTCCTTCTGCAGTCATCACCTTTGCAGTTAGTCGAATTATATTAACATTGTGGTCTCATTTTAAGCAGCAGAGAATATGAACAATCTGATTACAACATAAGGGAATAAGTAATACCCACACAATAACATTGTAAATCTCTTTTCTACTTTATGCTAGTTGGACATATTCTAAACACTAGGGTAACTACTGCAGGCACACAGTATGCCTCATATAAAATACATGTAGCAAATGCTGTAGATAAATGTCTTTGGTGGCTTGCAAATTTCTCTACAATTATCTAAATTAAGATTTTAAGACAAGGTAAATTGCTGCATTAGCCTTTCAAAAATACAATTTAATTATTCTCTACATGGTTTGCATTTATGCAAGCTTTCGGTCAGGACTAATATGTCATTCCTTTTAATTGCTTTAAATGTCACTAGGAGATCTGATTTCCACCTGCTCATCAACGTGTCAGTTGATTATTTTAAATATCATTTTTAAAAGGCTTTCCCATCACTACAATGCTTATGTCGATATTTTAAAGAAAATGTATCTGGAGTTGGAAGAGCATCACCTCTTGTAGTAACTACTGTTGGGAACAAAATGCTTACCAATGCTGCATTTCTACTTTTCTTCGTGTTTATTTATTTGTCAATTCAGTGTCTCTGATCTTGCTCCCATTTCAGCAAACAATGACTTGTATGCCAGAAAGGAGTATATCTGCTCTTTGATAGGTATGACAGCAGATATGTGACATAAGACAGTCTTTCAATTGCATGTAAAATGCCTCCAGTTCTGTCTGCTACTAGTCCATAGACAACACCATAGACAACATTTTCCTCTAAATCATATCCTTTCTGATGTCTGCTTTTCTTTCCTTTTTTTTAACTCTTTTTTTTTTTTTTTTTTTTTTTTTTTTTCTGGTTATACTGAGAGTTCTTAGAGAATATACAAAAATACATCAAATACCATGTATGATAGTTATACAGTTAGTGAATAGAGTAAGTACAGGACTCAGGGGATGTGATCTCTTTTGTTGTTATCATTTTCAGATCAGACTATTTTCTATAAGAGAGCTACAGCTACAGAAGTATAATGACCATAAACACACAGAGATGATAGGTCAAAAACATCTGTTCATTCATTTTTACCACCAGTCTATAAACCAGTGCAACATTTTTCCTCTCCATTGCCCATCCTCAAGAATTTTAATATTACTTAGTGAAGAATCCCAAAAGACTGCCTAAAATATCTATCTTACAGTTAGGTCAGTTCTACCAGTATGTTATAACTTACTGTAAATGAGAAAGGTATCCCTTTGAGGATCTGATATATTGAAGTGTTTTCTCTCAGGCTTATTTTAGCCAAATATAATTCAATAGTTTTCTCTGACTGACTGGTCTTAATCCAGCAGAATGAAAAAGCACATCTTATTGTAAACATATTAGCCCTCTGCTGAGCACAAGATGCACTGTTTGGAGGATTTTGTCTGAATAAAAAATGCTGACCAAAACCTTTATTTAGTTTGTACCTGTCACAGTAACTCTATAATGTCAGGTCCATGAAAGAGCAGTTCTAGCCATTTTCTTGCAGTGAGAAGAAGTTTTAGGACAATGAGACATTGAAAAGAGTTATTCATGTTATTCACTGGTTTACATCCCTCCATTCTGCTGAGTAAATCTAGTGACAGGTGTATTTTCCCCTGTACAAAGTGTGCAGCTCATTTAAAATCTCCTACACTGTGATTCTCCTATCAGCTAAGAGAGGATAACAAGCCCATGTTTCTCAATTCAGCCTGCCTTCAGCAAGACCTGCAAGCAGTCCATCATGTATCAGAAAGGTGAAGGGCCTATACACATGGCTGCTTCTTCTGACATGCAGCTGGGTGATAAGGATTGGGTGTGGGTCAGCTCAACCAGCTAGGGCAAGCTGCTCCTTGTGCATAAGGTGCTCCTCCCTTAGCGAAGCAGCAGAGACCATCACAATCTCCATTCCCACTGCTGGAAACAAACAAAGCAGGAAGAACTTTTGCAAGGGTTGTTGCTGACCCAGCTCTAACCATCTGCTCCCATGAGCTGGATCTGCCTTTTCCCCTTGTGTCCTTCAATCTCAAGAGGTCAAAAGATTGGGGAGTGCTGCTGGCACAGGGTCCTGCACTGATGAGCCCAAGAGGTGAATAAAAGAGAAACTGTGGATGAGAAACAGATAAACTGGCCATGTCCCATTCCATTATCAAATCCCATTGTCTTCATGGAGTCATAGAATGGCTTGGGTTGGAAGGGACCATAAGGATGATCTGGTCCCAAGCCCCTTCTCATGAACAGGGACATCTCCCAATACATCAAGTTGCCCAGGGCCCCATCCAGCCTGGCCTTCTACACTCCCAGGGATGGGTCTTCTCCCTAAACTATTCTGTCACTTTGGGTGGAAGTTGCATAGTTCATTTACCTGCCACGAGCCAGTTCTGCCACTTCCCCTCCGTGGACTTTGCCTACTAAGGTGGCACTAAGGCTAAAGTAATAGCTAAAGTAATTGTCTTCAAAGAATGTGATGAATTATTTAATCTTGAAATCACCACCAAATGATCTTTTAAAGTCCTAACATAGTAGTTCTTGAAAAGTGTTGCTTCTGCAATATATATTTCATGGATGAACACTAAATTTTTTACTATTATCGGTTTCTTTATTTTGTCCCTTCCTCCTGTTTGCAGTTGTTTCTCATTTTAAAGAATTCATCCTGCAGTGCTACAGGGATTTTCATTCTACAAAAATATGTAGATGTTCATCTGTATTTGGACATCCTTTTCCTCAATTATATGTATTCTTCTTGTACATGTGCTCTGCTAAGATCCAACAATATTTGGCTATTAAACTCCTGATAGAAATTTCCAGCCCACTCTTGGAATGGTTATTCTGACTCCAGCCCCAGAAATGGTTGAGTTTAAAGTCAGGAAGAACAGTAAAATTACTCCATGTCTGACAATGATGATTCTTATTTTCAGGCTTCCCAAATCATAAGTTTTCTTCTGTTCAAAATGCCAGGCTGCCCTCTGGGAAGATGGCACATCTCTGAGATGCTGAACAGAGAGCCAAACAGCAAAGCTGAATCATGCCAGTGTTGGTTCTTTCTTGGGCATATTTAAAAATGAAAGGAAGCATTGGGTTGATTTAGCACTAGCAAAACCTTACAGGGTATACAGCAAAGTGACAAACAGAATAAGGTAGGAAATGACAGCTCCAGGAAAGCACAAGGTTTCCACACTAGATTGCTCTAATTATTACAGAAACCAGTTATCTTAATCTTCTGCAACAAACAGACATGACCATCTATCCACATTGATTGTGGTCACACAGCTTACATAATAAAATATATATTAGCACTTTTTGAACACTGTCAACACACCTTCAGGGTAGGAGAGAGGAGTGGAAAAAAAAATGAAAAAGGGGAAATAAAGGAAAAGGGAGACAAGAGACCTTGGAATTCTGTTAGCTATAGAAAAACAGAATAAAAACTGACTGTGTATGACAAAATTGAAAGTCACTATTCTGCCATCTGGGGGAAAAGTCCTCCTATATCCTGACTGCTGATATCATGAGGTCATTAAATATCCTGCATCAGCTCACTGCCAGACATTATAGGTATCCTCTCTACAAAGCAATGAAGTTGCCTTTAAAACTTTTCTCAGAATTACTTCTAGAGAACTATAGAAAAAAAAAAAAAAAAAAAAAAAAGACTTTTCAAACTCCTTACCTGACACTTTTTAAAGTGCTATCATAAAGGAACACTTTTTCATTTCTAACATGATTTAAAATGGGTGACCAATAATGAAAGAGCACACACAGGCACATATGCACATCTTTTATATTGACAAGTCTGTGTTTAAACCACTGCTCTTAACAACCATTGATCAAGGGAGCATTTCCTTCATGGAAGGGCACAATAGGCTTGACAAGGTGTCCTTAGGCTGGCACATCTTGTCATGCTTCAGATTAAACTGCAACAAGACATAATGATACCTTATGTGTAAAGTAACGTTTTTATGGTACTTTGCTTAGCTCAAGGCATGTCCTTGAAAAATTGATTTATCTATCAAAAAATATTCTCAGTAGCTCACAAGTCTGTCCTGTTGAGATAAGACATCATTGAATGGAGTTTAACCTATACATTATATAGCCCTCTATGACACATACATTAAACACACATAGAGAATTAATTCTGCACTTCTGTGCAATTTCCAACCTAAATGCATTTTATCTCTCCAGCTTGCAGAGGACAGTAATAACTTTAATATATCAGCATCTTACTCAGAGGACTCAATAGTGGACATTGCTGGACTTTATAAATATAGGAACTTCTAGAGAGGCACATCGGTTTATGGTAAAAAGCTACAAAGATTTGCATTTGATTTGTTAGTTGTTTGTGCACCAGAATGTTAAGATTGCTGAAAGCCATATTTTCAAGAACTCAGCAACCTCCCTGTGCAGTGCAACACTTCTGTAAAAAATTCCCAGTATGCAACAGTTCTTATGGTAACCTGAAGTGCCAATTTCAACATAAATAATTTGTGGAGCAGTTTTATAAGCTTGTGAAACAAAGAGTACAAGCATCTAATGAAGCTGCTTCTGTTGTTAAGGCTGCATAAGTTGTCTGTGGATTTTCTGGCATCTAATAAGGGCTGAGGTCACATTCTGCCTTTCATTCATGAAATTGTCACTTCTAGCTGTCACTGACTTTCACAAGACTTACAGAAAGTCAGTATTTTGGGGTCTGTGCCCTGCTGTTGAATATGGTGGCACAAGAGCATTGGGTCTGAAGTTGACATTCTTCCTTAATGTAACGAGATGTGTGTGCTCATGTGGCCATGCATAGTGCAATCACATGTTGCTTTCTTAGGATAAAAAAAAACTCTTATCAGAGTTGTAAACAACACTCCTTCTCAAATGCCCTCCCTGTGGGCAATCCCAGAATCATACAGCTTCCTTCAATTTTCAAAACACTTTCAGATTAAACAAACTTTCCTGCTGATACTCATCTTTTAAAAATAAATCAATAAATGACACTTTTTGAAATGGGAAGCATAAGTTCCGGTTGAGCAAGAAAATTGTTAGTTGGTTTCAAATTACTTAACAACAATACTTTCAGACTCTCATTTTTCTTGTTCAAGATGAGCAAACACAGATTTACAATAACATGTCATAGTATCTCAGTCTAATGAAAAGAGAGCAATATCAGCTGAATATAAAATAGATAGTCTTCTGATCCAGTTCACCTGAGTATGGCATGGAATAGAATTCCTCACCAGTTGTTTTTAAGACAGAAACTTTGAACAAGAAAATATGTGTTGTTTTTACTGGAATAGTACTTTATTTTAAATGGTGTATTCTTTGCAATGTAATGAAACCCAAGCTGTATTTCACTGGAATAGAAAGCCATCCTGCAGAAGAAATAGCAAAGTAGATATGTGAATCAACCCTATGTTTAAATAGAGTTGGAACTGTAATTAAACAAAAGAGTATCCAAGCAAGGGGAAATGTCTGCACTATAGATAACATTTTGCAGTCTTAAATACCTTTCTTGTAAATTTACTTTTTTTTTCACGACACAGGAGAAACCAAAGCTATAAAAACATAATTTAACACTACGGTAAAAATAAATTGTAACACATTTATTCTCTATCATATTTATTATGAATGTTTCTGCTCAGCTGGATAGTTACAAATTAACATACTATAAGTCACTGAGTGAAACTTTAGAAGGCAAGAGGTGAATGTGTCGCTTGCCAATAGATCTAAATTTTAAGGGAAACCAGGCATGCTACTGTGATGTCTTACTACCAAAAATAGAAAAAATGTGGAAGTGCCAAATAGCTCCAACTCCTACCACTAAAGTCTATACAAACTTGGTTCTTCAATGCATACACCGTAGTTTTGGCTGATAGTAATAAATAAAACTGTCCTAGGAACTAACCCATACAAAGGACTTACTGACATAATCTGTTGTCTATCCTGAAGAGGACTGAAGCTGTTGAGCAGGACGTCAGAGCCCCAGGGGTCAGTGGTGTCAAGATTTCACCCATAACCTCCACCAAGATGGAAGGAAAATACAGAAATATCAACATCTGCAATTTGGGCTGTTAATGATGCTGACAGTAGAGCTAATGGAGAGGAATCAAAAATGAGAAATTTATTCTGTTGCATCACTTCTTTATCCTTGTGATATCATGAGGAATTAACTTCTTTTGGAGGGGATTATGTATATCTTTCAGTCAGAAAAATTATTAGTTGGGTGTTTCATCTTGCTTGACTGACTTCTTTTTTCCCCAATTCTGTCAACATGGACCTCCACAGAAAGACTTTCAAGCACCCATGTCTAAGCTGACAAATTCTTTTGTCTCTTCACATATGTACAGAGATTCACATTTATGTACAGAAAAGAGAGTTGAATTCACATATAGGACATTTATGTACAGAGAGTTTAATTCTCTTGTGTTTGTTTGTTTGTTTTTCTCCTTCTGTAAAAAGGAAAACACATGAATACACTCAGTAATGCTGCACCTAAAGAGTCTGCATAGTCCTTGGTTACTAAGGTCACTAAAGTTACTAAAGAGTTTAAGTGGTGCTCCTGCAAAGCAATGTTTTCCCATCTCTTAGTGTTGCAGATGTAAAATGAAGCCTCGGGATTGTAATCAAGTGTAATGGTCCCATACCCCACCTCTTGTAATAATCTTTGTTTCTAATCTTATATAGCCTTCAGGGAGCTCTTAGATGGATGAAAGCAGCTGTCCTCGCAAAACAGAGGAGCAGGGTCCCATATATGCTGTGGCTCCAGAAGCTGGTGCAACAGGGGCATTAGACAGCTCCAATCCCAGTTCACAGAGCTGCTCCCAGACCCAACAGTAGTGAGAAGTGCTGGGGAGCAACTCCAGGAGCTTCTAAGGAAGTAGTATTTTTGACAAAGAACAGGCTGAACAGTCAGGAGCAGTCCCTGCAGCCATCCCTTTGTGCACCCAGGGAAGTCTCTACTAGCTAATGGCATTCAGCTCATGGCTCCCTGAGGCATGCTGAGATGAACACAATAAATTCCATCCCAGAATTGCATTAAATATCATAAGCAATAGTGTACTGTTTGTGATGCTCATGCCTACAGGAAATAAATAAATAAAGATTTTATATATATATATATTTATATATATTTCCAGCTTGTTTTTACCATCCAATTCTTTTCATTTCACTAGAAATGTGAGCTTATGCCAGTTAGATATTTGCTTATAATAGAACATTAAAAAAAGTAGGGAAGTATTTTTATGAAAAAGATTTTGATTTCCCTTGAGAAAGAACAAAGTTATTTTAAATCACCTTCTTTGGCTATCTTTCTAGGAGGATGCTGGAGAAAGTATCAATCATTTACAAACTATATTGCTCAGAGCATTTAGTTTCTCCTACCTTCTTCTGACTTGCTGGGAAGAAAAAATACCTTCGAGTGCCTTCTGTCTTTCTTCAGTTCCAGGCACATCTTTTGTGCCTCTTCCATTTCTGCTTTTATTCATGAGCTGTCACTAAAGGAAGAAAACAAGTAGAAAGCAAAGCAAAACAAAACAACAGATACCTCACAGCACTTGACAGTAGGTTTTGCCTGAAGGCCACCAGTTCAAGCCCATCATAAATAAGCAGTAGTTCAAGTATCTGATGTCTAATGGTAGTGACTAGATGACCTTAGTGAAGTGTTTAGCATGTTGGTTTCATATAGCAGATCTAGGCTGTCACAGCAAAGAAGCCTCTGCAGAAAGTGTGGAGTATACTCTTGCTGGGTAGGCGAACCTTCGGGTCAGTAATGAAGTTTATGATGCAGGTTGCAGGTTAGAAAACTTGGTATTGCCCTACAGATAAACAAGAAACCACTGTGTAGAGTTATTACTGAAAAGCCTTTATCAGAGCTAGATTTAACCTAAAAGAGAATAATTGCTTATGGAGTAAGGTTGGATATACAAATTAAAGAAAAATTAGACTCCTAAATGTTTTTTAATCGTAATTCAAGTGCTGTTGCTCTAAATGCCAGAAAATTATGCTATGAGTGGGGGAAAAAAATCAAACTGCTACTAGTAATTGGATAGAAGCTTTTAAATTAATGCTTCTGACTGCTCTTACGAACTAATATAAGACAGACTAAGTAGCATCCAGGAAAATGTAAGGAGTTAAAAGAGAAGGTGACCTAGTCCTTTTCTTCTGTACTGAAGTTGCTTCCTCTTTTTCTTAAGGAATAAAGAAATATTTTTTACTGAAGAAGTCTCTAGAGTTGTATATAATTTTATTGAAAATCAGTTATCTTCCTTTCAAAAGATCCCTTATTGGAATTATTAAATTACTCTCATTGACATAGACTTAATTTATGCAAGAGGAAAATCCAGCTTCGGTACTGGTGCTCAGGGACAGGACAGGAAGACAACCTCCCTCCCTAAAGACACATGCAGCCCTTGTGCAGCTCACATAAAGATAAAGCACAGCATCACCTGGTGTGCGTTTTCAAGCTACAGTACTGTGTTCAGTCTGGGAGATTTTCTAGTTCTGAATGTAAATGCCCCTAATATTTGCACTGGATTGCTGCAGCTCAGCAGAGCTTTCCAGGCTTCTAAATTAGATACTCCATCTCCAACCAAATTAGATGCTTGACAGAAGAATTATATGAACTTTTCTGGCCGGGGTTATCTGGAGTGCAGATTAGACTGTCATAAAAAGTTCTTTCTGGTCTTGAAATCTATGGCAATATAAGGAGCACAATTAAGCTGCTTTACTGCTGTTTTGCTAGTAAGTTGATTACCAGGGCAACATTTGTTGATGATGTGCTTGCAAGGAGGAGATTTTTATTATAATTTCTGATTTAAATAATCTGACCATTTACAGTCATTAAAGAAAACGCCTGTACCCTCATTAAAACAATATTTTTGTTTTAAATGTCTTTTTCTGTCAAATGCCATTATGGAGTACTGATAAAAGTGTATCTGATTATTAATTAACCACAAATGAACCCAGGGAGACCTACATCTCATTTCTAATGGTTGCTTCAGAGGGCAGCAGTAATCAAACACACAAGTTATAAATCAATTAAATAACATTGTCATCATCATAAATAGTCCCATAGAATCAGTGACATGAGAACGCCTTCACAGTACTAAGGTTAAGTGTGGACACAGCAGTACTTTCTCCTGGCCATGACAATTTATTCATCAGCTTCTAGGAATCTCAGTGTGATTCACACAGTGGCATTTTCCCTACATCTCTCAAGGAGGGAAGTTTCTAGCATATAGGTCCTTGGTGCTATAAATGGCTAATCTTTCAATCTTTGAGGCATAGTATGTGCTCATGAAAATACTGTTGCTGTGTTACAGTAGCACGACTGATCCCCTTAGCATCTTTTGACAGTATTCCTGTTACTGTTGGTATTATTCTGGAGGGAACTAAAGGGATGCTGGACCCCTGGTGTGAGACAGGAGAGAAATAAGCAAAAGTGGCCCAGATATCTTACTATTCAAAACAGGCAACCAACACATATGAGGTAGGAAACAGTATTGCTGCTGCTTAATGAAAAATGAGAAGCTACTGCATAGGAAGATGCAGCAATTTTGCCAAATCCATAAGAATGAAGAAATGAAGCAGGAACAAGGAATGAACTTGAATTTAACACGTTGCAATGCTTTACCACAGAGCTTTCACCTCCATCAAGTCACATCATATACAGGAAATGAATGAAAAATTGGCTCTCTAGCATTATTCTTGCCACAGGCTGGCTGGTGTGCCCCACTGAAGGGGGCTGAGTGCCCCGCTGAAGTCCCAGCTAAGGAAAGGATTCAGTGTTAATTTAAACTTTATTAAACGTCAGCAAACTCATACAGCTGCATGAGTGCTTACTTATCTGAAGTTCAGTTAGTGTTGCATACATGCTTAGGAGCCACTGAAGAAATCATTCTTCATGGGAAAAAAAATAATAATTAAAAATAGTTAATTTCCTACTTTCACTTCCCATCCATTTGAAAATAACCACCTGATGATGCAGATTTCAATCATGTCAACTTTTTGTTGTGTTTTCTTTTGTTTATACCTGTTCTGGGAACCATGATCTTTAACATGCAGCAGGTTAATCTGTGAATGCATCCTAGGAAAGGCTGATGGTGTTCATCTGCTAATGGGATAATACCATAACTCAAGAACGGAAATTAACAGCAAGTTCACTACCTGCACATTCAGTAACATTATTACAGGTGATATGTAGCAGTAGCTCTGGATAAATAAGCATGCATTCCTTTTTTTCCAGGATAATTGGCTTTATCTTTTGCCTACCAGCTATAAGCCCTGCTTTTAATTTACTCTTTTTCTTATTCACTTTTTGATATAACAGTTCAACAAGGGTTTAAATTCCTTTTCCCATGCATCCTTTTTATCATGCTTCTAATTACCTAGCCTAATTGCTCCAAACTTGTATGAGTCCATGCATTTTTAAATGATTTTCTTTAATTACAGTTCTCTACTGAAGAAAGTGTCACTGAAATACATCTCATTAAGCAAACAAAAAAAGAACAACCCACAAACAAAAAAAACAAACAACAAAAAAAATAAAACCACCACTAAAACACATCTTCCAACCCCTTGAAAACACAAACACATGATATTGAAGTTTAACGTATGACAACTTCAGTCTCACCTTGTTCACAAAATCATGCAGCACAACATACATGTACAAAAGGCAGGCAAAAATAACCCAATTAAAATAAGATCAGAGTAAAAAGTAAATGGCAACATAAATATGTGAGTTGAGCATAAAGAGGATTAAACTAGCAGAAATACAAAATTCTGTGTCTGTTTGTAGAATATTCTCCAAATCTGTCAATTTTCTCACATGTTTATGGGATTGTCATTCCCTGGTAGGGGAACATTTTTTTTATTGTACCACAATATGTTTTAGAAAATGTATTAGAATCTATGGATGTCAGTTGGTGGTGAACAAAATATTCCACATTTCCAAAATGGGTACTAGGGATGAAAATTAATAACTGATTATTTTATGTATTTTAGATGAGCATAAGACATGTTTTTGTTTTGTTTTGCTTTGTTTTGTTTTTTTGAAATATTGTAAGAATTCTGAAACCAAATGGAAGCAAATAGAAATTCACAAACAGGAATAAGAAAACACAAATGTAATTTAAGCTGATGTTATAGAACTTGCCAGTAAGATATAGTTTACTGAGAAAAAAGATAATTTAAAAAATAAAAATAAAAAAAAAATTGAGTGTATGGCATTCAATAGAGTGCTTCAAAGACATATCTTTTTCAAAATTTCCATAATTGCTAGATGTGTTCTGGAAATCTGATAATGCAAAACTGTTCACATTGATATTTTTATTATCTAAACACTTCTAAACAAATATATTATTTATTTAAATTTGGGAGCATACCAAAGTACTTTCTTTTTAAGCGACCCATCATATTATCTGAGATTATTCCAATACAGATCACCAAAAGGGAACACTAATTTATTTGTTTAATGGTACAAGAAAGCAAAACTCTGACAACCAGTGCATCTTTATGTACATTTATTGGGTCATTTATTGCCTTGCAAGGCTTAGCTTCAAATTTTCTCTCTATTGTTTTCCATTAGCCACCAACACAACAAATAAAATAATTTCTATTTTCTAGGATATTTTTTTCTATCGGTGATCTGTATCACAGCTGCTGTATGACAGATGAATGCTACCCCTCATTGATACTCTTTACAATTTAATTAATTTCTCAGCAGTATGTTAGGCAACAAAAGTGGCATAGAACTCCAGTACATGTAAATGAGATTAAGAATTGATATTAACCAGCTTAACTCAGCAAAACGAAGTCATATATAAGAGGATATTGCCTGTTTGTTATAAGAAACATCTGTTGTCTAGCTCTGAACTGCAAAAGGTAGCTCTGCAAATAGTACGTGGCCATCACTTGCAAGGTCACATTTCAAGTAACATCATCTTCAGTCTTCTGTAATGATCAGATCACATCCTGTTAATGGATGAATCTGAAAACTGTTGCTAGATGAGGATAGCCATAGACATGCTGAGAAGGAGTCTAATGGCTTCAGCGCTGCCATCCTTGCGAAGAATAGAAGTCACATCTTCCATAAAAGACAAACTCAGTCCAACTCAATCCACTCTGATGGAGATGGAGACTAAAATTATCCATTATCCATTGACAGGAATAACTCTTTCAAAGCAGTCCTATTTTATTTTTAGGGAAAGAACAGGCTGAAAGGGGGTACAAGTCATTCCTGCCATGGCCATACATTCTGTGGAAATGTCTATTGACTCTGCTTTTATTGGCTCTTATTGAGACTGCGGCTGCAAACTGGACCTGGAACATCAAAATCCAGTTTGGAAAGGGACTCAACATGGAGCTACCAGAGAGATTCCTATGAAGGGCAATGAAGATGGTGAGAAGACTGCAGCATCTCTTCTGTGAGGAAAGGCTGACAAATCTGGGACAGTTCATCCTGGGGATGGCTGAGGAAGATATCATCAATAGGTCTATAAATACCTAAAGGGAGGGTGTAAATAGGATGGAGCCAGGCTCTTTTCAGTTATGTGTGGTGCCAAGACAAGAGGCAATGGACACAATTTGGAACACAGAATCTTCTCTCATACACTGCCTTGCTAAAACAATAAGCAACATAAAGATAAGTGGCTGAAGATATATCTGTTGTTAAACTTATAGTAGAACTGCAGAATAACTGAAATTAAAAGTGACCATTGTCTGAACTTTCAAGACTTGGAAATTTAAGCCAGTCAAACAGAAAAGTACAATAATTAAATCTATAAGATGAAACAGCAATAATTAGGAAATTATCCTGATTCATAATGATTCAGAGTTATTTCCTAATTAGTCCCGGTGGTTTTGTCAGGTTTATTGGAATACTAGAAGTTTCAAGACTGTAAAAAAAAAGCTAAAGAAAAAACTTAGTAGTACTCTTGGCATACGTGCAGTAAACACAGGTCATGAACACCTATTTTCAGCTAGTAATAAACTGTTTTGGTGGTTTATTCATCTTTAAAAGAAGCCTATGATGATATCTGATAATAAACCAAACCCAGACTTGATATCTGGGAATTAGTATAATAATGGTCAGAACTAGAACTAGTGACAGTAGTGTTTACAATGTACTCATAATGCTTCAATACTTCATTGAGGACATTGTCTGGCTAAGTGATGTACTTTTCAAAAAATAACAGAGAAGGCAGTCTTTGTTTCCAAAAGTTTCCAATCTAAGCAACAGCACATGTTGCCATGAGGACAAACCCACGTGGCTTCTCTAAACCCATGTGGCTTCTCTGAAAAATCAGAGCCCTATATTCTCTTAGGATTTTTTGAGAATAGCAACAAATAATGAATAAAGTTAGTCAGAATAATTTATGTGGATTTTCAAAAGCCTTTTGTCAAGTCCTCTAGAGAACATTAAACTAAGCAGTCTTGCAAGAAGTAAAATAGTAGAAATGAATGATTTACTTTAATCATTGAAAAAAGATAACACTTGGGAGCTGCATGATTTCCATACTCAGGCAGAAATGTATAGACTTAATTTTTTTGACTAGGGGAGGAGCAGTAATGTGGCAAAGTTTGCCAGTTACTTGGATAAATTTAGATGAAAGGAGACACTGTGAAACAGTTCAAAGGAATCCAACAAAGCCCAAAGCTGGGTGAACTGGAGGAACAGTAGCACATACACAGTCACTGAATGATGGAATAAAGAGTTTGAACTATCCAAGCACACTCCTGATCCTACTTCTTTAAACACCACCAAAAAAAAGAACAGTGCTTTAGGGAAGGAACATTAAGAGACTGTTTTTGTGTGTTTTGTGTTTTTTTTTTAAAGGTGGATGTTGAGACTGAAAAGAAGAAGAAAAGGAGGAGGAGGAGGAGAAAAAGGAGGAGGAGGAGAAAGAGGATAAGGAGGAGAAAGAGGAGGAGAAGAAGGAGAAAGAGGAGGAAGAGAAGGAGAAAGAGGAAGAGGAGGAGGAGGAGAAAACTTGCCAGAATCATCACAAAAACACAGTTGTTTTATAGACCTAACAATATCATAAGAACTTTTGCTTTCAAAGTATGTATAGATTAATGATACCAGTCAAAATGCCTACAAAATAATAACAATTAAAAAAAAAAAGTCATATGCAAAATTTGGTCTGGATCTAGGAGATGAGTATGACTAGTTCTCCTAATTCTCAGCAGTGAGTCACCCCTTCTCTTAGAATTGAATTTATTTATATATTTTTCCTGCCAGGGGTGGTTATATCTGAATTTGCTTTGGCAAGAACAGACCATTTAGATTTTCACTGTGGTGGAAAACTACCCTGAGCAGTTTGTCCAGTTGTCTTTGCTGTTCAACTCACTTGCTTGTTCACGTAACTGAGGTGTCATTCTGCACTCTTTATTCTGATGGTCAATATTTTAAAACATAATTTCTCTTATTGGCTGCCTTTAAATATATCATGATAACCTTTATACTGAAGATTCATAATGAATAATTTGATTTAACTCCAATATCCATGCATCTATCCGAGGGATGTGTTTGTTCCTAATCATAACCTCTCAAGGTTAGTGAAGCAGCAATACAAACAAGCATCTTTTGTGCAGCAAGGGGAAGTAATTTGTCTTTGCAGACCATTCAAGAGTGTGGTCTGAGCTCATAGCAGCACATAATTGATGGTTGCATTAAAGGAGCACAAAAATCATCACAATCATGTTTACCACTGAATTGATATTATGCTTTGTTAAATAAAATGCATTGAACTAATTATTTTAAACCAAGTTAGCAGAACCACGATTGATACATGATATCAAAACACACAGAGTACATACAGAGCTATTAAGCCACAGCCTTCTACTATTTCTGAACAATCAAGGTCCCTACTTTTCAAGGTTTAGTGTTTTGCATTTTTTCATCAAAATAGGCAGCCTTGATGGAGGTGTTTTCTAAGTTGAATGCTTGAAAAAATGTTTGCCATTCCTCTGCTGCCACCTGCCCTCAAAAATGTATATATGCAGACAGATTTGTTCTACATTTAGAATCTTTGAAAGGCACTGAGCCATAGGCTTAAAACCAAGAAACAAAATGTCTGAACAAGTCATAGCTGTGTTCATTCCCATATTCTAAAAGACTTTAAAAAAAAAAAAAAAAAAAAAAAAGTTAATCTGTAACTAGAAAATAAAATGATGATATCTGAGAGAACCTTAGTTTGGCACAACAGTTCTGACCATGCTCCGTCATTTTCCTCTAACACTTAGCCCCGTTCTCATTCCTTTTAAAAAGTGGGGAGAATTAGAGAATTACAAGGGGATACATTTTTTCCCCGTTTCTGCTTTCAAATTTTGACAAAGTATCAGTAGAGTTTTTCAAGCAAGCATGACATTTAGCTATTCATTAGTCCAAGTAGCAGCCAAGTGATTGGGGCAAAAAAAAGTGTTACAGTCTTGACATAAATCTAAACTCTAGGTCATGACCCCTGTATGTCTCCAGGCTCAGATCACTGAAAACTGGTGAGAGCAGGGTTTGCCAATATGCCCCATGCAAGAGTCTCTTGCCTTAAACTGAAAAGGGTAATCCCAGAGCAATGATTGCACTGGGATAAATACTGGAAGTTCAATATGGAGAAAAATTATATAAAGATCTTAAAACCAGGCATCACTGATCCTTTTCCTCGATGGCAGGTTGCACTCTGAGTAAAAGAGTCAGTTTATGTTCAATTACCAACTTTAATCCTCTCTTTATCACATGGTCCTTTGAAGCCATGTTCTAAACCAAGATCAATGAAAATAAGATCAATAGAAATAAAATCAATAAAAACTCCAAAGCATTTAAAAACCAATATAGAGTAATTCTTAATAGATACATTATTATTATACATATACAGCACAGAGCATTCAGGCCTCTGAGGGGCTGCAGCACTGGGCAATATGAAGTGCAGAATGCCTACATATGTATCTAACATCCTGAAAGCACCTGGCTAAGACTTTCCTTAGGACTACTTTTCTCCTTTTGTGCACTCAGTCACACTGACTTTGAATAAAAATAATTAGCAGTAATTAGAAATAATTAGTAATATCATTTAACACTGCATTCCTGGTTCACAAATCCCTGAAATCCCTGAAAAGTCCAATGTGTTTTCCACCAATGTCTGTTATTCCATACTTTTCTGAGTTTGAATTTTAAAAAATGCCTTACAACTTTATGAGAGTCAATATCAGTGTCAGAAATACAGTTTGAATACTACTTTTCAAGGTCTAATGGAAAAAAAAAAAAAAAAACACTAGTCCACAATAGTCCTCTTTGAGTTATTTCTCTAATAGTTATTTTCTTGTCTCTCCATATTTCACAGAACAAGAAACACAAAATAATGATATGGTGGATTAACTGACACATCAAAAATATTTATACTTTTTTTTATTTTCCTGGTTATTTCTCTCCTCCATGAGCTCCTAGCATTGCAGCATGTTGCCAAAGAAATAAGAAAGAGGATTAGATATAATTCAGTTCACAGCTAGCCTGATAAAAATCCAACAAACAAATCTAACTTATTTTTGATACTTTGTCACTCCTCATCCACCTATTGCTGCCAAAATCTACATTGCCAAAAGATTGATGGAAGATAAAAAAAATAAAAATAATAAAAAAAATCTGATCCAGAGAATACATGTCAGTGTTTGCACCATCTGTCATGCAGATTCAGACATGCCCAGCTGAAGATGGGCTGCTGTTGATCCATCTGCAAAACATGCCCTAGACCAATTGTTTGACTTATGGTGAATTTGGATGGCTGTTCAGCAAAAGATATCTGAAAAAGCAGCTTCATATTTTCTCCAACCCATCCAATGCTTTTCTTTTTCTCTGTTTTTACAAGCATTGATCCTCCATTCATATGTACTAGTTCATGACCAACCCTGGTTCTGCATATAGTCTTGCCTATCCTTGATGCAGAACTGGATGAAATGATGAATTGGACAGTTTTGTTTAAACTGTTTTTTCATATTTTCCTCCCTTCAATTATTTTCCACAATACCTTGTTTTGTCTTCCATCTGAATAGACTAATGCAATTTCACTTTATTTTGGTAGTGGATGTGGGAAAAGAAATGGGAAGGAAGAATTGAAGGTCTTCAATGTTTACGCTTATTAGAGACTTCTCAAACACCCCAATGAATTGCTTTAAATCATATTAAAAAGCAATTATATATAATGATAAGCTACTTCCTTAGATGGGTTGCAGGTGTCACATCTGATACACAGTGGAGAAACATACAGTACATCTGTTATTTCCCCTGTCCAGAAATTACCTTCAAACAAAGTGATCAGAAGTATCATTGCTGTCACTGATCTCCTCTCTACATCTCTGGTTAATGGACATTTAAAATTTCCATTGCTAGAAAGACATTGATTTAAAAAAAAAAAAAAAAAAAAAGTAAAAACATTTAGAGTCATGCATTTTCAGAGAGATCTACAAGACGTTAAGTAAGTGTTTAAGTAATAGGCAAGTTAAATTGAAAATGTAGGCTCTATTCCTATATAAAGCTGCTTCAGCAGCAGACTGACCTTACTGGATAATAACAGATTTTTATTATTATTTTTATTAGAATAAGGTACCAGATGGTAAAACCAAACAATATTCATCATCATGTGCAAATCCAGAACTGGTGTATCTATAATACAAAAAGATAACATACCATATGTGCTCCAAAAATTAACTAAAATAAAATGTAGCTAATTCATTTTATTTTCATTTAAATGGTTTCATCCTCTAAGCTTTAATTTGCAGGCAGTGAAGGTGAAACTCAAGCTGCTGATCTTAATCATTATGTACATACAAAGATTTATGGTTAAGAAAACCTGTTTCATAGAAACACAGGTGATCATTTAAAAAAAAAAAACGAGTATAGCATTGACAATTACGCATAGGGAAATATTATAGCTAGAACAAGGAATAGAAAATCATTAGTCCTTGCTTTTGCCATTTGTACTGTGTTTGCAACAGGGTTTGGGGAAAAATACAAACAAATTGCTGAAGACCTGACAGTTACTTAATTCTGTTGTGAAGCTATGGCTTGCAAAGGTATAGATACTATAATGACAATAATTAATATGGAACTAGCCGTTGTTATAAATGAAGTCTCAACTCAATCTGAATTTTGTAATATTTATAAAAGGAATATTTATAAAAGATATAAAAAGCAAGTAAACAGCGCTGGGTGTGCGGGGAGTCTAAGCTCCACCAACACGCACACACGAACATCAAACATGCTAAATATACAGAACATTGCTTTTACATACTAAACCCAAGTATTATATATATATACAATCAGAAAAGGTAACAAACAATCCTTTAAGTTCCATGACTTTACAGTCTCCATTTTCCATTCCTTTTCTTGATTACAAACACCGGAGAATTCCAGGACTAGTCGTGGGAACAATATGTCTTGCTTTAAGTTGTCAAGCAACTCGGTCTTCAGGCCTTATGTATCCCGTTCTTCCCGGATCGAAGAAAAGCATATCCATCTCCTTTTCAAGGCCAATAGGGCCTGGGTCAAAAGGCACGTCGTCCAGGTCACCAGGAGATGTAACAGCAAAAGCCTTCGATGGCTGTAGCAGCAGAGGGGCCCATGGCGTAGCAGTCGGATCAGTAAAGGAGCCCGCAGCTCCCTCACTGTTTGGCAAACCACACGTTTCTGACTGCGGTCCCACAGGGCTCTTTAAGGCCTCAGGGACTGCTTGTCAGGTACCGAGCAATCCCACTGCAACCTTGTCACTTTTAGTTGCAGAGTCCCACACCTTGACCTCAATTTGATTCCATATTTCAGGATCATAAACTGTCTGATTGCTAACAAGGAGAATAAGCTGTAAGGTTACCAGGACAGTCTTTGTTCCTACAGACGTATGATTCCCCATAATGCGCAGCTGCTTACCAGCGAGGGGCAGTTGTGTGCGCGGCTCCGCTTCTCTCAGCTTGAGCTTCTCTCCAGCTCCGGTGCGCCTGTTTCCAGTGACTTTCAGTACGAGCTTCTCTGAGCAGTTTGCTGAGTCTGGCCGAACCTATCTTCATGAGGCGATCAACGTGCCTGTTCCTGTCCTGGTCTCCATTCTGCCAGCCTGTTCCTCTTCACTCCTTTTTCCTGCTTCTTTATTGATGACATAACTTCATCGTGTTGCCTTTTTTTATCTTGAGGAAAGGCTCCCCTCTTACACCCTTCTCTCTACAGCAGTTCTTTTCAAAACAACTTTTTATTGGTCAAACAACTTTGCACATAACAACAACAGCAAACACCCAGAAACTTCTATGCCTTAATGGCTGGAGAACAAGAAACCCGAGGCTGCATGGAGTCTCCTGAATCACCCTTCTTTGTTCCCCCTAAACTCTTTTACATTGCTGATGGCCTCATCGTTAAGAGTCTGATGCTATCATCAGCCACGGGGCTTTCCAACCCCCATGGCCACACTCCCAAATCTCCCCTTTCTTTATTAATATAAACCATTTTCTCGACACGAATTACCACTCCATATATAACACCGTGAATAGAGTCAGAGTGAAAATTAGAGCAACAGAAAGAATAAGGTTTTCAAAGACTCTCCCAGAGTGCAGGACTGAACCAGGCTCACATTCGGCAGCATCATTTCCCTCACTGCCCCTTGCCTGCTTGCCATTCCCTGCTTGTGCCATCTTGCCAGGGCTGAGCTGCCAGAGTGCCGGAGAACCTGCAGCCCAGAGCACACATGAGGGCGGAGCCCGAGGGCTGGAGTCTCGTCCATGGGCTCATTTCTGCCTGTTCCAGTCCAGCAAAAGAGTAGCAGCGATTAAACTTCTCAGCTGCTTGCTCGTGAACAGATTTCCCCGATGTGAGTCAGTTGTATCAGACACCAAACCTGAGATTGCAGAGACAGAGTGGCTTAGTTAGAGCAACTTAACAGGAGACACCTGGCTCTCCTCTACCTGCCTGCCATTTCAATAAGGAGTTAGATCATGCCTGCATGTTAGCAAGTTTCCTGGGGATTATATAAAGAGGCTAGCAAATTGACCATCCCAGACAGACGGGGAGAGGGACTTGCTGTTCTTAAGTTCCAATGAGCTGTGGTTAATGCAGCATCTGCCTTGTCTGTCTTCTGACTGCCCATGTATTAATGCACAGCTCTCTGCCATTCTGTGTGGCTCTCAAGCATATAATAAATAGAGTTCCAACTCACTGGAACCTCCTGCAATAGCTGATATTATAAGTTGTTTTGCTGTGACTGCTCATTTGGAAGTTCCTGGTCTTGGCAGAGTGGCAGAAGTGCCCACAGTTGAAAACACACACTTTGGAAGGCACCGGCATTCAAACAATCTCCTATTAAATCCACAAACAGAAGCAATGGCCTCAGGACTGGCATGAGCTGCCCACACGAACCCTTCTGGAAGAGGAGATGTGCTGGAGGAGAGTCTCACATCCAAGTAAAAAGACTGGAAGACATAAGTACACACACAGGAAAAGGGTTATTTTTCTAGTAGTTTGCAATTTTCTGCCACTTAGAAGTGTAAAAGAACAAGGGAAAGTTCTTTTATTTCTTCTCTTCACTACAATCAGAGGTTGCCTTTCTTTTGTTTCCCATTAATTCAGAAATCTTTTAGTAACATATTTTCCATGAAATAAAGAAAGTTTATGAAGCTCGTTATCAGTATTCCTGAAACAAACTGCTCTAACCCCAGTCAGAAGGAAGCTGTAAATGACGCTGTTCCAACAGCAAGGCCATTTCTAGAGTTAATCTCTCAGGTTTTTTATTCATTATCCAGTAAAGAAAAAAAAGGAGAGAAAAAAGAAAAAAAAAAAGAGAGAGAGAGAGGAGAGAGAGACTGAACTGAATTTATGCTATATCTTCTGCTTAATGAAGAGACTAACATCTCGTGTCTTTATCTAGTCACATGTTTCAAGGAGCTCTAAAGAAAGGCTACTGTGTTAATGATCTCTTAACCACTTTGCTGTGATTGAAATTGGCCCCTGGACTCTGAAGATACAGGAGGAGAAAGGTGAGACAGTCTGACAGACAGACAGACAGAGGATTCTGCCATCAGCTTTTTTTGTTAGGGCAACCAAAGCCAAAAAACTGAGAAACACACCTACCATAACAGGAAAAATAAAAAATAAATAAAAATAAAATAAAAATAAAAATGGTGCTAGTTTTTGTTTTGTTTTGTGTTTTTTTTTAGCTAGTTCAAACTTGGATCATAGACAACATAATGTATGAATGCCAGATGCAACCTCCAGTGTCTACCAAGTATAGGATTAGACAAAAATAGAGGCTCCTTGATAAGAACGGGTAGCATTGCCACCTCCTCTCTGACTGCATATTTTAAGGTAAAAGAAAGAGCTTCATTGTGTTCTCCTGGGGAAAAGCATGTCTGAAGCCTGCCCTATGGCCACTTCAGGGCTTTTCTCCCAGCACACTGATTGCCTTGGTATCTGCTATGAGGTTCGTTTAGACTCTCAGAGTGAATCATACTGAAGCTCAGCACTAGGAGTCGGGACCCTAAAAGCCAGGTCCTTCCATGCCTGACTTTTTAGTATCTAAATCCCTCATGGTCTTTAGAGCCCAGAGTTGAGGTTAAAAAGTCCATTCCATCCAATCAGCCGCTGCCACGTGTCTCAGGAGGAAGAGAGATGGATATCTTCTCATATTGATCCCAAAGTTACTAAATACTGTAAAGGTTATGTTTAGCACATACACATTTTGGAAATTAGTCATGAACCTGATTGTGGGGTGATTACTCTCTGTAAAACTAACTCTTGCAATCACTGCTGGTGCTGTTTCTCTTCCTCTCTAGCAAGATAAACAGATCTGTTCTCTATGCAGTCAAACAAATACAAACGGCAAGACTGTTCCCCCCACACTATAATCTACCATCTCGTTTTCAGCATCCTATGAGAGTTAAAGTAAAAATCCATAAGAGTAAATTCAGTGCAAATAAACCAAAGCTAAAAATCCATAAAAGTAAGTGTGACACCCAGAAGCCAAATGCAGTTGGCAGGCAGAAATGGCTGTACTCTGTCATTTTAACAATCCAAGTCATTCACTCCAAATCCGTGCTATGACAGGTAATCTCCTCTTTTACTCACTCCTCCTCTCCTCCAGAAAGAGACAATGAACAGAGTGGAAAACAGAGAGCTCCTGGCAATGTTCAACTAATGTTCAACTTTTTTTTTTTTTTTTTTTGGAGTGCAATTAATAGAAATATTCCTTCTGCAAAGAGTAACGCTGGTAAAAATACATGGCTCTGCTTTTAAACACCATATATGACTTAAGTGCTTATTCAAGTGTTTCCTGCTGTGTTCTCCACTTCATATGTGTCTGGATCAGTGCACAGTATTGTGTGGCTGAGCTATGGTTTCCAGAGCTGTTTATTTTGGGATCTAGCATGCACAGTGTAGGAATAGAAATGTTGTTTTTGCAGAGTTACATTGTTTAGAAGGAAGGAATGTGGTACTGAGATATGCTTACAGTGATAAGAAAGCTTAAGTAGGTGACCTTGTAAAAATGCAGACAACCAGACTCCTTAGGACAATTAGGTGAAAATCACGGTGTTAAGTCAAGTCAGATAAGTGAAGAAACATTACCACTTCAAACAGTAAAAATGGCAAAAGGAAATTTAAATTTGACAGACCGGCTACTGAAGGCCATGCATTGTTTGTGAAGCATCAGATAGATTGTGAACCTGGATTACCCACTTAATGGGGAAACAGGGGAGGGTCCTGTCATCAAAAAGTATATAAACTGTATTTTGGAACTAGTAGATGCGCTCTCTCCTGCTTGTGGGGCACCCGCCATTGCAATCGCGAATAAATTACTACTTCACTGAGATCCTCGCCTGAGCCTAAGTTATTGGCTACGGAGTGTTTCTCACACACAATAGGCACAGCAAGAGCTGCCATTTCCCCAGTGAGTGAGAAAACCTCCAGGTAGCTTTTGATTCTTATGTATGATCACAGCAAAATGCATCTGGGATCCAGTGTTTGTGTTTGACAAATTTCCTCATATCAACAATCTTTGCATTGCAAATACAATATATGTGTAGATACGTCAAAGATCAAAGTTTCTAAAGCAGAGGCTTAAATTTGAGACCTGCTATATTTTCCTACCTCAGGCCTTTTAACAAGGGCTCAGAGAATATGGTCAGGGGCTCCTTGCACAGTTTAAAGGAAAGTGAACATCACTGAAACCATTGTAAAGTCTGTTATCTCCTTCTCAACCAGGGCTATCATCACCTAAAAGCTTTTCAAGCTAAAATAAAAGTAGCTTGGAAGAAGTTGCGAGACTGCTGTGAGAAAGCAGCTTGAAAATAGATTCTAGCTGAAAGAAAAATCTCTCCCGGGAAACTTTCATCTGCTGATCTCAAACAAATCCAGAGAGTTTGCTTTCAATACCTGCTGAGATCTTAAAGGCATTGCAGGTGCTAATGATCTCTGTCACACAAACATGCTGATGTTGCAAAATAAACCCGGACCACTCCCCCACTACCATCTTTTCAGCAGCAGAAAAGATGACAGGTGAGGACAGCCCCGCACTACAACTAAATCCCAGTGGCAGGTGCCCAAGTGGGGAGGTGTCTTTTCATAACCCCCTCCTCCTGCCACCAGTCTCACAGTGTTTGAGGGCTTACGAGCCCCAAATTCCTATTTACTGCCATAAAACTCAGTTGAGCCAAGCCCAGTTCTCCCCTCTAATCTTTCTACCCTAGGGCTGCTTTTTGGGATCTGTGTTTCCTTCTCCTCACACATTGTGGTCAAATTATCCCCCCATATATAACCCATTATCCCCCACCTGTCAGCTTCATCTCAAGCTCCTTCACTGGCTGCTACTCCTTATCTCCTCCAAACCTAACCACACCAAACCAGCTGCTGTTCCATCTTCTCTCCGTGCTTCTGCTGGCCACCAGCTTGTGCTTAAAACCTTCAGGTGTATCTTGAAGGTTGAAAAAAAAAAAAAAAAAAAAGAGGTACCAACTTAATCTGTTAGAAACCTGCATAGATGGGGGGGCCTGAAATGATACATAGGAAACCTTTTGCAAGTAACTACCAGCAGCACTCACAGTGCTTTCACGTGAAAATCACATTAAGTTAAAACAACATCACAACTATCGCACTTGGAGCAGTGCAGAGGTAAAAAGCCAAACAGGCCCATACCTTTTGCCCATTTGCTCCTCTTCCCTATTCTTCAACCCTGCTGTATATCGAATGGCACTGAGATGAGTTTTACTGGAGGAAAATTAGAGCTTCTCAAGGAGCTCATGTCGGAGCAAAAGCCACCAAGCTCTGAAAGAGCACAGAAGTTTGAGCAAGAAAAGCACTTACTTCTCAAGCAATTTATTTCCCTGTCCCTTCAATGTTACCTTATTTCATATGTGTTTGACACTTCCTTTTCCTCTGCAGAAGGTGCAAAAAGTGTCAGGGCAGAAAAAAAAGAAACAATTTGTTCCAACTTAGAGCCTGTAAGTGTCACTTACTGCATGGAAAATAATTGAAACAGGACTGTGTTAGAAATGTGGACGTGGGATTCAATGCTTGGCTACAAATTCACATGTCATTGCTGCCATGCATATAGTGCCCTTCTGCTACTTCAGGTAACGTATCACTTCTGCAGTCATTTGTACAGCACTTTCTTTTTTTTTTAATATTCTCTTACAAACAAGGCTCTGCAAAACATGAAAGCAAAATAACTGTGATTCAATTCTTCTTACATTTTTGCCATGTGAAAATCTATATGTGGCTTAATTACTGAACCTGGCAGCATTATGTTTTTTGTCAATACATATGAAATCAATTACACAACTATGTTGCTTCACCAGGCACAACACCATCAGCTTTACAACAGATCTTCCAAGTTCAGCCTACAAATAAGCTGAGTTTCATTAATTAGCCCCAAAGTCAATGTAAGATCACACATAGGCACTGCAGATTGAAGAGCAAAGTCATGCAACTCCCTCCAGCAATAAAAGGTCTGCCAATCAAACCTATGTGAACAAATCATATGAACCTATGTGTGTTGTTTTTTGTTGCTGTTGTTTTTCTTGGACAAGGGTTGTTGTCCCTTCCTTCAGACAATCTGCATTCACACCACTACTCTGGCAGCTATCCATCAAAAAAAAACACATCTCTTGCCACTACCCAAGACCCAGCGGCTTCTGCAGCCCAGCCAGTCAGGCAGAACAAATGCAGTTATTTCCCAAAGGACTCTCATCCCTGCAACCTGTGTGGATAAGGGTGGGTAATTTCAACCATGGGCTCCCATGGGAATGGCAGAGCCCAGTAAGCCTGATTACTTCCTGCTCTAAGTGAAAGTCCTGTTTCTTTAATTCCCTGAAACAAAGCCTTTCCTTGAATGTGTTCTTTTCCGTAGAGAAAGGGTCAAGGATGACACCTATGGCAGCTATTGCTCATATTGCTCGGTGCATAAGCAAGTGCCTGCTCTGCAGGCACTTGAATAAACAGTGTGGCAAACAAAGAGTTACAAAGTGCTGGCACGTGATGTTTTGGAGGACTAACATGTTCAGCAGAAATTTGTCCAGCACATTGTCTGTAGTAATCTGCAAAAAAAATATGAAGGAGGTTCTGCAGCGTGATCAGTGTTTATGTATAGAAAGAGGAAAGATACTTTAAAAATATTCCCCCTCCCCAACCCCTTCCCGATTTTTTAACTTTTCAACCTGAAAAGGAAAATATATTTAAAAAAAAAAAAAAAAAAAAAAGGTCAAAATTTCATGTGGGAGGGATATTATTCCCATAGGATATATCTGTTAATTAAATATCATGTTTTCCTCTCAGAAAATCTAAGTTTTGACCACTGATTTCTTAACAGTATCTAATGGTCTCTGACCATGAAATGACTGTCATGGGATGGCTGCAAGTACAGAGGGACAAGAGTTTGAAAGGTGGTCCCTTCCCTCTTCACTGCATAAAAGGGAAAAATTGATGCTGAGAACGATTGCATTGTCTCTTGTTTTCTGTCTGTTTGCTTTTGCAGTGTGTACACACAAAACAAACCCTGACAAAAGGGTCTCAAGAAGTCTTTGGACAGCAAATGAACCAACAGGGCATATTAGAGGCTTTCCAATGAGCTCGGGAGGCCAGGGCTTGCTGCATGAGCTTCTCATTGACCATCTCTCCCCAGTTCCACTGGGGCAGCATCACCCCAAGCTGCAGGAGCCCTGGCTGTATGGTACAGCCTGCCAAGTGCTGGATCCTGCTCCAGATCCACTGTGATCCTATGAGTTACACCAGATCCTATGAGATCTTCTGTGGAGCAGGAGGAGACATCACTATGGACTTTTCTCAACCTTGTTTTATTGTTTACTTCAGGATTTTTTTTTCTTTTTCTTTTTCTTCCTCTTCCCACCTCTCCCCTCCCCTTTCCTCCTCTCCCTCCCCCTCCCCAGAAAATCTTTCTTTTTGGAGTGATTTAAAAGTATTTATAATAACTTCACACAAAGTCCAGGGCAAAATTTCATTTATCTTTGAGATATAAAAGGAGGTTGTTTATTCTTTCACTTGAATCAAATATGCACAGTTACTATAGCAACTCCAACACTTCATAGCTCTAACTGTTGCACAGACAGAAAGTGTTTAACCCTTTGAAGTGCACAGATCTGAATTTTTCAGAATCAATACCAAAATAATTGCCCTTCATGACATTGACAGACTGCATCTCTCAGCAAAGGATGGGACAGATTTTTTGATTTATTTTGTGAAAAATAACCTGCCTAAGTATGTAGCTTATTAACTCATGTGAACAAGAAAAGCAAAGAGCCATGACTAATGGCTGAATTCAGGTAATGACTGAATTTATGACCAGTGTGGTGCATCAGTGAAAAAGAATGTTTCAGCATTGAGAGTTTGCTGTGATAAGCCTCTAAATATAAGAATTTCATGTTTATGTGTGGGATTCTTAGCAATAGATATAAAACCCATCAGGATAACTTCATTTTTAGAATACCTTGATATAACACAAATTCCAGGTTTGATACTACAATATGTGGAAATGCTGACCCAGCACTTTATTCATCCTTTACCAAGTATTTATACTACAATAACATCTTCTTAAAACAACGCTCCTTTCTTATTTCTCCTATCTTCATCTGCATAACCCCATTCTTCCAAAGCAGGATCAGAAGCACTTCATGGCAAATTCCATTTCCCTCTGGTTAAACCTTTCTTTATAACCCCAGCTGGGTAGTACAGGTGTAAATAACTTCCAAAAAGATATTTAAATTTTCTTACCTTTTAGGATAGTTGTGTTCTGGATTTAAATGCTGTGATTAAAGAAATGGCTCAAATGTGCAGTATCATACAATATGTAGTGATGAGAAATTCAAGGCCAATCAATCTGAGACTTATGATGCTGTCTTCATAGTCAGAATTACCTGCTCTAGAAATCAACCTCATTACTATCCTTGATTTAAAACTGAAGGTCTGATGAAGTGGGAAATTTGCAATGTTTCTGTACATACCACTTTATAATTTCAAGAGCAAGGGTTTCCGTCTACTCAGACTTTACTTTGCATGAATTGGGAACATTTTTTTGTGAGACATTACTAGAAAAATGCTTTAGTAAGAGCATGAAGTGAAAAAAGAATAAAGAAAATCATTTAAAAAAAAAAAAAGTTAAAGCAAGCTGTTATATATAACATAACAGCAAGAGTGAGTCATGAAGAGTCTTTTTGTTTCTGAGCTAGGCTAAATGTGTGTGTAAATACACTTGAAAATAGTTTCTCCCATAAAAGATGTGTGTTTCACAGGATATTTTGTACAAAACAGATTTTTTTAAAAAAAATATTAATATCTTGTCACTCATGTATTATATTATTATTATTGTTATTATTGTTATTATTGTTATTGTTATTATTATTATTATTATTATTATTATTATTATTATTATTATTATTATTATTATTATTATTATTTAATTGCATCCAGATCTAGGACTCAGAAAAGTTGTTGAAGTTACTAACAGTCCAATTCAATTCATGGCTAATATGTGAGATGCCAGAAAAGAAAGTATCAGTAAAAACCTATGTGGATTATAAATGTTATGTCCACATCTTCTGCTATGTTCATACATACAATACAACTACAGTTCGCTCCACAAGATGTTCACAGAATCACACAGAATTTCTAGGTTGGAAGAGACCTCAAGATCATCGAGTCCAACCTCTGACCTAACGCTAACAGTCCCCACTAGACAAGTTCTCACCAAAGCAAACTCAAAATGGTCCTCAGCACAGATTTATCAAGGACTCGTGCCACAGGCAAGAGACTATGTAGTCATATCATCAGTCTTGTTCAAGATACAATCCTGTTTGGTCTCCAGTACTCATTGGTTTAAAGCTAAACAAATAGGGATGGGTCCACCTGGCAGGCTCCACTTTTGCTTCCGTCAGCCACATGCCCATACCCCAGTAACTGCCCTACTCAGGTCCAGGAGACTATGTTGCTGCCTTCCCACATCAATAGGCACGTTTTGGAGACTGATCAAATCATAATCTGAAGGTGAAAATAATAAAAATGACAACAACAACAAAAACAGAACAACATGTTTGCTGCAAAGAAAAAAACATTATGGTGAAAGTGAATGGGTTTTGGTTCAGCCTTTCCCAACTCTTTAGTCACAGTTTGAAGCTTCTAGTGTAAGCCGTTGTGCAGAGGGAGAAAATGCTGCAGAAACCACCAAGGACATGGCCTCTCTTATACTGATTTATAGCAGGAGCTATGAAAGGACTAAGGCAGCTTACGGATCTTTTCTATGAGGTTTGCAGAGGTTTCCATGATATTTTTTTCTACAGGTCTATAGGTAGATGGCCAGAAGCCATAATATTAATTGACCTAGTTTTCCCTTGTGTAAAACATGGCCATACGCTGTACCTCACTAATTTCAGCTTAATTTCAGTTACTGCTCTGCTAAGGAAAATATAATTTTCTCAAAGCTAGACATATTTGGGGACATATGATTTGGGGAAATGATTTGCTTCCTTCAAAATTACTGGGAAAAAAAAAACTTCATTGAGAGGGTCAAGGAAGAAAAAAAAAAAAAACAAACATGAAATGGTGACAGTACGCTCGATAGGAGCTTTGCGATCTGCTCTTTCAGCTCAGTTGTGTCATTTCTTACTCTTTATGCTCATAACTGGACTGATTTCAAACATATATATGTATATTTTACATGGCAACTGTGATGTTTTAAATACCTTATATTTCAGAAATAAAGTAACCAAGACAATGAGAACAGACATTCAATACATAAAAAATAAGCACTTCATGGCACAACATCCTGAATATATGTTCACATCATGAATATACCACAGAGCATAATTTTGATTATTAATTTTAATTAGCAGAGAAATCTCCCACTGAGAATCACAGCACCAGTTGTCAGGTATCCCTGTGGCTTTCTTTTCCAGCATTCAGGTTGAGAAAGAGTTGAAACATATAAATTACACTTAGCAGGCTTAGCAGAAGGGTTCAGTACATCAGTGAGTGACCCTTCTTCAGATTGCAATGCAGAGTTCGTGGCCAAGCACTGCCATGAATGTGAGGATTCAATCAACGTGCAGAACAGAATGATTCTGGATTTTGATTGCACCAGGCAGGGGTCATGATGAGAAACAGTGGTTGTTCACCCATGAGAAATTTGAGAAAAGCATCCTGTCCACACACCATATCTGAAGCCATCTTATTAACATTCACAGGAAAGCTTACAGGGAAAAGGGGAGAAAATGAAAGTAAAATGAATGTGTAAGTAGCTGCAAAGCCCAACAATGTATGCCTTTTTATGTAGTAAAAGTGAAACTGCATGTGGGTGCAGAGGTATTCACGAAGCATCCTTCACTTTCCTTGCCAGCAAAGAAATCAATGTGAGACAAATAAGGTGTCAGAGATTTAAATAAAGAAGATATTACTACCAGGCATCCTTAAAAGCTAACTAACTAAATAGATAAACAAATAAATGAAAAGCAATACACATATAAGCAGTAAAGTCACAATGCTAACACCCGAACAACAAAACAAAATTGCTTTCATCAGTAAAAGTAGACTTGAATGTTGTGATCCTTAAGGATAATAAGATACATATAAACTGAAGCTGGCAAGTCATAGTCATATTAATATAGCATACCTGTCTTTAAACAGTTTTCTGTATGAAAGTTTATCTCAACCAAAACCTGTGCAAAATATTAGATATATTGGTTCTCAGATAGGATCTATGCAAAATTTAGATATATTGGTTCTCAGATGTGATCCTTAAGATAGATTTGATTGTAATATTTATTTCTGTCAAGTTTAAAAAATAAACGGTTGTGTGCTAAGCACAGAGGTTTTATATTCTACCTCTGGGTTCATAAAAAAAAAAAAAAGTCAATTAAATAAATAAATAATGGTGTGTGACTAAAACATGTTGCTGCACTGCAATCTTTTCACTGAAACCAGACTTATTGAGCTTAACTATCTATATGCTAATTAAAGCATCCCTCATCCTGTCCATCTTATTCAGAATTACACTGCGAACTTAAAATGGGTTTCACAAGGCTAAGGCAGTGATATGCCTTAATATCATTTTATTATTTCTCAGGTATGAAGAAGATATTTCTTTGGCTGCTGCTGAGCAGCTCTAGGGACAAAGAATGCATTAAGAGTGGGAACATATCCTTGTAGCATCACTGCATCACTGTTTTTGCTCTGAAGTCTAACTGTAAAGCTTTTGACTATCACTCATGCAATGGAAAGATGTCCATAAATTTGTCTAGAAGCTGCCTTTATGCATTGTATCTATCTGCAGTGTATTTTGAGAGATATGCAAGCAGCTAAGTGAATTACTGAAAGATCATACAAAGTGACATAAAAGAATGGTCAATTAAGTTTATTCATTACATGATCACTTGGAGCACAAATAGCAAACATGGTAATTTTTTATATCAATAGGAGCTTTCAGAAGGAGGTGGTGGTGACTCAAGCAGATCTACATGAATGACCCCTTCTGGCTATGGAAAGGTGGCTGTCAGTGGAGCCTGAGTAACAATACTCAAAGAGAGGAAGGAGAAACTCAGATGGAACAAAAAGGGCTTTGACATTTTCCTTTCAACTTCATCGTATTTTCACATTTGGCTGGTCTGCATTGTGGTAGCACCTCTACTCTGCACAGGATCTGAGCTGCTGGAGGAGGCAGAGGCCAGATTACATTGTTCCCAGTTCGGACTTTCTGGCATCTGTGGAGACCTTGCTTCATTTTCCACCACCTTGCTTCTCTTGTATCTGCAATAAGGAAGCAAGATTCAGTTTCTGTATGATCAGCTGAGAATATTGTTATATAAACACTAGACACTGACTATTAGAAATTTCATAAAGAATCACATTAAAAAAAAAAAAAGTCTCATCAACTCCACTTCAGCTCCAAGTAAAGAATTGGAATATGACAACATCCTATTATTTTCCACAATAATTTTGAAATTTGTTTTAATTAAAGCGTATGTTCTAGCTAGATTATCAAACAAGCACCTGGCAGTTACAGGGATAAGTAATTTCTGTCCATCTATATATATGAGATAAAAGTCCTGTGTTGATATTTATACAGTGTTGTATATAAGACACAATTTGGGTTCAGACAGTTGCTACTGGGATTTAATTGTTTTCTCTGCCAGGCCACTAGTTAAATCCAGATCAGTTCCCAGGGGACTCTAAGCAAGCTGTATAAAAGGAGTGATATTCAGAGACCAAAGCCTGATGCTTATAGAGTGATCCAAGACTGGATGGGTCTACAGAAATATTTCCCTTGAGACTCTGCAAACCTGAACACATTTTTTTGGGGCCTGACATTAGTAAATACCAGAGTTTCTGAGATCCCTCTGTTTTTTCACTCTTTATGCTATTTTAATAACATTTCACCTATGAGTTTGTAAAGAGACATGTAAATGGTAGACCTGGACCTTCTGCATATTCTGCAAAATCCATTATAAGCGGTACTACAGTACAAGTGTCCAAACAACACAGCTCAACATCTTCAAAATTAGATGCCTCAGTTCTGTTGCATGAAGAGCAACCTCAGGCCCTACTGCAGTATTTTTCCATAGGTATCCATCATGTTCCATAGCTGGTCTTTGTAGAGGAATGCTTACCAACTTCATGTGCACAAAACCATGCTCCAGTCATGCAGTTTGTTTGCTGGCACAAGTCATGCATTAAATTCACCCACCCCAGCAGTGAGCTACATGCAGCCAGGTGAAATCCATTTCCCCAAGAGCCCTCCAAGTGCTCTACACACACCTCTGATACACAGACATAATCTACACTCAGCCTTGCTCTGTCAGACTCAACACTACTATGAATTGCAGAGATTTGCAGGAAAGAGAGGTCATCTTAAGCTGTACAGGCTTAATGCCAAACTAATCGTCTACAAAGAACTGTATTATAATTCCTGTGCAAGACAAAAGCCATACCTTTGTAACAGAGCCAGAAACAGACTGGTTCTCCCACGCTCTAGCTGAGCACTTCACCTATCTAGTCGTTTTCCCATCACATCCTGGAAATAAAACGGACATTGGTATTTGACTCCAGATAAACACATATTATTATTATTCCCATAAAAGTAAATGAGGCAAAGGAATAACCACAGTTCTGTTGCCTATGGCATATGAATCACATTTTAAAATCCTTCCAGCTCATACTAAAGGCTCATCATGACTTAAAATGGTAGAAGATGCAGTCTTTAAAACTTTTAAATATTTGATTTGCATCTTTTTAAGTCCAATGCAAAGTTTGGATTGCAAGGTAGGATGAGGAAGGGGAATATTTTTGTTCTGGTAAACAGAAATCTAGCCTGTTTCTAATGAGTAGCAATCAAGAGGCACTGCAGGGACACAGAACATAAAATAAAACAGCGAGAGAATCCAATATGCTGCTATTCCTGGCAGTTCTAAAAATTAATTCAGAACTGCATCCATTACAAGAGTAATGGAAAAGTAGAGTCCCATGCCTGAAAATATTAGAACCATGGCTGATAGCTTCATTTCCTTCCCCATCCCAGTTAAATACAGCAGCTTATAGCTAAATTACACAATGTGGCCACAGTTTGTAAACAGAACAATCAACATTATAAATGTATCTACCTAATAAACAGATATACTGTTAAAATTATGCCCTTACAATAGCTGTTCACTTCCAAATAGGTATATCTCTCGTTTGATTATTAATTTCTCCATTCCCAGTGCAAAATGGTATAACAGAAAGAAGCCTTCTGCTGTAATGTCTTTTGCAAATCACACCCAAAATCTTAATAAAGTAGCTCCCAATGTGTTTCAAATCTAATCCTCTCAGACAATAGTATTTTGTCAGCCTGACCTGGATGCTTAAAATGCATTAATGTTTATGCTTTAAACTGGAAAAAATAATAATTGAGTACGATAATCCTAGAGTCAGCCTGTGCCCCATTGCACCTCAGTGGATTTGACTGCCTGATCTTTTCTCATCCTTGTGTAACCCCAGCATCCCTGGCTCATTTAATTCCTTAATCTTTAATTAAAAAACAGCAATGAAAGACAGCAAGACAAAGCAGCTGAAAATTCCTTTATAGCTTGCAGAACAACTAATATCACTTCAAGAAAATACAGCAAACACCACATTCAAATACAAAGGTAGCTTACTGAAATTTAATCTCTTCTGGTTTTTTTTTTGTTTGTTTGTTTGTTTGTTTTCCTGCTGAGGAATACTTTACAGAGCTGGTCTTTTTATTCATATTCTTGCAACAGGGGAAGAAATTTGTGCATCACATTTGCTTTTTTTTTTTTTTTTTTTTTTTTACCTTTTGCCTTCTCCTATCTTTGAATGGTGATGCAGCAGTCCATTTAATTTAGCACAGGAGAATAAGAACAAAATACTGCTAAGGATAAACGTTTATAAAGCATGACGCCCCTGCCTCACTGAAGGCTGCAGGGAGACTGTCATAAAGCAGGAGAGAAAGGGTGCTGCAAGAAGTGGAAATGGAAGAACCATGCCAGGGCAAAGTTTCCAGAGTGACCGATGCTAGGAGAGCACAGCTGGCTATCATAATATAGGTGTATAAAGAGCAATGTGGATCAGCCAATAAACACCACCAGCAAATCTGGTGGTAGAGACTAAGACACCATGACCTGGGCATGTTACAAAGCCCTGTCTGCTACGGCCCCTTGTGCAAGAATCTCCTTTGACAAACCACTCATTAAGCCATTGCTAATGTGAGCTGGCCACAGAGGTTCGATGCCAAGAGGGTGATTTTGCTGAGAAAATTCAATGCTCCAGTCTCTCTGCAGCTTATTGTGAAAGACATGTGAAAGACATGCTTCCTTGTCTGAACAAAGCCGTCAGAGCCTGGAAGGACCAAAGCACAGCACTTGCTCTTTCAATAATCATCAGACCAAAGACGTTCACACACCCCTCATGAAACAGCAGCATACTCAGGTGCCAACCATTCCACCTGACACAAAGATGAACATCGGCACTTACATTGTATGCTCCAGTTCAGCTGTTGTATACCTTTATTTAAAGCTCCAGGAGCCGGAGGAGACACTTTGATCATGCTCTCAAGGGTTTTCATTGTTTCAGCTGAAGCAGTGATCTCTAAAGGTGGGCAAGGAATGTTTTTCTCCATTTCAGGAGCCTTTTGATGATTTTAGAATTTGTCTTTTTATCTAATCAGACAGATATATTTTTATCATCTGTAAGTTCTCTTTCCAACTAACTTTAGGCCAAGTGAAAGGTTTTGTTTTAGTGTGAACCTTTTTTCATATACTTCTCGTACATGAACTAAAATGAGCTTATACTTTAGAACAAAAGCATAAGTGAATCAGGAAGATGTGTATTATTTTTTTCAAATATTTTCAAGTAATTCTGAAATGTAAAAAAATATCATTAAAGATATTCAAAAGCAGATTTTGCCACAGAAAGTCTATTTTGATGAACTGGCATATTTGGATGAGAATATATAATATAAATAGCTCCAAACAATTTCAGGATCTTTTTTTAAACATATATGATATTACTCAGTGTGATCCTGAATTTCAAATAAATAAATAAATAAATAAATTGTATTGTAAGCCTTTTTGGAAGCCATGATCTCCTTACCCACTAGGACCATTAGGACTAATCCTGTCTAATACACTAGAATCATAGAATCATTGAATCATCTGGTCCAACCATCACCCTACCACCAATGTCAACCTTTACACCATGTCCCTAAGCACAACATCCAACCTTTCCTTGAACACCCCCAGATCCACCACCTCCCTGGGCAACCTGTTCTGATGCCTGACTTTTCTTTCTGAGAAGAAATGTCTCCTCATTTCTAACCTAAACCTCTCCTGGCACAACTTGAGGCCATTTCCTCTAATCCTATCACTAGTTATCTGTGAGAAGAGGCTGACCCCCATCTCCCCACACCTTCCTTTCAGGCAGTTGTAGAAAGCAATTACGTCTTCTCTGAGCCTCCTCTTCTCCAGACTAAACAACCCCAGTTCCCTCAGCCACTCCTCACAGGACTTGTGTTCCAGGCCCTTCACCTGCTTCATAGCCCTTCTCTGGACACGTTCCAGGGCTTCGATGTCCTTGTTGTAGAGAGGGGCCCAAAACTGAACACAGTACTCGAGGTGCAGCACCACCAGAGCTGAGTACAGGGGAACAATCACCTCCCTCATCCTGCTGGCTGCACTATTCCTGATACAAGCCAGGATGCTGTTGGCCTTCTTGACCACCTGGGCAGGTGAGCATCAACCAGCACCCCCAGATCCTTTTCCTCTGCACAGCTTTCCAGCCTCTCTACCTCAAGCCTGTAGCACTGCTGCATGGGGTTGTTGTGACCAAAGTGCAGGACCTGGCACTTAGCCATGTTGAACCTCATCCCACTGGCCTCTGCCCATTGACCCATCCTGTCCAGGCCCCTCTGCAGGGCCTTCCTACCCTCCAGCAGATCAACACGTCCCCCCATCTTAGTGTTGTCTGCAAACTTACTGAGGGTGCACTCAATTCCCTCACCCAAGTCATCAATAAAGATATTAAAGAGAATAGGCCCCAACACTGACCGCTAGGGAATACCACTGGTGACCACTGGTGGCCAGCTGGATTTCACTCCATTCACCACTAGTCTCTGGGCCTTGCCATCCAGCCATTTTTTAACCCAGCAAAGAGTGGTTTAGGTAATAAACATCTTTTGCACAATTAGAATTAAGATCACCAAAGCCAGAACTACACATGAAGACACAGTCTTCACTGAAAAGTGAATAATATTTAATGTCAAAATAAGAGCCAAATAGAGGAGAAGACCCCAATGTCTTAAATATTGTCATGCAAGCACAACTATGGATTACATTGGTAGATTCTGACCTTTGACCTTCATTCCATTCAAATGTTAGCCTTTCCCAGAAATTGGTGGCCATGCCTTAGATCTCCTCTTCTGGTGGGATTTTAGCTTTAATGTGCTGACGTTGAAGTAAAGTATATTTCTGCATTGCATTTTTATAGAGTTGACTTCTTTAGTTCAGTAGTTTTACGGCTTTCAATTTGACTTTTTAAATACAAGTTTATAGTGTTTCACCTTTCTCTCAAATGGGTAAGCCTATAAGAACTTTGCTGTTTGATTAAGTTATCATGCATGAAGAACCAGAAAAATTTAAGACAATTGTTCATTTAAATGGCTGTTAATTACATCCTCCTGACATAGTTATTGTACTATAAGCACACTTTGGATAAAACTGCTATACTATCTAATTGAACTCAAAAATATTTCTGACATTTTAATGAACACACCAATTAGTTGTATTTTACAAGACTTTCAAATGAACCACAAAGGATTAGAAAATGACATTCAAGGTCTGCATATAATTAAATTGCATAACACAGAAGGGAGAAAAGTAGTGTAGAGAAAGAAAAAAAAAAAAAGAAAAAAAAGAGGAAGAAGAGGGAAGCATTAGCATTCAGGATATGTTAGAGTAAATAAGGTCTTTGAGAAACAAAAGCAATTCACTCTTACTACCAAAGCTCAGAGAAGTCAATGTAATGACACAATGTTGTTGTCACCAGCCACAGAGTATGAGCCTGGGAACTCCAGGGCAGTTACCCTTTTCCTTCTCTGAGAGCCCATTTTGATTTCAGTTTTATTAAATATCAGATAATTATTTGCATAAGCCAAGTGGAACATCAAAATCCAGTAGAGTTACACTGTAATGAACTAGGCATGAAAAGACAAATAGCTGTCTGGACTTCAAAAATAATCATGAGAGGTGCGAGGGAGTATTTCTACATGAGACACCAACTGGATAGAAACAGAAATTGAAGACAGATAAACCAGTTAAATCAGACATATTTCACAATTTTCCAAACATCTGGATGCATTTGACTAATCCACTAAAGAGAAGGGCTAGATCACACATTTTCCATGGAAATAAAAAATTTGATATCAGGACCTCTCTCTACAGAAGTAAAATCACGTAAAAGGAAGGAGTAGATGCTCTTGAGCAGCTTGTTTTCTAATGATCAATAGCTCTGTAAAATAATAATAGGAATGAGGAAAGTAAATGTACTTAAGTGGATGTACACAATTTAGTATGCAGCAAATTCTGCACATATAAATCTTTCTTTTCTATAGTCAGCAGTTCTTCAAACTCTTTAAGCTTTCTGCTAAGCCTCTAGTCTCCCTAAGTGCTTTCCATGTCACAGACACTAACACGAAATGCATTACTCCAGATACACTCTGAATAAGTGAGACAGGAAAAAAAAAAAAAAAGCATTGCTTTCCTGATCATAGAAGACATTCTTTGAATTTATCACAGACTGACTGGCATTTGCTTCCTTTATATGAGAATAACTAGCATGCTAATATGGAGTTCCATAGAGTTCCTTCACTGTATTAGTCTTGCTTTCACCATGACAGGTAGAGACAAAATAGGGAAGGGAAGGGAAGGGAAGGGAAGGGAAGGGAAGGGAAGGGAAGGGAAGGGAAGGGAAGGGAAGGGAAGGGAAGGGAAGGGAAGGGAAGGGAAGGGAAGGGAAGGGAAGGGAAGGGAAGGGAAGGGAAGGGAAGGGAAGGGAAGGGAAGGGAAGGGAAGGGAAGGGAAGGGAAGGGAAGGGAAGGGAAGGGAAGGGAAGGGAAGGGAAGGGAAGGGAAGGGAAGGGAAGGGAAGGGAAGGGAAGGGAAGGGAAGGGAAGGGAAGGGAAGGGAAGGGAAGGGAAGGGAAGGGAAGGGAAGGGAAGGGAAGGGAAGGGAAGGGAAGGGAAGGGATATCTGTCTAAACAAAATTGTTTTCAGCAGCTTTTGTTTTGCATATTATAGGAAAAGAGATGAATGTTAAGTGATCTTTTAAAACTGTTTATCTACATAAAATTGGGATTAGAAAAATGAAAATTCAAATGGGGAAATATTGCCAATGTCAAAAAAAACTCTTTTCACTTGAAAACAGAACTTCCAACTTTTGCCCAGTGAAAAATACAAGCTTTTGTTCATGAAGATATGATTTGTTTGCTTTAGGCAGTGCCTCTTCACTTCCATCCCTGAAAATACAAAAGAAAGGGGAAAAATAAAAAACACAGCACTGCTATAATTTTATCTAATGGATGGATGGTTAATATTGTCTCTCTTTCAGGTCTCTTTTTCAGGTTTTAGGGCAATATCATAGCCCTTGAAAAATCTTAAAACTCTCACTCTCATCTGTCTGAACAAGAATTTAAAAATTAATAGAAATTTGTCCTTGAGGTAGTAGAGAGAATTTGGTATAAACCAGATAAGGTAAAATAAATCAATAGTTGAGTAATCAGAGAAACACAACTGATTTGATTTATCCAGAAATTAGGCATCTACTATCATCTTTAATTTCCCAAATCCGATACAAAAACAAAATAAAATTCAATAAAGCAAATTCATATCCTAATTCTGATAATTTTACATCATTATAACTATTGAGTTTTGTATCATTGCTCCCAGTCTCCCTCAAAAATTGGAGAACTAGATCCTCTATTTTAATAGTTATCTGCATTTACTTTCCTAAGTTGTTTGGTCATTTCCTGTGTGTGAAGGCAACTGTGTAAATTTAGAACTGAATCCTTACTCAATGTCAATCAAAATAGCACACCACTGGGGGAGAAAAATTAAAAATGTAAGACACCTTACTAAGGAAATCTCTCTCAGTAGGTGCATCGTAATGTCAAAGACTGCCAACAATGTACTTATTAACACCTAAAACAATTCAGAACTTAGTAAATATAACTGGTGCATGGAAAACTGCCTATAACTTTCAAGATTCAGCAAACCAAATATAAGTTTTCACTTTGGAAAAACCTAGCTGCAGCCAGAAACAACAGCATTTCTAAAAACATTTCCTAAACTTTAAAAGTTTCATTCTTTATGTGTGATGAAGAGATCAATATAGATTTTAAAGAATATTTGGAATTCACTGTACAGAACAAAGAAACACTAAAATTAGATAATGTCTTACCTATATCAGCATATGCATATTTAACTTTATTTGGTTGTGCTTTGGCATATTTTGTCATTTTATATGCAATGCAACATCAGTTGCCTAAAACTTAATGTCCCAAATACATTTGTGTTTATTTCTTACGGTTATTTCAACATCTGCAATGGAGTAGCAGAACATTTAGTCTACTAGCAACTTAACTGGACAATATGTATTTACCATATAAAGTCTATAAAATATTTCTTGACCCTTCTTACTCACTGCATAAAAGATGCTTATACCTTCCAAGAAAAGTCTATCTACAATCATATTCTTTTTACTTGGTTACCATGTAACTCTATATTGATTATAGAATTACCATGTAACTCTGTGTAACTCATCACCAGAGATCTACAAATGCAATCTTCTCTCACTCTTTTCTCTTTATGCTGAAGACAGTCTCTGAGAATAATCCCACCCCACCAGGTTGAATACTGCTGTCTTCATTTTCATCCGGAGAAGAAAAGTATGGGAGTGTCTGTACCATGTCATTACTCCAGACCCCTGCCCAGCTTCCACTGCCATTTAGGGTTCCTTTGCAGGCTATATTTCACAGATGCAGAACCTGAGGTCTTGCATGAGCTCCTCTTGCTCTGCACTTCAGGTGTTTAACAGTTCACACTGAGAAGGCTGACTTCACGTCTCACAGTAATGAAATCTGAGACTGACAGATTTTAGTTGGGTTCCATAGGGAAACAAGAGCAATTGCAAATTGCCAGAGGCTGCAAAAGTATCTTGGGAAATTGTCATTAAATGCTCTTTCTATTCTTACCTCCTTCCCCAGACGCCTGTTTTTGGCAGCAGTTGGAGGCAGGACACTGGGTTAATTGAATCACTGATTTGATTGGAGATAGCCGTTCTTATGAGATGGTCATGTTGTGCCTTGTGCCTTCCACTGCACCCGATTAGTGCTTGAACACTTTGCCTGACTTACTCTGGTTTTGATGGAAGGTTCTCAAGGTGAAGTCAGCAACATCCTCCAACATCATCAGACCTTGGACACCTCCATACTCACCACTCACCACTTGTATACCATTTTCTCTCCCTTCTTGGCATTTTCCTAAGCTCCAGTGCTTTTTTTCCCAGCTTGATTCCCCTGTTCTGATGTGGCAGAGCCACAGTGACATCACCCTTCCTGAAATCTGTCTCTCCTTCTCTGATATGCTGTAAAATTTAATTTTGACTATACTGCCAAGCAACATTAAATTGCTGCTTCTAACAAGGCAATAAACCATCAGAAAGCAAGCCTCTTTTCTGATGCTCATAAAGCTATACATTCAGTAGAGAGCAGGAACAGAAGACAACAGCATGAAAAAATCTTGGCTCATTCAGTCCTCCTGAGTCAATCTCACAATTTTGAAGGGCTATGTCCATATAAAGATACCCAACTGTTACAGAGCAAAAAATCCAGAGACACACTGCTGTGAAACCTTGATAAGGAAAATAAAAATTGCCATAAAACTAAGTCACTGAATGCACACACAGCAATGTTGTAGCAACTCTGGCACTAAGGTTCAAAATAGCAAAAGACAATTTATGCACTCAGGCGATCCTCAAGGGACATTGTAAGAGATGGAGTATCATTAATATGATATGATATGGGTAATTTCCTGTTCCACACTCTCATCCTGCAAGATAGTAAGGTCCTCGAGATTTGCTGCCAACTGAAGATTAGATGAGTCTGAGTTTTGGAAGATAGCACTCACATTGGTGAAAAGAAAGGTTTTATTTAAATAAGTGATCAGTGATATCTCTCTTCCTGCTAACCCACAAGAGAAGACAGTTTAGCTTTAACTTCAGGCCAGAACATGATGGATATTAGTACCTGTGCTGAGCCCATGAATAGATGAATAAAAATACATATAAAAGGTCAACAGATGTATACTTGTCAAACACTCAAATTAATAATACAAGAAGAACCAGGAAAAAAAATCCTAAACCATACAGTGTACATTGGCAAAGGGTGGGAGGATATCTGATTCTTGTCAAACAATCCCACAAAAAAAAGATTTAAGAGACAAAATTTGGAGGGGAGATGGGAGTGTGATTCAATTGCAAATGTACTGAAAATGGCAGTTTTTGAATACAGCCTTTAGTTAAATCAAAGTTACTGTATTATTAATATGCCTTAAACAGCAGGTAAACTAGCAATTTATTCCTCTACAAGTACCTGGATGTCCTCACAAAATAACATTCTATTTTGACGTCTTTGTTATTTGGCACAGACTGTCAAGAAGAGGAGCTGACAACAAAGGGATTCTGGTGTGTCTTGCACAGCTGTTGTTGTGCAAAACAAAACAACAACAACAACAACAAAACCTTCATCTTCATGGATGCTGCCACCTTTGTTGCAGCAGCTACATGGGCTGTGGTTAGCACCACCCTCTGTTCTGTCTCTCTTTCAAAGGTACAAAGACCCCAAGTTAGCTACAGGAGTTGAAGAGGAGGGCAGGACCTTAAACCCTTAATCCCTGGCTGTGCATGTGTTCAGCAAAAAATAAAACACAGAAGCAGTGCACAGAGCAAGGACAACATCTCCTAACACAATAAAAGAGAATTTTAAAAACTAGGATGCAGACATGCAATATTTTTTTCATCCCCTCCAGCACACTGGTATATCAAGAGACCTGGGTTTTACAGGAATAAAGTACCTGGTACTGGTACTCTCCAGTTTGCAGAACAAATATGTTTGCACCTTATCAATACCAGGAGATCCCTCAAGTCAGACAATCACCTGAGCACTTAAGTTCAGCACAGAGATTGCACCAACAACCACTGTCTTTGTGAGTCCAGATCAGCATCTTCAAAAATGAACTTTCTACTCTCAAGAATAATTCAGGATGCCATCTGAAAAAAATAAATAAGTAAGTATAGTAGTCTTTCTCAAAAAAAAAAAAAAAATCTCTTTATTATTTTTTCAAACAAATTTGCAGAAACCAGTGAGTTTCCCTAAATACTTCTCTGCTGGACAATACTGGATTCTCTATGAAAAGATTGTTCCTTCCGAGGATGTTAACCTAACCTTTCAAAGGCACATTAAAACATTTTCAGATACTATTATATCTTCACCTTCTAACTACACTTTGAAATCATAATTTTCTTCTTAAATAAAATAAAATAAAATCTACATACAATTACTTTTGTTTATATAAAAGCCTTTCAGAAATGGCTTCAGATGGGCATGTCAACTCACTAAGTGACAGCAAATTAGGCAATACAAATAACTGTCATGATGAAAGTTTTCCTTCCTTAGTGCTGAGAAATGCAACTATTAAATTAACAGGGGCTTTAACAAGGATACTTTTCAAATGCACCTGCATTTAATTCTATTAATGCATTACAAAAGTATAGTCAGGCTAAACTAATATGAATTGTGCAGTGAATTGCTCACTGTCCTCTGGCACAGAAGTAGTTACAATAATAAGAAAATTCAGAGGAGTTTTCAGTTAAAGACACAAAAAAATAATTGTTTCAGTTAGTGGCAATACACACATTGAGATTTATCCTACAAGAGGCACCTTTCATTTTAACAATATACTTCTCCATTTGTACTACTACAGGAGAAGTGTGTTTTGATGCTTGAATTTGGTCAGCATGTTCCAACCCCTGCAGTGGCTGAAGGGTTGTGCAAAATGTACAATTTGAAGCCTTCAAGGATGTTATTGTTCCCTTTATTACTCACTTGGATTCAAATGCTAAAAAAAAAAAAATAAAAAAATAAAAAAATAAAAAAAAATCCATGATCCTAAGAAATCAACTTTTTCTTTGGTGAAGTAGCTGCCTTGCCTTCAAAATGGAAAGTTTTATGGGGGAAAAGAGAAGATGCCATAAACTGAAAATTTAGCTGAAAAAGTTTTCTCAAGAAGAAATGTTTTCTAATTTCTACACCAAAAGTAGAATCAGGAGAAGAGGTGTGGAGAGTCAGCAGGAATGTATTGTGAAAAAAAAAAAAAAAGGAACCTGGGCAGTTTCAACAGGTCCATTTCTACTATTTACTCAGATTATAATGCTTGTTCCTGAGAGTCAGATTCCTTTTTCAATTCATCACATCTAATTGTTACACTCCAAACAAGTGAAAGTACAGTAGTTTCTTCTTCCCTTTTCTTTCATATTCCCCTTTCATCTCTGCAACATTTTTTTCTATCTATATTCCTTTAATTGGAAACATTCATTTTTATTTTGATTTGCACAGGAACAACAGTTTGTCTTTAATTATGATGGGACAGCCTCCAATAAAGCCTGTAGAGTGAAAATATACAAAGCCTAAAAAGATTTCTCTTATCTGAATCCCTTTTCAGTCACTCATCACCTAGAAATTTGGAACTGTAGGACTGTGGAACATCGGATGAAGATAGATGGTTGAATTTTTAATAAGCAGTCAATATTTACTTGGTTAAAGACAGTGGATACCTTATCTTGCCTGCCGTAACAAATATGTTCCTCCTGCCAACTCAACTTCTTGTATTTAACACTACTTTGACAAATGTACATCTTCCCCTTTTGTGGTAAATATGGACGTATTTTTAAGGACACAGGTCTTGCTTTTTTTCTTTTTTACTTTTAATTTTGTAAATGCAGTGCTTATCCTAGAGCCAAAGACAACTCTTGCAATTTAAATTTAAATCGCCACTTCAAAGTCATGTCAATACTCTCCCTATAAACTCAGGTTTATGTACTGCTCAACTGTATAAGTCAATTGAAAATAAAGATCAACACAAAGGTCCTGAAGGCAGGAAATAAGGACGAGCTTCTCACCCAGCCTTGCAATCCAAATTATATTTGTCACTATAATGATGAGGAAAAAATGTGCTTTCCTTATGTATTGGGTGTATCGAAGGGTTTCTCTATCACATTCCTCAGCACCATCTTCCTTGTAGGCCCCTCCTAAAATGACCTGAATGGGCTAAGAATATGTAAGAATGGTAAAGGAAAAAGAGAGATGTCCTCACTTTACTTCCTGTTCTCCCAGAAAGATTCTTCTTCCTAGTGTAGTGTGTTACATGACCTGGAGTAGCTTGGTCATACAGATGTGGCTGCAAGAAAGGACAACAGGAAGTGTTCTCTGCTTTTTTGAGACATCTGGACAGTGATGGAAGGGCATCACATTTCTTGGTTTATCTCCCAATATTTCACATGGATGTTACTGACCAAGTTAATAATTAGAGTGGAATCAGTGAACAATGTTTTCTCCTTTAGAAATCCATCTTAAGATCATAATACAATCTTCATGTCAAGAGAAAATTCTTAAATTATGGAAAAGTCACAAATGACATAATAATGTATATGGGAGATGGCAGAAGAAGGAAAGGATCTGGTATAGGTTTTGTGGATGAGAGACATTGACAGAGAGAACAAATATAGTGGGGGAGTCACAGTGGAGCCAGGTAATAGTGTGTTTGCTTGTACCCAGCTGGCTGTTTTGCTAGCAGATCACACAAAAATGTATAGATATTCACTTCTTCAATATTCTGACAGCAGTGATAATATAAAAACATATCTATGAGTATTCCATTTTCCCTCAAAGTCCAGCCAGATTCACTATTTATCATCATTTATTCCAGTAAATAGAAACCACACCCAGGGCAATTATCTCACTGTCACAGGTTGTAAATGGTGTTTTGGTATCATGGGATTACAGTACCAGAGCTTTGTTTTGATTTTGAGACGTCTAATCTTTATCAGATATTACACACTACTCATCACTGTCAATATCCAAAGCAGCATCAGCATCTGTGGCATTGCTAAGAGGACCATCTTCAGCATGTGAATCATCCTGCAGCTTATGCTCTGGATTCACATTCACCCCCAAAATCAACTCTGAATGGCTCTTCAAGCTCCTTTGCAGCTGTTCACTACCCTCCACAGAATATAAGAGCCAGGAACAGTTTTATGAGTAATAAAAGTAATTACTGAGATGGCTTTAAAAGGTTTTCATAGCAACAGCATTGAGTGTGGCCCAACAAACTCTAAACATAGTCAATATGCAGAGTGCAATTCCTGCTTATTCATGAAAGAAACATATGACAGTTTTGGAAATATGCCATAATGAAAACTCCTACTACATGTCACAGATTTAGGTGCAGGGTGGGAAGTAACCACCATGACTGGCAAGCTCTCACCTTGCAAAGTAATGATCTCCCACACAGTTCAAATGCACTGAATATACAGTTCTGCTTTGCAAGGCAAATTACAGTGTACAATTCAAAGTCTAAAAGCCTTCATACATCCCGCTTCAATAAAATAAAACTCGATGTAAATGACTCCTTGCAAACATTTGATGCAAATACATGCCAATTTCCAAACCACCTTTCTTTGTTTCTGGCCATCCCTTAGGCTTTGTTTCTGCATCAAAATAAAACTGCTTTATTAAAAAATAAGTGATAATTACAGCAGTGCCAAAGACTGCTGAAGCACAAAAAACGTGAGATTAAGGTGACTGCTGGCAGAAGGTATTTTCTGTATAGGAAATAAATCTACTTCAGATTTTAAAAAATGAAAATAATAATAAAAAAAAAATCTGTCGATAAGCATTTTTCACTTTAATATCCTTTAGTAAATGAGCAAAATTTACTCAATGAGTAAGATCTACTTATTTACTCAAAACAGGTGAGGGAAGGGAAGGGAAAGGAAGGGGAGAGGAGGGAAGGAGGGAAAAGTCCCAGGTTGAAAAGAAAATGATAAAATATATTTTCAGTTGGAAAAATATAAGCCCATAATTCTTGCCTTGGATTTAACAGGTTAACTTTTCCCCATCTTTTTCTCACTACAAGAAATACCAATGGCCAGATAAAGTCTCCAGGATGACAAATAAGTTTTAAAGTAGCACCTTAAATTGACAGATTCTTCACTGATTATATGAGATTTTCAACTGCAAAAGTGTCTATGAATTATATAAAAGAGAAACAATACAACATAGACCCCTTGGGCTTTTATTTCTATAGTACTTTTCCTCTTGATAGTGCATTATGATTGCTTAATTTGATCCTATTATCACATGTAGAGTAGACCTGAATGCAAATAAGCAGCAATTTCATATGAGTAAAACCTATGTACTGACTCAAATCACCATTAAACAAAACTGAGCCTGAGATGTCTGCTATAATTAGATCAAATTGGAGGGTGATATTGAAGGTACACAGCATGGCAGTCCCAGGCATTATCACTTTAAACTACCTAAATGTAGCACCAAAGTAACTGTTCAGTAGTGAACCACAATTTATACTTCGCCATTGTATTACCAACACAGATTGGGTTTGTAGGATTGCCAAAATGGCTCCCTAAATTACAAGCTTTCTCATGTCTGATTGTAAAGCACTAGTCAATGGAAGAATGTTAAGATAATGTTTTCCAGCCATATTTACTTTATGCAAATTTTGTAGAAACATAGCTCTATTTCTCATCCTTCTCTTGTGGCAATGCAATTCCTGAATCTAATTTCCACTGCCTGCCTAATACCGGGTACCCTTATTTCAGATGAAACTTTTCCAAGCTATCTTTCCAAGTGGAAACTTCCAGTCCTTGTCCTACCTCTCCTTCTTTCAAAGCTAGAAAGTTCTGTTTGTGTAGCATAGAGGAACATTGTCCTTCTAAATCACCTAAGGTGGCCAGTGCATACAGGCAGTGCTTCTTTACCTAACACCTCTTGAAGGACCTCTCCTTTTGGTCACTGTCATCTGACCAGTGAAAGTGTCTCCAGTTTGCTGATGCTCCACTGATATTCACACTCATGTACAGGTGCATGGATGATTATTTGTTGGATAATTACATCATCTTTTATGGACATCTTACACAACTAGAAGTAAGAGGACAATGTAAGGGAGGCTGTAGATTTTATGGGGTATAATGGACCATATAATGAATCCTCTTTGCTAGCAATTAGCAGTGCAGCATTGAGGCCAAATAACTAAGTCTGCTCAGCTACACAACTTGTAGGGCTATCCTGATCTCCCAGAAGTGTTAGCCTCTCTGCAGCATGCACTTTTACAGGTGCCAGCTCATGTTCCCTCAAAGCACAAAACAGAAGGTGCTGCCAAATAATCAAAAAGATTTTAAAAAAGGCTTAAAAAAAAAAAAAAAAAAAAAAAGAGCAATTCTCCAAATTCGCCACAGGTAGGAAATCAAAATAAGAAATATTTTGGTGGTCAAAAATTCAATCATTTCATAAAATTTTTAGAGTCGGGGACAAAAACCCTTGTGTGTAACAGCTGTGCAAGAAATCACTGATTGTGGGAAGACAACAAGGTTCACCAAGAGAAGGAAAACTGTTAAACAGTTGCTCTGCAGAAAATTGATAGGATGCTTTGTTCTCTCCCACTCTTGATGTCTTCTAATTTAACTCTTCTAAACTCTCCTGGCTGCAAGGACATGGGGGAGCTCACGATAACCTGTAGCTCACAGTGTCACGGCCATCAGGATAGAAACAATTGTCTTTTGATCCCATCAGTTTGGCCAAGGAGGAGCCCTTCATCTTTCACCCACAAGAGAGATGATCTCAAGACACACAGCTGCAATTTATATTTCAGTCACATCAAACTGTACATTTTCACATTAGAAATATGAACTATGGAAGAGGTTTTTAGTGCCATTATTTATTAGACAAGTTCTCTAGATTTTTATCATCCATAACTCATACCTTTGAATGGATTTGCTACTGATTCCCCTAAGTCATGTACAGAAGGTCCTGACGTACAGTATTTCTGAAATACCATTTTTAAAATTTCACATTTACATGCATTCCATCTGCACACTGAGAACATTAAATATCATAAATGTAGAGTTAATGTCTCATTTTTTTAAATGATGTAGTTTTGTAATTACATTAAATGAGCAGATACTGACTTTTAGAAACTAAATTCCAAGTCTCTTTCTATTGCCAAAGCAGTCAGGAAAATCTTTAAATAATTTTATGCTATAGGGACCCTTTAATGATCCATCTGCTGAAACTAGAAAGAAAAGAAAAAAAGTAGCAGAATCATAAGAAATGAAACTTCAATTCACCATACATTAATAAGAAGCTCGGCTATTGATAATCTGCAAGACTCTAATGAACTTTTTCAAAGTTATATCCATGTACACTCAAGAACAGGCTTCCTATAATTCTATTCGACACAAAAAGAGAATTAAATATATGAACTAATAATTTCTTACACAAGTCTATCATTCATGCCTCTTGTCTAGAAAGCCAAAAAAAAAATAACAGAAAGCATTTTTTTTGTGATTTATATTAATTATTTTTCAGTTTTCACCTAATCGTATTAATTTTCACAGACACTAAGACTGCATGGATACCTGTGCTTGACTGATTTTACTTAGCTTCATTTTTCCTGACTTTATATGTATCTACTGAATTTACAGTAAACCACCAATTGTAAATTGCTTATCTCTTGAAATCTTCAAGAAAAATCTGGATACAATGCATGTAAGATTTAGCTAAAATCCAGTTATTGGAGTTAGTGCAAGGGTAGTTGGTGGAAGTCTGTAGATGATCTTAGAGTTATTCAGAGACTGCCATACATAGTCCACTTTAACGCTGCAGCATAATTTTTATGCAGAGTTTATTCCCCAGGTTAAATATAGTTCATGCTAGATATGCAGGTTTGTACTAGATATGTACTATATAGATAGGTACTGGTTATGTACTATGTACTAGATATGTACTTCATGCTACTGTATGAACTGTTCCCACTCATTCTTCAAAATAAAGCTTCACTACAAGGTAAATGTTATCTCACAACTGTGGGAAGATTTACAAAGCAGCAGTTTCCCCTGTTTCTCTACCTAAATATATTCTCAGACCAAAAAGAAAAAAAAAAAGTTCATGCCATTTAGCAATGCTGCCATGACAAAACAACACATTTGACTAAAAGAGAAATAGTGACAATCAGTTTTGATAGTGAAGCAACAGCTGATGGTGTCTTAGCAATCTCATTGCTATGCCACTGCTTTTTGTATTACTAAGAATGCAAGTTATAACCATCAAAGATGAGGAAGATTGAAAGGTAATTCAGAAGGTTAACAGCTACCATGAGTTGTCAAGTTGTCAAGCAACCTTACTTAATTGGTAGTCATATGTCTTTCACATGGATGTGTATACATTCGTGTGTGCATGCATGTCAATGCCAGCTAGAAGAAACAGACATTTCAGCTGAGCTGTATTTACCAACTATAGACATTACATCCCCAAAAGTTCACTGTTCTGCTGAAAGAATCACGTGTTGTAGCCACTCTGTAGGTAGATACCTAGCAAGGCCAACAAAAGTAGTAACAACCAATTCCAAATACTACAAATATATTGAGCAAGATAATGGAATTAATGCTGAAAACGTTTGAGTTGCATTTGGACAAAAGGCCTGGATTTCTATGCCAGAGCTAATACAAGTCTAATATTTAATGCACTGTAAACAAAAACTAGGCTACAATCGCTGAACTGTATGTCAAAACAAACAAACAAACTAACTAACAAACAAATCAGGTTTTGTTGTGTGTACCTCCCATTTCCCTGTCCTTACAATCAACCAAAGTCCTTAACATCACTTTTCCAGCTCTTGCTGTTTTGTTTTTCTCAGTGCTGCTGCCAACATTACCAGGAATATTACCTACAATTAAAGGATGGAAAATACACAAACTGGAAGTTAAGATTAAGATAATGCTTTTCAGTTAAGAGTAATTAAGAAAACATCACTTGTTACCATAGACAGATGAATAGAAAAATACAACAATAAAACAGAAAAAGTTAATTTTACCGAAGAGCAAAAAATGTAGTGTGCAAGGACAAGAGAGGACTGTGCTTTTATGATAAACAAAAGCAATTTCATTATTTTTAATGAAGACATTCTCATTCCTTTTTTTTTTTTTGCGTGTCACACAAAATGGTGCACACTGAAATTATAATTTTGTCAGGTCTATGCCTGGAATGTGCTGTGCCATAAAGAGTGCTTTTAAAAGAGTAAAGAAAGATTTTTTTTTATTTATTTTATTATTTTTTTTTTTTTAACAGGGAGAAATGAAAGTTTTGTAGCCATTTTTCTAAGATGTTTCGTATCTGCAGCTCTCACTGAAGTCAAACAGCAGCAGGTACCTACCACCTGAGGAAAGACAGGAATGGAGACAAAGCCCCCCGAAACCAAAGGGGGCCTTTCCACAAACTTCAATGGCCCCACATCAGGCAAGTTCTTTGAGTGTGAACAGTTGATGATCTGCCATTGAAACAAAGGTTTGTCCCATTTTGAGATGCACTAAATATACAGTGTCAGCAGTACACTGTAATCTTTCCAAATGGCCCCAAAGCTCAAAGGCCTGCACAGACAAAGGAAGCTGTCTTTTCTGTTCTCAAAAGTTTTGCTGTTAGAGACTATTGCAAAAGCACCGCTCTAGGCTAGTTTGTTCACATCTGTCTTATGTTTTTGACTCGGATTCCCCAAAAGTGAGGCCCACACTTTTAGTGTAGCACTGAAGCTGGTACAGGAGAAGCATTAAATTATTTGCTTCAGGTTTTTCACTGAGTAGATGGCATGGTCAGGACCTGGCAGGATAAGACTTGTATAGAGCTACAGGGTGTTTTGCATATTGTTTCCAGGCACTGAATAATAAAATAGGCCACTTTAATTATATTGCTTAGTCTGTAATACATAAACAGCCAAGATCCGATCCAGACTGACAGTAAACCACCATACAATTATCATTCAGGTTACTTTATACTAATGCTCCACCTCTGGTCTTTTGGTTTGTTAGTTTGTTTCTGTTAGATCATTTCTTTTGAGAAAGAAGCCTTCTTTCCCACTCTACGTTCCTTTCCACATGCAAAACTCATCTCACAACCCTTTCCTAGTCTTTTTAAACATTTTGTTGATTTTAAGTTCATAAAGGAGCCCAAATCATAAAACCTGTCTGAATTAGCTTATTTTGTTAAATACCACAACACTACAGTTAAGTGGACAGGAAAAATAAAAAATAATAAATCCACCTTTGGAATAAATATTTCATCTGTTGTTGAATCTACCAATATCAGTAATGTCTTCCAATGATTAATAAACCTGCCCATGAAAATAAATTAATTTAAAAAAAAAAAAAGCCACCCAGAGACTATAGCTATTTATAGTGTACATTGGTTATTTAGCTTCAACTTTGAGACATCAGTGACTGGTATATGTCACCAGCGAAACAAAACTCTTTAAAATTGCTCTTTTGTGTTGCAGGTCACAGTTTACAGACTACACCAGTTAGAGAGAAGTGGCTCTTGGCTTTATTTCTGTTTTACAACAACAAAAGACTTTTTATTATTTTTGCATGTTACATATTATTAGAGTCCTTCTTTTCTAAGGCATTCATGAAATTCATGGCTCTTCTTTCAACTCTCCCGTTTTGCTGCTGCACCTTGAAATGCCAGCACTAGATCTAGCCATCAGGAGCAGACGCTGATGTAATGCCACTTCCTCACCTCCTCACCTTTCTCTAAGTATTGCCTCCCAATGCTCAGACCTTTCGCAAAGTCACTGCTTCCCAGAACAGACATCACCTACATTTTTTATTGCTAGATGCAAGACCTTTCTTTTGGATGTGTTAAAATGCATATTGTTTGCAGTTGCTCAGCCAACTAAAAAATTAAGGTTACATTTTTTATCAGCTATCAGTCATCTTAAGTACATAATGCCCTTTTCTCCATTACTCTTTGTATTATGCGCCAGTTTTTTTCATTTACCAATCCAGGCCTCTCTTCCAAGTAGTTGATAAAAGTAATTAATTACTGTCACAAATTGAAGCTTCCCTGAAAGCAGCACTCAGATACCTGAGACCTTGGCTACAACTGCTCAGCTCAAAACTCATTAGCTGATTCTGGAAGCAAACGCACAGATAATTTTCATGGGGAAGCACTACCCAAAAGCTCTGGGGCACATCTGCCTTGTTCTAATGATTCAGGTAGGTGTCAGCAATTTTACACCCTCCTAACACGTAATGTGGGGGAGGTTAGAGGGTGACAGTCACCCAAATAATAGCAACTAATTCTCTTTATGTGGGAAAGGAAATCAAAGAACTTGGCCCAGGTCAATGTGGTTAATATTACCACTACCAGTTTGCACCAGTCATCTGAGCTATAAAGGACTAAACAGGACAGACAGCAATCTCTCTGTGAGAATATCTATACAGAGGCATCCAAAACCATGAAGAAATCCAAGCCCATGGTGGGACCATTATGCACAAGGACAAGGCTGCCAGCCAGGCCAGGCCAGGACACGCTGAGTCATCAGATGTGAGTGTCTTGGCCCCTTGGCCTGTGGTGTTGATTCTCACTCGAGCACAGGGTAGGGCCAGGGTAGGGAGTGTGAAGTCTGAGACTGTCAGAGAACAAAGATCATAGAGCAAAACGCTTAGCACAGTAATCACTAACCACCCACTACATATATCCTACCTAATAAATGGTAAATGTAATGTCCCTGAGTGGCGTGGTTCTGTTCTTTGCGCTGTCTCAACCCTAAATTCCCTCAAAACACCAAGAGAGATCAAAATGCAATCTACTTCATGCCCTGTTCAAATATGGCCATTCTGCAATAAGCCTGTTGGTTTGCAATTTTAAAAGTTATTTGCAATAAGCCTGTATGTTGTGGATGCTTTGCTTTCTTTGTGTTGCCTTCAGCTCCGTTTTCTCAAAGTGAGACTGAATCAGTAGAAGGTGAAAAAACAAGCAAACAAACAAAACAACAACAACAACAACTATTCCTAGGAATATTTTAAACTGATTCCAAGTATAAAGAGCTAATATAAAGTATCCTTTAGGATTTTCAACTTTAGTCAACTACAAATAGCATGCATGATGCAAAATAAATAAATAAATAAATAAATAAATAGCCAAGTGTAAAAGACATTTATCTGAACAGCTAGACTACATATGGCACTGAAAGAAAATCACCTGTGAATTCAATTGCCAAAATTCTTTCCTGTTTTTTTTGTTTGTTTGTTTGTTTGTTTTTCACAGCCCTAGTGTGAAAGCAGGAGAGATTGTATCAGATACTAACTCGGTTCAGCACATCTGTCTTCAGAAGTTTTTGTAGCAATGACAAGATTGCTACAGTTAGTTGTCCATTGTCCCAAAAAATAAGATGCAGTATGCAATACAGAGAGCCCTTAGAAATGTGCTACCTTTGTTTTAGATAAATGTCCAGACATTTGCTGTATGACCTCGCTTCCTTATATTACAACAAGAGGAACATTTAGGAGTACTGCAAATGAAGTGCTGAGTTATCCAAGGTGTTACCTACAGCAATTATGAAGACTTTAAGGCCAAGTGCTACATAATTCTTAAAGCTGAGAAAGGTGTTTCCATGAGATAAAATGGCATAGTTCAAAACATCAGAGGTTATCACACAACTGGGTGTTAAATCACTAGAACTGTTTTTAACATCTTACATTAGCTGTACCTAGAGACAGCAAAGCAGTTTTTATTGATTTAAAGTAGTGCTGTGTGGGACTAGAGAGCTTGTTTCTTGTTTTGCCAATACCCTGTTCCAGGTCCTTACACCAATCACTTGACCTTCACATATCTATTTTTTCTCAAGCATTCGGTGACATCACCAACTTCAAAATCATTAAGACAAGGACCAGCTATCTTTTCTACTTCTGAAAATCCTACACATGGTGATCTCAGTGTCTAGGGCCTGCCTGTAGTTCCTGCTGCTATATAAATAAAGGCACACTAAGCACCAAGCAGAAATTTCTCTTCAGACTGGGGTTGTTGTGCTTTATTTTTTTTCCAGAGAAGTTGTGGAAAGAGGTGGCAGGGAGGGCACTGTGGTCATCAAACATTTCAATTTCAAGTGGAATACTTGTTTTAGAGATACTTTAACCTGTCAGGATAGTCAATTAACATGAGTGGATGGCATTTTAAAAGCATCTATTTCCTTTTTAAGGTAGGAAAGCCATGTGAATTGTTACCATCTGGATGCAGCTAACCTCCTGGAGAATACATCAAGTCATGGGTATATGCATATAGACTCCATTTGTTCTTTTTAATCAGGTATCCTAATTTTATTTCATTTCCCATTTGACCTGTCTTGACTAGCAGCTAAAAATTTCATTTTAAACAAATGCTTGAGATTCATTCACTGGAATTCATAAGCAGAAATAGCATTCTGATTAACAGTGAGGTTCTCACCCTCCAAGGAATAGAGAAAAATCAGTTCTGAAGAATATGAATATGTATACAATATCAAACTTGTTATACAAGAACCATACTATTTATTTAAGTTACCTTCAGTTATTTATTATGCTTTTAAAAACTTCAACAGTTTACAAGAGAAGGCAAACTTGCACAAAGTGCTGGTGTCAGGCAGATAGCAGATTTTATGCATACTTGGTAATGTACTTAGCTAGTTTACAAGGTTGCCATTCTACTGTTCGTATTCACCTTAACCAGACATGGTGGTTATGTCTAATACTAGCATCTCTGTGGTGGACATTTTTCTAGCACATGTTGGCGGTTTCAGATTTTACTATGGGGTATGCAAAATAAGTTAGAGATCAGGAAAGGTGTCACTCTAGACTTCAGAAGTTCTTCTTTAGAAATTTACATTGTCCAGCCGCTAACGAGTGACTTTGTTTTAAGTCAGAGCTCTGATTTATAGTCCTCTGTAATATTTTAATTTATTAGTCATCAAAAATATACATATGTATAAACTGCATTAAAAATAGGTAGATGAACTCAGAATGGAAATCAAAACCAACAGCAGGGCAGGCTCCAAGCAAGTAGTTTCTAGCTGAATCTTTTTTCCTTCCCCTTTCCTCCAGTGGCCTGCTTTTACAAACATGTTATTCCTGACATTTCTTTGAAGTTGTTGTGATAAAAATAATTTATATAACACCAGGTGTATCTCTGTCTGCCCATGTACCTCAAGCCCCCTTTGTTCTCCTGGGAGTTTCCCGCCTTGGTATCTGAAACTATTGAAGTGAGTGATGTCTTTGAGCAAGGTAAATTATAGAAAGAAGATAAAACTGAAATCACAATACAGCAGTTTAATTATGTTCAGGCTATAAAAAATAATTTTCAGTTTGGAAATACTGCTATTCATGTCGAGTTCTTACATCACATGAATATATATATTCATATAAAAAGCTTGCAAGGCATTATATGTTATTGGTAGTACTGAATACATTTTCATATTGGAATTTTATTTTGTCCAACAAAATAACATTTACTAAAACAGACATTAAAAGGCTCTAATTGGAATAGCTGACAAATGCAATCCTGTAATATTAAGACTGATATTGATTAAATGTTATTATGAAAATTGGTTATGTTCCTGTTTTAAAAAAAAAAAAAAAAACCTCCAGCCCATTTCCAACGCAGAGTGACTGCACAGTGACCTGAACAAATAGCACCAACTTGAGCTGCCACCAGAGCAATGTTTGTGTTACTCAGCCTCACAATACCTCCTTCAGCAGTGTTCATTCCCCTTCTTGTTTGCTAGCTATAGGCATTCAAGCAAACAACCTGTTTGCACAATTGCATGGCCTCAGCCATTTATACAAATATCTGTATCCCCATGCAAACATGGTTGTACCTGCACAGACTGTGGTTCAATAATCATTATTTTCTATTCACTGTTTGCTATTTGTTGTTTTAATTATCTCTGGCTATAATCATTTCAACTGTCTGACTGGGGAGCAGTCAAGTCACTAAGGAGACCACATGCCCGGAATGACAAACACTCCACACAGCCTGGAGGCTGATGTGACCATTGTGACCAACAATGCAAATAAACACATTGGGGAAAAATAAATAAATAAATAAAAAGTGACCTTCAAAATGTGTGAAATCCAGATTAAAATACATTTGACTAACTAGCACACCTACATCCGCACCACACATCTACAGCTATTCCAGGTCTAATTAAACAAGAAAAAAAAAAAAAAAAAGTTCCATACTTTTTCTTTATGATTGTAAAATATTTAGACAAAAGATTAAGAAGCATTTTGAATAGTGCTGAAGCCAGCTTTCCAGCTGTCAGCACCATAGAAAAGTCTTTGATTTAACTACTTTTCCTCACTTCCAGTTTCTTACACTTGTGAATATCTTTAAATCTCTGCATGCAAAGGAATGAATTTTGTCTGTTATTTATTTATTTTGTTTTGTTTCTTTGCATGTTTAGTTGTTTGTTTTTGTACTTGTTCACTTGTTCTTTAAAAAAACAAACAAAAAAAAACAAAAAACACCATTTTTCACAAGACTGCTAGACAGTTGCTCCCTAGGAAATACAGAGCTAGACTAATGCCTCAAACACAGCATCTATTTTTAGTTTAGCTGTAGAAGTCTAAAGGACCAGAATGACTAAATCATGAAAAGGGTGTCCTGAAAGAAATATCAAAATATTGTCTCAGCCAAACCAATGTGCGTGGTCATGTTCTCTGATCTAGAAATCCAGACTTGCCCTCGCTTTCTCCTGCAGCCTTGAGTAATGCCAGCAGGAAAAGGATGTAGCAGAGCTGCCTCAAGTTCATTCTTTTCCATACTCACAGTAATTGGTGTATCCACAGTTAGAAGTGCAACATTAAATCACAGTTAGAAATACTACATTAAATACTGCCAGACAATTGCTTGCAATTGATTCTCAAGGTTTCTCACTGTTCTCACTGTTATTAAATCAACTATTTTTATTTTGGGGGAGATTAAGATTGAAGCCTATTTGGTGCCAATGCATATTCAGTACCACTTAAATACCATAAATTAGATCTACTTCTTTGAGGAAGTGAAAAGTAAGGAATTGCAGGTGTCTGCATATGTAATTACAGGGAAACACATGAATTTATTCAACTTTAATCTCTTGCAGGTGAAACTGAAAGTATGTAATCAGCTTGATGAACTGTCTGTTAAGTGCATTTGTCTTCTTAATGAATGTTTTTCCTGAGGTAGTCTGAACAATTCATGTGCCTGAGCTCATTATCAGAAACCTTAAAAAATAAAAGTTAATATTTGGGGAAAAGATAAAATCTTTACACAGCTATGTAGGGAAACTTAAATATGAAAATCTCTGTAGTGACACTTGCTAACTGATGACTGGGCATGTTTGACATATTGTTATTTAAATAGGATTGAGCAAACAGAGGAAGTGATAGGAGTGCATTTAAAAGTTCCCTTAAGCAGGAAAATTCCTCAATATTTTCACGTGTTAAATCATTCTGATGCTTCATCTGACTGTTGCAGATCAGCTCCCGCAGTCCAAATACACTAACAAGACAACTCACAGGGACAAGGGTACAGAGTTGAGTTTCATGTCACTTGGCAAAGCAAGTGCAAATTACATTCACAGGACCATCTGCTGAGATAGCAATTCCTCTTTGTCAAAGAAAGAGCACAAAGCTTGAAGTTCTGTTAATACAGTGTGCTTTTTAAATAAATCACTCTATGCATACGCAGATCATGTTGTGATATTTTTTGTTTAGGATGATGTTTCTCTGAGGGCACTGAAGTAATATAAATTTTGCAACCATATGGAGTATAGGGCTGTTTGCCCCATTAATCAGCAGACAGTGAAAAGTGTATCTGCTAATAAAGCCTTCACATTATACAGACAAGTGTCTTGTGTTTCTATACCTTCTCCTTGTAAGAAGCAATCTGTCCTGATGGATAGAAAAATAAATAAAAGACAGATCTGAGAAGGAGGCTGGAGTTTTAACTTGGCTAGACAGTGACATGCTGCATGCCTTCCTGATGTTCTGCCAGCCAACAACGTTTCCATCTTAACAGTCTTCCCTTAAAAAGCAGTGATTCAATGGAAGAACAGCATTTTGTAAGAGTGTGTCAAGTATGTCAAGACATTTGACAGGATGAGGCAGATTATTTTATCTGCTAATCTTTTCCTTTTCCCATGAAAGAAATGCTTCCAGCTCAGGGATCAGATGAAGGAACTCAAATTCCTGCAGTTCTGCGTGTCCACATAGAGGGCTGCGTCATTTTTAGCACCGACCCTATTACATGTGGGTTGCCAGAGAAGTGGGACTGCACTATCTGGGATCTGTTCTTCTATCATTTTAAACCAAATTCTACAATGGGCTCTGATTGCCCTCCCGCCTTCACAAAGTTGTAAGATCAGAGACTGGGTGACCTTATGATATGCTGTATTGGAACAATTTCTCATGCACCTTTGCCTGTAGAGCCGAGGATATGAGTCACCAAGGCTCTCCTGCTGTGCGTGAATCAGAGACACAAATGTTAAAGCAACAAAAGACGTCTAGAATAACTTCCCTACTCATAAAACTGCATATTGAGGGCACTTCCAGTCAGAAGCAAGTGAGACACAATGGAAAACAAGGAAGGCCCAAAGAACTAGTCCATTTCATTTAAGGGTAGCGAGGTAAATATTCATAATATTCATGGAAAGAGTGATAGTAGATAGTCATTTTTATTTATTTATTTATTTTTAAGAGTCAGCAAAATCCAAAAACAATATCTGACAGACATTACTCAACCTTTGCATCTCGGGAAAAGAATTAATATCACGGATAGATTGTTGCTGTTATGATAGGTATTTTTCCTTAAATAAATATTTGTTTGTTTGTTTGTTTGTTTTATATTCACAGCCTAGATAAAGGTAGTTATTTCACTGTTCCCCTCCAGTCTCCTTTGCTGATATTTGACAGCTTTTGTTTATCAGCTGGTTGTATTACCAACTCTAACATGCTCCAGTAGTCTCAGTGATCTGAGAGCACTGAAAAAATAAACCTTAAGAATGACAATGCTGGCAGCTTAGTGGAACAGAGCAGCCAACAAGCTACATTTTAAAATGGCAATCAATATTAACTTACATCTCACTTTAGAAACAAAATAGATTTGACAAATAGTATCAAAAACCTACCTCCAACTGACATTTGTAAAGGAATGTTTCTCTTATATCCCATTTATGTTTCTAGAGGTTATTGAAGTTTTTTAATAATGTTTTCTTGTCATCAGAGAATTTGTTATTGCTGAGTCGTTTTTTTTTTTTTTCTTTTTTCCTTGGAGAAAGAAAACTTTGTGAAAAAAAGACAAGGATTTAGAAAAGGTATTCTAAATAGCTTAATAACCTATGAGTAACCAGAAGACATGAACAAATTATTTGCTTTTATCATAAGATAAGATTTGTTTGTGCAAGTTAAATTATTTATTATTTGTATAAAATTCTTTTCTATCAAGACAGCAACACAGAAACATATGTGTGCTTGATTCTTTACTAAATCTGCATGTCATTACTTTATCATGGTAGTACAATAATACAGTGTGCAAACAGAAAAGGCCAAAGCCCTCCACCAAGAATGTGAAATCCAGTTTCTCCATCTTTCACAGGCAGCTGGACAGGTGAATTCCTATGCCTAGGACAAACCTTTATGAAAATATCACTGAGAACATTTTTTAACTGAAAGGATCTCTCAGCTAAGTTTATGAAGCACAAAGAAAAGCTACACATCAAAACTGAAGAGAGAGAGAGTCAAAATACACATTATTTTTGTGTGTACAAAGAGGTATGTATTGGTTGAAGAATGAGATGTGTGGAAGCCCTAAATAAGGGCTGCAAAATCATCGCCCTAAGCCAAGGAAGACCACTTGCACCTCTGCCTCATTTCTCTGATATATATGTCTTGGCCTTAAAAATGTGCAGTGACAGAGAATATATAACCTTTTCAGATGATCTGTTCCAGTGCCTATTTCAAACTATTAGAAATCATTAGTCTTATGATTAGCCTAAATTTCCCTAGCTGCAATCTAAGCCAATTAACTTTTTGCCCTGGCATGGAGAACATACTACTCAGCAGCACTTGACATCCTGGAAGATTGGACTATCATGCCTCCCTGATGTCTTTTCTCCTTGAAAGTTAACTAATACAATTAACTCAGTCTCTTCTCGTAGGTCAGGATTTCTAGACCTGTAGTCTTGTTCTCTGCCTATGGACTCCCTCTGACTGGTTCTCAACATTCTTAAAGCATGGTGCTCAACAACTGCCACTAAAAGTGAAGACTTATTCCACTTATCTCATGAATAGATCTCCTGTTTCCACATCTTCCTATAATGTTTGTAAAAATAAATAAATAAATAAATAAATGATCCACTGCAATTCCCAGCACCCTTTCTGAAGAACTGCTGCTAGTTTGCTTGATCAACCTGAAGCAATACCGTTGACCACTCCTAGTAAAGAACAGACTTTTTCAGTGTCTTTAATGAGTGAAAAATTCTTGCTCAGAAGGGGGACACTGTGTGCAAGATATGTACAGGCCACAGGCAGTGACAAAAGATTAGCAAACAGAAATCAGAAATAAAAATGAACTTATATGAATTGCAGCAGTCAGAGACTGGTTGACCTCGGGGCTTTGCATATTTTGTGAACTTCTCCAGCAAAAAAACAACGGAATTAGCTCCTTTGATCATCATGCACAACATCAGCACAAGCTGTGGTTACCTGCTGCTAAATCCAGGGACAACATGTGCACTGGCTCAGTTCATGTTTTGGCCGGGATTGGCTTTTGCGTCATGCAGATAAACTCCAAGTGTCCTTATTTACAGACCTCCACCTGTCCCACTCCATTTCTTGGCTCCAGCTTTAGTCAGCACCTCCAACAATTTTGTTACCTGCCAGCCAGGAGCCTTTCTGCCCTAAAGATACAATATTAATGAGCAATCAGGCACAGCAGGCCTTAATGCTGCATACCCTATGGAGTCGAGCAAGAGTGCCTCTATTTCTGCTTGGTGCTTTCAGAAGACACAACCACTGTGCCAGCAAAGAGACAGACATTAATTGAACAGCATAGTTATGCAAAGAGGTGAATACCTGGCAGTGATGTACAATATGGAGGTATTTTTTGTTCAGGAGACAGAGACAAAGCTGCAGAAAGAAATAGCATGCAGTCTTTTTCTTTCAGGACCCTTCCCACCTCTTCTCTCAGTATAAAAAGCCTATAAAAATGTAAAGAGCACTTATTATTATTATCCTTGCACTGTAAAAGGTAGAACAGGGTTTGTTCACCAGGGATAACTATTCTCTTTACTTTGCTTTTCTTTTCCAGTTAAATACTGTTTCACATGTTTCTCAGAACAGCACTTGAATTGTATTTATCATAACAATTTTAGTCCAAATTCTTATATTTTCCCTGTTAATTAAAATGTTATTTTGCTGAGTTAGAATAAAATAATACTGGTAGCATCTATTACAGACAAATGTGGCTCTGGATCTATTAGTATTTTTCTTATAGTCAGTAGCTGTTGTAGATTCATTGCTCTCCTTCATCCAGGGTTGGAGAGGTTACAAAAGGCTACCTAAAACCATGCATGTCATGTCCTGGCATAAATTTTTGAGACTTTGTTACTGGATTTTCATGTGCCTGAGATAAACTAGCAAAGCTAGAGCCTAATTTTGGTTCCTGTTAGCTGGTTACAAACCAGAAGAGGAACTGAGTGGGATATAACTGAGACACAGGGATATAACAGCTGGGTGAGACTGGTGGGGATTCAGATTCAAGCAGTCAATCTAGTTTATGAATGACAGAAAATGAATCAGGAGATAAATAAATAAATAAATAAATAAATAAATAAATAAATAACTGCAGAGGTCTATCCTGGCTTTCAGTTATTACATTTCAAACAGCAAATATGGATGGGGCAGCCAGCATCCCATATAGGGAGGGAAGCAGCATCACCTGTAGAGCAGTAATTAGCTCTTCAGCCCCTTCTCTTCTGCCACAGAGTCCCTGGCTCATCCAATTTTGTCACTTCTCATGGCAAATCCCACAAAACACTCCATCCACAAAATCTCTAACGCATCCCAGGGGGGGAAAAAAAAAAAAGTATATATATATATTGTTCCTCAAATGCTTCCTGACATTCATCTTGCTCTAGACTCCCCCCTATGCAAATGTGTCTCTCAGAGCCCTGAGCTTTCCTGTGTCTCCTGGCACAGTTATCCAAGTGGAACCCTGTAGGCAAGGGAGGAAAGAATATCTTTTATACAGTCCAGATAGATGGTAGCCACGATTTCACAGCAGAACTTCAATCTAGGTTGTCAGCAAGTAGCACCCATAAATTACAGTACCTCTTTTTTTTCAGTGAAATTCAGGAGAAATGAAACATACATTGGTGAATAATGCTTTCTATTATTCATCTTTCCCAAAGAAGAGTGACCAAGAAAGACTCCCCTATACTTCCCACGTGCATTATACTATTTTATTCATATATGTCTTCACTACCATCTAGCAAAATTAGCAGAGGATCTTCCTTCCTAAGAAGACAGCTGAGTGCAGCCTCTGCCATGACACTTCTTGCTGCTTGCCACAGGAGTCATATGCCCAAGGCTTGTAGCTGTGCCTGGGAAGTTACACTGCCTGCAAGCTGTGTTATCTGCATAATGCACTGTCACATGATTCAAACTCACATCGTAACTGAAAGCCATTCTGTAATAGAGCACTCCTGTTAACAGGCAGGGCTAGAAGTGATTGCAGGTCTTGTTGATCCTCTGTACACACCAAGTATTCCAGTTTTGTTTGTTTTTTCTCATTCAACACCCATCTCATCTGCAGGAATCTGTGCTGCAGGCAGAAAGCACTTACTTCCTGCCTATAAAAGCTTGCTCTGGGCATATTACCTTCTGCTCAGGAATGTGCTGGCCTTTTTCTTTTGTTCACCTACCATCACAGGTGGGACTCATCCTGCTTTAGATAACATGTACTTACAGTGGGTTTTTGCTCCTCTTCTCACATTTTTGGGCTTTTGTTTAAAGCTTATAAGCATTAAGGGGGCTCTTTCACTGCCCAGAGCAAACAGTTGTCCTAGTGTAGCCCCAAAGATTTTTAAACTGAGTTTCAGAACTTGCTAGGACACCTGGGGATATTCATTTGGCCTGATGGAGTTCAGGTCAAGACACTATTAGTGCCTCAAGTTGTGAGTTTCTAGGTCTCAGCCAAGAGTGGTTTCTTGGTGAAGCACAGAAGCAACGAGACTATTTAATTAACCTCAAATCTCCCACTGGCACAAAATTAAAGTTCTTTTGCCAGAATCATTAGTAATTTGCAAGCTCTGTTCAGCAGGAGAGTAACAGATATTTGATCAAATGTGCCCTTTCCAGGAAATGACAGCCGTTATGATGAAGCGGGAAAATAAAAGCACTTCAAAATTCATTCAATGAAGTAGAGTAATTTGGAATACATCATGCTCAGAAGTCTGTTAACCCTCACTTTTATTTCACAGAACATGTTGGAGGATGAAGATACTGCCCTCTCTTCCTGTTCCCCCTAAACTTGACATAGAGCTTGATTTAAAATGTTTTTTTAATACACACACCTAACCTCCACTCAGAGGCAGTTGTCAGGAAGGAAAAGAAGGGGTTCCCTTGCCATCATCCTTGACTAGGGCATGCTCTAAACCAAGAAAAAAGCTATTTTATACAGCATATATAATTTATATCAGGTTTAGACAGTTTTTAGGTGGTACATTCTTGTTTCTTGGGGTTCATGTTATTATACAATTAACATGTCAGATAATTGCACTCTTTGTACATTTGAGCAGTCATTATTTTATCATATTGCTAGGGAAAGGAAAGGATGTTGGTAAAGCCCCAAGGATACTTGTGTGAGCTGCTGCTTTTGTCAGGCTACGTTAAGCTTCTCTATGGGAATGAGAGCAACACTCACAATACAGCTGATGTGTCCTAGGGAATCTCTGTAGAGGAGTGTACAACAAAGGTAACAGACCATGGAGCTGTGCACAGGAAGCACAGACTGCAGGGAAGGAGCTAAGTATCTACAGACACAGCAGAGGCAGCCCAGGAAACATGACCCAAAGGAAAAAGCTAAACAAAGGAGGGTTTATCTGCACAGCACTGGCTGCAAGAGACAGTCTGGTGAGCAAAAAGTACTGTCTCTTGCTGTTTTATTCTACCCGTGTTCAAAGACAGAACATTTTGTATCATCCTCATAAATAAACGGGATTACATCATAGTATCTGTTATCCAAACAGCTCCAGTGCTGCTGCAAAAATGGATAACTACCTCAGTCAGAAACAGCAACAACGTTGTTCTTGTTTCACTGAAAATAAAAAATTGGAGATTATCAAAGTGGATACTTTGATAATTGCAAGCTGTAATTTTCAAGCCTTTCATTTCTATAGCAGAATATAATGTTTGCTTTTGTCTCCCTTTAAAAAAATAAAAAATAAAAATAGTGGTCAACATGGTGGCACTCTCTGCGGAACAGAAATTCTTTTTTAGAAGGGGAAATTTCTGAAATTAGGGAGCAAAAAGACCTCTGGGGATGCAACTCTGATAGGAGAGGAGAGGAGAGGAGAGGAGAGGAGAGGAGAGGAGAGGAGAGGAGAGGAGAGGAGAGGAGAGGAGAGGAGAGGAGAGGAGAGGAGAGGAGAGGAGAGGAGAGGAGAGGAGAGGAGAGGAGAGGAGAGGAGAGGAGAGGAGAGGAGAGGAGAGGAGAGGAGAGGAGAGGAGAGGAGATCATTTTGATTAACTTGCCCAGAGTATCTTGAAGTAATATAAAATATAAATGTGCCTGTTTGAAACCTGTAATGTCTTAAGCACATTGTCAAGACAAAGAAAGATGTGGATGAGCTGCCAAAAGACAATATTTGTCCTGTAGTTTTACATAGACCAGGAGTTTCCAGTTAACTGGAGCTTAAGATAATTGAATTAAAAACCTATATAAATGACAGATCTGTAATTTGAAGAGGAAAAAATGGGCTGAGCTAAAGATCATTCATGCAGATTTTTTTCCCTGTAATTTCACTTTGCTCATATGGACAATTTTAAATAGAAAGCAGACTGCTTTTCAGTTTCTGACAGCTCCCTGCTAGGATGAGTATGTTCACGTGCATCTGGCAGCAGACTAGAAAAGGCATCCCAATGTGATTGCAATAGCTCCTGACTTCAGGAGATTCTCCCTGTCGGATCAGGTCACCACAGCAATGTAGAGACAACCGCTGGATTCACAGGCATATCAGAACCAATGCTATCTATATATCTGCTCATCTCTAATAAATAAGTGGCATACGTAGCTGTCTGATTATAAGGGAAATTATTATTTTTAATCTGAAACAAATTTTATCACGGGTTTGTTTTGTGGTGGTGTTTTTTTTCTTTGTTTTTTTTTTTTTTTGTATTGTATTTTTTTATTTTTTTTCTGTATATCTTTCAACTTGAGCAATTAAATTAAATTAAAATCAACTTCTCTTTCAGTATTCGGACCATTTTTTCATAAAGATCATAGGATAACTTAGGCTAGAAGAGACCCCAGGATATCTCTGGTCCATCCTTTTACTCAAAGCAGGGGCAGCTCAGGGCTTGATTTGGTGAGGACTTGAAAACCTCCAAAGATGGAGCTGACAACCTCTCTGGGCAACCTGTGTCACTGCTGGAGCATCCTCAGACAGAAAAAGCCATTCCTTACATCCCGTCCAAATCCTAGGTCCCAAGGGCTTTTCTGCAGAGACATCCCCAGCTAGGGGGATGTCTCTTTTCTGCAGAGACATCCCCAGCTAGCATCCCCACCCCAACCTGGGTGCTTCTGGGGCTCTGCCTGCGTATAGCAGGGCTTTGCACTCATAAAGACTTCTACTATTCCCACCTGCATCTTCTAAAAACCCACAAGGTTTCCCCTTTACAGAACAAACAGCTAAAGCCCAAATTCTCCCAGGTATGGTGCATAACTCCTACTAACTTTGTGTAACTAGGGCAGAGAGATTTACAGTCTGTCCAAACCTGGAGATAATATCAGGTTCATCTTAAAATGAAGGAGGGTGGCAGCTTCAGCCTGGTCTTCACAATCTTCATGTGCAAAGAACTTAAATCCTTAACAGTGGCTGAAGAAATGGTCTGCATAACCTGGGCAGCCTCAAGTGTTTCTATGCTAGATCATCCCTGTTATCTAGAGATTTTCTCTTCCAAAGTTACACTTGGAAGGTTTGGAGTGACAGCCAAGTAGGGAACCAGCAGTACACAGCAGGAGCCCTCACAGACCCACTTGCCACTCCACAAAGTAGATATGGCTGAATTCTGGATCAGAAGAAGGTCCTCAACCAGTTTGCTTTGGGCCATAGTAATGCAGTAATTATCCAATTATTTGTCCACACAGCTTTTCTTCCATAACATGTACCTGTCCGATGTTTGAGTTGTAAAGCAGAAAGCTGATGCTCCAAACCACCATTCAATATTGTGTTGGTACATTTTTTCCATTGACACTTTTTTCAGGCCAAAACTTAGATCTCAGTTCAATGAAAATTCCCTCAGAAAAATGTTTTAACTCTGGCACAATTATAAGAAAAAACATACCTATTTAGTTTCAGACAATAAAAGAAACAGATCTGTTTTTACTACTTTTGATCACAAATTACAATTTCAGATATTTTTAAATGTGAATTCTTTCTTCTATTTTCCTCCTTCCCATTCTGTGCCCTCCATTTTTAGATGGTCTAATAGGGATTCCACATCACCAATTTTAACCTTACTACCTCTTTCAATGTGCTGTACAATATAGTCTACAGTCTAATGGATACAGTTCCAGAAGAAAACATTTCTCTTTTCAATTTTTGCTCCTCTCCCTTTCTTTCTAAATTCTGTACTTTTCAATAGATTATTTTTTTTTTAATTTGTATACAAGCATGGAACAACATCAGCCTCCTGAGAAAAGGAATATATCCAGTACTGTAGTTTTTCCTGTAACTTGCTCTTTATTCAAAATGTTGCTTCTTTCAGTAAAGTAGCATTAAAATTGTATTAAAAAAGAAATTATATATATATATATATATATAAATAAAAAAAAATAAAAAAAATAAAAAATCTCTCTGACTTTATAATATACTGAGATAGAGATGTAGGCACAGCTTTGAGGCATATACTTCACCTATCCCAGAAGTGCATACTTAGTCCAGTTTCACCCCATTATCTATTTTCACCCACATTTAGTTAATAATAATAAATATATATATAAAGTACTTTTCAGTTTGACTGCAAAATCTATCTCTATTTTTTTCCATTTTTCTTTGTTTGTTTGTTTTCCTAACCTAGCCTTCTTTCAACACAAATGTAATTGAGTACCTCATTATCTAACTTTGTAACAGGTTGTGGTCTTTACTAAAGAGAAGACCCAACAAAACCGAAAAAAAAAAAAAAAGTCATTATTTTTTAATAGACAAAAATTAATATTGTATCAAATATTATATATTTGAAAATAGGCATTATATTTGTTTCACTGACTGAATGTGGGGACATGACATTAGTACAAGAGATAAAAAAGGATACTTTTATGCATATGTTATGAAATTTATGTATGTACCTTTGCTCACATTGTTCCAAAGGGAAAATTTTTCACAGTAAGCATCAGTTGCTTAATTAGCATAGAATAATTAAAACTTACTGCTGGGAAAATTCCATAGTCCCACAGCAATTATATAGGGAGAGTTCTTGGCTATTGCATGTACAATTCAAAAATAACTTTTAGGTAGGTTACCAAAAAAACACCAGCTATTCAAAATTGCCTTGTAACAGAAAGACTCCTCAAGCAATCAAGAAAATTAAACCATAAAAATAGAAACAAAAATAAAGAGAGAGAGAGAAAGAGAGAGAGAAGGATCTGTAACCATAGTAGCCATCAGTAAGATCCAATCAAACTACCTTCACTTCATTTTTTAGGATTGTTTTTGTCTATTGGTCATATTGATTTATGTAGATTCCTGGACCTTGAGAAACTCATTTAGAATAATTTGACAGCAATTCAACAGCAATGTTCATTACTAATTATGAAACAGTTCATTCACTACCAACAAGAACTTGTTTACAATATGCTTTTTTTCAGTATTCATAAACATATGCCTATCAAATTTCAACAGATCTTAGACTTTTAAAATTAATTTAATACCCTTGTAAAATAGAATAAGGTCTCTTGTTTGATCCAGAAAAGGTCAAAATTCTCTATGTGAAAGTATTTTTAGAAGGAGAATTGGACATATTTTAACAAAAAGTGACTGAAAACACTAGTGACAAATTTCAATTAGAAATTTATTGGTGAAATTTTAAAAATGTGTCAAAATGAACCACTTATTTTAATCTGTTTCCCATTTTATTTTGGTGGAAATATTCTGATAAGAGCTTTCCTTTTCATTTTGTTTTATCCTTAGTATTTCACTCCCTCTCCTATACTGTGTCAACCTGATACTTTTCTGTAAATTCTTTCTTTTGTATGGTGCCCATTAACTCCAATTGCTTTCATATGGCCAATTCCCTCTCACTTGAAAACTATCCTCTTCTCATTACTGAAAATCTGGTAGATGCAGTGCCAACTACCTCATTACTGAAAGAAATACAGTAAGCCATTATGCTGTTTGTGCAGAGATCTGAACTGATATATCTACGTCGCTTATGCAGCTGCATGTAGCACATGTTGCTGCATCCAAATTCATCTTTCTCACTCCTCTTTACTCAGAAAGGTATTATCTGAGTGATTTTTTAAGACTGCATCAGGCTCAGCTCAAAAGAAGGTAGAGAGGGACCTTCAGTTATCTAAATGACATGGACTTGCAAGTGGATTTAGCACCAGAGCCAGTGTCTTGTCTATGTAGCTAATACTGCTATATTTTGTGTGATGCTTAATCCATCAGAACACAGCAGAGGTAATTTAAGAAGAACTTTGTGGGTAGGACATAAAAACTTTTCTTTTCATCTTCTTATATGTCCCAACATGTATGGCCTTGATGTTCTGTATGGGTCACGATGACAAAAAGAGTTGCAGAGATTTTTTGGTGGAGAAGCTGCCATAAAAGCAAATGAAATCGCTGCTTTAGGAATGTTAATAGTGAACCATCAGGAAAATGCCACAAAACTGCATAGTCTGCAGGTGACTGTCCTGGTTTCAGTTGGGATAGAGTTAACTTTTCTCCTAATAGCTGGTATGATGTAGTATTTAGATTTAGGATGAGAATAATGTTCATAACACGCTGCTGTTTTAGTTGTTGCAGAGCAGTGCTTACACTAAGCCAAGAACTTTTCAGTTTCTTACACCATCCCACAGTGAAGTATCTGGGGCTGCATGAGCAGCTGGGAGGTGACAGAACCAGGACAGCTGAGCCCAACTGACCAAAGTCCATACCATACGGCATCATGCTGAGCAATTAATATGGGGTGGCTGGTCAAGGTAGGGGGGCAGGACTGCTGCTTGGAGGCAAGCTGGGCATCAGTCAGCAGGTGGTGTGAAATTGCCCTGTGCATCACTTGCTTTGTACATATTACTATTATTACTATTATTATTTCTTTATTTTCTGTCCTATTAAACTGTCTTTATCTCAACCCATGAGCTTTTACTTTTTTTTTCTTGATTCTCCTCCCATCCCACTGGGCAGGGGGTGGAGGGTGGAGGTGGGGGTGCTGAGCTGCTGGCTGGGTTGAACCACAACAGCAGCAGAGAACATTTCATACATGTTGTTTTGAGAACAATCAAGTTCAATAAAATAAATGTTTGATGAAGTCCAGGAAGTATTGATTCCATTGCTAAATTGGTTTCAGGAGCTTAGAAAAAGAGGAAAAAAAACAAAAGCAGAAGAAATAGAAAGCATTAAGCAAAACTGAGTTGTGTGTGCTGCAGTCATGACAGCTATATAAACCCTGTACATGTTTATATTCCAGCAGAAGGTGGGAAAAGGTGGAGGGAAGGTTAACAAAACAAAACAAAACAAAACAAAAAGTAGATCATTTACCTCGTCTTCTCCACTGAGGTCTTTGTTGACCTTTCATAAAGATGTCCCTCTGCATCTCAAAAAAAAAAAAAAAAAAAAAAAAAAAGAGCCTCACTCTGTGGTCAGGGCTTGTGGTCCTAAAAATTAACTTAATCCAGATAGATCAGTTAGGCTGACTGCATTTTCATGCAGATAAAACATCAGAAAAAAAAAAAAAAAAAAAAAAAAAAAAAGCATTAAAAAGTCCTATTCATGTTATTTATGAATGACAGCCACATTACACTCCTGTCATGCTAGAGTAAATTAATAACTACACAAGGTACTATACAGTGGAGATTCTGCCTGCTGCAAACATAACATAGAGAACTTGCTTTATTAACTCCTGAGGAGCTTTCAGAGAGTTGAAATGGGAAACAAATCTCTTTTTTGTGTCACTTAAGCCAATTTATACAGTACAAAATTACATCAAGACACCATAAACAGATTTGAACAGGTGTAAGCAAAATAGAACCTGTTTTACTGTGACATTTTAAAACTCAATTAAATGACTGAAAAATTTCTTTAATATGAGCCACCAGGGTTGGGTATATTACGCTGTGGAATGTATTTGTTGCTGTATGTAGAGATTGCTGCAATACATAATCCATCCTCCATCCGCAAGTGTGATAGATCATAGGCAGAGACTCTTTCCACTGGTCTGGTTTCATTAGCTGACATGGAATTGCTCCTGCTTACACCACAGTTATTGAGACCTAGACAACACTTTAATTCTGAATATGTTCTCCTCTGAGAATTCAGGATCCTTAAAATGACTTTCCTGTACATTTTATTAAGTACTATAGTAATGACTTGGGAGACATAGGGAAAGTAATGACAGAGAGATTTGCAGACACACTAAAAAGAGAAGTGGGAGTAAGAGCAGAGTTCAGTCAAGGAAAATGCCAAGATGATATACAGTGAAGATAAAGAGAAATTCTGATAGGATAGAAAAGTTAAAACTACTGGAATAAATCTTCTACCATAGAATAAAGTAGGAGCTTTATGATGAATGAGTATGATCTCTATCCCTGAATGTGACAATTTGACCCACCCCAGACCTATCTTTGGATTATTTAGTATCACACTCAACATCTTTTAAGTGGAAAAGCTGTGGTCATTTTGTCAGCTTCACTTATTTTGTATATGGCATTCCCAAGTCTACATCCAAGTCCTATTTTGCAGACCATTCTATGAACATATGGGAAGCCATCCATAGTGATCAGTAAAAATTAATCTTCTACTCTTTGTATTTCCACAGCCACTAAAACCAGCAGTCCAAAGAACGACAGACCTATCAACTCTTACAGAATGATCAGTTCTGGTCTTGGTCTGGTAAGTCACCCATCAGATTAAAACCTATAAGCTTATACAAGGGTGCTGATGCATACATAATTTGTCTGTAAACCATGTTGAGAAGATTTTCAAAGGTAAATCTTCATAAAGCACACAAATTCCCACTCACTATCAATGGAATGTGCCTAACTTGCATTCCAGCCTTAAAAAATTGAGTCTTTTTTGGCTCTGAAAGTATGAGGTAGTTACCATAAATGAAGGTGCGATATTTCCTATCTTTATAAAATAAATCTTTCTAAAATCCAGAATAAATCTGTCCTGAAAGAATAAATTGCTGGACCTCAGCACTCCACCGAAAAAGAAGCATCCCATATCACACCAACCATAATCAGGTTGTCTGCTTGAGACCACAATCTGTGTTGCCTAAAACAGAGCAAGTAGTTATACAGGTAACTCTGAATACATTTATCTATTTTTTGGCCATTCTGTTTTTTTTTTTGTTTGTTATTTTTTTCTCTCCACCTCATTTATACAAAGAAACGGGTAACAGTTTCCAGAGATGATAGTATCAATGATGCAAAGGGCAGAAATAGGCTTCCCTCTTCCCCATGGCTGACCATGACTTGAAGATATCACACAGCAATGTCTGTGAGGGAAAAACACTAGTGTTAGGCTCTGCCAGAAACACATGGGTAGTAGTGAGTGACAGGAATGACACTAAATTAGGATTTCCACAGAAGTGATTAATTTTAATAATTTAATGACTTGTGACGAGAAGTGTCCTGTGTCCTATCAGGCTGAACCATGGTCACTCATCCCAAAAGTGGAATCTGTAACTCCTACATCAGGCACTGAATAATAGTGCCTGATAGATAATAGATAACAGAAGCCAGGTATAGTCCCCTAGATCTCATCCCAAGAGTCAATCCCCAAGTCAGTGAAATTGACTACGTTCCTAGTATCAGGTCTTTAAGCATATGTAATTTCAGTGATGCCAGCAGTTCAATTAGCTTCAACAGATATTATCCATATGCTTAAGGGTTTTACTAGATTGCAGTCCAAGCTATTAGCAGCAATATCATTTGCTGACTGAAATAGTTTTTTACATTATAAATATTGACAGATGGAAGGCCTCAGCTTGGTTTTGAGCAGGAGAAACATTGGCAAGGAGAACAAGATACATATTCCACAGCAGTTATTCTATATGGCATTATGCAAAAGAAAACAACCCATGTATAATATAACAAAGCCCTAGTTGTCTCATACTGAAGTAGCTGGATGGTTAATTAAGCCTTTATCAAATACATAAGCATACTATAAGCAATATATTGTGGTAAGTAAACTCTCATTATGACATCTCCCAGCCAAATTTCTGTCCAGTATCTTAGGGGAAATAGTGTCTCTTAAGCAAATGTGCCTTTCTAGCTATGAGCATATTTTTTTTAATTATAAACGTATTTGCAATAAGTAGAAGCTTCAACAAAATATATTCAGGAATAAGGAGAGGAAGGGTAGAGGTTAGTTTTTAATTTTAAAAATACTTAAAATACTTTTTATTAAAAAAAATAAAGTCTGCTTAATTCTGAAATAGAAAACAGTAAACTGTGATTACCACTTTCTAAATATCACTTCAATTTAAAATATGTTTGTTGGCTGGCTAAATGACTGGAGGAGAAATATTTCAAAATATTATGGACTGACCTAAATTGAAACATTGTTTTCTTTGTTTCTTTGTTTCACTGGGAACAAAAAATCTAGATTTCTCCGCAAAATTTCAATGTTGTGAGAGATTCACAAATTTTGGCTCCAGTGGTAATCCTTTATATCTGATGTGCATAACAGAAATAAAGGTACCAAATTCCCTATTAACATGAAATAAATCTATTAAAAATAATAATAATAATAATAAAAAACAACAGCCATGTCATAAAGAACAACTGCATGCACCTAGCATGACTTTCCATACAACACAAGCTTTCTGCTTTTAATCTAGAGGATACTTTTAGGAGTCTCAAAAACAAAACCTAAAAGTATACCAAGTCTTGATTCAGGCTCTGACAGAATCAGGGAAAATGCCATAACCCTTGATATGCAATTCCTATACTATTAAATATATACATGCATATGCCTGTCTCCAGTGTGAGTTTATTTGGTTCACAGAGGGAAGAATTAGATGCGGTCATGCCTTTCTTAATTTCCTATTTAGAGGAAACATTAGTAAACAGTGCTATAAAACACAAGTGAAAGACTTCCCATCTGATCTGGCCTCCAAAAATTGAACTTGCACCTTAGCTGAACACAGACAGAACATCTTTTAAACATCCCTGTTCTCTAGCAAAGGTTGTTAAAAATGTCCCCATAAAGCATATGTTCAAGACTATTAACTGTATTGCAGGAAATGAAATCTCAGCAATGACTCCATTACACAGAAGCCCCAGATGTTTCTCCAAAGATACTGTTTTCACCCATTGCTGGTTGGTGTAACTACCCAAAGGAGTAAGGTGCAGGAGGAAAGCCTTTGTATTATGTATTCACTGAGGCAGGAGATTTCACCAGCTGAGTGATGGGTTAGTTTGAAGACTACTGTGGTAAGGAAGGTTTCTGTAAGACAAAGAAGCTGAAGGTGGTCATTCCCTAGTAATAGGGAAACCCATATGTGAGTCAGGGAGTATAGTTTGTGTTTGTATGGCTGCATGTTACCATTCCAGACATCAGGTCAGATATTGGTTCATTTGGAATTTGTAATTATTAACAATAGTGGTTGTAATATTGATTTAAGTAATCAAAATAATGTAATACAATCATTGGTGTCATCAGTCCCTAATCCAGAGCTTTGGCTACTCTGCAACACAGCCAGTATATCTTTTAAAGACCAGGCTAGTGAAAGTAGTACTAGCAAAATGCTTTCACCAGTACCCAGACCTGGCTTCCATACACACACAAGAGCAGAGGAAGAGCCCTGCAAAGAACTGAACAGGATGAGCTGGGATAGGCTGCACCACAATTCAAACTGCTGCCTTGCCAGATGGTAAGAAGAGTTGTGACAGATTATCACCTCCTTCTGCTGAGCTAGGCTTGCTTCCAGATGTATTCAATAAGAAAAGAGCCACAGAGACACTTTTGCATCACACAGTTAGGAGCAAGTGCAGCGACCCTCCCAGTAATACTAGAGTTAGGGGTTGTTGCATCCACATTAGTATCCACTAAATCCACACCTGGCTCTGTGCTCAGTATGGAGCTTTTTTTTTTTTTTTTTTTTTTTTTTTTAAGTTTAAAAGGCACTGAATCTTATACTTTAGCACTGAAAGCAAGATCATGCATATTTGGAAATGGGAAGAGACAGAAGAGGAACCGGAAGCACAACTACTAGAAAGGTCTGTGTAACAAAACAAGCAAGACACTGTAATCAGCAACAGATAGGATTACAATGTACTGGGAAAAGATCAATTTTAATAATAGGCTAAGTGTAGATTACCAATACATTATTTGAGAAATACATGACCTGGAGAACATGTGGGCTGGAAACAGGATAGAGATGTGTTTTGGGTGGTTATTCCAGTCCTGTAGTGTATGTGGTCAGTGTACCCAAGTGGGAGCTTTGAGGGATCAAATGACTTTTGTCAGTAGGGATCTTCATACAAGGCATCTTCCACTGCACAGATACAAAGCAAGAGGGATATGGAACCACCATTAAAGACAACAAAAGGGAAGGCACAGGTTTTGTGTGCACAGAGCCTGAAGGCAATGAGAGCTTTACTCAAAAAGGCCTTATCTTTTTGGAGTATTTTTAAATGACTCCATATCTTTTAAAAATATGGAGTCTTCTCAATACATTAGGCATGCTCTGAGAACAAAACGTTTAAAAAAAAAAAAAAAAAAAAAGGAGAGAGAAAGAGGACAAAATCTCCCTACAGCTAAAGTTTAGTCCCATAGTTAGATTATTTCATTTAAGTTCACATGCTGGAATGGTTATATTAACTTACATAGCAGCTGAATTAGCATTTATTCTTGTTATAAAATTGTGTTTGTTCTGCCTCTTTCTTGGACTTTCTGATAAATATGACATGAAGTTCTAAAGTGCAGAAGTGGCAGAAAATAAGTGCACTGACTTTCTGAAAATATGTGGCTTTCTAATTGCAGATTTTTCCTTCTCAAATCAGAGCTGATGGATACAGCTGGATAAATACTGCAATGATTACCCTTGCTATAATTATATATTTCAATAACAACCACAATACTTGATCCCCATGGATGGTTTTACAATGACCATGGATTATGCTGAGAAAATGCAATTCCTAATTTTATTCTTAATGGAGTGTGAAAGTCTTGTTATGTGGTAGAGACTAATTGTGACTTTAAATGTAATTTGCATCACTCAAAGAACATGTATGCTTCATGATATTAATTATAATATACTGCAAAATGTTTGGTTGACAAAAAATGGTGGATTTCACACTTCAGGCCAAATGAAGCAGTTATTTCACTAGAAAAGTTCATATTATCATTTAACAAAAGCTCATTTTATCATAGATAGCACGTGGCCACGAATAAGCATGTCTGGGTTTCAGAACATTCGGTATCTGCATAATTAAACTAACTAATCAATTGCAGAGCAGTAGTCAAAAGTCAAATCTTAATGAACTGGAAAAAAATGATTCTTCATTTTTTTGTTTCAAATACACAAATTAACATAATAAACACAACATATTTCTAATAAGCAAAAAAAAAAAAAAAGGAAAAAAAAAAAAACACAAAAACAACAAAACAGTATCTTTTCTTATTCTTAGGTGGTTATTGTGTATTAAAGACATTAATTGCAGTGGTTTTTCAATCATCAGCTATTTTTGCCTAACAATAAAAATAACATAAATACACTACATGAACAATAAATAAATAAAAATCAGAATCACAGAATCATCTAGTTTGGAAGAGACCTCCAAATTCACCGAGTCCAACCTCTGACCTAACACTAACAAGTCCTCCACTAAACCAAACACTAAGCTTTACATCTAAAAGTCTTTTAAAGACCTCCAAGGATGGTGACTGAACCACTTCCCTGGACAGCCTATTCCAATGCCTAACAACCCTTTCAGTAAAGAAGTTCTTCCTAATACCCAACCTAAACCTCCCCTGGCACAACCTTAGCCCATTCCCACTCATCCTGTCACCAGGCACGTGGGAGAACAGACCAACCCCCACCTTGCTACAGCCTCCTTTAAGGTAACCTGTAGAGTGTGATAAGATCGCCCCTGAGCTTTCTCTTTTCCAGGCTGAACAATCCCAAATCCCTCAGCTGCCCCTCATAAGACTTGTTCTCCAGATCCCTCACCAGCTTCGTTGCCCTTCTCTGGACTCACTCAAGCACCTTGGTCTTGTCCTTTTCTGCATGATGTTGGTTTTTGATGAAAATATTTTCTTCAAAATTATTATAAAACTCCATTTATGCTGAAATGTAGGTATTGCATATGTATGCATATTACCCAATGGTTAGGTACCTACTGGGAGAGAATAAGTATTTTCACAAAATCCAGTTACCTCTAGAGAGGCAGCTGCAGAGCTGACTGGTTGAGGTCAGAAGCAGCTTTTCATTCCCTTTGACTCCATCCTTAATGTATTGAGAGTGATTTGACTGAGATCAGTATACCGATAAACCTAACAACAATCAATATTATTCTCCATCCTACGGTCACGTATATCAGCAGTCAAAATCCAAGCCCCATTTCGCAAGACTCTAACTAGCATGCATGTCCCAACCTCAAGAGGGCTGACAGAAACAATTAAAATTGATTTTTAACCTTATCTTACTTATCAGAAAATGAGACATATCCGTTATACTAAGATATAACGGAGGTCAGGGATATCATGAGAATCTGTACTTGGGCATCCCAAGTTCCAGTGCCTTGTCTGAAATTGCAAAAACATGGAAAGAAAAACATGAACCAAAACTGCTACCACAAAACAACAAAGTATTTTTTATTTCTTTCTGAAACATTCAGCCAGCTCATCAGCATAATTTGTTACATATAACTATCAAAGGTACTTTAATTCAGTCAAGAGAAGGTATTAGCTAATGAAAGGGTGATGGTGGGGAAGTATCCTAAACCAATTTTTTGGGACAGATTCATACATGATTGTCTTCCAGTCCATGAACATGTGAAAGAGTGAATATTACCATTAGTTCCCAACAATAAACCTAATCCATATTGTACCGTTGCCCTACCTCATTTTAGCACTGCAAAATAGCCAAAGCTTTAGAGAATAGATCAGCCATCTGTGCCTGCAGGTGTTTACAATATAGAATAAATTAAGAAGTGACAAGGCATTGAGAAGGTTACAGTTGAATAATTACCATGGAAAACTCAAAATCTTATGCACCATTTCAACTACTGAAGATGAAGTATCTTTTTCTGTCTTTTTAAAATCAGTTCCCATTCTTGTTTAATTTGCCCTTCTGTCTGAAGGACATCTCCTTTCTTCAAACACAAAACACTTGCAGCAATTAAGCCATGTCAATACTTGTGCTAACAAGGAGTTTTTTTCCCTTTGATTTAATTGATGAAACAAATTCAGTTACCAACATTGAGCGCCAAGACCTCTGCTTTCCTATTTCCATTTAAGATAGACTGCCCTGTGAGGAATCTTCTTTCTCTAGCTATTTTATTTCCTCTCTGAAAAATTAAAATAAAATAAAATAAAATAAAATAAAATAAAATAAAATAAAATAAAATAAAATAAAATAAAATAAAATAAAATAAAATAAAATAAAATAAAATAGTTCAGACAAGGTAAAAAGAAATATGTTGAAATATATGGATTCAAAGATTACTATCCTGTTTCATGGAAGGCATTGGCATTTTGCATCAGCTTCTTTGAACTGAATATCAGCCTCAAGTTTACATACACATTATACGTCTTCAACATGGAAGCTGCAGATGTATTAGATGTACTGTTGTAATAGGAACACAAAGACCTTAGATCTCATTAGAACTTTAAAAATTATATATATTTTTTTAATCCATAAAATTAATAAAATATTGCTATAATTGTTGAACACTGAAACAAAAGAAATGATTCAAACAATGAAGTTTTCCCAATTTTGAAAACTGGGAGTTTCTTAATATTTTGTTTCTAAATATCATGTATGATAAATTCTTAATAAGCGCAAGGAAAAATAGCTACAGAATTTTATTACAGAAAATATTGTGGGTTACTTTTAGGGCTAGAGAAAGGTTTCGCCTTTTCTAAAATTGTTTATGATTTTAAAAAGAAATAAAAAATAAGTTTAAAAAAAAGTTATAGCATATTAATAAGGAGAGAACTATCAGAAACTTTTACTGAATGTCTCTTATACTGAACTCTGTCTTGCTATAGCAATAACATATTTCAGGATCTTTAGAGGCAAGCTATGCACAAGAATAAACAAATATAAATAATTAAAAATGTTAGTATCTTCTTCATGTGGAATAAACTGTTTTGATATTCACAGAAGACTTTGAACAGATACGGTCACAAACAGCTCAGATGCAAATACATCTTCCAGGATTTTCAGTCTAAGTAACAGTGTTTGCTCCCAGATGTAATTTTTCCTCTTTGACTGTCTGGAAAGAAAGAAATAAGACAAAGAGCAACTGAGAGTTTATGGATAAGGATTAAAGGGCAGGCTACCATGGCTGACACTGTTGTGGGTGTTTGCTACAAGACACCTGATCAAGAAGAGGAGGTAGACAAAGCCTTCTTAAGACAGCTCCAAATAACCTCTCAGTCACAAGCCCTGGTTCTCATGGGGGATTTCAACCACCCTAATATCTACTGGGAAGACCACAGAGATTGCACAGTCCAGGAGGTTCCTGCAGCACACTGATGACAACTTTTTGGCACAGGTGGAGGAGAAGCCAACAAAGATGGGTGTGCTGCTGGACCTTGTACTAACAAATGCAGAAGGACTAGTTGGAAATGTGAGGGTCAGAGGCATCCTTGACTGTAGTGACCATGATATGGTGGAGTTCAGGATCTTGCAAGGAGGAAGCAGGGCAAAAATTAGGATTGTGACCCTGGGCTTCATGAGAGCAAATTTTGGTCTCTTCAGGGATCTACTTGAAAGAATCCCATGCATTAGGGCCTTGGAAGGAAGGGAGGTCCGAGACAGCTGATCAGTATTCAAGTATCACTTCCTCCAAGCTCAAGATTGGTGCATCCCTAAGAGCAAAAAGGCAAGCAAAAGGGGCAGGAGACCTGAATGGATGAGCAGGGAGCTCCTGGCGAAGCTCAGACAGAAGAAGGAAGTTAATAGCATGTGGAAAAAGGGACAGGCCACTTGGGAGGAATATAGGAACACTGTCAGAGTATGCAGGGATATGACAAGGAAGACCAAGGCCCAGTTGGAATTAAATCTGGCAAGGGATGTCAAGGACAACAAGAAGGAATTCTTAAAGTATATCAGAGAAAAATGAAGACTGGGGAAAATGTCAGCCTGCTGTTGAATGGGGCAGATGCCCTGGAGACAAACAATATGGAGAAGGCAGAGTTGTTGGAAGCCTTTTTTGCTTCAGTGTTTACTGCTAAGATCAGCCTTCAGGAATATCAGACTCTGGAGACAAGAGAGAAAGTCTGGAAAAAGGAGGACTTTCCCTTGGTCAAAGAGCATAAGATCAGAGAACATCTAAGCAAACTAGACATCCACAAATCCATGGGCCCCAAAGGAATGCACCCATGGGTGCTGAGGGAGCAGGCCAGTGTTATTGCTAGGCCACTCTCCATCATCTTTGAAAGGTCGTTGAGAACAGAAGAAGTACCTGAGGACTAGGAGAGAATCAATATCATGCCAGTCTTCAAAAAGGACAAGAAGGAGGACCCAGAAAACTACAAAACAGCAAAACAGTCTGCCTAACCTCCATCCCTGGAAAGGTGATGTAACAGCTCATTATGGAGGCAAAGTACATGTATGTGGAGGATAAGAAGGTGTTCAGGAATAGTCAGCATGGATTCATGAAGGGGAAGTTATGTTTGATGAATCTGCTATCCTGCTATGATGAGATGACTGACTAGATAGATGAGGAGAGAGTGGTGGTTGTGTATCTTGACTTTGGCAAGGCTTCTGACACTGTCTCCCATAAAATCCTCATAGACAAGCTCAGAAATTGTGTCCTAGATGAATGGATGTTGAGGTGGGTTGGCAATTGGCTGGATGGCAGAGCTCAGAAGGTTGTGTTTAGTGGTGCGGAACCTAGTTGGAGGCCAGCAAAATCTAGTTGAGTCAGCAATGTGCCCTTGTGGCCAAGAAGGCCAACGGTATCCTGGGCTGCATTCCGGAGAGTGATGCCAGCAAATCAAGGGAGGTGATCCTCACCCTCTGCTCAGCCCTGGTGAGGCCACACCTGGAGTATTGTGTCCAGTTCTGGGCTCACCAGTACAAGAGGGACATGGAACTACTGGAGTGAGTTCAGAGGAGGGCTACTGAGATGATTAGAGGACTGGAGCACCTGTCATATGAGAACAGGCTGAGCGAACTGGGCCTGTTTATCCTGGACAAGAGAAGACTGAGGGCAGATGTCATTAATGTATATAAATCTCTGAGAGGAGGGTGTCAAGAGTATGGAGCCGGACTCTTTTCAGTTGTGCCCAGCAGCAGGACAAGAAACAATGGGCACAGACTGAAGCGCAGAAGGTTCCTGCTGAACATGAGAGGGCATTTCTTTACTGTGAGGGTGGCAAAGCACTGGAACAGGTTGCCCAGAGAGGTTGTGGAGTCTCCTTCTCTGGAGATATTCAAAAGCTGCCTGGATGCCATCCTGTGCAATGTGCTCTAGGTGATCCTGCCCAACAGGGGGATGGACTAGCTGATCTTCAGCAGTCAACCTTCCAACCTCTGCCATTCTGTTGTTCTGCAATTCTTTGAAAAAAGATAGAGAATGCTCTTCACGCTGCTTGCCACAGTGGCCCTAAGAAACATGCAATGTTGCTAAGCTGGCAGCAATGTGTTATTATTTCATAGTCTGAGCAGTACTCATACACTAAGAAAAATCTTGTGGAGACAATTGGCTCCGAGGGCAGACACGTTCTGCAGTGGAGGGCAGGATCAAGGTGGGCATCGAGGTCACTCAATGCAGCCAAGGGAGCCGCCAGGACCCGCAGCCCTTGAGATGGAGGCTGATGAGGCATAGGCAGAGCCAGCAGCACCCCCTCTCCTGGCATTCAAAGGCAGCCCCTAGGGAGCATGGCGACCAGGGTGGGCAAACAGGCCATGGCACGGCAGTTTGTGCAGCAGTTTGCATGGGCAGGGCATACTCAGACAGGGCAGAGCATCTCTCTTCAGTCAGGAGAACAGCTCATCTACCAGCTATCTACCTAGCTAAACCACCATGGTCTCCACTAGGCAGAAAGCTCTTTCTAGAAATTCCTGATGGGGGATTTCAACCACCCAGATATCTGCTGGGGTAGCAGCACAGTGGGTTCCAGGCAATCCAGGAGATTCCTGGAGTCTGCTGAGGATAACTTCCTGGCCCAGGTAATAGACAGACCCACCCGAGGTGAAGCCTTACTAGACCTGGTGTTCACCAATGTGGAAGAGAGCATTAGACAGGTTAAGACTGGAGGCTGCCTGGACTGTAAGGACCGTGCCCTGGTGGAGTTTGTGATCTTGAGGAATATTGGTCTGGCAAAAAGCAGTCAGGATCCTGAACTTCAGGAGAGCAAATTTCCTGCTGCTCAAGGAATTACTGGATGGGATCCCCTGCGAAACTGTTCTTAAGGGCATAGGAATGGAACAGAGCTGGCATCTCTTTAAGGACACCCTTCTGAGAGCACAAGAGCTCTCCATCCCCCAGCGAAGAAATTGAGCAGAGGACGCAGGTGACTGGTCTGGCTGAGCAAGGGCCTGCAGCTTAAACTGAGGGAAAAGAGGGAAATGTACAGGAAGTGGAAGCAGGGATGTGTAGCCAGGGAGGAATAGAGGGGTGTCGTCCGGATGTGTAGAGATGGCATCAGGAAAGCCAAGGCACAGATCGAGCTGAACTTGGCAAGGGATGTGAGGAATAACAAAAAGGGGTTCTACAGATACATACGCAGGAGTAGACAGGCCAAGGAGTGTGTTTCCCCTCTGATAAATGAGACAGGAGAATTGGCTTCCTCAGACATGGAAAAAACTGAAGTACTCAATAAGTGCTTTGCCTTAGTCTTAGACTGGTGGTCAAGTTTCCTATGTCTGTCAGGACCCTGAACCTCGAGAAGAGGGAGAGAAGTGGATTCTGTCCCACTGTGACAGTGGAACAAGTCTGGGACTGCCTAAGGAAATTGGATGTGTAAAAGTCCATGGGACCAGACGGTATACATCCCAAGGTGCTGAGAGAGATGGCTGATGTGGTTGCCAAGACACTTCCCATCATATTTGAAAAATCATGGCTATCGGGTAAAGTCCCCAATGTCTGAAAAAAGGGAAACATTACTCCCATTTTTGAGAAAGGGAGAAAGGAAAATCCGGGGAAATACAGGCCGGTAAGATCATGGAGCAGATCCTCATGGAAGACATGTTAAGTCATCCACAAGATAAAGAGGTGATATGAGACAGCCAGCATGGCTTCACCAAAGGCAGATCTTGCCTAACCAGTCGGTGGCCTTCTATGATGGAGTGATGGCACCGGTGGACAAGGGAAGGGCGATAGGTATCATCTACCTGGACTTGAGCAAAGCCTTTGGTATGGTCCATTAAACCACATTCTTCTCTCTAAATTGGAGAGTTATGGATTTGAAGGATGGACTGCTAGGTGAATAAAGAACTGGTTGGTTGGTCACAGACAAACAGCTGTGGTCAACGGTTCTATGCCTGGGTGAAGGCATGTCACAAGTGGTGTCCCTCCAGGGAGAGGGAGATGATTGTCCCCCTCTACTCTTGTGAGACCCTACCTGGAATACTGCATGCAGGCCTGGGGCCCCCAGCACAAGAAGGATATAGCGCTCTTGGAACGGGTCCAGAGGAGGGCCACTAAGATGATCAAAGGCTGGAGCACCTCTCCTATGAAGAAAGGTTGAGGAAACTGGGCTTGTTAAGCTTGGAGAAGGCTCTAGGGAGACCTCATTGTGGCCTTCCAGTACTTGAAAGGAGTGTATAATCCAGAGGGGGAACACCTGTTTACATGTGTTGATAGTGATAGGACAAGGGGGAATGGTTTTAAACTAGGACGGGAGATTTCAGTTAGATGTTAGGAGAGTTTTTCATTTAGAGGGTGGTGAGGCAGTGGAACAGGTTGCCTAGAGACGTTGTGGATGCCCCATCCCTGGAAGCATTCAAGGCCAGGCTGGATGCAGCTCTGGGCAGCCTGCTCTAGTGGTTGGCAACCCTGTCCAGAGCAGGGGGGTTGAAACTAGATGATCTTTAAGGTCCTTTTCAACCCAGGCCATTCTATGAAAAATAATTACCAGAAGTGTAGAAGAATTACATTTACTGCCAGTTGTACTGCCAGGTCCATGGCAGCAAGCAGTGCAAGCTACAGTGTCTTGCAGACACAAAAGATGAGACTATTCACTGCCAAAATTTCAGAAACCTCTCTAAGAGATAGAATAAAAACCCTTGGGCTTGTAATGTTATAAATCGGTGGTGTTGCAACTGAAGAAAAGCCGTATGTCATCCACAGAAGAGGGAAAAGATCTATAGGGTCACACAAGATTCTGCAGAGATGCAGACTCATTCCCTGTGTTTGAGGCACTGAATCAGGAGTTACAGCATGTCCAAGCTTCCCACTCCTTTATCCCAGAATCATTAAGTCCATATTTTGCTCAGACATAAAAACAAACAAACAAACAAACAAACAACAAAAAAAAGTGTCACATTTTTGTAGTACTTAAAAAAAAAAAAAAAAAGATTAAAAAAGATAGGCTTCTGACTGGGATAGCTAATGGCTAATAAGATTTAGTTAGGTTAGTAGCACAAGACATGCAAGCAGCAGAAGAGGTTACCTTCCAAAATAGCTAGAAAAATTGATAAATAAATAAAATAATAATACTAAGAATCAAATGTATAGCAGCACAAAAATAGCAGCAAACCTAGACACAGGTAATCTCTGTAGAGCAGACATTATTCATATGTCATATACTGGCTGGTGTGCAGAGAAACTAATAAAATGATTTACAGCTCTAATTATTCTTATTTTACTATATGGAATGAATTATACTAAGATGCAAATCTACTAGCCTACTCTGAATATTCCTAATAAAGGAATTTAATATTGACTTTGAGCAAGACTGATGTGTCAGGGCTGGCATACAGAAGGATACTTTTTAATAAGATTTTACATTCTCCTACCCATGAAGCATTCAGTTAGTAGTGGTTGCTGAATCTGGTGGCACAATAGATGTGACACTGCTGTGGCTTTGTGTCCTCAGCTTCAGCAGGTAGCGAGACTAAGCAGACACACACATATACACTCAGTGATACATATTCATATATATATATATATATATATATATATATTAATTAGCAACACTTGCTTATTTGACTCACTGCTCTGTAGCTTTTGGTGGACAACAGCCATTGAGCAAAATCCAAAAAACATGGATCTAACAGCAGATTTTATCATCACTTTTTTTTTTTTTTTTTTTTGTAATTTTAACAGAGTTTAGCCAGTTTTACCATCAGGTATCAGGTTAATGTGCTAGAAAAGCAAAAGATACTTTTACTATATATATTCTGTTTTTAGGTTTTGAAGTGCAGTTTTGTTTTCTGAACAAATCCAAGCAGAGTAGGTCAGCTACTCATTTTATTATCACTCCTAGGCAAGACTGATTTGGGGGTAACTTCCTGCTTTGATATTTCTCAATATTTCTAACCTGGTAATCTAGACCTTACCACAGGAGCAATCTCTACAGTGAGTAGCAAAAGACACCTCCTTCTTGTAAACGTTTAGTGGTCCGAGTGCAGAACTATCTCCTCTTCCAGACTAGTTAAACAAACTAATCAGCTCTAGCTGGGACTTTGCTGATGCATCTTCTTATCCTCAAAGCCATCTCCTCCAAACAAACATTTCCTCCCCAACTCCATCTAGCTTCACCCACAGTATGGGAGACAGGTAAAAGCCAAGACATGTTTCAGAACTGGAATGAAAAAAAATCAATGACAGGAAAATGTACTACAGACATACAGAGACAAATTTTCATTCGCTTGCCCAACTGCTAGGCCAAGGGTCCTACAGACTATTTTAATACTTTTGAATCATACATACTTGAGCAAAATTGAGCATTTGTAGGATTATCTAATTAAAATGTTAGCAAGCAAAATGGACAGCATAGAATTACTCCACAGAAAACGTCAGAAGAAGTTTTTTTAATGTAATATACTCATCTGTTCAAAGGCAGATTGTTTTTTCCTTCCATTTTAATTTTTAAAAAGCTTTTGATTTAAGCTTGATTTTTTTTGAAAACTGAAAAATGAATTTTTACCCAATGCTTTTCCTCCTTTCAGTAGTTTTCACTAAAAATAGGTGGGTGAGGGAGGCAGTGTGAGAAGAGAGAAACCTCACTTTTAGACTATTTTTACAATTGCACAGAAGTCAGGAAGCTAAGAGCATATAGGATATTGAGGAAGAATTGGAAACATGACAGTTTAGCAGTGATAATAAGTAAAAAGTGGGGACAAAGTTTCCTTGCAGTGAGTGTTGAAACAGTCACAACCAACACCCAGCACAAAGCCACAAACATTCCCAAGGAGCACATGTCAGCACACACTGTCCACAAAAAGTGAGGGCACATGTTGATAAAACAACTCATATCCAACACTTGTGGACAAACTAGAAACTCGATTATCAAATTTGACAGACAGACTAGCTGGCACTCAGGAAGATCTTGCACTCTTTGACATAGGTGCTGGAGAATATTAGTGAAAATTAACACTATTGTCACATTTAATTACATTCAAGAGCTTTATCCCACTGCAGAGCAGCTCTGTATAAGATGTCACAAATATTTACTGCCAGTATTTTGCAAATAATTTTAGCAATTAACCTTTTGTTCACGGTTACTGGAAAACACTAACTAGGGCAACAAAGACTTGCAGCAGGCTTTCAACTTTTTGAAAGCCTGGCTGTTGATATTTTAGCAGTAGGCGATAAAGTTTACCTGGGTGAAAGGGGTTAAATGGAAACAATCATTTATTTTTGCAGCACAAAGATGTACAATTTATGTGAAAAGCAAAATACACATTTTCAGGTTTGCTGCTCACTACTATGAGTTGGGAGACATGAATACCTCTGCATGAAAAAGTTTTCATATTCTCTCATGCTGGTGATTTCGACTGCCTGCTTCATCATCACTTTAGCTTGCCTTGCCCATCTCAGATCAACATAAGCTTGAAATTATTGCGAAGTACATGTGAAATTTAAAGAAGGATTGTGAAGAAGGTATACTGAGGAATGGGGTGTAGGGACAAATCTTGTGGTATACTCTGGCCTGGCACAGTGTATTTTAAATGTCACCATCACAGAGCATTCTGAAAACAAATAAAGCAAAAAAGAAAAATTTTTGTGCTTTCTGGCACTTTGAAATTTTTACATTTCATATTTCACTGCAGCACAAAACATACAGGCATTCCTGACTGAACTTTCTAACTGAAATATAACTGGATTTGGCCAGTTTACTCCAGTTTTACACAAATTAAACCATTAAAATGTAGAATCATGTATTCACTTACATTTAGATCTTGGAGGGAAGACATGTCAGAATTATTCATCTCACATACCAACCAGCTTTCTACTCAGAAATAGCCTAGTTCAGTGAGATACTGTTCAGCAAGAACAAAGATATTGGAATTTTGCACTTAAACATTTAGCTCATGAATCAAAGATCTGTGGGTTTGCTATTGACTCCCTGGGTTAGCAGAGCACTAGAATGAAACACAGGAAGACTGATGTCTGTCCTCTGATCTGCTGTCACTCTGGAGGGGTCACACTGGTCTCATTGTGCCTGCTCCCTGAAAATTAAAGAGAGATAAAATGTTATTTACCACCATAGCTACTATAAATACAAGAGAAAGTAGTACACTATGCACATAATTACTGTCTTGTGGTTCTAAGGCACCATATTTTTTTTTTTTCACAGATAGAAGAGGAATAAAAGTCTATATTCTTGCAAGAGATCAAACAAAGAACAGATCTGTGGCAGAGAAAGGAATGCACACAAATAATTGGACTTAGCAGAAATGTGGTATCTCAAACAGATACAGGACGGAAATTGTGAAAAATAAATGAAATGGAGACACTGACACAAACCAAAAATAAATAAATAAATAAATAAATAAACAAAAATACATGGCATAAATCTAACAGGCTTACACCTACCTAAAATTCTATGTATTGAAAAATAGTGATTTTTTTACATTTAGAACTGTAGGGCTTACACTTTTCAAATCATAGTCTTGCAGATCCACACTGAAGTTACACTATAACCATAGGCACTAGAAGATTTGGTTACAGGGTTTAGTGATACTAAAACTTGGACTTGCTTTATTGGATTGCTTTGGGGCTGTTTTGAGCACAATAATTTCAGGTTGTGCTATCACAGCACCCAAAAAGTGCATAGTGAAAATGAACTCAGATCTCCAAAATTTTTAAATCTTGTGTGAAGGATTATGTACAGTAAGAATACACAAAGCTTAGGAACAGAAAGAGAAAAAAAGCATAGCAATAATGCATTCGGTAGTTTGCTTTACGAAAAACAACAACAAAACAAAACACATGGATAACAGGCCTATTTGTAGAACCTTAAAATGCAGGAATATTACAAACAAGATTCTAAAATACACTTGTAAAAAAAAAAAAAAAAAGTTAGTTCATGTTTCTTTTCCTTCTGATTCTGGGAAGGATAAATGTTTGCAAATGGTATCGGCCTCTAGACAGTTGATCTTGGAGATTGTCTTCATTAGGTAAAAAATGACACCAAAGAATAAATAAATAAATGACTAAAATCATCTGTTAAAGAGGATGGGCTCATTTATTTCTCGCACAAAACAGTGAGAAATAACCAGCAGCCATTCAGGCAGATCATGCTGCTTTTGCAGATCTGTTGTCCAGGCCTCCTCAAGGAACTCACGTAGGATCTGGTACCCAGCTACCTTGCTCCTTATGTTCTTTTTGAACCTACGTAGATATCTTCTGTCTGTCCTTATCTGTTCAGCTCAGGTATAACTTACATCCTGCAAATGTCTGTGAGGTGCAGAGTCGGTGACAATCCCCAGCCCACCAACTCCTGGGTTTGTCATTCATTAAACTCCCTACAGATATGTTTGCAGCAAACCAGTTTTGCTAAGTTTCGGCTGTCTTGCTGCTTGATGAGAGCACCGTCTGGTCTGGCACAGACTACTTACAGTCTCTGTCAAACAAATGACAGATTCTGCTTTTGCACAGAAATATTTTCCAACACAGCAGTGTTCATGATAACAATCTCATAATGTTCAGAGGCAGATGCTCTAAATTAGCCCTGCTCTACAAATAGGAACAGCAATGGGGTAGGGGGAAGGGAAAGAGGATGAGAAAGACCAAAGCATTTTGCCAAAGGTCACATTTCAAACAATTTAATATAACTTAGTTTTAGAAGGAAGGCTTCTTGCCACAAGACTGCAAGACTCTTTTCTCTCTCTTTTTTTTTTCTTTCTTTGTTTTTTAGCATATCAGGGAAATGGAAACATCAATAGGTAGGCACTTTAGCTTATCATTTTAGCTCTTCTCTATTTTCTTTCTTTTCAGTGAGAACAAGAAAAAAGAAAACACTTGAAATGAGGCAAATCTTTTGACATCAGCCCCGAGAAGAAGACTGCTTGAACTCTAAAAGCATTTAGTTTGTTTAGTTCTTTTGCACGGCAGAAAGCACCACTTCTTTCAAACTATTTTTGTATAATTTTGCTGATATGATTCACTGGTGCTGCTATAATTACACTGATAATAAAGTCCTTCTATCTCCACAATTAGCTGACAGAGGAATTAAGGGGACAGAAGGATTTAACATGCCTAAATTTTGTCACAGGAAACATTGCCACAATCAATGAACACTATGTAAAGTTTTTAAACAAGATGGTGAACTATTGAGAACAGAAGCAAACACATCTGAGAAGTGCTTTCCTCTTTAATATGGAAAAAGAAAGACTGTACAACAAAGGAAATGCCTGCAAATCCTAACTCAGTTTGCTCTGTCATTTCAAAATGTTTCCCTTACACTTCTGTTCTTTTCCAGTTTGTATGTATCATGAACTGAATTCAGTCTAACTAAAAATGAAAGATTTTTAATGGGAAAGTCAAGAGAAATTATTTTTCTAAAATTTCAATACATTTTTTAAGTTTTTTGATGAAAGATTAACTGAAATTAATTCTCCAAGCAATTTTGTTTTACTGAAAATATATCCTGATTAAAAAGAAATCTGAATTATTGGCATCTAATTTAAAATAGATAAATAAATAAATAAATAAATAAATCCAGTTTTAATAAGGGTGTTCCCAGGAAAGTGGAACAATTTTCAAGTAGTACTAGTATAAATGAAGAGGCACAAAGTCAACATCCTTTTAGCTAGTGTGAACATGGTCTTCTACTAAGAGAAAGTAGATACCTCTTAAATATGAAACTGAGAAAAATAAGATGTTTCTAAAATGACAGATGGGTGTTGAGAAGAGTCTGGATGGAAGGAAGTAGGGGATGCACATCATGCACGTTTAAAAAATTATACTGTTACTTGATATAAAGATTGATGCCCTGTTACAAAGAGACAGCTAGCTTTCACTTCCAATGCATAAGATGTTATTTACTTCTAAGACTCTGTGGTTATAAGACAGAGGAGAAGTAACTGCAACTACACTGAAACACATAAAACACCTCTCCACTTTTGGCAAGCATTACTCAGCTAAAGTAACACACGGTCTTTATGAAAAAAAAAAAAAAAAAAAAAAAAAAAAAAAAAAAAAGCTTTCAGATATTACAATAGACACCTTTTGTTATTCTTGTGATGCTTAGCATGTTTTCTCTACATCTTTCAATTGCTAAGTAAAGCTGACGGTTGCCAGGTGAAATCCTTTAGTTTACACAATATGCGGTGGAAATCAAAGCAGTTTGCAAGTGAACTTAGTGCGACACTTGCAAGCCCCCAGTGAGGCAAAATGCCAGTGACAACAGATATATTCCCCCTGGTCTAGAGCCTGTGTATCTTTCTGTGTGATAAATTAGTGTTATAAATGAAGTCTCAGCTCAATCTGAATTTAGTAATATTTAAAAGGAATATTTATAAAACGTATAAAAGGCAAGTAAACAACGCTGGGTGCGCAGGGAGTCTATGCTCTACCAACACACAGACACGAGCATCAAGCATTCTAAATACACAGAACATTGCTTTTACATACGAAACCCGAGTATGCCTATACATATGTACAATCAGAAAAGGTAACAAACAGTCCTTTAAGTTCCATGACTTTACAGTCTCCATTTTCCATTCCTTTTCTTGATTACAAACAAGTCTCCATTTTCCATTCCTTTTGAACAATATCATAGAATCATAGAATATCCTGAGTTGGAAGGGACCCTTAAGGATCATCAAGTCCAACTCTTGACACCGCACAGGTCTACCCAAAAGCTCAGACCATGTGACTAAGTGCACAGTCCAATCTCTTCTTAAATTCAGACAGGCTCGGTGCAGTGACCACTTCCCTGGGGAGCCTGTTCCAATGTGCAACCACCCTCTCTGTGAAGAACCCCCTCCTGATGTCAAGCCTAAATTTCCCCTGCCTCAGCTTAACCCCGTTCCCGCGGGTCCTGTCACTGATAATATGTCTTGCTTAAAGTTGTTAAGCAACTCGGTCTTCAGGCCTTATGTATCCCGTTCTTCCCGGATCGAAGAAAAGCATATCCATCTCCTTTTCAAGGCCAATAGGGCCTGGGTCAAAAGGCACGTCCAGGTCACCAGGGGGCGGAACAGCAAAAGCCTTCGATGGCTGTAGCAGCAGAGGGGCCCATGGCGTAGCAGTCGGATCAGTAAAGGAGCCCGCAGCTCCCTCACTGTCTGGCAAACCACACGTTTGTGACTGCGGTCCCACAGGGCTCTTTAAGGCCTCAGAGACTGCTCGCCAGGTGCCGAGCAATCCCGCCACTACCTTGTCGTTTTTAGTTGCAGCGTCCCACACCTTGACATCAGTTTGGTCCCGTGTTTCAGGCTCATAAACTGTCTGTTAACAAGGAGAATAAGCTGTAAGGTTACCAGGACAGTCTTTGTTCCTAAGGACGTATGATTCCCCATAATGCGCAACTGCTTACCAGCGAGGGGCAGTTGTGTGCGCGGGTCCGCTTCTCTCAGCTTGAGCTTCTCTCCAGCTCCGGTGCGCCTGTTTCCAGCGACTTTCTGTACGAGCTTCTTTGAGAGGTTTGCTGAGTTTGGCCGAACCTATCTTCATGAGGCGATCAACGTGCCTGTTCCCATTCTGGTCTCCGTTCTGCTAGCCTGTTCCTTTTCATTCCTTCTTTCTACTTCTTTATTGATGACGTAACTTCATCGTTTTGCCTTTTTTTATCTTGAGGAAAGGCTCCCCTCATACCCTTCTCCCTACAGCAGTTCTTTTCAAAAACAGCTTTTCATTGGTCAAACAACTTTGCATGTAACAGCAACAGCAAACACCCAGAAACTTCCATGCCTTAATTGCCGGAAAACAAACAACCCGAGGCTGCATGGAGTCTCCTTAATCACCCTTCTTTGTTCCCTCTAAACTCTCTTACATTCCTTATAGCCTCATCGTTAAGAGTCTGATGTTACCACCAAACACGGGGTTTGCCGACCCCCATGGCCACACTCCCACATCTCCCTCTTCTTTTTTAATATTCTCGACATATTTTCTCGACACAAATTACCACTCCATATATAACATTATTAATTTGTTACTCACTACTTCCTTTAAGAATCTGTCTTAGAAGCTAGTCAACGCCATCCAGTTTGGGCTGTGCTCATGATTTTATTTCACCTGAGCAAATAAAAAAATAAAAAAATAAAAATGAGACTTTAGTTTAAAACCTGTAAAGGCTTTCTCTCATGTTAAAATACTTCAGAAATCTTCCTTGAGAACTGAAAATCAATAGTGTTTTTCTTTTTCCTAGAAATTATTGTTATTTCACAGCAAAATTCTGGTGCTAGAAAATAAAGTTGTGGGAAGTACATACACATCTATCACATGGATTCATGAGGGTATTGTCTTTGGCTTCCATTTACACAGCATTAAATCCTGCTGTGTTGACTTTGAGTTGGACACACTACTAAATCTTAAGTCCCAAAGCAGAACCCTCTCAAAATCATGGTGTTTCACTATCTGTCTCAGATCACAAGTGTCACCTTCATTTGAAATTATCTTGTCCCAAGTGTGCTTAAAACTGATAAGCTTGGGTCAAGTTCCAAGGCAAAGCCAAAATCCCAGAAACTCCTTCCTTCCTTCCTTCCTTCCTTCCTTCCTTCCTTCCTTCCTTCCTTCCTTCCTTCCTTCCTTCCTTCCTTCCTTCCTTCCTTCCTTCCTTCCTTCCTTCCTTCCTTCCTATCCTCCCTCCCTCCTTCCTTCCCTCCTTCCCTCCTTCCTTCCCTCCTTCCTTCTTCTTCTTTTTCCTTTTTTGCAGCTTTCATAAGCGCCCTTTACAGGACTGTTCAATCTCAAAGTAGGTCTGCCATTAAGCAAAAGCAATTTAACATGATATGAGTGAGAGGATCCATACAGGTGTTCATGGCTTTTAATTAATACATTCACTTCACACTTTTAATTAGCTTGTCGTAACATTCGCAAGTGTCACAATGCAAAGAAAGACGATTTTGCCAACCAAGTCTCAGCAGAAAGGTGTTCAGGATGAAGAATGCTAATAAAGTATTACAGGTCTTTTAACGTAGACAAGTCTAAACCAATGCTTAATGCTCAGACCAGAATGCCTTTTTTGGTTCAGGAAGCAAGAGTGACCATATACCTCCCTGTAGTGTAAAAATAAATAAATAAATAATGTGTGCAAATCAAATTAATAGGAATGCTACAATTAAAAAAAAAAAAAAAAAAAAGAGAGAGAGGAAAAGAAAAGAATTTAAATGATGCCTAAAAGCAAGTATGAATCCTATAATACTAATGAACCACTTCTGCTAGATTTCTACAAGTTAATCTGGTAGACTACGGTATTTGGATAATGCATGAGAGGCTTATTTTTCTTTTATAAATCAACAGGGTTACTTTACATATTCTGCATCAAAACATGTTTAATCTATTCAGTTTACTCTACCATAAAGTATACTCAGTAAACTTTCTTAGCTGTATGTCAGCATTTGTCTACATCGCACAAACATGTGATTTGCTGACACAGTGAATCGGAAGCTGGTTAATTGCATCAAATTTCTCACTGAAAAGGCTTTTTAACTACCCTCAAATATCATCGAGGCTGAGACTAAATACATGTTTGAATATTTTCTTCAGTTCTCTGGTGACAAAACTGCTGATCTAGTTGTTCTTACATCTATGATTGATCCAAAAAAAAAAAAAAAGAAAAGAAAAAGTTTCATTCCTAATGTAAACACACAGATGAGAGATGCTCCGTAGAAGGCAGTTCTGTAAAGCACTGATTTCCATAAAGATTTTCAAGCATTTCATATTTCATGAATGTTTTCTCCTTAATACCAGACTAAATTGAGGTCTCTCTTACCAATATAATTTGATATTATTTTGGTGGGTTTTGACCATATTTAACCTTGTAATTTGTTCTCAGTTGTTCACTTCAAGATATTTTTCCTCTGTGTGATATCAAACTTTTGCTTCTTATTTTGCTGTGGTACCTTCTGCCAGCATTATTTTAGGCCATTTTGATTACCTTTAGTTACAGCTCACTTGGTCCATCCTTTCCTCTTTTCAAGCCTTCCAATAAAAGATTACATTTCATTGAATCAACAGAAGAGAACCAAATTTTATACAGAAAAAAATTCCCAGAGAGATCATCAGGGCACACTCCTTTAAGGGCATAAATTCAAATGCACTTAAAGCAGCCAAACTAAAACAATATTTCCATTGTCCCTGGTTATGTTGTGCATTACTACTTGCAATTTCTTACATGAGGGTTTTGAGAGGATCTCAAAACAGTCAGACACTCAGCTTCAGTCATAGACATTACTCCTTATTTCCTTCATTTTCTTATAACATTACAGACATCTGGTGAATAAATCAAGGTCTAATTAACACTACTGCTGGAACTTGATACAACCCAGATTATTAGCTACACCAACAGGTAGCTTGATAGATATAAGAGCTGTGCCTGACATAAAGCACATAAAAGGCAACTCAGAAGGGCAAGGTTGAGTTTAAAATGATGTAGTTTAGACTGGAGTACATAATAATAGTGAATGAGAGTCCAAAGAGAGGAAGATGAGGTGAAGGACATGGAACATAGGCCAAGTCCCCATAGTAGCTGGAGAGGAAGTAGACCCATGGATGAAGAGAGGAGAAGAGCAAATTGAGAGCAAAAAATTAATCTGTAATCATTTTATAGGCTTAGATTGATGGCAATAACTGGAACATAGAATTAGAAGTGAAAGAGACAAAGAATGAAGATGAAAATTGAGATGGCTGAAGATAATGAGGGGTAGTATGTCACAACAGATGTAGGTGACAAATCAAATAGACAGTAGACAGGATGGGGTGGAAGCAGTGCAGGACTGGAAAAAAAACTGTTGGGTGAGAAAAGGTGTGGATCAGGAGTCTTTAGGATGGAAATTCAGGAATCTTTATTGAGGGAAATGAGACAGAGAGGTTTTAGGAGATAAGATTAAAAGAATCAAGGAATCCTGGACAGTACGATCTGCTAAATTTACTGTGCCATTCTCATTCCTTTACTACCCTTTGCCCATTAAAAACCAACCAACCAACCAAAGAACCAACCAAAAAAACAGTGAAGACACATTTATGCCATAAATTTAAGCTACTTTTCATCTTCTAATGTCATCAAGCAGACTTAGTTTATCACATCTTTATTATTTCTTTCACATTATTCAATGATCCTTTTCTTTTTTATTTCTCTTTTCCTTTATTTCCATTTACAATTTTTTCTCCTTTCTTTGACCCAAAGCCAAAATTTTTTTACAGTCCATCAGTATTCAGCAATCCAAACTCACATTGGAGCAGCAAAGTGTGATTATCACATAAGTCACGTGGTTGTTGTTGTTCTGTTCCCTTCATGGCTGAGTGTAACTTATAATTAGTAATTGAAGCATCCACTAGGGCTTTGAATCTCAGTGGAAAAGATAGCAGAGAAACATGCTTGTTCTGATTTATTCTCTCTGGAAAAATCTGTTAGCTAAGGCTCATCACACATTCTCTTCATTATTAACCTTTCTAGCATAAGCTAGAAAGCAAAATGTCAGTGGGGGAGAATTCCACAGAGATTCTTAGGAAGGGAGGGAGAAAACACGCACAGCAGAATATTTGACTATTTTCACATCTAAAACAAGAGAGGGAAAGGCTGACGCAGATTTTACTAAAACTCAAGAGAAAAATACTGACATTTACAAGTATAAAAGCCTTAAGAGGAAAAAGAAAAAGAAAAAAAAAAAAAAGGGTGTGCAACTCAGTAAGGTCAAAAATATTGGGTTATCCTTAGGAGGAAGCAAGACCAGTATTTTCCCATTATGGGGTAAAAAGAATAACAATCAACCTAATTACAAGAAAAATATATAACATATGTATTAGCCCAAGAGTAATTTTAATTACTCATAGATTATGTATTTTGTGGATCATTCCCCACAGAGACTCTCTGCACACAGAACAAGATGCCCAAGGAAAAGTGGGTAAGTAGAGGGAGAGTCAGAAGGTTTCCCTTTGTATTGTATTGACGGAGTGAGTTTCACCTGCTGAAAAAGTAAAAAGATACTTCCTATATTGTAGAAATATGTGAGAAAAAAAAAAAAAGTTTAAATATTTTTTTTGCATGTTATGAAAGAACTAGGATACAGGACCTTGGGGACAACCAAATATATCATTTTAATTAACACGTAATTGTTCTTGACACCTGAAATTCTGTTAAGTTTCTCTCATGCCAGACCCAATATATGAAGGGTGTCTGTGCATCGCTGGATCAACACACAGCAACCAAGAATTTCTTCCATGTTCAGGATGCAACTTCTTTACCTTATTTGCCTGTCGAGAAAGCACAGCATTTTGTTTTTCAAAACTAAAATCAATAAGACATAAGACTAGATTTTCAGGTAGTGAAAACCAGCATTGATTTCCATGGATGTGAAATTTTATATTTTGTGGCTAGAACAATTGAAAAGTTATGTGTAGGCAAAATCAGTCTTTGGTTTAACAATATATATGCACCACTATTCTCCTCTGTGGTGAGGAATTAAAAAATACTAAACCATTTAAAAAATTATATGTAAATATAACCTTGAGATTATGGAGCAAAACCTACACCAACAGTAGAAAGCGTAAGGAAGATTTAATTATATGTTTTCAGAGAGGTATAACATTAGCATTGTCCCACCCTATATTGTTCTACTTGTATCATTAGCTTTTATTAGCACACTAGATGCATCACATACTGGTTTATGACATGCTGTAATGTAAATCAATGCAGTACCTCCCAAATGACTAATATAAGCTAGCTAGCTCAACTATAAAAGAATGACTTGACAGATGGGAAGCCAACAGAATATAGCAGAAGGCTGTTAAACTTATTTTTCACCATTTTATATCACAGTATACAGCTGGAAATGACAGTGTTTTTATAGGTTAAATATCAGTGAAAGAGAACTCCTAGGGAACACTGCAAGCTACCCATCACCTGAGCTCCCTGAGAGAGTCATCACCCAAAAATCACATCACTTTAATAGAACTTCTGTCCACAAAATACTAGTTTCCCATGCATGTTGTTGAACAACTAGTGTCCCATGCTATGAAGAACCATGATATTCATATAGTTTATTGCCCAACAGAAAAAGGATTAAAGCAATAATCCCATATTCTCTATTGGAAGCAGCTGATGCTCACTGCCTCCATGCCAGAGGTCACTCCTGCTCTAACTGGGTTGACAGCATGCAGGTCAGCTCCCTGACAAAGTGGAATTGAGCCAATGTCCCTATGTCTTCTACTACCGAGAGGGGCTACGGGCACCCACTGTTCATTATGGCCATTTTGCCAAAGGTCTTTGGCCTTCAGAGTTTCCAGCTCATGTTCCTGCCATATTCTTTCTTTGCAATTGATTGGATGAGCCAGGATGTTTTAGACAGCAGGAAAAAATCAGACTCACTAATCTCTGCAGATTGCCTGCATTTTGAGTCTCACATGTACCTCTCTCAAAAAGAGAAAGAAGAAAGCAAGACAAAAGGCATAAAATGGCAGAGCTACCACAGCTCCAGCACAAGACTTTTTTTATCCAACAAATACTCTGGGCAGGGAAGCCAACAACAACTTCTCAGGAAAAGTAATGATGTGTCAGCTGTGAGGGGACAAAGGTGCAAACTCTTTAAAATGGTTTTGCCACTTAAAATTGTAGGTGGCAGCCTGAGTTTAACTTAATTACATTAATCAGGCTGACAATTTGAAAGGAAATGATGGTTAGCAACTCTGTAACAGAGGGGGATGTTAGCAAGGATAGCAGCAATAAAAACAAATTCCCTCATGTTTAGAGAGATGTAAGTAATTATCAGAGGAGAGCTGAGGTGTTGGCTGGCTGTGGGTCATGTGAAAAGTTATTGTGCTGCAAAGCTAAATCTCTCTACTTGGATCATATTTTATGTTTCAACAAAAATGAATATTTTATCAATCAAATTCTCTTGAAGTTATTTTACAGGACTTCCTTTTTCAAATCAGAACCCCTTTACAACAGTATTCTCCTACCAGGTGTTTCTATTCCTATAGTTTTTTCCAAAACTAGCATTCTTTCTGATCTAGGGATTATTTAAATATAACATCCTTAAGAGATTATGTAAAAAGCCAAAGGAATAACAGTCTGAATTTCATCTGTGATGAATTCACTAACAATCTAAATGAGATTCTTGATGGTATTTGAAATAAACAGGCAATTCCTTGATAATGTTTAAGCCTAGTTAATAGAAATCTTGTTACATGCCTCCTGAGTAATATTCAAAATGGAGAAGTGGTTCTTGGGACATATTGTCTTTTGCAGTTACCTATCACTAAGTTCTGTTTAGAAACACCTGTTAAATTAGAAATAAATGGATAAACACATCAATATAACTAATCTAGTTAAAAGACCAGTTTCCTAAATTGGTACAGCCCCCTAATGCTTGGACACTTAAATCATTATGGACCTCATTGAAATGGATTAGCTTTATTTCAGTGCATTACAGGCTCTTACTTAGGCACAGGTACAGTCCCTCTTCAAAGTTGTTCAAAGTGATTTCTCAAGGCAGTTCACTAGCTGAACACACTTTTCTAAGATGGACAAGACAGCAAGGCACTCAGACCTTCTAAATGCTTGTAAGCCTGCTAGCTAGCACCTGGGAAAACTAATTACAGAATATGAAAGATTTTGAGAAAGTTATCAGGCTGATGAAGAATATGAAACACTAAAATATATATTTTATCACAGCTGCTTTCCTAGTTAGAAAATCTGCCAGGAAGCTGTTTCGGTCTCCCCCATGCCTAATACAGCCCCTGAAACACTCCACATGTACAGTGAATAAGGAATCCTCTGAGGCCTTGCATTGTTCTGGTTATGGTGAACAGTGATATAATGGGTCTTATGCTGCCAGCGTTATGCATGACTTAAGTTCCATGGGTTTACTTAAATTATTTAAATAAATTAATTCTTTATAGAAAATGTGTTTTCCCACATCCTAGTCTTTAGATGACATTTTTTTAATAGCTTTACATTCTCACCATTTATGTTTTCTTTAAAATATATTCAATAAGAAAAATAGTGTTTTGTTGTTGTTGTTTGTTTGTTTTGTTTTGTTTTGTTTTGTTTTGTTTTTAACAGTTCTAACAATTCTTATTTATTCCATTCAAATACAGGCATATGCAAAACTTTCATCAGTATAGACTTCCAAATTATTGTATTTCAACAGTTAAAACTTCACCTAAAGTTATAGAGAGAAATTAAGGAAATATAGCTATAAATGCCATTATCATTTATGTATAAATATAAATTTCTGAATAACTCAGTTGTGAAAAAAAAAAAAAAAAAAAAAAAAAGGCTTAACATGAAAGAAGAAAGCAGACTCTCAATTAGGACCAGGCAGGTAAGGATTAGCCATTTTGTATGGAAGAAGTGTGAAAAAGTCTCAGAGTTTTATCTGGCATTCAGTGACAGAGGAAGCTGATTCCCAGATGAAAAGCAGCTGGATTTTTACCACAAAATATAATGAAAATTCAGCAGAAAGTCTCAATTGATTGGAGCTTTTTCCCACTCTACAGTGAAGTCCTGAAATGGGATGGTGTTTTTCTGTTCAAGAAAATGTTGTAGACTTGGGTTTGTTGTTTTCTTCTGGAAGTGAGAAAAAAAAAAAAAAAAAAAAAAAAAAAAAAAAAAACACTTGAAACAGAAGCCAAACTGACAGGAAAAAAAATATAGCCTCCAAAAATATATAATTTAGAACATCTGCTGCTATCTCTACAGTGAAATGATCAATGTAACCTGGGGAGAGTCTCATGTTAGAGCATTATTAAATAGAGCATGGTAAAAACAGATCACCAGCTACAAGAATATCTGAGTTTGAGAAGAAATTCTATCTTGATTTGGGACAAAAAGCTGAAGTTGAGATATTCCAGGCTTAAAATTCCCTCATGTGGATTGGATCTTCTAAAACATTTAATTTTAACAAATGCAAAAATATTTTGTTTTACTTTTTTTTTTTCTCATTGAAAATGAATTTTAATATTTGGAACTTGAAATTTTGAGAGGTGACCATTTGCCAAACAAATCAAACAGCCCTGAACATTAGGACAGAAAGTTTATCAAAAGCAGCTCTTACTTAACAATTTCAATTTTAAACAAGTTTGTATTTTCTGATAGAAGACCAATGATCAGCTTTAAACATAAACAAGTTTCCTAAGGACATATGGTAAGCCCAGAGCATCTGTTTTGTATTATAATAAAGCTTCAATGCCCATCTTTTGTATGTGTAGAATCCAAGATGAAAGCCTCTAGCTTCGATGTATTTTCTATTTTTTTTTTTTTGGCAAAACAGAGGACAAAAAAAAAGCAATCTCTAGAGTTCAGGAGGCCCCCTGGATACCTCAGATCTATTAAAACACAGATTATTAAAACTCATATGTCTACTTCATACATAATCTTTCTGAGAAAGAATTAATTCTCATGCAAATTATGTCTAAATTACAGCAAATCAAGTGCATTTTACAACCACTGTTGGATAAGACTCTGTGTTTTGTTCTAATAAATCAGTTTGAGGGATATAGTGCTCCAAAATATCTTTGTTATTTGCCAGTTTGAGGAAAGTAATGCTCTCTCCTAGAAATGGAGGAGACAGTTCTTGAAGGGGTTACCTAGTCCAAGACAGTAAATCATTGGAGTTAGATGCTACTGCAATATATCAAAGTCTTCTTGCATACTAGCTGCCCAAAAAGCACTCAGTTGAGGTCAGGCTCTAACCATATCCTAAAATTACACTGCAGAAGCCACCTGTCTTTTCCTTACATCTGGTGGGTTTCCTATCCAACTGCACAGTAGGAATTCCTGATTTGAAATCTCAGTGTGAGTTTCCCACATGCAGAAAAGTACTTCTTAGTTCTTAGTCTGACGCTGTGGTATAACGACTCTCCAGGATCCCTGCAATCACAAGCATTATTATATTTCATTTATATTCTTGATAACGATAAACACATGGAGGATTGTCATATGATACTTAATTCAAAATTCCCATGCTAAGAACAAGGAGAGGGTAGGATAAAAGAATGAACTGCACATAACATTGTCTTAATTGCAGGACTCACAACACCTCTAGAAGGTACACAGCTTCACAATGACTGAGGATCTCTTAAACTGAATATCAGAAAGTAATGCTGGCAAATATCATTTGCTATTATATGGAAAGGAGCTAAGGAGCTTAAATGCCCAGCTGAGACAATGACAGGGGATACATAAAAGAAAAGTCAGTGAAATACCTTATTTTTTTCAATAAGTGGATCAAGTCTTTTGGTAAGAAATCTGAAGTCAAACTTGATGACTTAGAAAGAAGAAAACATCTCATTCTAGAAGCTTTTATAAAAACATTTTTTTAATATATATATAAGCCTTATTCAAATTCTTGCAAACTTATAAAAAAAAGCAGAAAAAAGTCTACGTAAGTAGGAAAATAATGAACACAAGGAGATAATTAGGATGTTAGGCACCAATCTGTTCCTGGGACTGATTAAAAATACTCTGGAAAGCATTGTTCCATCACTATATCTTCCTAGTTTGCGTGGGCAAGTCTTATTTGGACATTGATTTTGGAAGCATTTTGTAAAATGTGTATGTTTTTTTCCAGTATTTCATTAAGGGAAAAAAAAAAAAAAAGAAAAAAAAAAAAGAGAGAGAGAGAAGACCATTACAGGATTGCTTTAATGTTTAATTACTGTACTATTTTTTTCAGTATCTATAAATACGCAGCATAAAACATCAAAGGAAACACAAAGCAACTAGACTTATTCACTATGACTTTATTCAAAGTAAGTGTAACTTTGAAAATATATTTAAATGGTAATAAAAAAGGAATTTGACATGTCAAGGTTTCTCCATGTCTATTTTTTTTTTAAATCTCTAGATGTTACAAGTAACAGTGCTGGTAATTTTAGAAGCCGGACAGCACTAAGTGTTACAGTTAGCATTATGCAATAAGAGTAATTATGTGCTGGACTTGCATGTTTCACGTTACTTTTCACAGTTTGGGATCCATGAGACAAACCATTATACAAGTCACTAAAATCTAATTTCCTCTGTGCCAAATGTCTTCAATGTGCAGGTCCAAGATTAGCATTAAATGAAAATTATATTGTTCAACTGGAGCTTTAGAGATTTAAAATTACTATTTCAAAACAGAGTGAATATTCTTAGATAAATGGTGGTTTTAATTAAATACGTATGTATTAAGTTATTTCCTTAATTACAGTATCTTCATTGCCTCATATTGTTTTCAATACAGTTTCTTACATTATTATGTTATAGGACCAAACTGGTAATTGTAATTTTTCCTTTCTTTGTGTTTGTCTAAGCTTGCAGTATAAGTCTCACTTCATTTGTCTTTTTCAACAGCAAAACAGTAATGAAAGCCTTATGAAGGAACCTCAGGTCTAACCAAGGCTTCCTGCCCACATTCCAAGCTAGCAGGGAACCCAGAAACCAAGAGAGTTTGTGCCATATCCCCAGAGTCCAAAGACACTCTTGATGTAGAAGCAGAAAAATAAATCTTGGGTTCTGGGTCTCCTGTTTTCTGCATTGTGCTGGGAATGGAGAGGGACTAAAAGCCACCACCGAGCAAAGAAGCCCAAGAAGCTGAGCTCCAGCCTACAGTTCATGCCAGGCTGAATTTCATGATTATTTCTAAGCTTTTTTTTTTCCTTTTTTTTCTCCAAGTTTTCTCTTCCTCAGGAAGATCACAGAACTTCAGTTTTTCATTCCCAAATGAAAGAATCAAATCACTGATGTTACAAGGAATAGAAAATCTAATCTGTGACCCACTCTACCTCAGACAAAGCCAAAGTTAACAAAACAGAGATTCATCTGGATGAAATATAAAATATTTAAAAATGTGGGGAAGTTATAGTTTTATTTTGCTGGGCAACTCAAAGGAGGCCCATTGACATTCGTTGAATCCATCATTTATCTTCCATAATAAATAAGCCAATCATTTCAACATTCATTCGTGTCAGTGTCCTCCATATGTCCATATACCTAAAGAAACTTCTCACCCCATCTCTCCAGTGAAACTCCTTAGAAGCCCTCACAAGGGTGAACTGGCATTTTTCTGTACTTGAACGGTAAATCCAACTTCTCAGGAGATACTTGCCTTGATTGTATGTCAAATATTACATGATACATTCAAGGCCCAATGTGCAGACTCCCCTATTTGTGGGCCTTGTGTCCAATCCATATGGCTGCTGAAACTGTGCACCCCTTCATCTGGCAAAAGTCTTGGCATGGCTCCCAGGTGATCCAGGCTCAAATATAAGGGAGACCTCTGGCTTTCTAGGTACCTTCAGCAAGTTGGTCAGAATGACTGAGATTTTGCTACTTCTCCCTAGATAGACAAAGGGAAAATTACTCTAATTTTAACATCTACTGACCAGTAATTCTGTCATCTTACACAGCAGGCCTAACAGCAGGAGACACTTATCTCTGCTCTGGTTGTTACATATAAAAAAACAGTTAAGGAATCTGCAGTAGCCAAAAGAAGAGCACTCAGCAATGCACTGAGCCTGTGTTAATGCCTGCAGGGTGAAAGTCTCCAGATTAGATGCTGTCCTTCCCTTCATCTGGATAATGACACACTTAATAACACAGAGCTTGCGTGAAGGGATGTCTCTCTGCTATAATCCTACTTAACAGATAATAAACTTGATATGAACAATACTGACAGGTGGTGCTCGAAAAAAAAATAAAATCCATTTGACAACTTGTGTAGAATGGCTGCAATCTCTCCAACATCAGTGTAGGCACTCCCACTTGTCAAAGTGGTTCTAGTGGTTATTTCAAGAGCATAAAAATTCATTATGTTCAAACAGAAAAACTGAACTTCTTACAAGAGTAGAATCTGATACATAACCTGTTGATGGAACAAGGAAAACATTTTTTTTACTTGTTAACTTACAAATCAGGAAATTAGAGAGAAAAAAAGTGAGCTATTGTTCTACTTGTTTTGATAATTTTAATCACATATTTATGTGAATTTTACATGAATTTTCTAGAGCATTTTTTCTTTTTTTTCTTCCTCTTTTTTTTTTATTTTTTAATTATTTCTCTAGAAAATGAAGTGGTAGCAAATAATAAAGAATCTAAATGTGTTAATGTCTTTCCTTCATCAAACAACCATGAATATATATGACCATAATCTTTTGCTATTTCCAGCTACTTTGATTTATGTTACGGATAAAATGTTTACATAAAGCTAATCTCTTGTCACAAGAAGTGACAAAAGAGACTTAAAGACACCTAAATCAAACTAATCTCTAAAGTAAGCCAGACAAAAACTGATGAAAGCACCCAGGATTTTATTATGATTTTTTTTTTTTTTATCAAGATTTGTGATTCATGACTTGTGAACATGATTCATAAAGATAAGCAGACAAAACATTAGTAAGGGGTGAATTCTTCAAGTCATGATGAAAGTAATTAAGCTGCCCAGCCTAGGAAAACTGATCCAACATCCTGTTATTGGTGTTTATCACTTTTGTTTTCATGTGAATGATTCCCAGTCACATACACAAAAAATTAATTTAATCTACAGCAAGCTGTTTTCAGCATGATGGAAATGCAACTGAACAAATTTCTGCTCATACAGCTTCCATAATAAAAGCCTTTTGATTGTGGCTGGATTTTTTTTTCTTTCTCTTTGTTCTGTTTTATGCAGTGAGATTTCTCTGATCCCAGGCAGCCACTGATCCTGATTTCTGGCAAGTCTACTAAAATTGCTCCCAGCTCAAACTGTCCAAAATGGTCCAAAATCTAAAGATTTTGGGGGTGGTTCACTGCTTACTTCAGACAACAGTTCAATTCTTCCATATGGCTCAGTGATCCCCCAGACAGTATTGTTAGAGTTATCTAATGATCCTTAATCCTAATGATTAACAGACAACTAGAGACTCCCAAGCATTCAAGCATGAAGTATATCAGCTATATTTTGTCCATTGTACTGGGCATTTTCCTGGTGCTTCTTAGTCTTACAATATACTAAAAATTGATATAGCATAATTAAGCACAATTCCAGTCTCAAATTTTAAGCCTTGTCTACCTGTCTCTTCTACAGGTACAGACTGACAAAAAAAAAAAAAAAAAAAAGGAAAGGGGATTGGGAATAGTCAGCAGTGCAGTGAGATATATACTCAGACAAATCCTATTCTCATGAGGTTCCCCTGCTGTATGCTCACCAACCTATCTTATTCTTGAAAGATATATATGTTTTAAGACACCTCAGTCTGAAAACAAATCCAGCCACCAGTCCAGTATAGTCCAGTAAACGGCATAAGCTTCTCAGGGATTGACGTGAAACTGGATACTCTTTCTTGTTTCTCTTGAAGACAGGTGGAATTTTTACCCAATTACAATCATAGAAATCTCTTCCCATTCCACTGCCTCTGCTCCCCCAGACAAATAGATAAATGCCTTCATCCCCCACAGGAGAAAGGGTCCAGTAATTTTTATTTTATTTTATTTATTTTTATTTTTACCTTCAATTTTTAGCTTCATACATATTCTTGGTAAAGACTCAGCTGACCTTGATGCCTCCCCTGATGGGACATCATCTTCCTTGCCTGTTTCCATCACCCTGTACCTGCAGACCCCATGACTATGCAATTGCAGTACCATGGCCAAAGAAGGGGCATTTGTAGTTCCATTGGAAGTGACGAGTGTCCACCCTCCCTATCTTGGGATTTTCCAACCATTGCTCTGTTGAGCATTGTCTCTCTTTCCTTTAAACATGAGATTCTGTTGTATGGTTCTATAGGATCTCTATGAATAGCTTATGGATCTCCATGTTGTCCTGCTTGAAGGCCAATAGTCTGCTCATTTCATTTTGCTTGTGACTCAGCATCTCAAGCAGAGCATCCCTTCCACAGATGAGAGACCACCACTGGCCATATCAGAAGCACACAGTGCTCCTGTCCACAGAAAACTGAGCAGCCCCATCCTCCCTCAGGAGCTCTGCCTTGGTCAAGGTCTCTGATGTGCTGTTATCTCCACCCAGTGTCAGAAATCACACCCACACAAGATCCAGGGCCATTTTGCATTCCTGCAGCTCTTGCCTATGGGTTGTATAGCTTCTCCCATGTGCGTTGGTGCCTACATAACCAACAGGCAGTAATAAACCTCTAGACTGGGTACTCCTAAACAGGGAATGGCCAAGAAAAGTCAATTTAGAGTGGACAGAGCAAAAACCTCCAGGAGCTTTGAGAAGCCAACCCTCACTGGTGTTGGCACATCACCAGGAAGGATCCAAAAAAAGGTGAGTGCTGAAGAAGCAAGCTGGGACATGTTGACTGTGTTACTGTGCTCACTAATACATAGAATCATAGAATCATAGAATATCCTGAGTTGGAAGGTACCTATAAGGATCATTGAGTCAAACTCCTGGCACCACACAGTTCTAGACCAACAATTCAGACCATATGACTTAGAGCATAGTCCAAACACTTCTTGAACTCCAACAGGCTTGGTACGGTGACTACTTCCCTGGGGAGCCTGTTCCAGTGTGTGACAACCCTCTCAGTAAAGAACCTCTTCCTGATGTCTAGCCTAAACCTCCCTTGCCTCAGCTTGACACCATTCCTGCAGGTCCTATCATTGGTGATTAAGGAGAATAGATCTACACCTGCCCCTCCACTCCCCCTTGTGACAAAGCTGTAGACCGCGATGAGGTCTCCCCTCAGCCTCATTTTTTCCAGGCTGAACAGGCCAAGTGACCTCAGCCACTCCTCATACATCTTCCCCTCTAGGCCCTTCACTGTCTTTTCAGCCCTTCTCTGGACACTCTCCAACAGTTTTATGTCCTTTTCATACTGTGGTGCCCAGAATCAGAGTAGTGAATAATACTATGATTCCAGGAAGATGCCCACTGGCTCTTCAGAGAAAAAAAAAAAAAAAAAAAAAAAAAAAAAAAAAGAGTACTATTTGGTGGTTTTGTGTGCAAGTAAAAAACAAAAACTTTGCCTTTAAACTGGCCCTTAACTGAGGCCTGTGGCTTGTCAAGATTTATCTGCATTGTTGATATATATATATATATACATATATTAAAATACAGAAAACAAAATTATTGCTATAATTATTCACTGACAGAATCTTCACCAGACAGCTCATAGTCATTAATGTGATAATATCTACCTTTTACTATTTTTCTGCCAAACCCTAAGTAAATCATGAAATGTAGCCTTCTTTTTTCAGTACAATATATACTTTATTTACTTTATGGTTGTTCTGTATATGTGAAATGCACTCTGTTCAAAGAATTGCATTGCTGTTATTAGAAATAATAATCTAAACATATTCCAGGACATAATCTATAATTCCCTGAATGTTTTATTATCTGCAGCAGGTAGAGCAAAAGGTCTTTAAGATATTTTTGAGTAACTACATTACTGTCTGTACAGACTTTTTTTTTAAGCAGGTCTTGTTATCAAAATTTTCATTTATATTTTTACTGTATTTATGTGCTCTGTTTTAATGCTGCTTTACTTAATTTGGAGATCAGCATGTGGAGGAAGAGACATTTCTTCTGACCCATGCTCAGTGAAACAAAGAAAAATGTTAAAAATACATATGCAGTATGTATTAATATTTCAGTGCACAAAGAACAAAATCTAATTTGCAAATTCTTCAGAAATGAACTGTGTAGAAATATGGATTCAGACCTGATGGCCATACAAAAAAAGCAATTTAGAATTGATCTGACTGTGAGGATGTTTCTGTTCATCTAAATATGTATATTATTGAAGAGAAACTAAGTAACTTAAAAAAAGAAAACAACAACAACAACAACAACAACAAAAAACAATACAATATCATTCTAGAAATCTCTCTTCATGAGCTTATAAAGCTCTTCATGAGCTTTCTGAGGCATGAATGGGAGACAAAAGTCCCTTTCCTATTCAATCTACAAAAATGGTGCTGCTTTTTCCTCCCAGATCTTCTACATATCTTAGCTGAATCCTCTCAATATTCCTTGGGTATGTTCTTCAATAAAACTGAACCTCTGTGAACAACACACACAGTTCCCTCATGGCATACCAATAGCTCTGTAAAATGAAGTATAAACTATTATTAATATTTGCAGGTCTGACACATAAATCCTAATTATCAGGCCTACTTTTACTGAATAGGCTGTTTGTTTTGTTTTGTTTTGTTTGTTTGTTTGTTTGTTTTTGAACTTATTTACTTCCTACAGCAAGTAATGCAAAAGGATAATAAAAGTCTATAGAGAGAAATAAAATAGAAGAGGAAAAGGAAGAGGGAAAGAAGGCAGGGCAGGGCAGGGCAGGGCAGGGCAGGGCAGGGCAGGGCAGGGCAGGGCAGGGCAGGGCAGGAAAGGAAAGGAAAGGAAAGGAAAGGAAAGGAAAGGAAAGGAAAGGAAAGGAAAGGAAAGGAAAGGAAAGGAAAGGAAAGGAAAGGAAAGGAAAGGAAAGGAAAGGAAAGGAAAGGAAAGGAAAGGAAAGGAAAGGAAAGGAAAGGAAAGGAAAGGAAAGGAAAGGAAAGGAAAGGAAAGGAAAGGAAAGGAAAGGAAAGGAAAGGAAAGGATGTGAGGGCAGTAATACCCACTTCTCTCCATTCCACACTGCTATTGCACTGTCAAGACACTTCTCCCAGCCTTGCATCTGGAGACCTACTTAACAATGTAAGAAACAGCCACCCTGAGACAGACCAGAAGTCTATTAAATCCAACCTTTTGTGCTTAGTGGTAGCTATTTAGGGAATGAGTATTAGGAAAAGACAGAAAAAAAGCGTTCCTTTCCCTATTATTCCCTGCCAGCTTTTGCCAATCTTTAGTTTAGGGACTTCCTGAACAGAAATTTAAATGGCAGCATCATGTTAAATCACCCTCAAAAGGCCTTTCTTCCTGAATTCTAACCCACTTATTCCTTGCTTTTGCTACAGCTCTGGGTAATGTTAAGATTTTTTCCTTTTTCATTTCTTTGGTATCCACTGAGAAAGAGTCCCTTTCCTTCTTCAATTGCTGCTGGCTCTGGATTCATGTTAAGATTTTATCAGTTCCAGCACTAAAGGAACTTAGTGAATGAAAATGTGCTTTTGTTCACATTTTGCACCTTTACATTAGAGAGGAAAAAAAATGTGCTTGTCTAGGTGACAGAAACTAAGTGGTTATATCTGCTGTAGCCTGCTTCCTTATCTGCTGTTTTCTATTGTTTCAAGAAAAACCTTTCTAATGGGGAGGAACAAGATGTAAAGTGTAGAATAAGAAAATAACTGATTCAAACGGACATTTTTCTCTCCCTGGCTGTTAAAGCTATGACCCTGTTTGTGAACAATGATATGTGAATGAGATCTAAGGCTGTTCAGTGAGTCACTATTGTGCAGAGAATATCCATAATCTTTTCAGATATCCTGAGAGATAGGAGACACAGGAACACTCTCTGCTTCATAAAGACAATAGAAGACACTGAATCTTCAATTTTCATATGTGAAATCCCTAACACCCATGCTGAAATCACTATTTCTTCCCCTGTCATCTCCCATTGCTGCAGTTCTTTCACATTTGAACTTTTTCTGCTCTTGCAGGGAGCCTCCCCTACCCTGATGTGGTCAGCAGGAACATAAAATAACCTGAATGTAAAGATTGCAGGCTGAAAGCTGTGCTTATTCAGTGTTGCTTATTCAGTGTATATGTGCTTCAGTGACTTATTCATGTCAAGTAGTTTATGCCTAGTACAACAAACAAATGAAATCTGGAAGAAAAAAGGAGTTGTATTTGGGGAAGGGAGGGGGACTGGGAGTCACTCCAGAGGCCTAACAGATATTCATTCTCTGTTATAGGTACTAAATTTGTTCTAGTGATCTACAATCAACTTCAGTACCAGCCAAAAATGTCATATAAAAAATTCAGGTTCTTCAGAACAGCCTGTTGACCCTAAACACTGCCTGCAGCATGTGTTGCACCACCAACGGCTGTGTGACTTCAACCATGGTGTGTAGATAAACACAACAAACAGACAAACAAGACATGTCAACAATGTGACAACAAACAAGACAAGAATGTCTAAGGCCAAGGGTCTCCAGTTAATCCTGGTCTGTGCAATCAGGGCACCCAGATGCCCTTTGGGGCAGGGAACCAAACCTCTCCAAAGCCAAATCTTCCTCAAAGTGCCATAAATTCATTTTCCCCTCTATTTTTGTAGGTGTAGCACTATGTGGACACTGGAAACTTTATGCAGCTGTTAATAATCAGCTGATTATGCTTGGGGTGGGTGAGCATAATGCACTATGTTGGTGCCAACATCTGAAATTACAAATGAAACTTCAGACTTCTGGCACTGACTGCTTACATGCAAATGCATTTCTCAAGTTTGATAATATACAAATAATAGAACAAAACAAAACAAAGCAAAACAAATGATGGTTCTAACTGACAGTTCCTATTGTACTTCAAAATGAAAGCATATTTCACTAAAGAGATTTTGCTGTGAGACAACATCTTTCAAAAATAGCTATTGGAAAAGAACTTTCCATTTGAAATAATAATCACATATATACCTGTGACTGAACTGAGAATGAAAGGGAAGGCATTGAGATAGTTATAAGCCTAAGACAGATTAATTTGTCTGGATATGATACTGTTTTCCTACAGTGCCCTTGCAAGACTGAATTATGCATCAGGTGGTTACATTTCATTTATCAGATTACTTCCCTTGCTCTGCCATCCATGAGCAGCATTAACTACAGCAGTACTAGCACAATGCCACAAGAGCTTCTCATTGTCTAAATTGCAGTAGATTTTCAGCCTGACAGAAAGTACACAATGGATTTTCTTATCATGCCACTCACTGTTCCAAATCTAAAAAGGACTTGGTTCCCCACTTATTTCTTACTGCTTTCCCTGTTTTTCTGTTGCAGCTTTGCTCTATGTCTAGCTTTTTGTCATGCTGAGCAATAGACAATCACTGTATCACAAGGTTTCGCAATTGCAAATAGCAGGTCAACCATATATTTTAGTTTTTGCTAATCTTATTTTCCAGAGACCCTGAATTCTTACAAAAATGAGAAACTCAATCTGCCTGCTTATATTTTTTAATAATTTTCTTCAGTGACAGAGATTCTGTTGTGCCATGCTGTGCTGTGCAGAAAGACACAAGCAGTGGCAATGTGGATTTAAATTAGCAGGTACCCCCATGGCTCATGAACCCGTAGAGGGTACAGGGACACAAGTATATGCTCTTTCCTAATAGCAGTGCAGCAGCTAGTACTTTGGCTTAAATGCAAATAATAGTTCAGTTCCTTTCTCCTCCCTCCTCTTCCAAAACCCCCCTCAGTCAACCAGAGAGACTTTAACAGAGGGTATAGCCATAGCCAAGAGTGATGAACAAACACTTTTATTGAAACCATGCATCACTAAGTCCCTCTTCTGCTTTGCTCCATTGTGTTGCTGGACACACAACCAGCCCAAAGGAGGGTACAGAGAGCCATTAAAACAAAAGGAAGGATGTGGTAGCCGAGTCCCCAGCACATGGTACAGTCTGGGGTCTATTACACTGGGATGGGAGGTGGCATGTGTAAGGTCAGAAAATATTTAAGTGCCAGCTTCCTACAGGCATCATTCAAAGCACAATGACAATTTCAGTGGGTTTGGACTAGGTCCAAACTGCACCAATGAGGCCCCAGTATATTGTTGGTAGTTACTGTCTTTCATCATGTTTCTTTGACAAAGTATCTGAACCCAAACCTGCAACTTAGGTACTTTTCTACCTAATGGTGCCTGTTGAACAAAGAGCATTGCTCATTGCTCAACAAACACCAAAAGACATTGCAGATGTGGTAAAGAATTTTCAATTAAATAGCATTAAAAAAAAAAAAAAGTAAAGGTTTTAAAAAATAAAAAATAATAAAGTTCAATAAACATATTTAAAGCCCAGATATGTCCTTCTGAACGCATCCTGCTACAGATGGATAGAAAGCAGTGTTCGGTCTCCTTCAGCTGAGGGGGATCATTTTAAATTGTTCAACAATAACTTAAAGCTTAAATGAAAACTAAAAGGGTCACTAGAGGCCATTTCTGATAGTCCTAAAATACTGCCAGAGGAAAGACAAACATCATGGAAGACTTTGAAATAAAGGCCTGATTAAAGCAATCTTTATTCCACTGAAGTAGCTGCTCCTGTTGGCTGTCAGTGACATTTGGCTCAGGCCTGGGCACAGCAAGAGCACTGGAGACTCATCTCAAGCATCCCAGATGGCTGCCCACAGATTTACTCATTCCATAATTGCAGTGCAGTGGTCCTTTAATAAACTGTGTGATAACAAAGACTACAATAATCTGCATTGGTCTTCATCATGACAGTTTATTTAGACTCAGTAAAAGCTACTGTTTTGGTAGAGGGGCAGTAGAAATCACTCAGTCTGCCTTGGCTCTTTCGAGGTAAGAAGAGTTATCAAGACAAAGATGCTGGCCTTTCTCTTCTGTCTGAAGAAGGATGGGATGAAGTCATAACCAGGAAAACACACGAGTACGCTGGCAGTATCTGTCTCCTGAAAAATAAAGACTTTCGTGACTCCATTGGAATTATGATAAGGACAAAATGAATTTGATGGCATCAGCATTGTACATATATATTATATTCCTTACAAATAAAAGTCTTAATTAAGAAAGCCTTCTGCAAGTGTTTGTAGGAATACTTATATTTTTTTCACAATAAATGCAAGGAATTGCAAGAAGTACCTTTTCCCTCTCTAACATACCCAAATATGTACCTGTAGAAAGAAAGAAAGAGAGAGAGAGGGGGGGGGGGGGGGGGGGGGAAATGAACATTCAGAATGAAAAAGTTCAATGTAAGTTCAGTTAATAACACGTTAAAAGTGAACATCTGCATATTTATCTCATTTACAATAAGAGACGACATTGGGAATATTCTAAAATCCTGTAAAAAATTGAAGGTCTTTGCAGTCATTTGGAGTTTACAAGAAAAGTAACAAAAAGTATCAATGCATAACTTCTGGACCTTTCACGAAATTTTGTACCTGAAATGCAAATTTCTTGCAGAAATATGCACAATATTTTTTCAATCACATCAAACATGAAAAAAATATATGATTTCAAATTGAAAGTATGTAAAATTCAGACACACCAACATTTTCATTCTGGTACTATTAAAAGGAACAGGAGACTGAGAAGATTGAATTTTTACTTTTGATATATAATTTGCTCTTTTTTTTTGACTATAAATGAAACACCATTTAAAATATTACAAGACATTTAGTAAGTTATCTAAAATGATTATAAACATTTTTTTTAAAAAAAGGAGAAGCATTTCCAGTGAAGTGCTTATTAGCATTGATTTTCTCATCAAATTTAATATGAAATAGCTAATGAGGGCAACTCAGCCCCACTAACACAGTTCAAGATGCAAACTTAAGTTTCAAAATACTCCCTCCATTTTTAATATGGTGATGATTACAAGAAAAGCAATGCTCCAATATGTTAATTTCATGTCTGTTTTTCTGCTGATGTTACTCTCCATTTGAAGATTACTGTCAACTTCTATTCCACAGGAGATCAAAGTGAAGCATCCAGTTTGTACCAGATGCCATCATACAAAATTACATTTAAGAGATCTCAACATAATTAAAAATCATAAACCATCTCAAAGAGAAAGACTTACTGTACTATTTTTTCACTCTTTAAACATCTAAAGGGAAGGTGCCAAAATGTGACTAGAAACATGGTAAATATACCATCCTTTTCTTTTGAAGTTCTTATTAATTATCTCACCTGGAAACCACTATAAAGAGGAGAGTGCAGGTTGGCTTTTGAATGTTGAGACATCTGGGTTCATTGTCCCTCTGTAAGTGTCCCACTGATGCACAGAAGACCATGGCAGGCTGCAGTAAGTTTTCAGACCTTGGAAAAAGAAATACAGAATATAGAATATGTCCTCAGTACTGAGCTTATGGTGGGAATATACCCTTTCAGGAAAGGCTCACCTGTGTCGTGTAATCAGCTGGAGTCATGCAACAGGGCTTACTGCCTCGTTGCACCATCCTGACCCCATAGAGCAGTCCTGTCAGAAGTGTGGCCTTTGTCACCCACTGGAGCACTGTGAATGGGAAAATGCCAAAGGCCAGAGGAGGAAAGATAAAGATGGCCCATATTCAGTTTTCAAAATCCAGGACATAATAGCACGAAGAAGAAACAACAATGCTAGGGGGGAAAATAAATAAATAAATAAAAATCAGGACTGAACCTAGTTTAATTTAGCTCATAGAATCCTTGTAGTTTTAAATGTCATGTTTTTTTTCTACCTGTTTATTGTAGTTTTTGAACAAAAGCATTGATGACTGGTATCAAAGCTCAATGGTCATGCATGGAGTAAGACACATACCTATTCCAGTCAGACCACACCAACATACACCAGATAGCATAGACTGCTCCAGGCCTCAGAGTCAAGCCATCATCCTTCCCTTCCCTCTCCAGAATTACTCAAAAATCATCCCCTTTATCACCCAGGAAAGAAAAAAGAGATGCAGCTAGCCCTGGGACTACAACTGAAAAACAACAGTTTCACAGTACATAAACTGTCACCCACTTCCAGCATCACCACTTCCTTCCACATAGCTGTCAAGAATTACCTACTAAGGCAAGGCTGTTTCCCACTGACTTTTTTGTATTAAACAGTTCACAAAGGTATTGTATGGATTTAGTACCACAAAAGATACTAATTGAAATGCATCCAGCTGATGATGATGCCAAGAATATGACTATAAGCACTTTCAACTGTTTATAGACTTGAAAAAGATGGAAACATCCGGTCTGGCGTGAAAAGGGGCTGCCAAATCCATCCTGCACAGCAAATAACAAAGTTGGTATTCATTAACCCTTCTCTGTTTGCTTCTTTAATAAAATGAGATACATCTTGGTCCAAACTACCAATGAGATTTTATTTTTTTAATGATAAACAACTGGAAAATAGAAGGTACTTGGCAAAGTATTCCATTGAGTACCTTGGCAGCTTGTCATTGATAATGGAATTGTTGTCTTATCTTCAGTCATTTCTAATTTAATTTACCCCCAAAACGTACCACTTCTTGCAAATATTTCTCCACAATGTGCCTATTTACCTTCCCAAACCAGGAAGAAATACATTAGATGATTTAAAGGGTAGCCTTTAATGCAATTTAAAGCCTTGCAAATTGATTTTCCTTAATGAACTTTATATCCTGACATCCTGTCGTTTTTCCTCTAGTACATTCAATTAGGCTATAATCAGTTATTAAGGGTTAGATAATGGAAACGTGACATCATCCACACAAGGCAGAAATTTTTGCAAGAGATTAATTAAAATCTAATTTTCATGCAAGATTAGACTATCTGAGCCAAGAGGTGCCTATAATAATTGAAAAAAAAAATCTAGAAAACCATGGTGGGTGAAATGGAGAACACCCAGCTTGGGTAGATAGATTTTCAGACAAAAAGGAATGACAACACTTTCCTCTTGGGCTTGCATGAGACAGAACATTTACATGTTCATTTAAGAAATGAATTTGCTGCATTCACACAGCAGGACAAACATGAATCAAAGCACTTCCATTCATTCCTGTAAAAGAGCTGAAAACATTTATGTGTGGATAAAAAACAATAGTCGTTCATGCTATACTTTCAGATAGACACACACACATTAATAGTACTAGTAGCCCTACTTAAAGCAGAGATTTTTTATTTTTTTTTTAATATTAAGTTCTGATAAAGAGGAGCTTGGGGCTGAAAGTATGTGTCTAATCTTAACAGAGAACACAGCTCAGCAATTCTATTTCCCCCTCGTATCAAAGAAGAAAAAATGTTGTTATTCTGCCAGGAAAATTGATCTATTTATCTGATGTAACATTCACTGTCAGCATTTCTGTACAGCTCTTCCCACTCAATATCACTACGGGATATCTGTAGAGAATTCACACCTTCTGAGGTCAGTATGTCAGGTTCATTTTTCCTTCCCTCATTCCCTTTCTTTCTTTCTTTCTTTCTTTCTTTCTTTCTTTCTTTCTTTCTTTCTTTCTTTCTTTCTTTCTTTCCTTCTTTCCTTCTTTCCTTCTTTCCTTCTTTCCTTCTTTCCTTCTTTCCTTCTTTCCTTCTTTCTTTCCTTCTTTCCTTCTTTCTTTCTTTCTTTCTTTCTTTCTTTCTTTCTTTCTTTCTTTCTTTCTTTCTTTCTTTCTTTCTTTCTTTCTTTCTTTCCTTTCTTTCCTTTCTTTCCTTTCTTTCCTTTCTTCCTATCCTTTCTTCCTATCCTTCTTTCTTTCTTTCTTCTTTCATTTACTCTAGCTATTCTTGAAACAAACTGAAATATAATGGTAATATTAACAAATAATAACTTTGTAAACACAGTATCCACATTGCTGCAGCAATTTCAGAAACCCTTATATTTCAGGAAAAAAAAAAAAAAAAAGCTAACAGAGCATATGTTACTTGTTATCATTAATTTTTACTTCTCAAAACAGCATCTCCTAAGCATGCTAACCTATGAGCAATCTGGGGGCCATTACCTCAAAGGGAGGTGTTAGAGGTAAAAAAGGTTCAAAGCCAACAGTCCCTCCTCATCTAGTTAGCCCTCAGCTGACACACTTTGTGATGGTCTTACCAGCACCATCTATTGATTTTCTTGGATTTTGACTCCGTTTATGTTCAGGAAAACAAGAATCAAGCCTGAGGGTCACAACGTTCCACAATGATCTCTTTGTGGGATCTGGGATTTGAGTTGGTTCTTTTTCAGTCTTTCAACTCTTTGCTGTCTCTTTTTTCTTGTTTGATCAAAAGTAAAACCTGAACTTTCCAGGTTTTCACTTATTAGATAGTTTTGAATTGCTGGATATCTCTTTTTCTCAAAACAATTTACTGAAGTTATAGCTTTCATTTAATTTTTAAAAATATGTGCTCAACATTGCATTTTTTTCCTTGAACTTTCTAGACTTTTTTTTTTTTTCCACAAACTCTCCAAGCATCCCAGTAACCATCTATAACCATAGTCTTAATTAAGAACAAAATTGTTTTGGATCATTAGTCTAGGTCTGTTTGGAAAAATTGTTACAAAACTGTAACGGAGGTTCTCAATGACTATATTTCTTCCCCAGAGATAAGGCAATTAAAGTAATTTTACATAAAATCAACCTTTTCCCCGTTGCCTCAGTGTAGGTGTGCAGAAGTAAGAACAAATCAATACACGAATCTATTCACAAAGAAAAAGGAACAAATATATCTTTATAATTACAATATGCAATGCATTCCACAGCTGCATGCCTCTTGTGAATAGTTCTGATCTGAATGAAAATACATGCTTTATGCTGAGAATAATTTAAAAGAGGAAATAGGAACACACACAGAACAAGCCAGGGCTTTACATCTGGTTTTAAATATATGAGCCAAGTTAGTCATATTTCCTTTGCAGTCCCATGATATACTGAACAGTACCCTATGTTATAATATATGGTGCATTGGAAATATAAAATAAGAACCCGTTACCTCACCAAGTACCTGCAATCTCTCTTTAGTTCCACACTGTTTATAGGCCTACCAATTTAATTATTACTTAGTTGAGATAGAGAATATATCAGATATGGAAGATGTCTAGATTTAAAATGAGGTTGATCAAAGAATTAGAGACCAAAGATGAAGATTTCTTTACTGACTTCACAAGCTCGAATGATTCTGAAATGCAACTATGATTCCTCTTCCCATTGCCTGGATGTACAATGATTAACACATGAAAGTCACCTAATGCATTCTGTGGAAAAAATAAATAAATCATATAAATAAATCATATTACTGACAGGACAGAGCTAGGTATTTGACTAAGTCCTGAAGTCCTTTTAGGAAAATGTTCTTTTAGTTACATTCTCAATGAAGCCATATTATTCTGATTTTGCCAATTTGCAATGGTCTCAGAGGTATTGGATAAGTATTTGGAGCTGTAGGGCCCACAGGGTTCAACCTTGAAAGACAATGGGATTGGGGTGGCTTGGGACATGGAGACCACTAGGACAAGTCTGAAAAACTTACTCGGATTTGTTCAATATTTGCTCAGGTGGACAAATATTGCCCATAACCATTCCCTTAAAACTGAATTCCTCCATTCCATGAAAACACAAAATGAACAAAAGCAGACTTTTCTGTTTTTCAGTTTGCTTGCTTGGCACTTCTGTAATTTGCTTATCCTCTTATTTTTACTGCTCTGAAGCCACACCAGCACTGGTTCATGGAAAACTTCACTGACACAGTGTTTCATGCTTGTCAGCTGGAAAGGACATGACCAGTGGACAGGGTAGGGCTGTTGGAAGAACAAAAGTGAGTGGAATATCCCCAGACCAAATCACAAGTCATTCCATTTCATATACAGAAAAAGTAGCTATGGAAAACTTATGCAAGGCACTGAATGCTTTCAGAGAAATTTCTGTTCTTCATAATTATTTTTTAATTTAGGCTCTGCTGGATGAGAACTGGAGCTCTTCTTGTCTCCTAGTCAGCACAAACTTTGAATTTCTTGATCTGCATCTGAGGCTTACTGAAAAATGAATATGTTGATTACAACTTACGCCCTCCCCTGCTCAGCCCCAGCTGGTCTCTTCATGCAGTTCCAACAGCTAAAGTGCAAAACTATTTTTTTAATATATATAATTTACAAGAGTTCTCATCTCCTTTTTCTGCTCCCTGAATGTTTCTGAAAAGAGCAAGCACTACACTTTTAGTTAAGAGCCAAGCTGCACCCTAAGGCATGTGCAGGACCATGGGAAGGCAGGACAACGAGGCAGTGCCACCTCAATCTAACAACAATAACAAACCCCAGAGCCCCAACATTTATAGTTCTTCACTCCCACTTCTCTCTGAGAGTCTTAAAGTTATTAGAATCTGTGAGGGAAAGAAGTTGGGGATGGGGAAGTAACAGACAACAACTGTTCTGTGTGTTCTCAGCAACCCTAATCCTTTGCAAAGAAATGCTATCTTGGGTGAGACATACTTAAAAGGAGTAGGGCCTCCTCAGTGTATTCCTGATTGCTTTCCATAGGTCTCCCAAAAGGAACTCAGCTACATACATGATTTGCCTGGCAACTACTCCCATATTTTTCTTTCCAGTCAACACATTGTGATCTTCTCTCTCTTTATTCACAAGAAGGTAGATCTTACTGTGTTCTTGATTTCTTGGATTGAAATAAAAACAGAAAAAAAACAAACAAAAAAAAAAATCCAGAATGGAATTTTGTTCTTCCCCTTATTACCTTTCCTCTCAATTTATTCTGATAACCCTGAAACTTTATGAGAGCATCTGGATCACAAATAAGCATAGAAATAGCAGAACAATTACTTGATGGAAAAATCTATTTCAAATAACGTGTTTTTGTTTGTTCGTTGTTTTTTTTTTTTTTTTTTTTCCCACAGAAAATTTACATTTTGGGTGTTAGTAAGAGCAACTCCCTGCCCACTGATGTTTCATCTTCAGTAAGTTTTGTACATTAGAAAGCATCAGCCAAGAGGCTTTTCCAATAGCAAAACTCACCAGCTTGTGGTTCACTCAGCAATGGATTAACTAAAGATGGTTCTTCAATGATATTCTTCCAATTGCCATCTCTCCACCCCCAGAACACATCAGAAGTTTACAGTCTTCAATAAAAACACTACACCCATATCAAGAAGTCTTACCTGGTCTCCCACTGATCAGCTTTGCATTTATGTAGAAACCTTCTGTTGCTTTTTCAGTGTCAATTCTCTTCTTAAAGGAAGTTACTTCCTACAGCATTGATCTCCGGTAGATATTTTAGTTGCACAGATTCCCAGTTTACCTGGGTGTTGTTTCAAGACTCAGCAGGATGTCTGATTTTTAATCAGCCTAGCAAGTCACTTGGGTCTCTTCCGGCCTAACAGTGATTTACCTTAGGATTTTCAGTTTTGATGAAAATACAAGTGGGAAGGAGCAAAGCTTCCACTCCCTTTGTAATTAATCACAAGTTAAAGTGCTATATGAATTATACAGAACTCAGGAGAGATCACTTTTTGAATTTTCAGCAAAGCTCACAACTTAAGACATACATTGCTTTGTGTAGTTGTCTCATAAAAGCATTAGTCACTGAGCTGAAGATTTATCTTTTTTTTTTTTTTAAGTTTGGAAGCAACCTTGATAATATATATGATTTGCTAACTTGAGCTCTACCTGCAGTGCATAGTTTGTGAACTTTAGATAATTTGGTACTCTATAAATTTATATATCAAGGAAACCTGGTATAGTACAACAGAAAATTCAAATACTTTTTTTTTTTTTTTTAAAAAAAAAAAGCACTTGGATTTATTTTTTATTTTTTGGCAAAGGAGGGGTAGAAGGAAAAGTCACTCAGTATGTTAATTTGCAGTAAAGGATGTGGGTGAGAGTAGCAATACAGTCAACAGCAATTCTTGCAAATTTATCAAGTACCACTGCAGCTTTTAACATCTTTCCCTGCTATGCCTCCAGACCCATCTCATTGTTCACACCACAGTAAGAAACAATTGGTTAAAAAATATCACTATCATAAGCAATCCTTCATAATGTGTTAGATCTCCCCATATGTGCCATTTTCACAGGTCTTTGGATTAATTCTGTTTTACTTTGTGTGAAATACTTTCAAGTTCAGAGAAAAAATCTCTGCTAAAAAAAAAAAAAAGACATTTAAAGATAAATTCACTTAAATAGATTAAATGAATTCACTTAATCTATTTCATTATAAGTAAATAGAAACAAAGCTAGAATAATTAAACCTTAGAATATTGTCTGCTACAACAGTTAAGGCTTTCCCTGTGCTGCTGGCAAATGCAGTCGTGCCATGGACTGCACTACCAAAAATAGAATCTGCATGGAAACAGATACATCAGTGCTTGAAACATCTCTTAAGAAGGAAAGAACAGCTGTGAAGTGGTCAGTAAAGGTTATCTCCAAGTTGTGTAAATCAAAATATAAAATGCCAATAAACATAATTTTTGGTAGCTGAATAAAGTCAAAACAACCCAGCCCTTTTTTTTCACCTTTGCATGCAGCCAGGTAGAAGAGCCTTCATTCTATTTCTCTTGAGTATCAACAGCAAAACATATCCCTTTAGGGAATTTAAGGTGCACAACTATATTCCAACTATATTGCTCTGTGGTAGGATATATTATTTACCCTCTGGCTTATTCAAAAATGCCAATCGGAATAAATGTTGAGACTCCTATCAGCCAATTTGTTTTCACATATATTCAAGAGCCATTTTACAATATCCAGTTGCTGGAAAAAAAATAAATCTGATTGTGTGACTGGAGATTTAAATATATGAATTAAAAACTCTTGAGAATATAAAACTTTTTGAAAACTGTTCAGGGAGAGAAAAAGTCCCTACTGTGACTTATGTGTTATGCTTCTATTAACAGTGCAGAACAACTGTCCTTTCGTATCACTAACAGCTTTTTTCTTTATTTAGAATTTCTTAAGATGTTTTAAAACACAAAAAATATACAAATGCTGAAAATAATATATGAACAGAATTTCAAATAGTAAGGAATTAAATGGAAAAATGCAGAAATATGGAAATATTTTGTCTTTCTATTGCCTCTAACAAAATGCTACTTTTTCTGTAGATTGGTTAATGTAAGGTTTCCAAAAGAAATTCAGGAGGTAATCTTACTTCAGTATTACTAGGGTAGTTCTGCATGGCTTTAAGGTCATTTAATAAGGTTAAATACTAGGGAGCATTAAACAACTGTTGCCACATCTGGAATTTCTAGGTAGCTCCAGACATGCCTAATGGAAGAACTTGGGCCTCAGTGAATATCAGCAGGTGTATTTTATTTTTTAAGACTTGAGTAACATTAAAAAATATCAATCACAATTTTCTGAACAGAGTGTTTCAGGGTGACAATTATGTCTCATTGGATCTTAGTACAACTTGGATCAGGTTTCAGAGACTGATTGAAGTTGTTACTTAGGGGCAAGAAAGGCTATCTATATAGCATTAAAATCTAAGATTTCAAATCAATTTGTTTTGGACTAGTAAAATAATAAGATATCCTTATTTTAAGGCTTAACCTTATATCTTCTGCAAATTCTATTAGAATCAACTACAATTTTCTTAAAAAAAAAATAAGTTCATGTGTTTTTTTTTTTTTAATTTATAGAAATGTTACAGAATGATAGAAATTTCCAGTTTTGACACTTTCTATTATGTTTTCAAAAAAGAAAAAAAAAATAGGAAGAATCAGTAAGACCAGCTTTTCTAGCAGAAAGATTGATCTTCAAAAAATCAGCATCAGTAATGGATATCAGAAAATAAGTCACCATCTCCAAAATGTATTTTTACTTCTCACATTGCTGTGGCACCAAAACCAGTTGCAGAATCTTCATGTCTTAGTAATTACAAATTTCCTATTGCTCTCATCTAATACCCTCTCTGCCCTAAAGTTAGCTGAGCTGTCAAGAGAGGATCTTGCATGGATAAACTGTTATACGATTTGTTTCCTGGGCTCAGAGAAGTTTTAATAACCTAAGGAAGTACGCTCCCCTTTTCAAGTGCTCATCATAACGGCATGTTTGGACTATGTTCTTCATATACATTTCCTGACTGCGACCTATTCTCATAGGCTGATGCTATCAGTGTATCCAAGTGTGAGGTGTGGGTGTGCTTATCTCCTTCTCACCAAAATCTAACAGTGAAAATTTCTTCACCTTGTGAGAAAATCAAAAAAACACACCAAGCAAACAAACAAACAAACAAACAAAAATATTAGGAAAGTTCCCTTTAGAGATGTGTGGTTATCACAATTCTCGGATTATTTGCTTTTCATATGTGCCCCATCTACCTATTTATATTTATCTTCTGTGATGAACATTTGAAAACTCCTTGCCTGCAAGACTTACAGAGACAAGAATTTATTTCCAATTCACTTCCATGTATGGCATAGAGTTATCTGCTGAATTGAACAGCTTTATTTCAATTTGTCTTCTTTCTCTTTTGAAAACCTAAAATCAGTTTGTTGCTCCATGCATTCTTGAAAAGGCATGAACTGTGCAAACTACGTCCTGGAGTTTCCAGCAAGGCCAAACCAGATTTCAAGCTAATTTTTCAATGCTCAGGCAGAGGATAGGGCATGGGAATAATGCTATTTTAAGGATGTGAGAGAGGCCATCTCCAGCCCTAGGCTGGAAAACCCAAGCCACAGAGAGCTCCACTGATTCTCCAGATAACAGTGGGTTATCTGTCTTTCTTTCCATGTAGATATTACATGGAATCATAATTATTACATAATCCCTCATAATTATTAGGACATGGTGCAGAAGCATGGCTGCAGGCCATGAATGCAGGCTGGCCTCTTCAGTGCTTACCCAAAGTTTCGGGAAGTATTTGCAGCCTGTGGTGAATTCCAGGTTAGCTAATAATAAAGCTAATTTGTTTAGATCTTTACGAGAACAAATACTACCAGACTATGTTTTAGACACACCCTGAGTCTCGTTTGACGCCGTTTACATGAAGGTTAATGAAGGTTATTTTATGACTAATGCTTCTGGGCCACACCTAGCCAAATGACTACGGCAAGTGGTGGTGGTCACGTTGCAAATGCAGTGACTGTGTTTTGCTCATTTTGTTGTGGGAAGTTCCATGCATGGTTACATTTTATGAGTGTCTTTTTTTTCCAGAAAGAATAAATGAGACATTTCTGGTTTTATTCCCTCCCTAGCATTTGCCAGTAAACAGTGATGCCAGGGCAATGATGTCTCAGATTCAAAACTTCAGCTAGAAGCCACAGCTATTTTCCTTTACCCATGGAGGGGCTGAATCCAAGTCCTTCTGGTACTGCTAGCCCATCTCCCAAGGGCCACAGGTGAGTCATCTCTTTCCTAAGGACTGGTAGGAAAACAGTTTGGGACTGATTCATTTCAAAGGGAGTTCATAAAAACACAGGTTGTCTTCCAAGTTTTTCCAATACCACCCATCTGCTTGTATGCCCAGATAAATGAGATATTTTCTGCTATGCATTTCCAGTACAACAGAAAACCCAGACTTCATACCTACCAGAGTAATGCAAATAAACAGAATTCATAAGAGTGTGTTTTAATGTGATAGGATGACCAGAAAGATTAAAAAAGCCAAATATCCCAACAAGATAAATTAGCATTTATCTTCTGGTATAACTCAGAGTATTTTTCCACAGGCAAGTCTATAAAATTTGCTCTAATCCTTTTTCTTTTTTAGGAGATGCTCTTTTCCACCTGCTTCCATTTTAATGTATCCTCAATATCAGTTATTTTTGCTTCAACTCTAAGAGGCAAATAACTAGGATGAACAATACCTCTTCCTTTTACAAGCCAACATATGATATTGCTAGTAGAAGAAAATACAGAAAATTGCCGTGGAAATAAAATCTCAGCAAGCATTTTCATTTGTCAGATTTGCTCAGCAAGAAGGTCCTCAGTAAAGAAAATACAATACATAAAACCAGCATCAATTATCACAGACTGTAGGCACTAGACTGCATTTGTTCTTAATTTTTGCATATCGGAAAATGATGATTACACACACTCTATCAATGGGAGAGCTATGAATTCATAGAAATGGCAAGAATCCACATCCGTTGCTGGGCATTCTGGAAGTCTATGAAAATCTGCAAACTTGTAAACCTGTGAGCTGAAACTAAACTGGATTAATTCAGATCACTGACTCACTAGCAATGGAACATGATGTTTCAGAAAAACATGAGGAAAAAGTAAGATACCTGCATTCATTCTTGGCAAAGATAAGCCCTTCATGACCTTTCATCCCCTAATGGATTTACACTTTGAAATGTGCACTTATCTTTGTCCTTGTCTTGAGCCTTTTTATGCAAACATTGTTACAGATGCTGCATTTGTTCACCTAAAATGAGTATATCGACCAGGACTAATAAGAAAGAAAATGTATGTAAAATGCCTATTTTGAATTCTAGATTTCTCTCACCGGCTGCTTAAAGCCACATTCTTGACCTCACATCCATAGAACAAGGTAAGAATAAGAGCTAAAAATATTAGGTGCTTTAGCTATAACCAACAGTCGAGTAGGCCTTCATCTTTCACGTCCATCCATTACCCCCCTCCTTCCCTCCACTTTCCTTACTGTCATCGTTGCAGTGCTGAGCTCAGCCTCATTCTTAAAATACACACACGTCTTCTGAAGTGTCATCACGCAAATGCTGGAAGACAGTCCACTTACTCTAAAATAGATGCAGAATACTTAAAATGGGCAGGTGGGACCATGAAAAGCAATTCAGAGTTATTTCAAACATCCATTTGGAGGCACAAGGTACTGTTGAAATACTAAATCTTATAGGATGCATCATATGTTGAAATAGTCCAATGCCAACATTTCCAAAAGAGGTTTACTAATGAACTAGAAATGAGCAGTATGCTCAGTGCTGTCCTCAACTGTGGTAATCCACTACACACTGACCTTCAGATCCAATTAATTTGCAGTTAATGGAATGTTATGTTCAAAGGAATTCTGAGTATTACTTGAAATTCCCAAATGATGCTGTTAGCCAACTATCTTGGAAGGACTGATAAGCAGCACATGCACAGAGGCTACTGGTGGTGCATAATTGAGTTTTATTTCTAACATATGCTGCTTGTATTTTGCACACAAATTGTATTTTAAGTGTCTTAAAAGGTTGTTGTATTTTTTTTTCCCGTGGTACAAAGGCCTCTGTGACACCGCTTAATGTAAAATGGTCCCAAGAGAGTGCATTCGTTTGACCCTCAAATCACCCTGAACATCTTAATTGCTTCAGACCCAACTTCTCCTCTGAGTTTGCAGAGACAGTTGTGAGGTCAGCGATCATTGCTATGCAACAAGTAGGCTTCCTCAACACTTACTTGGTGTTATAGATGCAAGTAGTTACAAAAATAGTTTTTGTTATAGTTACAAAACTTTGTGTTATAGATGCATTACTTCCTCTAGCTGCATGGTTTTGGCCAGCTTCTCAGCGTAGTCATCTCACTTTGTGGCAAGGATCTCAAGGCAAAGATTAAGTCTGCTTTTTCCTGGCTGTGGCTGTCAGCCTTCTTCTTGAACTCTCTAAGGGGGTATATGATGTTACATGGGATAACTCAGTAAGATATCAGAGTCTTCATCAAACATTGTAACCTGAGGGTGTAAGTCACAAGAAGAAAATGAGAATTACAGTCATGGTGCAGCTGGGCATCCGGGCTGTGCCTGCGTGCACACCCAGTACACTTGGTCTTTAACTCCCTGGGAGGACTAGGACTTCCTAAGACAGTCTCTGCACTGATGAAGCAACTTGAGATGAGGCAAATTTGAGTCAAAGGACCAAACTGAGTCGATAGACTGACCTCTTAACCAGTTTCACGGGGAAGCACTCGAATGTGTCCAAGGAGCTCTCCAGGAGGTGATTTTGGACTGTCCTAGGTATTTCCCCAGACAGCTCCAGTTGTGCATAGACCAATCAATAGGAACAATGTGTATGCTAAGTGACTTGATTAGTACCATGGGTGGAGAATGTGCAGTCCCAGCATCGACCCCAGCCTGCAGAATACTGCAGAATCAACTAAACCATACCTAGATTGGACTCTTTTAATTACTAAAAGCTGTACCTGTAGAGTCAGGAGTGAACAGTTACACAGAACAGCCTTTTTATATAGCTAAAACTGGTGGGAAGTGTTTTGTATAAAGCTTAAAATAATAAATATTCTTGAATTTTATGTGTATGTGATTGGTCACAAAGTCCACAGGCCAGCCAAATAAGTGGAACTCACTAGAACATGTTAGAGTAGTCTAGTCTGATCCTGTTGGTGATATTGTTGCAACGGCCCTCACAGCCAACTCTGTTACGATTTAGACAATACATGTAGATTGGCCATCCTGTTTGACAGACACAGCTTCCTACATAAGTATTAGCTTATTCAAAGGATTCAGCAATTTTTATTTATTTTTTTTTTTGCTTGTTTGCCTGTTTTTTGACAAAGATTTGTCAATGTCTGTACAACATTGCAGAGTATCCACAGCAAAAACTGTGGTGCAAGGGCAGTTGCAGAGCTCCTAATACACTATACTCTCTCATTCAGAAGCCCATAAGAGCAAACCCTCTCTTTAGAAAAGGAAGTAGCTATGGGGCTGCACTGCACAGAGCCATCTTCTGTATTCTGGTGCTCACACAGACCTCAGCTAAGCCCGTGTTCAGGAGATGTGAAGCTTCTATGACATGCTCAGTATTAACCATTCACATTTTTTTTTTCCTTTTTTTTTTTTAATGAAAGGGAAGAGGTGTTTTATCTTCTAGTGTAAGATTTACCCAAAGGAAAACTTTTACTGAATATGAAGCACTACAATTCTGTAGCTGCATATTTTAAACCTAGTTCTGAAGTATTCAAGTCATTATAAATCCACTGACTTCAGCAGAGCTGTGCAGAGTTATGCCAGCTATGAATCTAGCTGTTCTATATTTAAGTACTTTCCAGGCATTAAAATTCTTTTAAAAGTAAGTTATCCAGGTTATGTTTGCCCACATATAAATCAATTAAGACATGAAAGGTTATATGCATGCATAGGGATAAGAAGGGAACAAGGAACATGGGGGGAAGAGGAAGGGATATTTCCCTTTTTAATTTTCTAGTTTGTTTTTGTTTTTCTCCAGCATGTCCTGTCTTCAGCCCACTTTGCTCTGTATGCCCAGAGCTACCCATTTTCTAACACTCACACTGTCATTAAAGGTTCATCAGGATTTATAGTATACATACTTATGGTCATATTAATACTATACTGCTTCAAGAAATGGGAGCTTTGCAACCTGAGGTACTTATATGATGAAAGCCTTTTGGTAGAAATACAATTACGAATAACCTCTGCATAGTCTTCCTAATGAAGTGACTGCTTTTTTTTGTGTGTGTGTTTTGTTTTCTGAAACAGGCTATCATTTAAAGGTATTATCCTTTAAAATATAATATCTACATTCTTATACATCAGTCATGTGTGTCCTCCATACAGGTGCTTAAAAATGAATCTTCTCTGAAATTTTGGTTGCCAAGTGATCACTGAATTGTAGATATTTTTTCTTCTTTGGGCCAAACCTCAAAATAAGAAGCTGTTGTCGTTCTACAGTTAATGTCAGGCTGAAGGTGGCACTATCAAAGGCTTAAATGTTTCTCAGTTGGAGAATAAACTGTGCTTTTAAACACATGGAACCCTTACAATTTTTTGGGGCATCATCAAGATTCATTTCTTCAATGTGAAATAGTCTTAGTGAGAAATATACCAGGTATGTGCTAAACAAACTAACACTTAACAGCGTTAACTTTGGGTCACATATTGACATGTCCAATTGCCTGTAGTGTCAGAGCTGATCACTCCCTTCACTGTAAAAACAAAGGGGCAGGTTTTAAGCCCCACCTGACATTGAAATGTCATTTTAAATGTGGATTAAAGGATTAATACTTTTTTTTTCTTTTTTTTTTCTTTTTTAGCAGTGCAACTCATTTGATAAGTAGCACTTACCAGTGATTCCACAGGCGAGGGAGCAATGTGGCCAGGGTTAGCCAAGAACCGGGATCACTGGTCCAAGAACATGTGGCTGCTCCATATCAGAGCTGTCACTAGCACAGGCAGCCTGACCCATATGGTAGGAAGATCATTTCTGATCTTGGTTTGTACAGTGTGCTTCAGGACATATCTTCAGGTCATATCTTCTAAGATTTGAAACCTCAACAATGCAGCAACAGGAGTCAAATATCACTGTCTCAAGAGATTAGAAAGTCCAACAAACCATATAAATCTCAGTTAAGATCTCTAGGCATAGCAAAATCTTTGTGTTGGTCATCTTTCAAGAGGAGATATAATGCTAATAATTCCTGAAAATTATCAGGCCTTTTTATAGAGCTATTTACAAGTAAAAAACAGTGGTTTTACTTTATTTTTTTCTTGTTTTAATATAAAATAAGAAAAAAAAAGAAAGAAATTAAAGGGCTATCTTAGAACTGTTACTATTATTATCCCCAAAACAATTGCAAAGACTAAAATTTCATAACAAATCAGACTCTGAAAATGCACTGAAATGAAGAGAAATCTGATTGTAAGAATTAAGCAGCTGAACATCTGAGTTGAGTAGTGGCATCCAGAGTTTCATAAGAAGGCAATATTCCTTCAGCTAAGCAACTCCTTACTCTGACCCTAAATCAGGAAAACAGGATCCCAAAACCTAATTTATAAAGAAACCCTTATGTTCCAAAGAGTGTTAAGGAGGTCCACTTGGTTGAGATATAGGCAAAATGGAAGGATTATGCAGCCTAACAAAACAGGTGTGGTGAAATCATCACAAAGTAAACAGATCAAAAAATAAGACAGCTTAACTGAAAGTAGATGGAAGAAAAAGTGAGAAGCAAACCATAAAACTGAACCAAGAATCCTGATCAAATGCAGCCAATCATAATGGCTTTAAATGGGAATAAATACTCTTTACATGTCATATAAATCTGCACTGGTTTATAGCAATTTTATTGACAACAAGAGAAGAAGTGAAATTTTCCATTATTCTTTGCTTTTATTTTACTTATCCATTATAAATTGGCTACTGAGAGCATAAATTTTTCTGATAATAATATTTTTTCATTAAATATTCTACTGAGATTGTGTTTGGTGAGATATCATACACAAACCGTACACAGAAGACAAGAAAAACAACAATACTATCACTAGGGAAAAGTAACATTGCACTCAAGAAAAGCATTTAATTAGAAGTTAGAGAGTTCTTTGCTGAGTTTGCAACCCTAAAACTGCACCCACAGATTAATGACTGAAAACTCAGAGAGCCTTTAAATATATTGCAAATTGAAATTTCCTTGCTTTCTCTACCTGGCACCTTAAAAATGAGTATAAGAACATAAGGAACATGAAAAAAGATGAATTAGAAATTATGAAAGTATTTTTGTTTTAGAGACATTTAAATCACAAATGAAGACTTCTGCTTTTTCTCGGTTATACTTTTAACCTGATTCTGAGTAACTTGAGACAAGTTAAAGGAGGGTTTGATAAAAGAGGAAAAATTCTCTGAGGTTTCAGATTTATCTTGCAGAGAACTTGCTGAACCAAAAAACAAACAAACAAACAAACAACAACAACAACAACAACAACAAAAACAGACGAATAAAATCACAATCCTTAGCTACATGCCCTTTATATTGATTCAGCTCACAGGAATCTGCAGTTAACTCCTCCATTCCTCTGCAGTGTTGGCCCTGCCAAGCTCTTTCGTGACAGCTGGCTCTTAAAGCTTTCATTTCAAGAATTTTGTGAATGTGTGAATAGATCAGTCTTGTTTTTACAAAATGGCCTTGCAAACCCTGATAGCTGCAAAGAAAAGCTTCAAAATGTGACCCAAGTGAATTCTAAAGTGTTCAGAATCTAATAACAAATAAGGCAGCATGGCATCTTTATTAGATTCCATCATTCTTCAATATTTGGGTTCAGCAATACCATCAACATAAAAACAGCACTTACAGAGCTTATATAAAAAGAAGGGAGGTTGTTTAATGAAAACATAAGGAAGTTCAGCTCCCACCTTTTCCTCAGCTTCCTTCATATCCTTGACCATGTCCCTTGCACATGATTTTAGTCAGGTACCTGGTCCAATTCTGTCCACATGAGCCCAACACAGGGACAGCAGAGTGTACCTTGACATCACAGACTGCTTTACCCCAGCCCTCAATCCTAATATGTGAACAACATTCCTGATGATTATGACAGTCTCAAGACTCTTTCACTGGTTTATGAATCATGTATCAGGAACAGTATTCATTGTCCATGCAGATTATCAAATCCAACCTTTGATTTCCTCAGACCTCTTCAAAAAGACATAGTACTTCTGCTAAGCATAACTTGCTGGTTAGAATGGCAAACCTCACATTTAAAATGCTGTCTCCTTTTCCTTTTCTCCACTATTCATAAATTCATATCTGGGAGCAAACCTCCTGGTGAAGGGCTGGTTTTTATTGCACCCATAACACGTGCAATGGAGCCCAAAGGGTGATGAGCACCTCTAAGTGCTTTTGTAAAGCAGCATATGATTAATACCAAGTAAAGAGCCATTCTGCCCCTCAGAAATAACATTGATTCTGTGTAACAAGTCTTGCCTGTTTATTTATGTACTATCACAGAATCACAGAATTGTTTAGGTTGGAAGAGACCTCAGGATCATTGAGTCCAACCTCTGACCTAACACTAAACCATATTGCTAAGTTCAACATCTAAACATCTTTTAAAGACCTCCAGGGATGGTGACTCCACCACTTCCCTGGGCAACCCATTCCAATGCCTCACAACCCTCTCAGTAAAGAAGTTCTTCCTAAGATCCAACCTAAAACACCCCGGTGCAACTTTAGCCCGTTCCCCCTTGTCCTGTCACCAGGCACATGGGATAATAGACCAACCCCCACATCTCTACAGCCTCCTTTAATGTACTTACAAAGAGCGATAAGGTCGCCCCTGAGCCTCCTCTTCTCCAGGCTGAACAAGCCCAGCTCCCTCAGCCACTCCTCATAGGACTTGCTCTCCAGACCCCTCACCAGCTTCGTCGTCCTTCTCTGGACTCTCTCAAGCACCTCGATGTCCTTCTTGTAGCGACGGGCCCAAAACTGAACACAGTACTCGAGGTACAGCCTCACCAGAACCGAGTACAGGGGGACAATCACTTCCCTAGCCCTGCTGGCCACACTGCTTCTTATGCAACCCAGGATGCTGTTGGCCTTCTTGGCCACCTGAGCACACTGCTGGCTCATATTCAGCTGACTATCCACCAATACTCCCAGGTCCTTCTCTGCCTGGCAGTTTTCCGACCACTTACCTCCCAGCCTGTAGCTTTGGGGTTTATTGCGCCCCAGGTGGAGGACCCGGCACTTGGCCTTGTTGAACTTCATACAATTGGCCTCAGCCCATGGGTCCAGCCTACCCAGATGCTCCTGCAGAGCCTTCCTACCCTCGAGCAGATCGACACACGCACCTAACCTGGTGTCATCTGCGAACTTACTGAGGGTGCAGTCGATCCTCTCATCCAGATCATCAATAAAGTTATTAAAGAGGACCAGCCCCAGTACTGAGCCCTGGGGAATGCCACTAGTGACTGGCCTCCATCTGGATTTAACTCCATTCACCATGACTCTTTGGGCCCGGATATCCAGCCAGTTTTTAACCCAACAAAGTGTACGCCAGTCCAAGCCATGAGCAGACAGTTTCTTGAGGAGAATGCTGTGGGAAACGGTGTCAAAAGCCTTGCTGAAGTCAAGGTAGACCACATTCACAGCCTTTCTCTCATCCACCAAGCGCATCACTTTGTCATAGAAGAAGATCAGGTTCGTCAAGCAGGACCTGCCTTTCATAAACACATGCTGGCTGGACCTGATCGCCTGCTTGCCCTGTATGTGCAGTGTAATGACACTCAAGATAATCTGCTCCATGAGTTTCCCTGGCACTGAGGTCAAACTGACAGGCCTACAGTTTCCTGGGTCTGCCCTCCAGCCCTTCTTGTAGATGGGCGTCACGTTTGCTAGCCCCCAGTCGACTGGAACCTCCCCTGATAGCCAGGACTGTTGATAAATGATAGTAAGTGGCTTGGCCAGCTCCTCCACCAGTTCTCTCAGTATCCTCGGGTGGATCCCATCTGGCCCCATCAACTTGCGTACATCCAAGTGCTGTAGCAGGTCGCCAGCCATTTCCTCATGGATAGTGAGGGCCACATACTGCTCCCCATCCCCTTCCACCAGTTCAGGGTACTGGGTATCCAGAGAGCAACTGGTTTTGCTTCTAAAGACTGAGGCAAAGAAGGCATTAAGCACCTCTGCCTTTTCCTCATCTTCTGTAACTAAGTTCCCCCCCATATCCAGTAAAGGCTGGAGATTCTCCCTAGTCCTCCGTTTTGCATTAATGTATTTGTAAAAACATTTTTGGTGTCTTTGACTGCAGCAGCCAGATGGAGCTCCAGATGAGCTTCGGCCTTTCTAATTTTGTCCCTGTACTGCCTCACAACATCCCTACAGTCCTCCCGAGTGGCCTGCCCTCTTTTCCAAAGATTATAAACCCTCTTTTTCCTCCTAAGCTCAAGCCACAACTCTCTGTTCAGCCACGCCTATCTTCCCTGCTGGCTCATCTTTGGGCACGTGGGGACAGACCACTCCTGCGCCATTAAGATTTCCTTCTTGAGGAGCGCCCAGCCTTCCTGGACTCCCCTGCCCTTTAGAACCACCTCCCAAGGGACTCTACCAACCAGTGTCCTGAACAGTTCAAAGTCAGCCCTCCAGAAGTCCAATACAGCGGTTTTAGTGGTCCCCTTCCTGGCTTCTCCAAGAATGGAGAACTCTACCATTTCATGCTCACTCTGCCCAAGACAGTTTCCAACCACCACATCTCCCACCAGTCCTTCTCTGTTTGTGAAGAGAAGGTCTAGCAGGGCACCCCCCTGGTAGGCTCACTAACCAGCTGTGTCAGGAAGCTATCTTCCATGCTCTCCAGAAACCTCCTAGACTGCTTTCTCTGGGCTGTGTTGTGCTTACAGGATATGTCTGGGAAGTTGAAGTCCCCCACGAGATCAAGTGCTGACGATTTTGCAACTTTTGTCAGCTGCCTGTAGAACTCCTCATCAGTCTCCTCATCCTGGTTCGGCGGTCTATAACAGACCCCCACCAGGATGCTTGCCTTGTTGACCTTCCTGACAATCCTAATCCACAGGGACTCAACCTTATCATTCCCAGCCTCAAGTTCCACGACATCAAAACTCTCTATATAGAGATAGAGATAGATATCGAGAGCCACACCACCACCCCTTCTATGCTGCCTGTCCTTTCTGAAGAGCCTATAGTCAGACATTGCAGCACTCCAGTCATGAGAGTGGTCCCACCACGTTTCTGTGATGGCAACCAAGTCGTAGCCTGCCTGCCGCACGATGGCTTCCAGCTCCTCCTGTTTGTTACCCATGCTGCGTGCATTAGTGTAGATGCACTTCAGCTGGGCCATTGCCTTCTCTCCCAGCCTTGCCATTGTTCCCCCTGGCACAGCTCTAACAAGCCTTGTTTCAGCCCCGTCCCCCTTCTTACCTAGTTTAAAGCTCTCTCAATAAGCCCCGCCAGCTCCAAAATCCATTTTCCCCTTAGAGATAGGACCCGTCTGCAGCCATCAGGCCGGGTGCTGAGTAAAGCGTCCCATGGTCAAAAAAAAACAAAATTTCTGTGTTGGCACCAGCCTCTGAGCCACATGTTTATCAGGTGGGCATTCCGTGTCCTCTCTGTACCCCTCCCTGCCACCGTAGGGATGGACGAAAACACCACCTGTACTCCCACACCATCCACTAACCGTCCCAGTCCCCTAAAGTCCTGTTTGATGATCTTCAGGCTTCTCTCTTCAATGTCATCACTACCAGCCTGGAATATTAAAAGAGGATAAAAGTCAGAGGGGCAAACCAGGTTGGGAAGCTTTTTGGCAATGTCCCTGACCTGGCCCCCGGGGTGTCTCACCCCAGTACCTGTCCTTCAGGCCATGCAGAGAGTTGCTTCACAAGGCTATCCCCTGCTCACACTCCCTGATATCCCTGCTCACACTCCCTGATATCCCTCAACCTCTTGACCTCCTTCTTGAGTTCTGCCATGAGGCAGACCAGGTCGTCCACCTGCTTGCACCTCACGCACACAGTCTCTTTGCCCCCCACAGGTGGTAGCAACAGGCTCAGGCACTCCCTGCACCCAGAGACCTGAACTGCCACAGTTTTGAGCGGGCAGTCGGTCTGGGTGTGAACAGACTTCCTGGAGAGCGCACTGTGCCTGGTGGAGACCATTGCAGCTGAGCTAGCGGTAGACCGCTGTTAGAGGAGGTGTTCGTATGGGCAGGGGGGAGCGCTCTGCCCTTCCTGCTCGCCCTGCCTGCATGAACTGCCGCACTAACTGCCATACCTCACCCTTCTGACGTGCCATGCCCTATTTGCCCAGACTGTTTGCCACGCTCCTGGTTGTTCGTGCTCCCTAAGTGCAGTTTATGAACGGCTGGCGGGGGGGCGCTGTTGTCTCCTCCTTTGCTGCTGGCCCCACCTATGCCTCGTTCTCGCCTCGTTCACCTCCTTCATGAGGGCTGCCGGGTCCTGGTGGCTCCCTGGAGTGGGCTCGGTGCCAGGATAATTAGCCCTGTCTGTCCGATCCCCCACTCCGCTGCAGAACACATCTGCCCTGGAGCCGATCACCTCTGCAAGTCAGCCGATCGCCTTATCTCTGCACCTAAAGGATAAGGCTGGAAAATTTCTACAGCAACACATTGGAAGGCACTGTTCCCAGAAGATTTTCTGGTCAGGTTTCTGCACATCAAAGGTTTGAGAGGTTCCCTCAGTTCTCTCACCAAGAGGAGCAAGCAAAGTTGATTATGCTCCTCCAAACCAACAACTAACAAACTACTAGTTGTAAAATCATAATAATGCTACTTTAAATTCTGGAAGCATCTCCACCCGCAATAATACTTGCTGATCTCAAAGGAGTTCTCAGAGTCATAATTATTGCAATTGTCTGTAGGCGTCTGTCTCAGGAAGCAGGAGTGCCGCAGCCTGTGCATAACAATTTCTTTGTCAACAGCACCATCTACCTCTAATAACTGAACACTGGAGCAGACTATGCTTTATTAGTGCTCCATTGTACCAGTTGTTTCATTCTCCATACCTACCAATAGTCATGTTACCAGAGGGTCTCTTCCATATGTAATCAAGGTTCGGAAACTTATAATCAAGGTTTTCAGTTTGTTTATCTCATAAACCACTCTAAAATGGCCAGCACAGTATATTTAGCTGAGTAATTACTGAGAAATTGGCAGCACTGATCGGCACTGCAAAAATCATGGCTTTGTTGCCATATGTGACTGGGTGGAAAGCAAGCACAAGCACCGTGTAGCAAAGACAAATCTTGATTATCTTTTTTTGTTTGTTTCAGAAGACACAAATATGTGATTTGTTAATTTGTTGGGCTTTTTACAGACAATATCTGTTCCTCAGAAACCTCTTCCAACAACATGTAAGGAGCATTCCCACTGGCAAAATTACCAGGCTGATCTTTAGCATGGAGGTGCCACAAAACACTGTGCAGAAACTGCAGTGGCACAACCATAGTAATAAAAAATGCAGAAACATCTCTGGGTGCGGTTCATAGCAAGATTAAGACTACCAGCAGCCTCGGGTTTACATATTGGGTTTACGTGGCAAGGTTTTCATAGCAGGGGTGGGGTAGGGGGGTGGGGGGCTGAAGCAGAGCCCAGCAGCTGTCCCATTGTCAGATCAGACCAGAGCCAGGTCCAGGTGACTCCAAAGGGACCTGCTGCTAGCCAGAGCTGAGCCAGTGAGCAATGCTGGTTGGACCTCTGGAAGAGCAGAGTTAAGAAAGGGAAAAAACAAAAACTGCTGAGCAACAGCAACTGGGAGACAGGACTGAGAACCAGCCCTGCAGCTCCCAAGGTCAATGCAGAAAGAGGGCAGGAGGTGCTCCAGGCAGGGAGCAGAAGTTCCCCTGTGGCCTGTGGAGAGGCCCCTGGTGGAGCAGGCTGTCCCCTTGCAGCCCATGGGTCCCACATGGAGCAGATCCCCACGCTGCAGCCCATGGAGGAGCCCCTGGTGGAGCAGGTGGATGTGGCCTGGAGGAGGCTGCAGCTCATGGAGAGCTCCCGCAGGAGCAGGCCCCGGGCCAGAGCTGCAGCCCGTGGAGAGAAGCCCACGCAGGAGCAGGGGGTCTGGGGGGAGCTGCCATTCGTGGGGGACCTGTGCTGGAGAGGATTTGCTCCTGGGGGATGGACCCTGTGCTATGGACCCATGTGGGAACAGTTCTTGAAGAGATGCTGCCTGTGGGCGGCCCATGCAGGCTTAGTTCAGGAAAGATGGCATCCTGTGGGAAGGACCCCACGTGAAGCAAGGGCAGAGAGTGACCATGAAGGCACAGTGGAGACAAAGCATCAGGGACTGACCACAGCCCCATTTCCCATACAGCTGCACAACTCAGGGCAAGGGGGTCAACGATGGGGGGAGGTATGTAGAAGAAGGTGAATGGGGAGGATGTGTTTATAGTTTGCGTTTATTTTCTCACTGTTCCAGTCAACTAGTGATAGGCAATAAATTATACTAATCTCCCTATGGCGAGTCTGTTTTGCCCATGACAATCATTGTTGAGTGATCTTCCTGTCCTTATCTCAGCCCTTGAGCCATTCTATTTTCTCCCCTTTTGCTTTGAAGAGGAGTCAGACAGTGGTTGTAGTAGAGCTCAGCTGCCCAGCTGGGTAAAACCACCGTAGGTATTTATTTGCCAGATTGCCTATCTGTGCTGCATCTTGGGATCACTGTATGACCCATGCTGTTAGAAGAAATGCAGATGAGCTGTGCTATCCACTCAGCCACATCAGATGCTTGGCATGGGATCCACGATAAGCAATAATTTTGTGATATAATTAGCTGAAAAGTGGTACAAAATACCCACTGGGAGTACCGAAAACAAATGCTGTAGGCATAGTGCATTCATAGCATCTCCAAACCAGCAATGGTCATAAGACATTTAAATATGCATTGTACAAAATCCTTCTGGTATTTTGCACTTTTATATGCTCACAGAGCATTTTGCAGGGTTGGAATAATAAGAGTTCTGTGGTTTTGCCTTATTACCTTCTTTTCTGAATGCTGGAGATACTGGAGAATGCCACGGCTGCTTTGGTTTCCCTTGTCAGTTCAAGGATGATCAGGTGAACATGGGAGATCATCATAAATAGACACAGAGGTTCCTGGTTCCCTACTGAAAACCACATCCTGAATCAGTGGCAATATGCCACAGCATCAGTGGACTTTGGCCCATGAAAATGGAAAGTTGAGAAAGGTGAAGAACAGTACGAGTGAGTACCTTTAGCAGAGGCCTGAACCCTTATATGCAATTCAATGCAGTGTTGGTAAATAAGTAGATAAATTAATAAACAAAAGCTGAATTCATATCAGTCACCTATTTAAAATAGTTTACCACATGGATTGTAAACATGGCTTGGTAACCTGATACAGTACATGATGTATGTCAGAAAATAAAAACCAATTGCTTGCCCTCTGTTTAGATTTTATACATTACTGCCCTTTCCAGCCTGCAGGAAGCACTGATGGAAAACAAACATAATCAAAATCACTTCATGTTGTCATTCATGTTCACATACATGACAGGAACTCAAGTCCTGTCTAAGCTCTTGAAGTACCGTAGAACCAGAAAGAGTAGTTTAAATCTCAAAAGCCAAATTAGTCTAAAATTTCAGCATCAACATCAGTGCTGTGATACTTGCTCCCACAAACCTAGGTTGCACCAACCCTGCACCATCCCTCAGAGCCCCTGGCGAGTCTTCTATTCCTTCTTTTCTCAAGTCTGGCTATGCATCTGCTCCTGAGTATTTTCTAGAAAACACGGAGAATTAAGTACCTAAATATTATTATCCAAAATATATATATAATAAATAAATATATACAAATCCTTAAGTGCTTGAAGCCATTTTTGAAAAACAGACTTTGCAATGTAAATTATCACAAGCTTAAGGATTTAAACACAGTGAAATGCAATGTCTGAACCCCTTTAAAATACAGGACTTTGCTCTGTTACCAGGAAGGCTCAGCACCTCACAGGACTGGACTGCATTTGTCCAAAATAAGACAGTCCTCAAGGTTATCAGTACCCACACATCAAATGTCACACACATGTTTTAGATTTTTTTTTTCTAAGTAATAGGACTTAATACGTATACTTTTGTTTCCTCAGAGAATGTGGTCCACCCCTTTTCTTTATCTTGATTCTTCCATATTAATAATAAAAATTAAGAAACTTGAAAATATATTTTATCTTTCTGTTCATTCAGTAATCTGAATTATGGAACTATCTGAATCTGAACTACTTAAAATGAGCAAAGATGGCTTGTCTGTACAATGGTGCTGAGGAGACCTTAAATTACGTTCTTTTACCTTCAACTCCCAACTTGCATTTTCCTTTATCACCAACACAACCTTCTTTGAAACAATGTTCTTCCTCTCCTGATTTCAATGGCCTTGGACTTCAGGTTAATTGCCTGATTACCAGACCCAAGCATCTCTGCAAGTAATGGGTGCAAACAATGGCCTTGATATTTTTTGATGGGAGAATTTGTTCGGAAGATATATGCAGGAGTAGAAACCCTCTGCACCCACTGTTGTCTCCTACATGGACAGGCCAGGGGTAAGACTAGCTCCTCCCGGGTGTTTTTTTCAGTAGAGCTGAAGCACGTTACATACTTTTCATTCTGGTACCCACCCTGCCTTCAACCACAACCAATTCCTTGCAGCTCCCTTGATGTACTCTGAAGAATTAATACATGGGAGGAAGCATCATTTCTTTTTATATAAAAAAGTCCTGTCCCCTTAAAAAAAAAAAAATACTTTCACAACCTCAAGAACTGTACTGAGAGAAGCCACCTAAATATTACACAGCTGCTAAAATATACTGGAGAAAATTTAATGTGGCAACGTGTTTATTGTAATGACCTGCATATGGCATTCCCAATAAAACATAAGAGGAAAAGAAAGCTAACAAGCATGCAAAGACTGGGGAAGCAACTGTACTGCTTTGGGAGTTACTTGTTTAAATTCCCAGCCACTGAGATAAGCAGTTTGGGGGTTGAGAGAACAGCAATTATGGATTCAGCACCACCACATGCTAAGCAGTAGCAGGCAGAATGTGGCTGAGAAAGGAGATGCCTACTTTCCCCACTGGACTCTATGAAATACAGCTCTTTCCTTCCGTGCAAAAAGGTTTTATTGAAGCTGTCGATCTGCTTTAAAATACTGACAGGTGTTACACAAATCAGCAGCCTCTGTTTCTTAGCAAAATGCCAGAGTCTGGTCTAATAACACAAACTAAAATATACAAAAAATAAAAAATTAAATAAAATATTAGCTTAACAGTATGAAAACGTCCTGCACTTTGGGAAGAAAAAAAAAAAAAAGGGGGGGGGGAGGAGGGGAGGGGGGGGGAGGGAAGAAGCCACATGTGCTCTTGTTATTAAGGCACTGGGAGATATATGGCAGCAATTTTAACGTAATGGATATAAATACTATGGACATTTTCATTTACAACACCCTGAGCTGGACATGCAGGAGAAATTGCCTTTCACCTCGCTCTTGTAAGGTGTTTTACTTCAACAACTGTAACTAGTTAGTAAAATTATGATAGCTATAGACAGATTCTAACATATCCCCTGAAAAATGGTGAAATCTTTTCACTGAGAGGAGACAGACTGCAGAGATTTTTCAGTTGAGGTTTGCACTGTGAAAAAATGTCACCCAGCTATTCTGCTGTGTTGTTCTTATATTTGCATGCTGTTTTCACTGTTAAGTCTGGATATTTTTAGCACTGATAGATAATGACTGATAAAAACAAACTCATGCAGTGCTGAGAGGACTGATGTACAGTAGCTAAACCAGTGCCTGAGAGCTGCTTGGGGTTTGGCCAGCCCCTGTGCACCGGGACACTGACCAGTCTGTATACTGCATAAATATTTGGCATCATGGTACCGTGGGACTCAGATGCATAACCTGACAGAAGTAAGCATATCCTTTCTATAACCACATGATTTCGGTGGTATTATTCCAAGTGGTATTATTCACAAGTCAGCATATTCTTTGATGCCTTGCTGAACTAAAGCCTCAGGACATTGACACAAGTACCTCTGGTCTGTGAATGCAATAAAGCAGGTGCAATAGAGGACTCCTCTGCAGCCATTTCTAGCACACAGCACAAATGTTACTGGCTGGAAAACTCCATCCACTCCCTTACAAAGCTCATACATCACGCTACCTCAGGGGGAATGGAGGAAATCAGGGAGAAATAAGCAGAAGGAGAATGGAGGAAATCAGGGACAAATAAGCAGAGCATACACAAGCCAGAATGGCACTGACCATCATAGCAAGCTCCTTCACCAGCAGCATTCACATGTACCCAGAGATACCAGAATGTTCAGCTACTTGGTTCAGCTTCACTCCTGGAAGCAGCTCCACGAGGTGGTACAGCACCATCAGAAATCCAGCATGCATGGGCAAGGCAGCACCTTTGTCCCATCACAGTGAGCAGAGACCTCCTCCTTGCGACACAGCACTGTCCCAGACAGTTGCAAGAGGAGATGTCTACTGACTGAGGCTTCATCTGTCCTCCTGAATCACCTTTTTCTGCCAAAGAAATAGCATGGACTCAGACAATAACACTGTGCTCTTAAGGGAAAGTCCTCAAAAATCGGCATAGTGTCCTCATCTGAATACACTTAGGCTGAGACCGAGAGAAGCTTCCTATAGTGAACAAAGCTGTTTTCCCACATGGGTTTTAATTTTCCTATACAAACTTCTTCCATCAGAATGTGGGTTTTACTGCCCAGTGTGGCTCATCTGCAATGCTTTAGGTAACAGTTCTTCACGTCCTACTTTCCAGTTAAATAATTTTTAGTAGTAGTAACAGTAGCTGTAGTAAATGAGTCTGTTTTCCAATTCCAAGAAACCATTCTTACCTGTTTAAAGTCTTTCAGTGAAAAACAGTGGTGGAAGGATTCTTTTGTGTCTTATCTCCTAAAACCGAAGAATATGAGGTTCCTGTTACAAAAGCAAATTGTTTTAAAAATATTAAAAATATTTTCTTAAATGTGTTCCCACTCGGAATTCTAAAAAAGAGTGCTCTTACCACATGAATTTGAAGTGCAAAACTTCATCTCCCAAAGTCACATATATTTCTAACACATAGAAGGAAGACACCTGAGTCTATTTCAGAAAACACTATATTGTATCTTGAACAATATACTAGTGTGAGAGAGACGTGAAAGAAAAATACACTCCCAGCTGCTACTCTCATGAGGAATAGCAGAGGGGCTGGGGGCAGATAAAATTTTGGGCACAGCACCCTAAACCAGTCCCCTGAACATTTCAGGGTGAGCTGGGACCCTGGAGCTGTTGAGCTCTCTTCTTATTTGGGTTTCTTAGCAATATATGGCAAGTCTATTGTCAAATTTTAATGCAGAAATCCTGAAAAAATATTCAAAAATTCATTAAAAATACCAAAGCTACTAGTGCTGCTAGTGTTTAGACCGTGAGAGACTGAAATTATTTGTTATTGCTAAGAAGGTGCAGCATAATTTACTCACCTGAGAGGCTGCTAATGTCTTAAAACTCCTGCAGCTTTCCACAGAGACATGGAAATACTGGAGCAAATACTGCAAGGGGCCACAAATTTTATTAAAGGACAGAAGCATTTGACATATGAGAATATGCTGACAGAGCTGTCACTGTTTGGCTTAGAGAAGGGAAGACTTCAGCTCTCTAACAGGAGGATGGAAAGAAAATGAAGCCAGATGCTTCTCAGAGGTGTGTGGCAATAACATAGGCAATGGATGCAAACAATAACAAATAGTATTTTAACTAGATAAGTCCACAAGTCAAAAACAAATTAAAAAAATCCATCATGGTGAACATAAAGCTTCACAAAGTATGACCACTGGATGGAAGTCCGGAATGACGGTTACTAAATGATTAAAAAAAAATATCTTGCACAAGTTTTTTATATTTGGTGTTTACATGTCTTAAAAATCTGACTCCATGGATGTAACTTTATAAATACACAATAGTGGTGTTAAGATGTAATTGATTCTTTTAGGAACAATCCTTCCTTATCTTGCAAATAACTTTCCTTTATAATCACAGTCAACATCTGTTCGATACTTATCTAGGTGTGATGGTTATCAAGGAAATTTTCATCCCAACTGTTGAATGGGAAGAGTAGATTTCTGTATTAATACAAATAAAAATAAATAAATCCCACATGGAGTGTCTGAGATATCAATCCAAACACAATAATCTGTGTTTTATCACTTCGACTTTGACCTAGTGGTCCCTTAAACATACCCTTTCTTTATCTGTTAAACACTGAGATATACCCCAGTGCAGTTCTCCAGTGACATGACAGAAATGAGCCTGAGTATTAGAAAGTGAACAGTAAACAGCAGTAAAATGAAATCAGGCACTATACTCAGTCAGGAAGACCAGTTTAATAATTCAAATGCAAAAAAAAAAGACATTTCTAAGAACACAGAAAAGCATGTTTGCCAAATTTTTCACTTTCTCAAAAAAGTTTTCAATATTTGGGATGTATTTGTACCCCAAATTATTTTAGAATAAATGTAGAATATGTAGACTTGTATTATTATAGAATAAATTAAACATAAGAAATAATACTAGATTTCTCTTTTGTTGTTGTTGTTGTTTCTTAGTTTTGGTTTGATTTGTTGGTTTTTTTTTTTAGCAATAAGAGGATTGTCACTGTCATTTGTGGACAGCCCCACGTGTCCTTTAATATCCAAAGCATGAGTAGCGGAAAAAAACGTGAATGTTATATTTACAAACAAATTAAGAAAAATAAAGGTTTTGCACCTTTTAAAATCAGGTTCTTCATTTATATTTCCTCAGTTTATCTCAGGAGAGACATACATTCAGAAACATAAGACTGTATTAGCACTAGATACTCCATTCACTGACAGAAGAAGAAACTTTTGAAATGAAAATCCAAAAATCCCAACAAAAACAAAGTGAACAGAGATTAGTTTGAAGTAGATATAGTTGCATACATAGAGTGAGCTAAATTAATTCAGATTTAACACCTTGGCTCTGCACAGTCTTGACTCAAAACCAGTCAAAATATGTAGCTATGAATATTTCAGTTTAATTTTAACTTGTAAGGTGGCAAATTGCCTCAAGAAGCCACAAGCAGCTGCTCAAAAGACAAAGAAAAATTAGAAAGAGACCCAACAAAGGCAACTCCCCAAATGCTGCCCAGCTCTCATTATCAGTGCTCTTTATGTTTCTGTCTCTTCAAAGCTAAGAATACCAATCAGTTTTAATGGCTGAAAAGAATTATTCAGTCTGTTTAATAAAACTGCCTTCAAGACATGTACAGGCTGTGACAAAGTTTTCTAATTAAACAGTTTCATTAAGTATCAGAGCATACCTTTCTAAATCCCAAAGCTGCTAGCTCAGGGCATGATCCTCCTCCTACTGAACTCCAGAGGAGCAGGATCCCCTTATTTACATCTCTCCCTGTTCTGGACATTTTCAGAATCAATAAGTAAAAGTTATTCTATGTTTCAAAAACCATACATTCTCTTTGGAATTCTCTGGGTAAATTACTTATTGATTTTTTCGCAGCACATACTGCTGATTTTCATACATCTCAGATTGTTGTGGATTTTTTTTTTCTGGCATCTTGTCATGTAATCATAAAAAACTTTCATCTGATAATATGGATATGACCCAAATTTATAATGTGTTTGAGTCAATATACACTTAGACTGTCTTAGAACACCAAGATTGTAAGGTTAGTATAACTAACGAACAAACATTATCGCTAGATGCGTATCAATCACTTCAGAAGACCCTAGATGAAGACAAACTGCCTGAGATGAATATATAAAAATAAAGTAACTGGCAGGTCTGGGAGGGAGGAAGGTGAGGTTCCTGCTAGTCACATGAGGAAGACCTTTGAATAAGGGAGACTCGAGCCCTCCACTTGCCATGAGGCTCATTTTGGGCTGTGTGGACCCTGTTGTGGTCCCAGTGCAGTGCCATAACTCCCACCTGCCTTCCCATATCTGCCATCTGCTCATCTGAGTGAGCCGTATCTTTGGCCCACATGCTATGATGTCCGTGCCAATGAAAGAGGTTTGTTTTAGCCCCCTCAATTAAATTAATTCCCTAAGTCCCTGCTACTTATATGCTTTCACTTTCCCTGTATATAGCTTGAATCACAAGTGTTGAAATGCCATAGAGAAACTCCACCTACACCCTTCTAACCTCAGCTGAAGCTAGAAGCATAAAAAATTGGACGTATAATATGTCGTGGATGTATTAGAAAGAGTCCAGAGGGGGACCACAAGGATGATCAGAGGGCTGGAGCACCTCTCCTATGAAGAAAGGCTGAGACAGATGGGGATGTTCAGTACAGAGAAGGGAAGGCTCCAAGGAGACCTTATAGCAGCCTTCCAGTACCTAAAGGGTCCTACAAAAAAAATGAAGAGGGTCTTTTTATCAGGGAGTTAGTGACAGGACAAGGAGCAATGGCTTTAATCTACAAGAAAGTAGGTTTAGATTAGATATAAGGAAGAAACTCTTTGCTATGAGGGTGCTGAGGCACTGGCACAGGTTGCCCAGAGAAGCTGTGGCTGCCCCATCCCTGAGAGTGTTCAAGGCCAGGCTGGATGGGGCTTTGGGAAACCTGGTCTAGTGGAAGGTGTCCCTGTCCATGGCAGGGCCTTGTACCCAGATGGTCTTTAAGATCCCTTCCAATCCAAACCATTCTATGGTTCTACGAAATTTCAATGGTGTAAGTCAGGAAGTCCCAGGAACACCCAAATGTTACTCGTGGGCTCTGGGCAATTCCCCATTTACACATGAGCAAACTTTCTGGAAGCAGTTGTCAAGCAGCCACTGTCAGGTCCTCCCTCCACATGTCTCTAACAGAGTCTGTACCCTACACAGCTGTGTATCTGTTTGTGAGGATTTTCAGCTGAACTGACAGGTTATAGTTCTGGATTCAAAATACGTACTCTATGTGGTATAAGGTATTGCTAGAATTCTCCTATCCAGCTTTGAAAAGCCCAAGCCTTTAGAAAGACTGCCATCAAGCAAGTGTACCAAAGAATTTAAGACTTGGAATGAAATAATTTAGAGAAAATGAAGGTCACAATCTAAAAACCTTGAACACTCTAATTAACCTTCCAGAAGAGTCTCTTTCTCCCTATTTTTAAAATAAATAGGAACAACACGCAGGCCAATGGCAATCTCCCTAGTAAGCAGGAATGTCTGTGTGACTCAGGGAAGATATTAAGGCTGCAAGTGAGAATATGTAATAGGTCGAAGGAAAGCATCAGGGGAAAGAGACATGTCTTCCTGCATCTGTTCATAATCAGCATGACTAAGGAGAACAGGATCTGTATTATCAGTTACATCTTTCCATGACGTTGTTCTAAGCTGTGCAAAATTTTAATGTTGCTTAATTCTTTCACTAGGAAAATCCATCAAGTTTTTTTCTTTTTCTTTTTCTTTTTCTTTTTCTTTTTCTTTTTCTTTTTCTTTTTCTTTTTCTTTTTCTTTTTCTTTTTCTTTTTCTTTTTCTTTTTCTTTTTCTTTTTCTTTTTCTTTTTCTTTTTCTTTTTCTTTTTCCAGGAATGGAAGTTCATGTTTAAGGAGATTTTTTTTTATCTCCCTCAACTAAGAGGGAAAAGAAAATAAAGTTTTTTTCCATAACACCATATGTGTTAAGCTGGAGCAAGCACGAGGCTACTCCCTATGGACTGCTTTAACTAGAGAGGAGAGATCCAATGCATCAGACAAAAACAAGCTGGAGCGACCCATCCACTCACGCATATAAATAATATAGACTATGAGACATTTGTGTGAGCACAGAGATTTCTGGAGGGCACTTTTATATTTTGTTTACATCTAAAAATATATATAGTTCCTTAAACAGCTGCCTCATGATCCCCAGCAGTTTGTAAATATAAAAAGAAAGTGACATTTGCTTCAAAACAGCTAGTAAATTATATATCTCGAACAAAATCTAGCAACTCTGCTTAGATTTACAGTGCAGTGAAAACTTCATCCATCTTACTATCCTGCACACTAACTTTCCTGGTAATGACCAGTCTAGATTCCGAGGTGGGAAGAAAACAGGTTTTCCTTCCCTGAGTTTTCCCAGCAGCTGACACCTGCGGTGGGGCAGAGCCACTCCTGAGCTGAGATCTCTCCTAGTGCCCCTCATGGCCATGGCTCACCCAGCGAGTTGTGCTTGCATCCCATGTCCTCTGGAGGACTATGGTTGAGGTGGCCCGAAAAGCAGGCTGGAAAGCATGGACTAACCTCATGAGCCTTTTCTGTCACATGCCTTTATCTCCAATCACCCCAGCAAATTCCCACTGAACACCCTGGATGCCATGCTGCTAAGGGGTTTTCTGGAAGGGTCCCATGAAACCTTCCAGCCCCAGAACATCCCTTTGGATCTCCCCCAGCCTTAATCCACCAGCCTCTTTCAAGGATCTATTCCATCATTATGGTATAGCTTAAATTTTGCCTGTGCTGCTGAGAAACCTTGAATTACTACTTCTGGGAGTTTTGTTGTTGTTGTTTGGCATGTTGGTTGGGTTTGGTTTTGCTTTTTTGATCGGTATTCACTTATCTCAAAGGCATATCGTTTGTAGGTTTACTTTTCATTCCTTGGTCTTATACGTATGAGCTTAGGAGGGACTTACATGCCTGAACACTGTTTTTTTTTTTTTGTTTTGTTTTGTGTATTTTCCAGATACAGCAATTGTTGTAAATAAAGTAATTAATTAACCTTGTTTGACCGTACCTTGATGATATTAAAATAAATTCATTCTGAGCAAGCTGCTTTGTCGTGGTATCTAGATCGTTCCCAAGCCTCCTCATTATTTACCATTTCATCGGCCCTCTGTCATCTCTACATTTTATCAGCAATGTTTTTGCACTACTTCTAGATAAACATACAGAATAGCTTCTGTCTACTGTTAGTCCATGTAGACCTTAGCTGTGGGGGGAAAAAAATGTAAAAAAAAAAAAAAAATTATTCTCCAGAAACTACATCTTCAACTGTGTCAGTCACTTTTTAATCCAATTAATGTGAATTTCTCCTATATGGTATCACTAATTCTTTTATGGAATGTAATACAGACTAGGTTAAATGCCTTACAAAAACCTACTGAAGTGTATCATACTGACCACTTCCTTTACCATCCAAATTTGTAATCTCATCATGATTAAACAATTCTTGCTTGGCGAGAGCCTATTTCCATAAACCGTGATTTCTGGTGTTTATTCTGTTACTATCCTTTTGTTCCGTTTTCATTCAATACCATATTAAATCTTGCATTGTTACCCATGATTGATGTCATGTTAGCCAAGCTGGAAATATTCAGATGACATGTGTACTTTGTATATGGATGGTTGCTCTTTTAAAATATTTAACCATGTTGCAATTTCTGAATCAGTATTAGAGATTTTATCAGCATCTACCAGACACCCTGTAATACTGCAAAACTTTCTTCTGCTAAAGCTACATCAGAACCAGATGTAGCCAGACATGGTTCTCTCAATATCTTTAGATTTCTTATCATATTGACAGCTATGTCCCTTCTTTGTACCTTTTTGTATTCCTTTTTAATTATTATTATTTTTATTTCTAATTCTTTGCCACTGTACTGGAATGGATGTTAATCTGGATGTGTTTTTTTTTTTTCTGATTTTTTTTTCTCTCATTGCCAATTTGTGGCATTTTGAAGGATTCCATTCGCAGTTTGCTCTTTTTATTTTTAATTTAATGAAAAAAAATAAATCATTTTGTGACTGGCTGACTGCCACATGACCACTAAGCCTCTATCATCTTTAACCAGTCTCAGATGTTCCTACCCTGGCCTTGACTGGCAGCCACCTTGTGAAGCCTTTGAGCCTTTGGAGGCACAGCATATCTATTCTCAGCACCTTACCTGAGACCTGACAGTAGTACAAGCTACTGTCAATGAATTTTTGAAAAATGAGGTATGTTTGGGGTTGAGCATGCAAAAGCTTCACCCATTCTGAAGTTCATCTGCATGTGAACTGCAGTTCATCAGCACACCTCACCCTTATAAACACAGAATTTCAGCCCAAACTAAGCCAGGCTAACAGCAAGCAAAATGGAAGGAAAACAAAACAAAGCAAAACAAAACAAAACAAGAAAACATAGCAAAGCAAAACAAAACAAGAAAACAAAACAAAATGCAAGTTAAGAATTCAGCCTCCTGAAGGAGGCTCTGAGGTTGTTTGTCCCATTGTAGATGAGATCTTCTGTAGGTATCTTCATATCTTCATATTCTTCAGGGAAAATAAAACCAGTTCTTCCTTAAGATGACAGCTCATTAATGTGTAACAAAAACCCAAACTCTTAGTGCAGTCAAAACATACAGAGACTTTACTGTCCCATCCTGTTTTCTGGTTATGATTCTGGTAAGAACATTTGTGGCAGAGGGCAAGTCCACTTTCCACTAAGTTTGCTAAATTAGGCTGATATCTTGAAAATGGTTGTAAGCTTCTCCCCTTTTCTGCTTTATCTGTAGCTGCAGAGACAGCCCGCAAGAATAGATTTCATTTCTGAAGCTGGCCAACAGTAAGTTTTGTCCTGAACTATATTTATTTTTGTGTTTCCTAAAGTTTCTAGTGAGAGTATCAAGTTTAGTTCTTATCAGATAATTACACAGCACTTGCCTCCTGAGGCAATTTTAAATCAATCTCAGGAAAGGCAGTAACTATACACTGTAGATAATTATAGTCCATTAAAGTACCTTAAGATTAGATTCAGAGATCACTAATCACACAAGGTCATAAATGTACTGCACCTTTCTGAGGTGGTGTCTGAATTTTGATGTATAGCCCTTTTGCGGGAAAAAAAATATTTTCTAGGGTTTTTATTGAGTAAAATGTCAGAGGCAAATAGAAAACTAATTAAAAACATGCTAAATTATTAGCCTAAAAGTGATATCAATTCTAACCAGTCAGTCACAGAGAGAAAATCAGAGCATAAAGCAAGACCGTCATTTTAAAGATACTCCTGACAAAACATGTCATATTTTATATTTAAAATAGTGTCTCACCAAACGCCTTCCCTACTTCAGGAAAATGGCTTCTTTAATTGCTGTGAGAGATGTGTGAAGTGTGCTTGACAAGTATTTGATTAAATGAAGAAGCTTCTTTGAGAGTCGCACTGATAGGAAATTTTCCATCTAAGTGTTTTCCCTACAGCAAAATATCATTTTTGATCAAAATATATAAAATCCATTAAAAGCATCAAAACAAATCTATCTGAAGTCAGTTTATCCCAAGCTAAAACTCTCCCTTCATTCTTCGATCTCACAGCGAATAGCACTTGGGATGTCCCATCACCATTTTATGTCATTTTTCATGGTTGTTGGTGACTACCAGCAACAGCCATTGGGGTTTTTGCTGTTGCTGTTGTTGTGGGGTGCTCCTGTGCCAGTGCCAAGGTCCCAAGTACTGCAATGCCCATAGACTCTTAGTCAGGAGGTCCCTGCCCATAGACATGTCCAAAGAACAATGTCTGGTGGGTTTAGAGGCGACAGCTTGGACAGAGTTATCAAACCCAAGAAAAGCTACATCCTCAGGCCAGTGAGTTTTATTTCTAAAGGTAAGCCCTGTGTTTCTAGGAAAAATGGAATGACATAGCTCCAAAAGGCTTCCACTGAAGTCACCATATTTGTCGCCAGGTCTCTTTTCTCATTTGATGGCTTATGCAATACATTTCATCATTATCTTTGCTGTATGGGAATCCTGTCTGAGATCTCCCCTTGCAGCCTCACCTGGATGCTCTCATACCTGGTCCAACCTCTCCTGCCACCAGCCCATTCAGGTTATGCACACAGCACTCTCAGTCACCCTCGGTTTGGAACTTGGCACTTCAGTTTATGTAAAAGGACCGAGTACCTGTCAGACTTGGTAGCAGGGCCAACTTCATCAATGATTTTTATGAGCAATTTATAAGGAGCATTGGCCACAGTGTTGTGGTAGAGATGTCCACATATGCTCCCTGCCTTTGGAGGGCAAATAAATACACCCATGTTTGTTGTTAGCTATTTATCAGGTCACTATAAAAGGGCATAGATACGCCATAATTGAAAGATTTCAGTGCTTAAGCAGTTTCATCCTTGCCTTGCAGCAGAAAATCTCCAGAAGTATTTCAGAGGTGCCAGCTTCTATAGTGAATATCTGCTAGCAGCCAGCAGCTGAATGCAAACCATCTGACCTCCTGAAGACCACCAAAGGTGGGAGCTTTCTGATACACATTTTCATCTGTCCAAAATTTAAAGATGGAAGGTATTAGACAATGGGAAAGTAAAGATTTATCCTACAGTCAAAACCAAATCTTGATCTGATGTAATTGTAACTCACCATTGCTAATCCTGCAACTACATGGGGAGTGGCTCCTCAGACACTCACAGGGAGCAGACCACAGCTCAGATGAGACATCAGAAAAATGTAGCAGGCATGGATCACTGTCAGACCAAGTCAAAACAAAATGTTTCAACAATTTCCAGCTAATATCTTAAGGCCCTGTTCATTCCACAAACATTTTAAACCTTTTGATCCAATACAAAATGAAATCAAATTAAAAAAAAAAAAAAGATTTTGCCTTGGGACAGTCATCCAGTTTTGCTTTGGCCCCAGATATTAGCATCACAGAAATTGTGAATTGCTTCCATATAGCATGAAATGCTTCATTAGTGCCATATACCTGGACTAAGTCACCCTTTACTGGGGACTTTCCAGACCTGTTCAGGCCCATCTTGGCCTATATTATCAAAGCTTCACAGGATTTCAGTAGGTTAGTGTTACTATTTCTGATTCTGCAGTCTAAAGTTGTATACTGGTTCTTCAGAAGCCATCGCATGCTTTTTCCAAGGCCCCAGCTTTCTAGATGAGTTATATTTCAGGTTATCCCTTCTGTAATATTTTGTGGCAAAACAACAATATAGGTTTACAAAGGCTTCTACAATGTTTTAGAAACTTGTCTGCATCCAGACCAAAAATGAGTAATGATAAAAATAAAAAGTTCATATATTTGTCTGCCTTGCCCAAACTGCCACATTCTTTGAGACAGAGATTCTCTGAGATATTTCAAATTCCTTTTATTTGAAACAAAATAACTGACTTCTTCATAATGCAAGAAAACTTCTTCTGGATACTCCCACAGAAAGAAACTGTCTTCAGAGACATTGAGGCAGGTTCTTTTATCTATCCTGTGCATCCAGATCTGAGTCTTTAGGAGTTTACCTATGGTCCACTGCAGCAGTATTTGTCTCACCCAACAGCAGGCAATTCATCAGATCGAATCATCCACACCTTCTACAGAGCAGACAAACAGGCACTCTTAGACTGTACTCATCTAATTTTCTTAGACAGGAGATTAATTTGTGATACAGTAGCTTTCTAACCTCAGTCAGAATCTATGAAGTCTATGTACAGAAATATCCCAAAACCACTGACTTCTTTTGCACACAGAGAATTGGCTCATTAATTTTGGGTTGCACATAATTAAAAGACACTAAAAAGCCTGAAATGGCATGACTTTCCTTATTCCTATAGTGAGACAGCTAATGCAGAGAATGTGGCAGCACTTTCATTGAAAATGACTGTTTTTGAGGGCTGGAATTAATTGTTTCTAAACATGTTGTATATTCAATAACTTGGTCATGCAAGGGTCAGAAATCAGAAATCTTCAGTGCATGTTGGAGAATATTTGTGCGCAAGATCATAAACTGGCATTTCAAAACAATGAAAAAAAGATCATTTCTTATATTTTATTCCAATTCCACAATTCACGCATACACTTAACATTGCAAACATGAGCAGCTCTATTCATCAGTCAAACTACTCAACAGTATGCTCAGATTTTCAGACAAGTCATTATAGGACTGGGAGCTTAGTTACCAGAATTTAAAGAAAGGAATACAGAAAGTAATATTTTATTTTATTTTATTTTATTTTATTTTATTTTATTTTATTTTATTTTATTTTATTTTATTTTATTTTATTTTATTTTATTTTATTTTATTTTGTTTCGTTTCGTTTCGTTTCGTTTCGTTTCGTTTCGTTTCGTTTTGTTTTTTAAGATCTGAATGTCCTTAGAAATTACTAGCTGCTTTAACTTTCGTAATTGGGCTTTAGGATGCTCATCTGGAATATATTATTAATCATGACTATTATAAATGTGACATGGTAGTGACTGAAGTTCCTTGGTGAGATCAGGGTTGCATTGTGTTTGCTCTGTACATTTCAGTAAGTAAAAATCACATTCCCTAAAACATTTGCATTCTTTGAGAGATGAAGCAGATGAAAGGTAGAAGAGAAATAGGCACAGTTAAGTAATAAGTCTGTGAGTAAATAGAAGGTTTGTGATAAAATCAAGAGTAGAATCGAAGTCTATCACATCCTAGGTCAGTGCCTTATACACAAAATCATTACATTCTAATTAAAAATCTTTGTCAGCAGTAATTGAATGTAGCATAAATCTGGGATGAGTCTGGTTTCTATGAGAATGCTATCTAAAAATAATACTCTGAAGAAAATTTTAAGCACAAGGAGGAAAGTCTCCTGAGAACAAAATTTATCATGGAACACATCACCATTTGCTGAACATTAAAGAAATTAGCACAGTGATATGAATGAGGCTCCAATGAAGTGAATAGGAAGACTCATACTGAAAGCTGCTGTCTCATACTCTCTGCAGACCTAGGCAGAAGTGGCTTTTACATTGCATTTATTACATTATATCGCACAGGTACACGAGTAACATTTCGAGGGTTTTCTCTGCAACACTTTAACTATGTATTTGAAAAGTACAATCAAGATCTGAGGGATCAACAAAGTCCATCACTCCAAAAAACATCACACTGGAGTAACATCTGTATCGATACAGATCCATGAACAAATACATTCATTCATTCATGTGACAATGGAACTCAAATGGAAAACAATACACTTTGTATTACTAATTACCCATTTGCCATCCTACTGTTTTAAGTAATCTGGGATAGGAGGTAGCACATAGCAGTAAAAACAAACAAACAAACAAACAAACAAAAAAAAAACGAACACACTGTATGTTGAAAAAGGCAGAAAGAGTAAGGGCAGATCTTAGAGGAGTGCAGTGTGTAGGCACAGCACTACACTGTGATGTGCAATGCAGGAACCAGAGTGAGATGAGCACAGTAAGACCTCAGAGACTCTGGACAAAATCCAACCGAGCTTCAGCTGTCCTTTATTTAGAAGTAGCTAAGAAAGAAACTGAGAACAGAAATAAAACCCAGACATCCTCCCATGCCTCTACTCAGGAGTGGAGAAGAGCTTCTGTCTGTGACACTGGAAGAAATATATATGATTTATCATATATGCATGTATGATATATATACATGCAGAAAATGGATATACACCATAACAAATTACCCAGATGTTCAGTGTTCAATTTCCTACTCTGCATAAGAGAAATTAAATCAATCTCTTTAAGAAATGACTGGGAAAGATTATCTTCACCTTGTCCAACATGGAGAAAAAAAACACAAGGAGATTACTGGGCACAAAGAGAGAGGAAACAAGAAAGATGGAGCTTTGCAATGTAGTGACTTACAGATTCATGTGAGTCCTGGTTCTTGTCTTTGTGCCAAAGGCTATTTAGGTATTTCAGCTAACCACTGTATAATTTGAAAGGGTTTTACAGGGAAGAAGTGCAAGTTCTTCTCTGTGCCTGTCTTAGACACAGCCAGGGGAGACAATACTACAGAGCCCTGTGGACTTCTCATGTTTCTATAATCAAATTCATGTTTGCTGAGGCTGCACTAAAGGGGTTCACTAGCCTTGCTTCTTGGTTGCCTGCAAAAAGGCAAGCAGCAATCTAACACCATGGGAAGATAACAGTATCTATCATGGACACCTTTCATTTCAAACTGCATTTACTTCCTGCAGAGGGCTATACAATTTCCATTTTCATAATATTTCATTTAAATACATCCCATGTAATGGTATCTTGGTATTTTAATATCACATCACTGGTAAATGAAACTTTCATCTCATCTCATTCAGTAAGAACAATGTTTGCTTTTGGCCTAGAGCAGAGAATAGTGATTGAAACACTTGGGAATTCATTTCAAAGCACTTTGGAATGCATTATAATGGCCACATCCTCTCCTTCAGAAAACACCCACAAACAATTCCAGTCCATAGGGTGCAGTTTCTGAAAGCATCCAATTGTCAGAAACTGAATGTGTGCCTAAAGGAATGAATAATTAGGAATACAGCCAGCAAATTGGCACAAATGTTGAACATGAATAACAGTTGTCTCAACAAGCATTTACAATTTCCTTTCATATTGTCAGAGGCAAAGATGAACACAGGATCAATTTTCAAAGTTTTAACTCACTTTGATTGGATCATTCATACAGTACTTGATCCACCTTAATTCCATGAGCAGCAATATTTCTCTTTGTACAACACAGTGGCAGAATCATCATTAAAAACTAAGATGGCCAAGAGAACAAAAAATGAAAGGGAGATGTTGCAGGCAGAGGCTGGGAAAATGTGTTTCATATTGCATCAAACTGAAGGAAAAGGAAGCAGACATTAGTTAATGATCAGGATAAACTTTTCTATGCTGGAGAATTCACAAAAGGTAGTTAATCCACTTTAGAGATAAGGAAGATCATATCTACATCATGATCCAGGAATTCCTCAATCTGAACAGCTCTCAAGGATTTGTGATCAGGGCAGTGAAATCTTCCCATTGTTGCATTACAGGCAAAATATTTCTTTGCAAAGATCTATTATCCCTGTTCAGAAACAAACAAACAAACAAACAAACAAAAAACAACCAACACACACTAGAAATAGAGTATCTAGGCTCGTTTTACCTCCATCCATCGCCCGGAAGTGTTCACCAAGCCTTTATCACTTGAGAACTTGCAAAGATCACCATTGAGCCTTCCCTTTTTATCCAAACTAAGATGAAGCATTACTTTCTTTGGAAGCTAGGTGAAGGAAATTGCTAGCATAATATTTCTTCTGCTTGAATACATCTTCAGGGTGCCCTGTTTTTACTGCTTAAGTACACATAGTTATGTTGCAGTGGAGTATGAGTTTTGAGGAATAAAAACATAAAGAAATGAGTTGGAACAAGACATGAGTTCCCGTAACACATAAACTGAACAGGTTTAGCCTTGAAAAACAGGTAACAGAGGGAATCTAATCCCATTCCGTAAGTGACAAAGAGACCTTATAAATTCATCTAAGAGCTGTGATGAAACTAGAAAACAGAATCCATGACCAGCTAAACAAAATGGGCAATTAATAAACATAGCTTCTTTACTGCAGAAGTGCAGGATAACTATTACCAGCTACCAGTATCTTCCATGTCTAGAAATGATTGACAGGCTAAAATTTATTGAGAATCATGATGAAGTAGCTAAGAAAACTCTTGAAGCTCAACTACAATAGAAGCCACCAACATGAGTATTATATATAAAGGATAAAGCAATATGTGGTGATTTTTTTCTCAAACTAACACTCTGTTCTTCAAAAAATCTCTTAGTATTCAAAAAGACCATTCATACAAAAAAAATTGTTTGAAATTTTTCTGGTAATTTCTTTCCAGTGGAAAGTTTGTCTCAGGTCAGTAACACCTAAGTATGCTAGAAAACTTGTGTTTTCAATACTTTAAGGCTTTTTCTCATGAACACTCAGAATTTAAAGGATTTGACCATAGAGTTTTTGTTTTGTTTTGTTTTTGTTTTTTTTTGTAATATTTAATTTTTTTTTTAGGACAAAATAAAACTTTGACCAGTTTAGCATTACATTAAATAAGATACTACTTAAATAAATATCCAGATGCTGTTGGTATTTCCCTTGTGAAAATAAATACTTCTTTTTCTAATCTGTCAAAAGCCTCTTTGAAAAAGATTAATGTGAAATCATGTATGAATATGTGTATACATATAAAAAGGAAAACTGTTTCAGAACACGCAAAGGTTGTAAACATACAACCTCTTATAGAACTGTCTCCAGTTGTTTATTCCTCCACTCTTTTCAGATCACTATCCAATATAATGGGTTCTATGAGAGCTTCTAGTGTCTCTAAAGCAAAGATATCCCAGATGTTTTAAATCATCTTCAGAAGTGACTTTCCACCAAGCCAGAGCAGGAGCCGTCAGAAGGGCTGCTGACACAGATCAGCCCTGAAGGGAGGGTGATCTAATAGAAGGGCAGAAAGGAAGGTGGAAGATAATCATGTTCTACACTTGTACAGTAATTTGCAAAGAGATAACCTGTCTACTGTAAAGATCATAGGGAACTGTCTCAGTATAAGTACTTAGCACTTTATAGAAAGGGGGACTTTGCACGTACCTTATGGCAGACACTTAAAGGTTGCTCATCAAAAATAGATACTAGCTTGCAGGACAGTCCAGAAATTTGCTACTCTCACAGCATATTTCCAATTTTAAGCCCGTGTGTCTCCACATCCTTTTATTCAACAGGCTCTTTATATGCCATATGTTCCTGTCTTCAGATGAGCTTTGAACCTCTGCCACACCTACCACCATCTTTGGAAGATTTACTAAACAAAAGAGCAGAAAACATGGTAAGCCAGTTTAGTTTCTTGTGTATAATTATAACAATTGTGATGACAACTCTCTATGATATACATTTTTTAAGGGAATCAGATTGATTTTTAAAATAAAATATTATACAATAAGCTTACAAAAAAGCAGTGATTTAAAGGAGGGATGATATCTCATACAAATAAGATAGATATTCATTAAAAATACTCCTCTCTTGATCTCTGATCCCAGAGATTCCCTTTACCGTATAACCCAAGGAATGTACAATGAATACAGCTAAAAAGAATATTATTGCTTTTCAAGTATTTAAAATAAGTTACACAAACAAATAGTCTTAAAATGAAATGTGGATGTGAAATACATGGAGGAGATTGGTTTGTTTATTTTTTTTCTGGAACCTTCATGCCTGCATTGGAGAAAACCTGCATTTAGTATAGTATTATATTTAGTTCAGAAACAGTGCAGTCTATAGACTTTGCCTCTTTCATGGTGGAAAATTCCGTGATCAAATTCCAAAGAATGCAATTGTCCTAGCCATAATGAGTGGAAATGGTTCAGAAACCAGAGTGAATCCTGCAAAAAAACATTGGCTATCAAAATAGCTGTCTGTATGAGAAAGCCAGTGCAAAGACGAGAATTGCCTGCTGGTTTTCACGCAGTTTGCTGCAATAGCTATTGTAGGGTACGTAGCGTCATTATTGTATCCATACCAGCATACATTAATTAAGTTTAGAGTGTTGTTAGATTTTTGTTTTAAGTAACGTATTCTGTATGAAACACATCCAAAGATAGGAGGGTTGGATGGAGATCGGAAAATTTACAGTTCAACTGATTCTCCAAAGGCTCATGCACATCAAGGTTAGATACATTTTGTGAATTTAATTCACAAAACAGACTTGAGATCCTTTTGTGAACAGATACTTGTCTTTAGCTACAAATTCCACAGAAGCAGCCATCCGTTGTCATATTCTCACTCTTCTTATCTTTTTATAGTTTTCTTCTAAAATGAAAGATCAAATAATATTTTTTTAATAATTAAAAAACAATCAAAAAATTAAACTGATTTTTCTTTTACTGGAAACTGCCATAATTATATACATCATGTTACATGCATGGTCTTTAAATTTAATTGCTTATATTTTTCATGTATATATATTTCTTAATTTCTTCATTCCTGCAGTCCATGAGACTGTCTCTCCGCTCTCTATCCTTATAGAGAAAGGGTAGCTGCAGCAGTTGAAAATGAGGATATTGATATCACTGAAATTATACGAAAGATGTGAAAACATTAATCAGGTAGCAAAAAAAAAAAAACAAAAAAAAAAAAAAAACAAAAAAAAAAAAAACAGAGAGAGAACACAAAATAAAAAAGCCTTTTTAAAACAAACTTAAGACATGCAGGGCAAGCATGGCTCATAATTTTTCAATATTTCATGAACACAATACTAAGTACTTTCACATAAATAACAAAGAAAGAATCTCCTTCTGGATAAAAATTTTGGTTTTGGGTGGGGTTGGTTTGTTTCTTTGTTTTACGGAATCACAGAAGAATGATGAATCATTTCCAAAGGAAGAATTTCTGTTTGGAAAAAGAAAGGTTCAGATTACTTTATTGGTCTTCATGAATGCAGGATTTAATAAACTCCTCTATGAAGTCCTCTATATACTCTTCCAAGAAACAATGCAATAGGTCACTTGGTTCATCAATGGAGGGATTTAATTACAACATAAATCATATTTAGCTGTCTTATCTTCAGCATATTAGCTTTCAAACTAAATCCTCCATGGTACAATGACTCGCTTAACTTTGTTCTGATTCCTTCAGGTGAAGAACTGGGCCAATAGTTTGGCCCAATAATTTTCTAGGTTTTGCTAGTGTTCTCTTACTGCATCAAATTTATCCCTATGTTTTTTTTCTGAAATGGTCTAACAGAGATGAATGAATGAATCTGCATTGTTGCTGTTGTTTCTCATCATCAACTTTACACTAACAAAGTCCAACAGGATAGCATAATATCCTTGTTCTTTCACTCTTCTCCTTTCTCTTCATATGGAATGGTAGCTATGTTTTGTTCTTACACATATTTGTCTGATAAAATAAACTGAATAAAATTTGCATGGAGAATCAATGTAAGATCCAACCCAAGAGAAAGATAAATATTTGAAGGCAAATAAGGCAAATTTGAAGGCAAATAACGTTTTCTGAGCCTCCTGCTAATCCACCATACAATTCATTACAGAATGAATCAGAGCTATATTTGTCCTTACTTAATTAGCCCTCAACAGAATAAATTGAACAGAAGAAGATAGCCTGGATGATCCAGCTGTCTCACAAGAATGCCCTGATAGAAAATAAGATATTTTAAACCACTGGTGGTACCATGGCAGCCTGTGAGCAACATAAAAGAAGTGATCTCGGAAGCAGATGACAAGCAGGAAGGCAACAGCCACCCAACCCACAACACCACCAATCCAAGGTGTCTGCCTTGGTCTTAGATTTTCTACATCCCTGCCTTGGGTACATTAGGTCCCTATTGCTCCAAAATTCAAGAGCTGACTGTATAAACATGCCACTGCACTGATCCAAATCCTAAACTGTCAACATGGGGTGATTGGGTTGAGGAGATATATTTTCCAAGCATAAAGAAGTTGTCCATCCAGTCCTAAGCTTTTTGAGACACTATTAAGCCACTGCTTATGTAACTGGTTCTGTCTACAAACATAGGACACGGATAAGTATCTCATGTTTTTATAGGGATAAACAGGTTGTAGATCTTCCATCCTTGGATATAGAGAGAGAGCAAATGCGCAAAACTCTGAGAAAGTTAGAGTGACTCCAAAAATTAGCTGTGCTCTGAGTGAAGGAAGGAACAAATGACCTCTTGGGTCCCCTTCCAACCTAAAAGGTTGGAATGAATCCAATGGAAATAGAATAGAAATAGAATTAGAATGCTGAAAAATTGTGTGCTCCTTGAATTAAAAAATTGAGCTTTACTACATGAAACAATTCCATTTTTCATGTAGGCCACACATCATACTTCTGTCTAAGATAGTTAATAACAAATTCCCACTCAAAGTAAAATTTGCTTTCCACTCTTCTGTAAAGCAGTAGGAATTTATTATAAAATGCTTGAAACCATGTATTTAAAACCAACTTACACATATGTTTGAAATGAACGTGTCCTGATATCAAGTGATATAAATCCTTTGTTTGTTTGTTTTTGGTTTGGGGGGAGGGGGCAGGGAGGTGATCACAATAGTGGATTTTAAAGTACAGTCTATTTTAAAATACAATACAAGCCTAAGATGGAAGGCTATTTGAGGATGAAAAATTTGGGCATAGCATGAAAACCTTGTAAGGCCTATGGGTCAGTGAAGCACAACTATGTAATGTCTCACTGTGAAGGACAATCTCTCTTCTAGTCATGAGTTCTATCATTGCGTAAACAGTGAACCCCCAGGAAGACAACCGACCGCACAAGTGACATTTGCTACATTGAGACTGACATCTCTTAGTGCTTGGATAAACCTCCCCCCAAAGCCCCATGACATCACTAAACTAAAGGTCGCCATGTTTACAAGTATTGGTTCAGTAACATGATTAACATGCTTACATAAAGCAATTGCATTTTATTCTTATTTTCTGGGACTTACACTTGCATGAAATTCACACACTGTGGAAAAATGCTGTGGGATATTTTTCAATTCTCAGAAATAATGTTCCACCTGGAGTGAAGAAAATAACCTGAACCCTTCAAGTTACTATCTTTTCTCTGAGTTATTGAATATTTTATAAGAATTCCATAACAAGGTTGTTGTAAATGTTTGTGCATAAAGAATGATGATATTGATTTAGTTCCCATAGTTATAAAATATAAACCAACTACCAAAGAACAACTATTCCCAATTTTCAGTTGTTGTATTTTGTATTCCATTTCATGTTCACAGGCTGGTACAACACATCTATTTATGTTGTTGGCAAAAATCTTGACTGTATCATGGGAGTTCATTATGGGTGTTTTCAGGGTACCATATACATGAACCTTTCCCCTGGAATTGTAATTCATCACCAAAATATGAGTGATGAGTCTAACAATGATTTGTACATATTTTGTATTCCCTATATGTATCATTATTTATCACAGACATACAAGGACTAACCTGCACAAAGGCAGATTATCCCACAGGTTTAGATTGAGTCTTTTTGCCATGTATTTGCTGCATTTCAAAATGAAAACTTTTTAAAAGTACTGAAAGAACATACAGATTCCATTTCAAAAATAAAAAAATCAGAATACACATGTTCACCTAATTGGCTAAATTCATTCCTGGGGAAGTCAGTAAAATTACTTTATATACTCAATTTTCTTCTTGTACCAACCAACCTATTTTGAGTGCATAATATGTAATTCACAAATTCATTTCATTTAGCCAATGAAGTGGGGTTTGACAGCCCTATCCCTTCTGTATCCTAGCTGTCCATGGATTCTTCTGGGGAAAAGACATGTATTTTAGATACAGCAGGATGGACTTCCCAGGAGATGCCACCACATCCTGGCCCATTACCTACAGGAACAGAAAACTCTTCCCAGAATTTCCCGGAAATGTTACCCTGTTTTTCTCATTCTCTCTTCACAAATGAAGATTTCCCCCTGCCTTTTTTAATCTCTTCTAAGTACCTACTCAGTATGTGACAATGAGCTCAGGGACTCAGGTGGATTTAGAATTAGATGGCTGCATGACCAGAGAAGAGATATTAAATCCTGTCTTTCTACCTTGCAATCCACCAGTTCCAGCAATCCTTCTTATTTCACCCAAATCCTCACTGAATTCTTTTTTTTTTTTTTTTTTCCCAGTCCTATTTCCTCCCTAAACCTTCCTGTCTCTTCCCCTACAATCTCAGCACCCCTCCTCAATGGCTTGTTTTACTGCTCCAGCAAAGGTGATTTTTGTCTGCATAAAGATGGCTTCTCATCTTGGGGTCATTAGTACTAGCTGATCAAAAAATAATAATAATATATATTTTTTTTTAAATTAAAAATATGTTGAAAGCTCCTTTGACTTTGCAAGTCCAAATTCTGCCTTGTGATCATATGCCTACAGTTCTACAATATACAAAGGCAAAAGAACAAATCCTACATGACTAGACCTGTAAGTAGGAAAAGACTTTTTTAAAGATCTTTTTTAACATCCACAATAAATGTAGTTACAAGAATATTCATAATCCTCAATTGTTTTAACTAGCAACTCCCATCAACTAATTCTACATCACTGTGATCTGTTAATTATTACAGTAAAAATTGAAAAAAAAAATCTGATCACAGGAAGAAGAGAAAAGTAAAACCAACTCATACAAACCTATCACAGCAGCATTTTCATGATGAGTAAAAACTGAAGACATAGAATATAAAGTTAATACAACCCAAATGATAGGGTCATCTCTTATCTATGATGAAATGAGAACGCTACTTTCCTGAAGATGGAGAATGGATTAAAAGCAAAATTAATACCAGAAGGGCAAAAATAAGTTACTCAAAGTCTGAATATTTAATTTTCTTTGGCTTAAACAATGTTTAATTTCAGTTTTATTCTAATATATATATATAAAAAAAAAAAAAAAAAGAGCATAAAACAGTACCTTTTTAGCAAAGAAAAAAAATGGCAGCTAATATTAAGCTATCAACATGTAGTCACTTGTCCTATACAGCATACACAAAATCTACGAAATAAGATGAGTGCTCAACCATTTCACCAGAACCCAAGCCAGTTTACAGAAACTGAGGATCTGGACTTTCAGATAAAAAAAAATGAAAGGAAAAAGAAATGGAGTGTCAGTTGCTCTTTGTGTGTGTGTGCATGTGTGTGTGTAAGTTAACATCTCAGTTTGGCTTTTGTGTACCTTTTAAAAGAGGAGGGAAGGAAATTCATGTCAAGTCTATTATGCTTTTTTTGCATAAAAACATTGGAATCTAAAATTTCCATGCCCCAACTTGCTAAAAATGTCAGAAAACTGTCAGGTTTTATGTCTGCATAAGAGAAAAATAGTAATAATACAACTTCTGCAAGAGCTCTGATTTTCATTTGACATGCTGATAAGACAGACTGAGCAAAAATTAGACAGGTCTAGAAATGACAAGGGAATAGCAAACTCCAGCACTCATCTAGGTTTTCAACAATCTACATCCCTTCTGCATAGTTATTAAGATGATGGTTTAATTAATAGGATCACAATACATTCAAAACTACCCTTATGAAAAACTATTGCCCATCTTGTTTATCCAGGTGTTCTTAGGATTCCTGAAATAACTCAACTGTCGTTGTGTTTTGCTTTTTTCTGGTTTCCATTTGTATTGTTTTATTGTATTACTGTTCCAATGCTTTTCATCATAATGTTTTAATTTATGTTTAATATATTTTGAAAATCTTTGAAATACCATGCCTACCAGACAACCTTCTGCTTTAGCATAATTTTACTTACAGGGGAAAAAAAATAAAAAATAAAAAATAAAAAATAAAACCAAATCAATATGGATAAACATGGGTCAGGCTTTTGAATTTAATACATCTGAGGAATTCCTCTTCTAGGGTTTTTCACAGATCACTAGCCAGATCATAGAATCATAAAATATCCCGAGTTGGAAGGGACCCACAAGGATCATCGAGTCCAAATCCTAGAATGTAGATGTAGATGTACTCCTGGAATGAGATGTAGAACTACTAAACTACATTCAGTGACAGAGTTGTCTTAGAAGTTGATTCTGGCAATTACTTTAGCAGTGACTGTAGTTCTCCTAAAGTGATATGAAGTTCATGGACCTGAATCATCTTAGAACTTTTGATTGTACACTTCTATGTCATTAACATAATTCTCAAGAGAATTCTTTGTCATGTGAACGATGACACATGAACCATGTCATGTGAACGATGCTGTTTCCACCCAGTTGTATGTTCTCACCAGTAATGAGCCCATATGAAAGTATGAACTCCCACACGGACCTCTCCAGCCCCTGTCTTGGATCTGTCACTTACCTCAAGATGTAAAGCAAAATCTGGACACATTTCAGCATTGTGGGTCTCCACAATCTCCTTCTATGATTTTCATTCTGATGATTATGTACTGTTAAATAGAAGGTAAAATATGGATTTTAGTAGCACTGGACAATTAAATATCATATATTAGTTTAAAAAAAAAAAAAAGAGTATTTTTGGAAAAATTGCTCTGCAAAGATAGAGAAAAATAATAGCAATTTGATAGTCTGTGACTCATTTTAAAGTTTATACCCTGCGGACAAGATGAGAAAATCTTTCCGTCGTTAGGTTATGTCTTATCTGGATGAGACAGGATGCTTTACAACACCTGGTGAGCTGCATGCTGAGAAGTGGTACATGCTTGGGCTATAGATGAGAGAGGCAAAAAGTGTAAGTGTCAGAGGTACTCAAACTGCAGGCAGTTTAGGATCCAGATTTATGCTCCAGACTTCCCCAGGGGAACATCCTGGAACAATGTTGTTCCTGAACAAATCTCTGATGGCATAAACATTCCCCAAACACCTGCAGTTCTGCTTTGTGTCCCCCCTAGAGCTGCATACACGTGGATAGGCACCATGTTCTCATCTTAGCTCAGTTTAACTCCCACGTGCTTCAGATAACTAATGCAACCTGTCATGTCTAGAGCACACCCACCCAGGCAGGACTGAACGTACATGTACATGTATATGTATAGGGAATCCCTCTTCCCCACGACTTTTTGCCTATAAGTGCAAAATCAAAATATGGGATGGTAATCCCATATTACCATCAGTAGAGCTGCCAGGCAGAGAAGGACCTGGGAGTGATGGTGGACAGTCGGCTGAATATGAGCCAGCAGTGTGCTCTGGTGGCCAAGAAGGCCAACGGCATCCTGGCTTGTATCAGAAACACTGTGACCAGCAGGGCTAGGGAGGTGATCGTCCCCCTGTACTCGGCTCTGGTGAGGCCGCACCTCGAGTACTGTGTTCAGTTTTGGGCCCCTCGCTACAAGAAGGACATCGAGGTGCTTGAGCGGGTCCAAAGAAGGGCGACGAAGCTGGTGAGGGGCCTGGAGAGCAAGTCCTACGAGGAGCGGCTGAAGGAGCTGGGCTTGTTCAGCCTAGAGAAGAGGAGGCTCAGGGGTGACCTTATTGCTCTGTATAAGTACATTAAAGGAGGCTGTAGCGAGGTGGGGGTTGGCCTGTTCTCCCATGTGCCTGGTGACAGGACGAGGGGGAATGGGCTAAAGTTACGCCAGGGGAGTTTTAGGTTAGATGTTAGGAAGAATTTCTTTACTGAAAGGGTTGTGAGGCATTGGAACGGGCTGCCCAGGGAGGTGGTGGAGTCACCATCCCTGGAAGTCTTCAAAAGACGTTTAGATGTAGAGCTTAGGGATATGGTTTAGTGGGGACTGTTAGTTTTAGGTCAGAGGTTGGACTCGATGATCTTGAGGTCTCTTCCAACCTAGAAAATTCTGTGTGATTCTGTGTAATACAGAGGGTATCTGCCATGGTGTACATGCTTGTACAGCCTCCTCTTCTTCCTTAAAACTGAGGCCAACAGTTGTGCAGTATGGTAGTCCACTCTTCTTGTATTAAAGGCTGTGCAAGATTGATGGCGTTATATGGGACTGTAAGATTTATGGGGTTAAGCAGAAGTGGAGTACATGTATAACACCTTCCAACCATTTACTTGGACAGGGTGGAAAGAGGCAAAGGTTTCTGTCTCTGCTCTCACAACAGAGCACATTGTACAAAATAATAGTTTTATTAAAAAGAAAAATAAACCTGCCACCTTCCCTTTCCTACTCAGGCAAATTACATGTACAAGCCATGGAAGAAGAATGTTGAATGGTGCTTTCTTCAGCATGTACTGATAATTGGTTAAATAAGAAGGAGCTAAAACTCTTCAGAAAAGGCTTTCTCTTTCCCTGATTTTGATTTTGAAGGGTAAATTAAAAGTTAATATTCACATCTAGCAGCACAACAAACATTTTGGTGTGTGCATCGCTTGGAAAGATTCTCAGTGGATTACAGCACACAGGATTTGCCTTTTTGATGAGGTTTTTGTGGTTGGTAGAATATATCTTTTAATAGAGTTAGCAACATTGCTTGAATTTTTTGTCATTCATGATTAGCACTGACACAACCATGCAATCAACAAGCTAACAAGTGCATCATCTGTACTGTATTATACTAAAACTATTTCAGCAATATAAATAATGCCTTGCTTGAATATCTTCGGTAAGGAAAGGGTAAATTAGTCAAACTTACATTTTTATGTATTATGGACTGCATTCAACCATGCTCATTTATAATAAAATTCACTCATGTTACTTCTAATATCATCAGAATTAAGTTCACGTTCAGTAAAGGCATCTAACCTCTCCAATGAAGCAACTGAAGGGTAAAAAATGTTTTTATTCTAATCTGAGGCCTTGACTGTGGTTATAACAGTCCATTAAATCAATTTGGTGCCTCTTTGTCAGGAATGACTTGTACTTAATGTTATGCAGAAGCCTGTCTGAATGACAGAAAAAGCTTCACTTTTTGTATGAATCCTTATCACTTGAGCTGAGTGCTTTGGTTAACCTGTACAATAAATGGTAAAAATGAATTACTGAATGTACCCAACCTCTTAACTCTAACCACACAATATTTTCAGATAAAAATTAAATGAGAAAATAAGTAATAGGATAGCATTGTGGCTAAAGAGAAATCAGACTGTTACTCTCTATTCACATAGAAATATTAAGTAAAGGAACAAGGCCATGTGGGCTTTCTTTGGCCATAAAAATAGCAGGAAACTAAAATTCACACAGCGATAGAACTCAAGGCTGGTGGCAAACATAAGGACAGTGTTATATGCTAAAAAAATGTCAGGGTAAAAAATTACATCATTTCCCAATAGAAATGATTACAGAGACCACTGGCATTACAGTTCTCTTGAGCTTAATGGTAAGAGCTAGGCAAAATTAGGAGAGCTGTAAGTGCACAAAGTGTATGCACCAGTGATTCAGTAACAGCACTTAGATTTAAGAAACACCACAAACTCTGAAGTGCTGACCAAGATCATCACAACAAATTTGGATCCTGGGTCCCCAAGCACAAATCTGGGGTTTCCATAACAAAAACAAACAAACAAAACAAACAAAAAGAGTTTCTTGGTCATTGTACAGTGACTTTGCATTGCAAAACCTGCAAATTCGTCCTTGGAGCAGACACAGGTTGTTGATAACTCCTGTCCTGAGCACCCACCAGATCCTGTGCCATGAATAGTATTACAGACAGCCATCTACAGCATACATGTACAAGACATTGTTTAAGCAATTTGTGACACTAAGCCATTAGATTAATCTGAGTTAAAGCAAGGTGATTGCACATCTTCAGTGTACATCACACAGATTCCCCACTATGAAACAGTGCTCTCTTTCCAAGCAATCTGTCACAGAGAGGAACAACCGGGTTCTCCTGGCAAGAAAGGAAAAAGTTACACCTAGAAATTCCTTGGGTTCATCTCTTTCAGACTGCTCCAAAGTATGGAAAAGTAGATTTATATGCCTACTATTATATGCTGTTTTAAATCAACTCTCGGAATGATGCCTAGAACTTCTACATTTCAGTGATTTTTCAGAATGAGCATGCTCAGTCTGTAAGTAAAAATATTTCCTTACCACTGGTCATAACAACCAGCAAACTGTATGAGCAGTATTTCCCTATCTCCTGTCATCATCAGAAAGCAGCAATATGTGGTAAATCTGTCTTAATACGTACTTTTCTCATTTTTTCTTCTCACTACATTCCTATTTCCCAGACTGGATGTATAGACACAGATGAAGACAGGATTTGGTCCTGCAATTTTCTACAGTGCCAAAAAAAGAGGGGGGAGAGAGAAAAGAAAGCCAGGCTTCTCAAGTACTTTTTATGTTGTTGTGTCTAGTTTGCTGTCTTAGGGATAAAAATACTTCCAGCTTCAATAGATCCTCCCACATTCCCTTCAGAAGACCAGAAAGCCTAAAGCAGCAAAATGCACCCAGTCCTGGTGCAGTTTTACCCACTCACAGACCAGCAAAGTCCCTGTTCTGCTAATTCCCTTCAAGACCCCAAAACTAATGTGATGAGTTCATTGGACCTTGAAGTGCCTCAGCTTTAATCACATCTAAGTGCTCTATATGGCTCACTGAAGCCACCAGGCTTTTCAAGGGGGAGGCTGTATTAACCTTTGCTAGTCACAACTGAATACAATCCTGAAAATGATGAGATATAGGGAAAACACTCCAGCTCCTTCCTCTCCTTCACCTCTGTGTCATCCTTGGGAGTTTAACTGAAGCTACAATGTGTTACAAAATGCCTTCTTATTTTAATCTCCAAGGAGGGTCCTGACTGCAGTTAGCAGTAAAAGAGATCGCTGCTTTATAGGTATGTTTTGACTGGAACCAAACTGCCGCTAGGTCCTTAAATCAAAAACTATATGGAACACAAATAACTTCGAAAGAGCTGTTCAGTAAAGAAAGCTGGTCCCCAAGGATCTGCACTGTATTTCAACTAGGAGGTTTGTTCTTCACAGCTCCTGGCAGCCCTCATTGAAGGGCAATCCAAGCAAAGTGCCGATCTTAAACCTCTGCCAGCAGCCTTACTGCAGCATCCTTGCTGCTAGCGTTGACGGAGTAAGCAATCACAGCTACTAAAGAGTCCTTTGGCTAGCGCAAGGCTTTCATTCCTCAAATGTGTTGAAACTGTGCCTTCCTACAAAGGGTTGCTCTTGACTGTAGAGAATGGTAGAGAATGTGGCCTTCAATGTACAATAGATTTACTTGGCCATGAATGCTGTTGCAAAGTGCATGTGCTGAGAATAACTTCAGCTACATTCCTAAACGCACACATACACATGTCTTGGAGTACTTCAGAAAATACATTTTTATTGGCTCATTGACAATGAAAATAAAATTGTGGCAGCAAGAACTTCACATGCCCTAAAAACAAGAAATGCATTAGGATCTTTATTACAGATGTAATTGTTTTTTGTTGTTGTTGTTTTTTTAATTTGTGATTGGGGCAAGGGTCACCAGTTAAAATACACCACTGTAAAATTTGCAATTTAAATTTCATTTCATGCTGGAATTTAGAAACAGTTTACATAAATAGTAACCATTAATCATTAAAAAGAAAGGTTAGATGTAAATAAGGCTGCTATTATTTTTTTCTTGTGAGTGTTTCTGGGTATGTGATGAAATTTGTTTTCCCAGGGAAGAAGAATTAAGGCTTTTTTGCAAACAAAATCACATTCTTACAAAAAGTATAAACTTTAAGCAAGTAAAACGGAGGACTTATTGATCTGACCCACAAGGGCAACCAAAGAAATGCAGAGCTTGCTCTGTTTAATGTTAAGGCAGAAGCCTTTCACTTCAACCAAGTTCAACACAGTACCTTTTGTATTTCAAGTCAACATCTCTGCTCAGACTGCCACTTTCTACCAATACATTTTACATGCCCTACTTTACATTTTGAAAGAAAAAATATATATATTCTGTGAGTACAGAGTGCTACTTCAGCATCATCTGTAGATTGACTTAATACCTCTGTGATTAACATAGATAATAACAATCAGCAATTTACCCCAAACTTTCAGCATACCCTTTTTGAAGACATCTGGTTCCAGAAGAAATAACAGTTCTTTTTCTAATGAAAATCACTAAGAACAAATCTGCATACTCTTTCAGAAGAATATATCCAGTCAGCAAAGATGCAAGATGTTCTTTGTCCTCTGCAAAACTATTCACATAGATAATCTTAAAAAAAAAAAAAAAAAAAAAAAAAAAAAAAAATCCCTCCAAAATTATCAAACTCGGACTATGGGATGTCATGAAAGTTATATCGTACATGATATACCAGTGTGCCATGGTATTGACAGGAATATGTTCTGTTGCGTTGCAGCAGAAGGGGTGGCTGGAAGCCATGCATTCTGAAGCCGTTCTGATACCATACTTAGGAATCACAAAGCTGATTTCTTTTTCTAGATCTGAAGACAAAAGAAGAATGGACTGCTACACAACAATTTGTTCTATTATTTTAGGAGGCCTTCTTGCTCTCAGAAAACAAAATATGAGTTTGGTACTCACACCTACACTTAGTATTTAATCTTAGGCTTACAGTAAGCCATGCACCAACTCCTTAATTTGTACATACGCAAGCAAAAGTAATTCCTAATTCCCTCTCAGTCATTTGCACAGCAGCAGAGATTGGTGATATTCACTGAGGAATGCATTTTCATCTTCTCACCTTTTATCTAATCTTTTCCATCAATAGCTCTTTGTTTGTAAAAATATTCGCTATTTATTTTACAGCAGAATTAGTTTTTTCTGTTTACATGCTATGTATTCCCCCATTCCAAAGAACAAGTGCTGCCAAATTTCTCTCAGCAGCCAACCTAAACTAATTCATCTCATCACTCTTTTTGCACTACTGATGAATCAATATTTTCCTCTGGCTCAGTGAGGAATCCTATATGCTCCTATGTTATAGGAAAAAAAAAAAAAAAAAAGCCATCTTCTGATTATCTGAAGCCTAGTCATTTGTAAAAGCATAGCTTTTCTTTTTACTAACTATAGTGGTCTCTAACTCGTGTTGTCAGCTACATTTCCAGTCTTTGAGGGAAAACCCCTCTTCAAGTTTATGCTATATAATAGCACTTTGTTTTATACTTCAATTAAAACTTATGATGTACAACCCTGAAACACACAGATGCATTAAAATTCAATAACCCATTCCTCAAGCTCATTTACAGAAGCCCTTATAAGGCTCATTGGGTTGTGTTGAAGTTTCTCATGTGGATCAGGCAGATCCCAGAGAGACCACCAGTGACAGCTAGTGTGTGAATCCTTCCTTTTCCTCATAGACAACTGAAATGAGATGGACATAGGAGGAGTATAGGACAACACCTGGTTTCTGGACCTCCACAAACATTAAGCCTGGTGCACATACATCGTCCTGCAACCAGCAATTTCTCTCCAAAGGCATAAAGAGAAAGGATGCAGCTATTGCTCTTTAGTTTCAGGGCTCCAGCTTCCAGCTCTTACTGCTGTTGGAAATTTCATATATCAACACATCAGGATTCCACTGCCCCTGAATCCACATATATGAATTTATTCATCCTGGAAAGGGATGTCCCCATCCTTATTACTCACAAGTGGGCTTTATACTACCCTGAATTAATTCCCACTAAAAAAATATATTAAAAAAAAAAAACTTTCCCAAACTCACTAAAATTTTTTTGAAACGCAATCATAAAAAATAAAAATAAAAAATAAAATAGTAATAAATATCAAAGGAATTCAGTGTCATTCTCTTTTGATAATATTTGTTTATTCACACATTAATACACAGCCTATGATAATATACAGTTAGGGGGTCAAGTCTTTAGTGGCACTCTTTGTGTACTATTTGTCTTCTCGTGGGGCCTCAGCTTGCAGCTGCAGCATCATTTAGTTTGTAATTTACTCGAGAAAACCTACTAACACTTGAAAAAACAACAGGAAAAAAATCTCTGAAATTAAATAATTTAGTGTTCAAAAATAAAAATGGGGGTTTTTCTTTCTTTGCAATCTAATATTTTCAAGGTTAATATGACATCTGTTCATGGAGTGCCCACAATAACATGATCTTAAGATACACTTCTGTCTCACAATTGTTAAGGTTTATAATAGCCCATTTTTTCAAGCCTGGCATACCACAATATCTGTTCCCACTTTCATCACTATGTTATTACATTAACTGTCACTACATTAACATGTTATTGTACAAACCATAAAGGTTTATGAATGCATCTACTTAGGTCCCCATACATGCTACAAAGCACCCCAGGGCTCTTTAGAGTGAAGCAATTTAAACATTGTACTTTGCTCAAGGCTGTATTCAAAACCACAGTCAAGGCCTCATCAGCAGAAACATTTCTTCCACTGTACATATTGGTTATTTCACCTGTGTATTAAAAACAGCAAGAAGATAGAAAGGCATAATGGCTTTTGTAATCTCATTGAAAATGCATACAGAAGGAGTACTTAAGTTTTAATATATTGTTGACTAGACCATTGACCTGAACTTGTTTCAACTTCTTTTTCTCCCCTCCATTTGAAATGGAAAATCATCTCAA